>NC_134270.1:61674070-62274070 GCF_031893055.1 Leptodactylus fuscus
TCCAGTCCACACTTTGTGCTTGTTCCTGCAGCGACTCAGCTGTTGAGAGTCTCCTCGACAAGGAGGCTTAAGAAGCCAGCTCCAGCAGCAGTCCTTTGGCAGAGTTTGGCTGGAGTGCCGAACAGAGAGGTCATATTTTTGGAGCTGTGTCCTGAATGATTCTACTGTCTTTTGGATTTCTGTCATTCTAGGTGAGGTAACCTATTCTATGTTTAGTTAGAGCCTAGCCGGGCAGGGATTTATTTTTGTATTGTTTCCCTTTGTTGCTGCACTACCTTTTTTGAGTAACAATAAAACTCTACCTTTGTTTTGGACTAAAGAATCTGGACTTTTGTGTTTATGCCACCCCACCTAGCAAACCCAGACCCTGACAATTAGGATAAATTTACTATTGAAAATGGGCCAGAACTCTAGTAGAATTTGCACCAAAAAACTGGATAAGCTTTATATCAAATTTATCAAAGGGGTTGTTCAGTTTCAGACAGTTAATGTTGTTGTTTGTATGATAAAAAGTCGTATAATTTTCCAATATACTTTTTGTATCCATTTCTCATCATGTTCTAGATCGCTGCTTGCTGCCATTCACTGTTTACTTCCAGTGAATAAAAATCAGTCCATGGTCATGTGATAGACAATTCATGGTTAGTTGATGGAAAGTCCATGGTCATGTGATGGACACAAAGGGGCATGGCTTGTTACGGTCACAGCACAGTAACGCTAGGTTCGGCAGTCCGCTCTGTGGTTTCAGTCTTCTGCATGCAGTCGGAAACCTATCAGACCGGGTCCAGCCGTGAGCGGCGGTGAGCGTTTTATGGTATCCACCGCAAAACCGTTTTTTTTTAAACCGGACACAGAGTACTGCATGTCCGACTCTGTGTCCGATTTAAAAAAAAAAAACGATTACGCAGCGGAGTGCATAAAACGCTCACAGGCTACTGATAGTAAGCTATAACTCTGAAATAGATACATCAAGTGAGCTAGATATTTTTGGTCACATATGAGCCAAAGATAGGATATATAATGCTTTAGATCCAAGACTGCTGATTTTGCATCTTAAACAGTGCATCCGTTTACTATTAACAACTACTGTATGTTGGTGCTTCACTAACATCAAATACAGGTATGATTGAGTTGCATCAACCTAATCATGTATTTGCTGACATACATCAATTGCTACACTGTTGTGGCTGGCCAAAGAATTCACAAAAGTTATTCACAATTAGTCTACAGTCAAGATCGCCACAAATAGTTATATAATAAGCATAAATTCTTATTGCATATACCTATCAGATACATTAAAAGTATAAGAGCAGATGGTGCCTACAAGGATACCTGCATCATATGAGTCAAATCAATTGCAAAGTAAGTATTGCAATGTCAGTAAATGTAACAAACAGCAATAACTGACCAAACGTAAATACCTTGTGTGAGTAACATCTAGTGGTCATCATCAGTACTGCAGTATATTCTATAGGCACTAACAAGAACTACATTTAGTATATCTGCTGCAAATCTTAATATACTACAAAATTATGTATGTGAAAATCATTTAAATACTTTATTGAAATGGTGCAGGAATACTTTCAGATATGTACGTCTTAAGAAAATTCTTTAAAAAATTATAGTACATTTTAAAGAAAATATTTCACTGTGGAGTGTACTTTTCGGTTTCACCCATAGGGTAGAGTTAGGTTAGGCATACACTGGTTAACATTGCTAGCAGCTAACCTCATGGCTATTTTATAGCTCCCAAGCGTCTCGGATCCAATGGGACAGTCCTGATTTTACACGGCTGTCCCGCCTTCCCGGATAGCTTACAGTTTTTCCTTTGAAATTTGGGAGGTGTGGCAATTTACAGTTACAGCATAGTGGACGGTGGGTTTTGCACTTCATATGCCCTTAGCCTAAAGGAGAGAAAGGGGGTGTAACTATATTAAAAGTTAGCTTTTATCTCAATTGTTTCTATTACCCCCTTGATATAGGTTGTGACTAGCACAAGAAAAGTTCATTTACCACATGCACTTCAGTTGTGGTCTATGCACTTGGCATCTAGTTGCTAGTGTCACTACTATGGTGAAGCTCAGCACGTTCTCATAGTGACTTGCACCACTTTTTATGAATATTATAGCTGTTGACTATGTAAACATCAAACTGTTTCACGTACAAATAAGTAACGCTTTCTGCTTGCGCTATAACCTCAGGCTGCCTGTATATGAGCACCGTACAGAAGCATGTCTTTTTGCTTGCCACGTGAGCACAGACACGCGGGTACACCTCTACTCTTACTACATATGAGGGGTTATGTTGTAACACATTGTTCCCATACGGCTGTCAATAGCCTCATAATAATTGTGCCTCTGTTCAAACTGGCCCACAAGTAAACAGATAAATCCCCGATATAACACTGAGCCATTGTGGGGCCCCCAGAACACCCTGGCGCCATATACTCACTGTACTTCATATAGATACTCATCATACAACATCTCAACTGGGTTATGCCTGTGTATAATATACTGGGTAAATCTTTTAACCCTTAGGTGAATGGCATGGTTTAGCCTTGATGACCAAGCCTTGATGACTAAACCAGCAATTTTGCTATTGCCTTTTTATGATATACATTTTGCGCCATTCACCATTGAGACTCAAAGTGATAGATTTTCACTGGGTTGATTAAATATATATAAATGTATATAGTTATAGATATCCTCAGATATATTACATAGTTTCTTATATTCACCTTTACTGTCCATTTATGAAAAGATGTTTATAACTGGAGTTACGCTTTAAGAGTTATTGGTTTATTCTCTGTCTCTGCTATTCAGGTAGAAATGTTTCTGATACTTGATTTGCCAAATACTCATCTTCATCTATGGCAGGGGCACAAAGTATTTCTGCATTTTTGGCAGGGTTTAATTGGTATAATTATCAGTCATGCATCTCATTCTGCGGTACTTTGGTTGTATTGGTACAACTATTGCATACCTCCCAACCGTCCCGAATTCCGCAGGACATTCACGAATTCAGTGTCGTGTCCCGCAGTCCCGGTCGGCGGGAAGTATGTCCCGATTTCAACTCATTGAGTTGAACATATAAGCAAGTAAAGCAGGAGCTGTCACAGCTCAGCTCCTGCCTTACCGCTGCGCTCCAGCTTTGGTGTGTGTAGGTGCGATGTGATGATGTCACATCGCGCCTACAACTATGTCAGTGGAGTGAGAGAGTGGAGAGAGCAGCGGGGGAGCGTTGGAAGGTGAGTATAAGTATTTGTGTTAAACATTGAGGGAAACGTAATGTAGGGGGCCTATGAAACTTGTGGCATATGAGGGGGAGAGAGAACGGCATGACACTGAGGCAGATGAAGGGGGGAGAACGGCATGGCATGGCACTGGGGCAGATGAAGGGGGGAAACAGCATGACACTAGGGCAGATGAAGGGGGGAGAATGGCATGACACTGGGGCAGATGAAGGGGGGAGAAAGGCATGGCATGGCACTGGGGCAGATGAAGGGGGGAGAATGGCATGACACTGGGGCAGATGAAGGGGGAGAACGGCATGACACTGGGAAAGATGAAGGGGGGGAGAACGGCATGACACTGGGGCAGATGAAGGGGGAGACATGAATCTGGGAGCAGAGATGGGGGGACATGAATCTGGGGGCAGAGATGGGGGGACATGAAACTGGGGCAGAGATGGAGGGGGGACATGAAACTGGGGGCAGATAAAGGGGTTATATGAAACTGGGAGAGATGGAGGGAGGGAATATAATTTACAGGTGACTGTAGGAAGATTATACTGTGTGGGGGCACATGTAAAAATGAATGAGAATGGGCGGAATCAACATAAGTGGGCGGAGCTAAGTTTCCCATGGCGCGCGCACGCGCTGCATATTTTGTCCCTCTTTCGGCTCTTCAAAAGTTGGGAGATATGGGAGGATTATTGCTCAAATAGGGCTTTGATTTGATACTAATTATGGAGGTATCAAATGCTTACAATTTTCTCCCTAAAGGGATCTCCAAGACATTACTACTGATGGCCCATCTTTAGTACAGGTAATTTATAGCAAACCAGTGGGGATCTGACTACCTTTCACCCTCCCAACAAGCTAATTGTGGGCCCAGTGTGTACTGGAACAATGTGCCAAGCAGAAGCACATTGCTGTACACTGTGTGGTGGCTAATCCTTTTTAGTGAAGTCCCATGTATTTGGGCATAGACACAGATCAGTTCTAGAGATGGATTTATGGTTTTATTTCATTCTCATTACACTATATTAGAATTATTTCTTCCTGTTTAAAAATGAATGGTACAGTTGGTATAAAATGGTTGTATCTATTGAATAATAGAGTAAAATATCTGGCGTGTGTGTGTGTGATTGGAAAAAACGTCAATCATAGATACTTAACACTTAACCCCACGAGCGTACTGCATAAGCGGCCACAAGAAAATGGCTGCAGGCATGGCAGAGCCGACTGCACATGTGTCCCATTTAAAGCCAGAAGAAGCCATCCGAAGAACACGTCACGGAGGGCGTTCCAGAGGAAGAAGAGGCTGTTGCTGGAGAGTTCTCTTACAGCACTGGGGACCTCCCCCAGTGCTGCAAGAGAACTCATTTGCATACCGATGAAAACCGAGATATCTACAGAACGGCAGCGCGGAGAAGACATCTAAAGGTAGGAGAAGAATAGCCTTTCTTAAGGCTATTCCTACGTGTTAGCGAGAAAAAATGCAGTTTTAATTATAGAATCCCTTTAAACAAGCTCATTCATTGGGTTAGATAGGGCTATTACTTGGAAGGAGCACTCCTAGGAGTGTTTGTTGCCGATTATAGCCTTAAATATCCGGTTGTCTAATAGCACCTTAAAGATTTAAAGATATGAGCAATGAACTCATTGTCTAAGATGTATGCCATACAAGCTGTGCCAATATCATGCAGAGATCCCTGTTCGCAGAAGAAATCAACCTTTAAAAACACACTTTGGGGTACTTACTTGTAGAATAGTAGGGTTAAATAAACCACTAGGGTCAGTTAGGTCCTTTAATATTAGCACATCCTCAGCTTGTACAGCTCTTATCTGTTCCCAAAATTCCCAAAATTTCAGTGTTTGAAATATTGTTTTACAGGATAACTTCTTGTACTTGACCATGCTTGGAATGAGGGCCCATCTATGATCGGTGGTGTGCCCCTTTATATTTAGGATACAATGCCATAGCCACTACTCTCCATACTTGGTGGTCCTGCCAACATGGCTGGAAATACACAGATTGGCATAACAACTTTTTAGTCAATCATTCCCTCTGTCTGCACCTGTCTTTCTCTTTCTCTCACCTACACCCAACACAAACTTCACCTATTCATCCTGATGGCTGCACATATCCACATTGCCTTTAATTGGAGGTGGTCGTACTTCTCCTTGACTGATGTTGTGTACAGAGTTAACTCCATCATGCTTCACAAAAAAATGAATGCCACCATTTCTGACACTTTCCCAATTTTTGATAAAGTCTGAACCTTGGATCAAACGGTCCAATATCCCTGGTCTGCCATACTGTCTCCAGCTATAATCACTCCATGGAATCTGGTGGGGTGCCTATTAGCCTCCCCTTCAGCAGGGTCTCCTCCTCTTAGGGTGCGTTGACACGATGTAAAATTGAGCGTGATCTGGCACGTATATGGCGTGTCAGAGTTTGAGCGCTCAAAAAGATCCCATTGATTTGGGATTTTGCGGGTGCAAAATTACGGGCGCAAAATAACACGGCGTATATGCTCGTAACTCTCATTGAAATTAATGGGATCTTTTTGAGCGCGCAATCTGCTGACACATGTATACGTGCCAGATGACGCTCCACTTTACATCGTGTGAACGCACCCTTACCCTGTTACTTCTTAACATTATGGCACTACTACCCCTCCCTTCCCTCCCTGTGTTAATCCCCAGTTCTTGATTTCTACACCTTTTTTATCTTACCCCATATTTAATGGATATGATACTGTTGAATTTGTCACTATTTTCTCGTACTTTGTATGCATCACTCCACACTTTTGTATTCTTTATGTGACGGTCTTAATATTTATATGATGCTTTATATTACTAATGTTTTTCAATAAACACCTACATTTAGGATACTTTGGCCATTTGAGTGATTCTTCACTCAGGGATGGCAGAAGTATTTACATGGAGCTAGAGGATGGTGGAAGATCAATGGTGAACACGACTCACAAGGAGACAACAAGCCCCAACAAGAGAACCATCAGCCGACATCCCTATCAGATACAGAATCCAACAGTATTCCTCACAGATTTTAGTGATGTTTTTATTTATGTCACATGTTGCTCAGAAAAATTAAGGGAACACTTATAAATCAATAAAGTTTGATGTGTATGCCAAGAAAAGCATGGAGAAGATACCAAGACACAGGCTGCTAGATGAGGAAAGACAGACAAGTCCATAGAAAGGCAACAACCTAGAAACTGCTCTTGTGTGATAGAAGAAACGCTGCCACTGCCCTACACAATGGCTTCCAATGGGCTACTGGTGTGCATGTTTCCTGCCAAACTTTAGGAAACAGACTCTATGAGGGCCCAAAATCCTGCAGTGGGACATGTGTTCACAGCCTCCACCTTTCATCTTTTCTCTCCCTTATGTTAGGTTTACACTAGCGTTCGGATTTCCTTCCATTGGGAAATACAGAACCTATCCAGTTAAAAAGCAGTTACACACGGAAAGCCGCGGACCTACATAATATTATGGGATCCGTCAGGTTTCCGCTCAGTTTCCACCAAAAATGTGGTAGACTTTTCTCTCTCACGATTTTAAGCGTAATCTGGGACAGAGAAGCTCAGATGCTAGTGTGAAGCTAGCGCCATTCACAGATTTTAGTCAAATCTGCTGTAAACTCCATGTTTAGCACAGCCAGATTTTACTGCCATTTAAGGCCATCACCACAGATGATATTTTCTATTGCATTCTAGGAACATCCCAAAGTATTACCTTCAGAGCTGCACTCACTATTCTCTTAGTAGACTGTGTGTGTGCATACATTACATTACTTATCCTGTACTGATCCTGTTTTATAGCCCATATTATACTCCACAACCACAGTCACTATTCTACAGGTGAAATCACTACGTATATACATACGTTACAACATTACTTGTCCTATACTAATCCAGACTTACAGCCTGTTTCATACAGATCTGTGCATTATTTTGCAGGTTGCACATCATGTTACAAGATATATAGATAGCCATTGGCATGATATAAAGTCTAATGACCTGTCAGTCTGGTTATCAGGAACTTAGTTATCCACCTGCAGTTTTCCACATTGTCACCTTCTCCAGCAGGTCTGAAGCTGTTTCCAGGTCAGGTGGATGTTGTCACCTGGGTATTTTTACAGGTGTCTTCATAAGGGTGTTCCATACCTCCACCCAACGTGTGTCATTCCCCAGGAAGAGAGCAGTTCAGTGCACCTTATAAAAGGAACAAGACAAAGGTATGCTGTGCAAGTTATCACAGGACATCATCAAATGCAAGTGAAGGTAGGTCCATATCTATCTATCATCTATCTATCTATCTATCTATCTATCTATCTATCTATCTATCTATCACATCACTCATATTTATCTGTCTATCTATCCATCCATATATCTCTCTTTCTCTGTCTATATCTTCTGTCTATCTATCTACCCTTCTATATATATCTGTGGATCTAAAAATATCTTATATTTAACTCTTCATTATCTATTTAGGTGGATATCTATCTATCTATCTATCTATCTATCTATTTATCTACCTACTATCGATCTATCTATCTATCTATCTATCTATCTATCTATCTATCATCATTTAATGTCAAATCTAGGTCTTATATGTCCATGTCATTATCTATCCATTTCTCATATCTATCTAAATTCATATTGAAAGAAACTTTATTGCCAAGACCAAAAACTTATTAGCAATACCAAAGCAAATAGGACATTTTCTCTTCCTCTCTGTATATACAAGTTGGATGGACATCTTATAAATAGGATGATGTCTCTTCATAATATTACAGAGAAACCAGTCCCTGGAGCAGAGATGATGCCTATAAGGATTATTCATTTATTCTATAAATTATACATGACAATGACTTACGACTCTAAGGTCGAATAGAGTGCATTGACATACACTTGAACATGTATATGGCTTACTTTAGCCATTCAGTTATACTATTATAAACTGACATGTATATACATATATACATATACATATACATATATACATATAACAGAATATATATATATATATATATATATATATATATATATATATATATATATATATATATTACTGTTATACATTTTAAGCTTCTAAAACAGGAAGATGAAAAATTTCTCCTACATATATTCCTACTCCTTCTTAAAGAATGTGACACATACTCTATATTATGGCAATCATAATTCTTCCAAAAGGCCTCCAGTTCAGAGGTCAGCCTTGCTCACAGCTGATGCAGCTTTAGTCACCAAGTAGAAGCCATATTATCAGTTAAGATGCATTTATCCTTGAGAACTCTGCTTATTTTAACCAAGTTCACTTGACATAATGACAGTAAATTGGATGTGGTTTTTGTTCCTTTGTTCTTGCCACATCGCCACACAACCTCACTACCTGAATACGGTACCATTATGCTGTCAGAGTGATACGCATATTGGCTAACCAGAAATAAATATAGTTGTAAGATTATGGAACATAATGGTTCCTTCATCAAACAGGAGTTCTAGAGGAAAAGGAGAAAGCATGAGGCAGCTGAAAGTAGAAAACCAATAAACAGCACTAAAGAGCATGAGGGAAGGCTAAGGAAAGTTCCTGGCGCTTGTATAATGTTGCCTCCTAGGCTGCCTCTGTTATTTTGTCAAAGGGGGCAAATACTTAAAGCAGTTTTCCTGTTATGGATGGTTATCCTACCCACAGGACAGGGAATAAGTGTCTGATAGCTGGTATCCCAATTGCCAGGTCCACCAGTGAGCAGGAGGATGGGGCATTGAAAGTACCCTTAAAACCTTCTTGTGAACAGAGCACAAGTGCACTTATGTGATGGACACCTCATTCACTTCTATGGTGCTGCAGTTACTATAAACTCCAGCAGCGCACACAGACCCATAGACATGAATGGAGATCACACAAGTGCACCGGCGTTCCATTCACAAGGTGGCCTTAGGGGTTCCTCAAACTTTACTATCAAAAAAAGGTTTTATTAAAAATACACATATAATAAATGCAAAATACATAAAACCCCATGCAGGGGGCTAACAAATAAGGACCATATATAAAACCAATAAAGTACATCCCAATATAAAAAAAAAAAAAACGTAAAGAAGGGACAAAGGGGCAGGAGATAATGGAAACAAATAAATGGGGAAGAGGGGAAGGAAGGAGAAAAGAGATTCCAAGAGTAAGACGCAGGGAGGAAATGACAAGCCACATCATACAAGGGAGAAGGAAAATAGACGTATATTGTAAGGACCAATCTCAAACCCTGAAGCAAACAGATCATGCGTATCCATTCGTGCAGATTCTATCCTTTCATATAACATAATAAGATGGATCATATGTAATACTGCTGAGTGTGATACCCTGGAAATTCATCATTGGGAGGCAATATGAATGCTGGTTGTCATGGTAAAAAATTGTATTAGGAAAAGATTTATTCACTAAAGACTGGACCAGCCCTTTAAATTAGCTCAGTAATCCAGGAGGAAGGTGAGCAGCATAAAACAATCCATTAACATGATTACTATTTGCATAATCTCTGTGGTAATCCGTAAACCACCCAGGATAAGACGGAGGAGGACGGTTGTGCAGCCGGTCAATTATTCTGTGCAATAATGGAAAAGGAAGGAGAGAGATTATTCACATCCAGGATTTCTGTAATATATTACATGGTTACATTGTTCTCACCTGAGGCAACAGTTTGCCTTAAACTTGCAACATTTTTGCTGACACTTGTGATACTATGCTAATGCTTGCGACAATGTACTGAGACTCGCACCTACTCAGTCTACAGCAGTCACTATCATAGCAGCTCACTTAATATGAATATCGCAGTCTCTATACTGGATAAAAAACCTTTTGCCTCTCTCACTTGGTCACTTCTAGTTGGCATCTTTGCACTTGCTGTAAATGGTCACAACTGCATGTTCATTTAGTATTGCACACCTCACAGTCAATCTTTCTTAGTTACCGCAGTACAGTTCTGTACTCACAAGCAATATCCTCCTACTCGTCTTTAGCACTTAGCATAAACATTCCTTCTCACACTTAGACATCACCTTCTAGACTCCTCCAGCCTGTGGTGAGGCAACACCTCGATCCTCACATCCCTATGCATTTTGTGGTCCAGGCTCACTAGATGAAGCAGCGGCACAGACAGCACACAGATGTCATCCTGGTGCTGTCATTGCCGTTTTACGTAATAACAAATTGTTATAAATACGCCGTAATTATAAATACTGCCACATATAAATAAGCTGATAAATACGTATAAATTATCAATATGCATAATACAGCATTATACATACGTAAAACACAGGTAAATACACAGGATAGGTTCAGATCTAACAAAAAACACTAAGGGCTAGTTCACACGGGGTTCCGCGTGAACATAATCCGTCGGGGCTTTCCGCTCTGAATTAGGCCCAAATCAACGGGCCTAGTCCGGAGGGTGGTGTCGCGAGGCGGACGCCGTGGCTGAATCAGCCGCAGAATCCACCTAAAGGGCCACTTGCTTCTTTTTTTTCCGTGAGCGGGAACAAACTGCTCCTTGAAAAAGGAAATGACTGGCTCCCATTGATTTCAATGGGAGGCAGCAGCATTTCGTCGCGGACTCCGCATCACTATCCTGACCGTTTTGCCCCATGTGAACTAGCCCTAAGGCTATTTTCATACTACAGGAGGAGCAAAACACCCAGGAAAATATTGCACTTTTCATGGATGTCTTGCACCGATGGAGCACCTGTTTTCACGGATACGCTATGCATTTGAGTGTAAGGAGGGGTCCGTGAAAGCAGACAAAAATAAAACATGACCTATATTTTGATGGACTGTTACTGAAACAACAAACAGAAAATACCCCTCCACTCAGGTTCGGAATGGCACATTGGGTTATCGGTGAATCCCTTGGAGGGCCCTGTGCCTTTAGTCGGTGCTACTGGACCCCCATTGCTTTTTTTTCATAGGCAGTGGAGGTCTGGTGGCATAATGGAGTGTGTAATGTCTGTACTGTACATGCCAGGCCCAGGGGAGGTGATTAAATATAACAAATACTTATACTTACCTCTCCTGGGACTCTGATGGCTCCCAGCATCTTCTTCTGATAAAACTAATCGGAGTGCTGAAACTTACAAATATTCATCAAATTTCATGGGGTTTATCTGAAGCAGCTTAAGGGGCACTCTTGGCAGCATTTTGTACTGTTTGGGGCCAATGTGAGGAGTATATTATACTGTGTTGAGCACATTATACTATGTGGGGGCCATTGTGGAGCATATTACATTACATATTACAACATACATTAGATATTACAATGTGCAGAGCCCCTTCATTATTTACATTTCACCCCATCTATTTTTTTGTGATGTAAACAGCGAAGAGTGATGGCACACGTCGGTTTAGGTAGTGCATTGGTGCACATCATATGGCGGTTGAGCAGCATGGCATTGTTAATACCTGTAGCCACACTATGTCGGTACAGCTGATCTACAGGGATCCTGGTGATAGGCCCTAGAAACAATTCCACTGGTGGGCCCTAGACATCTTTGTCTGACACTGCCTCCATTTTTGTAAGTCTGAAGGTGGGATAAAGAAGAGGAGGATTTTACCTGTTCGCCCACAGCAATCCGTTTCTTATGACACTAGTTACTTCCTGTCATCCTCACTGTTTGTTATAAAACTCATTTACAAAAATAATAATTAACTCCAATAAAAGTGCTAATTATTGTTATTATTATCTTTTTGCTGCTTTACATCGCACCCCAGCTGCATAAATCTGTCATTGGTGTAAATTGACATAATAATGTAATTACATGATACGTGACTGTGTGTTGGTTGTCACGCTGCCAAAATTTCAGGTTGTAATATTTCTAGTGCTTTTTTGTCATATAGTATCTTTGTCTATTATGTCATTATTTAGTTGTTTAGTTTTGCTTTGTTTTAATTTTACATTGTCATTAATCATTTTTGCATATTATTTTTTTCTTCCAGACTTTCTTCTCTTTTCCTAAGATGACTGAGAGCAGGACGACTTGGGCTTGGGCTGTTGTCGTTCTCATGCTACTGGCTATAATTGTAGTGGGGGCAACATTAATTGGGGTATACATGACGCACAAACATATTGAAGAGGTGAGTTATTGCCTGTTGTATTACTCCAATAGGTAATGGTTGATATTGACTACTCAATTGTTGGACTGGTATTGTTCAGCATCTGAATATAGTATATGCCACCCCCAGAGGTCAAAGAGAAGGCAGGTCTGGAAATGAGAGGGGATTGGTATCTAGTATATATAGGCGATTACTTGTTGGACAATAGCTAATTGTCTACTGTGTCTTTGTTTGGGAGCCATGAAAATGGGATAATATTACTGTGTGGGAGCCATAAAGGGGACAATATACTGTGTGTGTCCAGTAAAGGGATAATATACCGTGAAGGGATCAATAAAGGAGTAATATACTATATAGGAACCAATAAAGGAGATAATATACTGTATGGGGGCTGGTAAAGTTGATATAATAGTTTGTAGGGCTAGTAAAGTGGACCTCATACTATATAGGGTCCAGAAAAGGTGGATTAGGTGCATTAAACTGTAGAGTAATCCTGTGTAAAATATACAGGGTGCAGCATAAGGAGCCTGGAATACTGTACTATTGCATCCAGATTTTTTGATCTGCAAATTGGATTAGTTCCAGTAAAAGGAAGGGGGGCCTAAAATTAGGGGAGCCCTCAGATATAACTCTGCTTGGAGCCCTCAAAATCCCAAGTCTACCAGTCCTTGGAGAAATATTGCAGTGTGTTAATAGTGATTTTACATGAGACCGGTTGTTCTGTTTTCTAGGTAGTAGAGATGGCCTTTCAAGCCAAGAATGGAGAGAAGGTTCAGCAGACGGTCATGGTCAAGAAAGAGGAGAATGTGGCCGCGTTTTATGTCAGTTCCAACAATGTGTCATCCACTGTTCTGTACGACTACAATCATGTGAGTGATCACAAGTCCCTGTGCAGGAGAATAACATGTTTCTCATAGCTGATGGTTTTATTACATCTTATTTGCATCCAGTCTAAGTTATCCTTTATGAGCAAAACAATTGCAACGTTGATACATTTGCTGATGATGTGTTGAGAAAACAGAATTGTCTTCACTGGTATTATGTAACCAGGGCTGGATTAATAAAGCTTACCAGTGCATTACCTGGACAGGATAAGCTTTATTACTAATAGATATGTATGTCCTCCAAAGCCTTGATGATTTCCTTTGCAGAGCGCAGCTGGGGAAGACAGAAGTTTCATTCCTCTGCTGATACTACAACTCGGTTACATGGCTGTCTCTGCTCTACTCTATGGACCTGTCGCAGGAGTAGTGACGAGTTGCTGATGTCACATAGAGTGAAAGTGACAGCAGGGGATACAGCGTACATACACAGTATTCCAGCACCCTGCTGCATTCTGCAAATGTATTCATGCGGCTCTGGGGGAGCATATATATGTATTAGTAGTAAAAAAACATTCAGCGCTAGCAAGCTTTATTTTTCCCTGCATAGCTCCTTTAAGTAAATGTTAGACATCCATCCACCATGCCCTGCCATGCCTTATTCTGCTTGTATGAATAGATAGACATCAGCATTCCACTTGTAAAACAATTTCTTGTGTATCTACAGTTTACCTGGGGCCACTAAATACCTTATTTCCAACTATGGATTAGAGTGCATTAAAACTTAACTTTTATTGATACAGCTTAACATATTACACCAAAGATTAAAATTTGGGTGGAGTGCCAAATTGCTGATCATATTCAATTCACGCCATCTTCACCTCCCACTGGATAATTAGGTAGCGTTCAAACTACCTACTTAAGGACATTTTGCTAAGTAAATACAGGCAATCTCATGAGTGTTAAGACTATAATCTCAGTTAAACTGGTTGCAAACAACTGTGAGCCAAACGGCTACTGTGAATGAATGGCACGGGTGGCAAACGGGGGACAAACGGATGCCATCCGTGTGCCGTTGTACACCGGCTGTGTGTCTGCTTCCCCATTCATTCAATGAATAGGAGCTGCTGAAGCAGGGCCACGAAATCGGACAGGATTTGGACCTGTTCCATATTTTGTGGCCCGCACTATGTAATTCACGGTCATGTGTACGGGCCTATAGAAATTAATCAAATCAAATGAAAAATCCGGATAGCACTTTGACCATTCATATGGTCGTCTGCAAGGGGGTTTATAGGTGATCACTACTTAACTGTATTGGCTATTTACAATCATTGGTACATTGACGGAGTGAAACACTGCTTCAGCTCACACTGACTATTGTGGAACCAATGTTACTTGGAGGCCCAGTATATAATGTGACATATAATTAAATCATTACACGCCTCCTACTGAGACCTAAGAGTTTGGGGCTCATCCTATTTACAAGGGAAATGGGAACAGAGACTTTTTGTATGTTTTGACTCTATACCAGACCAGAACATTCATTCAAAGCCCAAACCAGGCTGCTAAATTAGATAATCCTAATGCTGGCAACTGCTTACAATGGCAGGAGTTAATATCAGTAGCTCAACCACAGCAACTTCAGCTTCTCTCTAGGTCTAGTGGTTTACTGAGCAAACTTCTTACAAGCTGAGAGAAGAAGCCCCACGGGAGACTTATGTCACAGGTGTCACACTCAGATCACACAGGTACTTCTCTAACTACATGCCAAGGGTCACAATGCTAGTATGTTTCCAGTAAAGACCCGGCTGCAGCTCCATTTTGACTTGAACACTGTACTGATGGATGACTGCAGTAGTTGGAAAACAAACTGCAAATGGAAGAACCAAAATGCTAAAAGGTGCAAGGATATATAGTGCAAAAGCTGTACTTGAAGGTGCAAATTAGACAGCACCAGCTACACAGTCATTGGGCACAATTAGGTGCTTCCCTTTTGCAACAACCCATTGGAGGAAGCCAGGAGACTGGGAGTAGTAGTACTTGAAATGGTCATGGTGACTAAAGACTCAACCAATTCATCCAGGTTTCCATCTGGTCTGGTGCAGTGCTGAGAGGGTCTGCAGGGTAATTTGTGTTGGCAGTGTTTCCCGGGCCATATCTTGAGTCTGGTGGGAGTTGGGAATAAGACTCAGGTGACATGTGGTATGCAAGAACAGGGTAACTTGCAATTTTTACTTGTAGTAGAACCCAGTTAAACAACTTCCAGACATCCAGGTTTGAAGGTGCAATACTTGTAATATTACCACTGTGAGTTGGGGTTGAGCTTGCAGTTGGTACACTCGTTCTGAAGCTGCCTGTACAGTAGATGGCACTTGAAGCACCTTTGACCCATAGTAATTGAGGACCCATTCACAGTCTCCCACCTAAGGCCATACATTTGGAAGGTGGCAGCTTCTATAACCTTACACTATAATCCATCACTGACTACAGCAAACCCTGTATCAGATCATGACAATGTGGCCACTGGAACCTGTCCATAGCTAATTATTGTCCATTTATCCTCCCAACAGGACATTATTGGCTTCAGGCGAATTAATAACCAGAAATGTTTTGTTGTGGAAATGAATGGCATGAACATTCCCTTAATGAATGATATCCTGAGAGCCATCAAATACTTCCAGAGACAGGTAATGTACTGTTTCCTCTCCCCCGACTATGTATATACTCCAGGCTCATCATATAACATGTACAATCTCTACCTCCACAGAACTCCACGTCTGACAATGATTTATCTTACGATCTTGTGGAAGGAGTAGAAGCTGATCGGACCAAGCTGGGTGTTCCCATCAATATCCTATGCAGTGATGTCCCCATCTACTGGGCTTCGCAGGTGACTATCCCGTATACTATAACGCAATAGCAGCATTAGGGTACGTTCACATGGGGAAATTTGCAGTGGATTCCACCCAGATTCTGCCTCTAATGGTTATTAATGGGAGGCAGAGATCGCAGCAGGACACTGAAAAAATGTCTTGCTAGTTTTTGCTGCAGATTCCACAGTTCGAGACTCCATTCATCTTGGCCTAATCAGCAGTGGAAAGCCATGACGGAATGGTGATGCCCTGTATCGGCATTGTGTTGCAGGTAGCATTTTCTGTCGTGATAACTTACCCGAACAGTGTGACAAAGTTGTAGGATCTGGCATAGTTTTTTTGTGAAACCGATAATGATGAATATGGAGAACACACTGGGAGCATATTTATCATAAGGGTAGCCTGTGAAGATTGCATGATATTTATTATTGGACTAATAAGCAATTACTTCTCTAAAAATCTGCCCTTGATTGATTTGCCCCAGTGAAGATTTACTAAACAAACACAGCAAATTTATTAAACGGTTTCTCTAGGGAGTATGAGTACACTTGCTTTCTCCTGACTTTTAGGCATTGTATCTAGGGATTCCAGGCTGGTTCTGACCTCAGTGATCGGAAACAGCATCAGGCACCCAAGTTGCTTTGCCTTTTCCCTCCTCTCCCTTGTTTGTAGGTAGATTGTTATCTGTACTATGGGGGCAAGCAGACTATATGGGGGCTGGCACCCCAATAGCACAGGTAACCACCACCTGTGAACACAAATGGAGGAATGAAATTGCAAGATGCAACTTGTGCCATTGGGGGGAAAGTGTGTATATGGGTTCTAACTCTTCCCTCTCTGGTATAATTACTATATAATATATAACTATATACTTCTATTCCTCAGAACAAGTCCCCACACCTCCGCTGGAAATTCACACTGAAGTTCAACATCTTTGGAATAGATGTTTCATTCATCTTCAAGTCATGATCATTTCAGACCTCCTATTAGGGTTGCTTCACAGGGCGTTGGTTACAGCGTTGAGCAGGATGTAAACAGGTTGAATGCTATATTTGGAGAGCAGCCCTGATCAATTCCTCATCCCCTCCCTGATTATAGACTTGCCTTAAAATTTGTATACTCCTTGCAACATTTCACCCAAGATTATGTGCACAGAGCTGGCACCCAAACAACACCAGCCCATATTTGCATACCTGGAAATAGACACTGTCTCACGTGTCATGTTGATGGAAGCAAGGCTATATAAAGACAAGAAGGGATCCCATCGTGTTGTGATACAGCTATGGCATTGGCTCCTTTTATGGTACGATTTCTCTTATCTTGGATTCTGATAGTTTAAGACTGATTCAGATTCCAGTCCCCATGACCCAGTGGAACTTAAATACAGAAAGCTCAGGAACTGAAATGGAACAAGCAATATATAATTCCATCTGCTTATGCTGAGCGTCTCTGTTCAACAGAGTGAAAGTCTCAACCTGGACTCACATCATTCCACCAATGAACTGACCAATGAACTGGTGCTAAGAAGTTATGAAGACAGATTTCCAGAATCTAATGGATAATAAATATTTCAGCTGAAATATTGATAGACAAACACAGATTTCAGATAACATGTTAACAAAAGGAGTGTGGCACCCCATAAACCATCATGGCAGTAGAACAGATACAGCAGGTTCCAGATAACCAGGAGTGTCTGACATTCGCATTGGACTAATGAAATTGCTGACTATTATATACAGTCATGCAGGTTCTCATATCTCAGGATGTCATTTTTAAGATGAAAAATCATCTCCGTCTGCTGTTTCTATGTATTGTGTCATTTTTTGCTATGATTCATCAATGACCATGGTTGAACTAGTATAATGAATGGAAATTAGAAACATTGAAAGTATAAATCTCCTTTAATTGAACTTCCCATTGCTTGCATCATTAAAATCCCTTTGTAATTTCTTTAATAATTTCATCAGCCTAATGATAGACTCAGTGACTGTCATGTAGGTCAAAGTCATAACTTGAAGGCACTGTTCTATATGGAATAAGTTAGGTAGGGGCCCCATTACAGATTTTGCACTAACTTATTCCATTAAAAATAGTGGTATATTTTATGTGGCAGATGAACCTTTGGGGCCACCTCTGGGTCTTGGGACTGCTACCACCACATCCCCGATATCTACACTGCTGGTTCTTCCTGTGTTGGCTGTCTTCTCCTTTTGAACTAATTCAAGCAGGCAGAGAAGACACAGGGGCTGCTGCAGTGACATTGAGGACAATTGGTTTATTCAACCAGATTTAACTGATTCATGTATAGAACAGCTAAAGTGAATATTAATACCCAAAAGAAATAGTAAAGAGCAGTGTTGAACTGGCCTGGTTCAGTACTGTGAATCTCCCAATGGGCCCTGCGCCTTTAGGGGGCCGTCCGGATCCTCACTGCTTTATTAATGGTTGTTTTTTTTAAATGACATGACATCCAAAAACCAAACCATCTAAATCTGCGCTCTGAAAGGCAAATAACTAGAGATGAGCGAGTACTGTTCGAATCAGCCGATCTGAACAGCAAACACGCATTGAAATGAATGGAAGCACCTGGTACTTCCGCTTTGACGCCGGCCGGCCACTTAACCCCCCGCGTGCCGGCTACGTCCATTCATTTCAATGCGTGCGTGCTGTTCGGATCGGCTGATCCGAACAGTACTCGCTCATCTCTACAAATAACACTTCTTCCTTTCTATGCCCTAATGTATGCCTCAACAGCAGCTTATGCCCACATATTTAATACTAGCTGGTACCCGCGACTTCGTCTGCGGTGATTGTAGTAGTGGGTATATACAGGCGTGGGTAAGGTTTTCGTACTGTGTATAAGGTATGGGATATGAAATGTAAGTTTATATCTTGTTTTTTCTGTAATTCAGAGAATACGTGAGACTTTTGTGTTGAAGTTAATTTGTATTAGAGCTGCTATACGGTGTTCTGAGAAACTTTACATAGTGACTTTGAGACAGAAGTATTTGAAGTTAACCCTTTCCCGCCGATGGCATTTTTTGATTTTGGTTTTTCATTTTTGACTCCCCTCCTTCTAAACCCCATAACTTTTTTATTTCTCCGCTCCCAGAGTCATATGAGGTCTTAATTTTTTTTGGGACAAATTTTTCTTCATGATGCCACCATTATTTATTCTATATAATGTACTGGGAAGCAGGGAAAAAATTCTGAATGGGGTGGATTTGACAAAAAAATGCAGTTCTGCGACTTTCTTACGGGCTTTGGTTTTATGGCGTTCACTGTGCAACCAAAATGACATGTCCCCTGTATTCTGTGTTTCGTTACGATGCCAGGGATACCAAATTTATATGGTTTTATTTACATTTTGACCCCTTAAAAAAAATCCAAAACTGTGTTTAAACATTTTTTTTTGAAAAGTCGTCATATTCCGACAGCCGTAACTTTTTTATACGTGCGTGTACGGGGATCAGAAGCAAAAGAGTGAAAAAAAGGCGGTTTGGCACTTTTGACCATTTTTCCCGCTACGGCGTTTACCGAACAGGAAAAATATTTGTATAGCTTTGTAGAGCGGGCGATTTCGGACGCGGGGATACCTAACATGTATGTGTTTCACAGTTTTTAACTACTTTTATATGTGTTGTAGGGAAAGGGGGGTGATTTGAATTTTTAATCCTTTTTATTTGTTTTTATATGTTTTTTACTTTTTTTAAAACTTTTTTTTTGCATTTATTAGACTTCCTAGGGGTATTGACATGGGTGGGCGGTGTCGCGGATTGTCAGAGCAGTGGGGGTCGGCAATCATGGCCGCTCCAGAGCGTTAAAGAGAGCCTCCTGGAGTATCGTTAAGGGGAGGGGCAAAGTGGTAAAGTATATGTATATGTGATTGTGTGGGGTGAGGGGCGAGGCTGCAGAGGGTAATATGAATTTTGTGGCTTGCTATGGTCCAAAGTGTGTGAGATTGCAGAGATGGTGGTGCGAGTTTGGGTTTTGTGGGGGTCCTGGCACAAACGTATGTGCGCTGTTGTGACGAAAAGTAGCCTATTGCGCAATCGGGTGTAGTGACTATGTTTGTGGAAACTTTCAGCCAAATCGGTCAAGCGGGTTTTGCGTGATTGAGGAACAAACATCCAAACATCCAAACACACAAACTCACAAACTTTCACATTTATAATATTAATAGGATTGTTGTACCCGGGATACCCCACTTAACAAACATATGGGAGTACAAACTGCTGTTGGGGCACACATCAGGGTGCAGCAGAGAAGCAGCGGTTTTTGGTTTATTGTTCTCCCTCCATCTGTCCCCACAGTTTATTGCCCCCTTTATCTCCCCCAAAGTTTAATGTCCCCCTCATATGCCCCCCAGTTTATTGTCCCACCTCCATCTATGCCCACAGTTTAATGTCCCTCTTCATCTGCCAAGGTTTAACATAAAAAACATTGATCTTCATTTCTCATCACTCCTCTGCCGCTCTGTCTCAGGTGTCTTGTTTTGCAGTGTTGAGGGAGCTGCAGGCATGATGTGAATGATCTCATCACATTGCGTTTACCGTTCCTGAAGCAGAGCACACAGGGGAACAGTGGAGAGGCCGGGGCTCTCCGCATCTGCCTCACCACTGTACTCAACTCATTGGGGTACAGATGAGTTGAATCCAGTACATACCTCCTGCCAACCAGGACAGCGGGACACAACCTGAAAACTATGACTGTCCTGCAGAATCCAGGACGGTTGGGAGATATGTCTTCACCAGATGGCAGACCCCGGTCTGTGGACCTTTACTGAAAGTAGTTGAGAACTCCAGCCATAGAGCATTGAGGAGGCGCCATAGATCACTATGATGCAAATAGTCTGGTCTCTGAACCCGACAATATATTGTGGGGATTTTTGGACCATATTTGCTGGTGTACATTGGAACCTTGTGATTCTTTACAGGCAATTTGCTTGTTTGCCACTCTCAGACTTCAGACAGCAGTCTCCTGTCACTGTCACCCTACTCTCTCAACAAGCCCCTTAAAGGGGCTCTATCAGCAAAATCATGCTGATAGAGCCCCACATATGCGTGAATAGCCTTTAAAAAGGCTATTCAGGCACCATAAATGTTATATTAAACTACCCTCCCGTTTTAAAATAAAACCCTAAAAAAGAATGTTATCTACTTACGCATCGTGCACGCTGGCCGGCATTCAGGGTGCGCCGTCTTCTTCATCCACGCCTCTTCTTCCTCCGATGTCCTCCGGTCCCGTCCTCCTCGCTTGCGAACTGACACTGAAATGGCCTGGGTGCCTGCGCAGTAGCCGTAGTAGAAGCCGCATGCGCCCAGGCCATTTTTTTTATATCAGTGTCAGTTCGCGAACGCTGGAGGAGGACGGGACGGGAGGACATCGGAGGAAGAAGAGGCGTGGATGAAGAAGAAGACACACCCTGAATTCCCGCCCATCGTGCACAGTGCGTAAGTAGATCACATTCTTTTTTAGGGTTTTATTTTAAAACGGGGTGTAGTTTAATATAACTTTAGCGGTGCCTGAATAGCCTTTTTAAAGGCTATTCACGCATATGTGGGGCTCTATCAGCATGATTTTACTGCTAGAGCCCCTTTAATTCCAGGAAAGCTGCAGTTCTAGCCTGGTATAGATGCCTTCACTAATATATACAGTATAGGCATTAGTGGAGACAGTATCTGTACTGTAAGCGCATTACTACAGAGTGCCCAGTAGAGGGAAGCAGAGCATAATACTGTATTCACTATTACTGGCAGCTACGTCCTCCATCTGTAATAGCAGGAGAGCGCCAGTAGAGGGAGGCAGAATCCGCATTTATGATGAGATTTGTCCCCGGCCGGCTCCCATACTGTGATGTCTGCTGGCAGGGCTGTATGAGTGGAGCGGCTGCAGTCACGCAGGTAACACAACGACACGTTGTACATACTGCAGCTATATGGAGCACAATAGCGACTTTTCTATAAACCTCACATAGGTAACACCAAGACAGACACCCACAATGACACAATACAACACAGAGGCAATCACACAGTGTAACACAATGACAGACTACAACACCCTAATACAAAAGAAACCATGCTATAACAACCACATAGGGACACGGAAGCATATAACATATATACACCTGGAACAGTGACCTGACAGTCACACACCATGTAACACAATGACACACTGTAACACGTGGCACTGACACCCAGCTGACCACCATACGGTGATATACAGCCCACACCATGACACATAAGAAAACTGACACAATGATACTGAAACACACAAGCAGTCAGACATGTAACCTGGAGTTCCTAGGCCCCTATGCAGAATCTACAGTGAGGCCCCCACCAACCTTGTGTTATTTAGGATAGAAGGTCAGAGGGACCATTGGAACCCCTCAGGGTCCAGGGCCCAGTAGAAATTGCTATATCTGCCCCCCATATAACTACAGCCTTAGCACAGCTGGCTATCTCCAATGTACTGAGTGACACACAACCTCTAACCAGTCTTACAACATGACATATGACAGTACAGGGACATCCTACACTTGCCATATGGTACACAGGCATAACATGACACAGTAACACACCATATCTAGCACACAACCACCCTCACAATACATGTTACATTGACACAACACAGTGCACTGCTGTTTTTCCACACATTGTATCATCACAGTCTCCTCCAGATGCAGCTACCCTTACTGTGGATGTCACCCATGTGTATAACAAGGGCCACAAATCTTTGGCACTCCAACAGTTGGGAAACTACAATTCCCAGCATGCTTCATTCATTCTTATGGGAGTTCTAAGATCAGAGTATGCATACTGAGAGTTGCAGTTTTACAACAGCTGGAGTGCTAAAGGTTGCTGATCCCTGATGTGTAACATTGTTTTATAATTTGGAAGACCTGATTCAGCCTCCGTGACCCCCAGCCCCAGAGCGATTCTGTGAGACTAGACCCTGTAGTGGCATCAGTGTCTATTACACTATTGCCTTTCTCTCCTCCCCTCCTGCTCTAACGCTTGTCCCTTTCTCCTTCCCCGATGGCCCCAGTGGTGTTGCTCCCACATAGCCAGAGTAGTTTATTCTCCCTAGTATTCTCAGCATTTGCCTATGAGGTGATGTGTGTACCCTATTTGTAAGCAACAAAGCAATGAAAATAATCACTGATGAAAATGAGAGAATTAGACAATGTCTCTTATGAAAAGACTGGGAAAATTACAGTGCCATGCATGTAGTGTGCAGCACTATATGGCTTTTTTGCTCTTCAGAGTACACTGGCCCCCTTACCACTGGGGTCTCTTTGCTCTTGGTCTGTCACATCCTCCTTGTCCTATCACATATGTATCCTTGTCTTTGTGCTAACAGATGTGAATACCTATGCAAACTTGTACTTTGCCTGGAACTTAATGAGAGTCATAGACGGTAAACAGATAAGCAGCGTTGAGGGGGATATATAACCATATGATATACGTCTGTTTTTTTTGCGGTCTCCCACCAAAAGTTGAATGCACCTTTAAGATAATGTACACACATTTACAGGCGTTTTCTTTAACCAAATGGAGTTTTCATACATGTTTAGTTGATGTCCATTCCCATATGGTTTTTCATAGTGATGACTCACCATCAGTATGTGACTTGCAGGGGTACAACACCCAGACGTCGCACAAATCCACTTAACCGGCTGCTTCAGTAGACGGGAAGTGCAATCCAGTGGATGGGACTGCAGCGCCACTTCTATTACTACAATAAGAACAGCCTGCATGTGCTCTCCATCCACTGCACTGGCTTCCTGGAACAGCTGATCTGTGCAGGGTCCGCGTGTCAGACCAGCATGGATCATGTACCAATAAACTATTCTGTGGATAGGTCATCAGTATGAAAAACCATATGGGGCAGTACAATCCGTTTAAGGGTCCATTTTGTAGACTAGACAGACCTTATGTGCATAAAAAGTGGTTATTTTAGGAAACCAATGGACCCCATAGACTATAATGCAGTCCACATCGTTTCCGTTCGGTTTTCTCCTGAAAAATATGGAGAGAAAAGGGCTGCATTTTTCATGCAGAGAGGGAAATGGAATCCCTGTATGGAGTGGCAAGCGCAGATGTGAAGTGAGCCATAGATACATTATTTCTTTGTCACATTGTAACGTCAGATGCCGTCCGCGCATACCATCTGATTTGCTGTGGAATAAGTTGGCGCTATATAAATAAAGTTATTATTATTAGCAGCCATATTGCTTGTCATTCGCTTTCTCTTTAGCTTACTAGATATAGCTAATGAAATTCTCCCTTCTGCTCCCAACACACGTGTCTCCTTGGCACCTGCAGACCTGCATCTAAGCTCATATATGGTCATTTTATGGATTCTGATGTGTAAGCAGCTGTCTGAGCCGTCCCGTAAAAACTGGTTCTAGCAGGAAAAAATTGTACAGTGCTGGAAAACTGCGTGGTATCATTTTACATGAGGTCTGGAGGATCACACGCATGAGAATTATGTATAGGCTAATGTATGCATCCCACATAGACCAGAAGGATTGACTTCTTGTCCGAAAATTCCTAAAACAGTTTTAGAGGAATAATTTTATTTATATGGCGCTGACACATTTCACAGCACTTTATAATTCAGAAGGCTTATGAACAAACTGCAATAGACATTACAATGTGACAACTTAATTACCATATCAAACAATAAGCCCTACCCGCAAGAGCTTACTATCTATAAGGAAATAGAGGTGACACAAGTATTAGAAGGGCTTTTTTGGTACCTTAGTCCAGCCATCTTTTAACCCATCAGTGACCAACATATAGCCTTTCCACATTGGCGACTGTGTCAGTTGCAGTGGAATAACGTGGGGTCCCCTGTATGCTCAGGAACCTGCAGCTAACATCTGGGATTGACAAACAGAACTTAAAAAAAAACCCACCATAACCCATCCCAAAATATTTAATAAATAATAAAAAATAAATACATCACACATATTGGGTATTGTCGTGTCTGTACGGACCCGAGCAATTCAGTTGTAATGTTATTTTACCTGCAAGCTTAATGGCGTAAAAATAAATGTCAAAAACAATGCCAGAATTGCTATTTTGTTACAGTTACATTGATGGAAAAATAAAACAAATAAAAATGTTTTAGGGCTTAGTACGTGTCGACGGATAAAACCAAAACATTTTTGGACATCAAGGTCTAAATCAGGCCAGGCACTAAAGGGTTAGTAAGGTCATATAACTGAAGCTGTATGAGCCCATCACCAGCTGGTATCTTTGAATATACATATACGATGTGCATGGAAGGCAGTCATTTCTAGATTGAGGGGAGAATAGAGTAGGAAGGATAGTTTAGGATGAGAAATGTTATTGTAGTGTGTGCGGAGGTGTAGGACAATGTGATCAGGTCACGTAATAAACTTGCCTAAACCGATGTGATTTTAGGGCTTGCTTGAAGCTGCTGTAGTTGGGTATTAATGTAATTGTCCATGGTAGAGTATTCCAGAGCACTGACGCAGCTCTAGAAAAGTCTTGGAGATAGCAATGGGATGTTCAGATAACACAGGATACAAGTCTAAGGACATTGTCAGAATGGAAAGGATGGTTAGGGTGGTAGACAGTGGCCAGGGAGGAGATATAGGGGGGCGCAGCACTATG
The DNA here is from genome assembly GCF_031893055.1 of Leptodactylus fuscus. NCBI lineage: Eukaryota > Metazoa > Chordata > Amphibia > Anura > Leptodactylidae > Leptodactylus > Leptodactylus fuscus. The sequence goes on from NC_134270.1 coordinate 61,699,764, forward strand.
GATGGATTTTTGGGTGAGTGTAATAAGTTAATAGTGGATGGGCAACCAATGCAGTGACTGACACAAGGTTTGTAGCAGCTTAATAGAAAGATGAGTATGGCAGCCGCATTCAGGACAGATTGTAGAGGGGAGAGTTTAGTAAGAGGAAGAGCAGTTATAGAGAATTGCAATAGTGAAGACAAGAGAGAATCCGAACAACTGAGGGGTTTGGATGTTCCAGTAGTGAGAAAAGAGCGAATCCTGGAGCCTGCTGTTATAGTAAGGCCAAAGATGGAAATGGAGATACTGGGGTCTGGTTAGTTAGCAGGTGGCGGGAATACAAGTAGTCAGGATATCATTGGAGACTTTTGTAGACCAAGTGGTCCAGTTTCGAGGTAAAGGAGAGGTTAGAGACGGGTCAGTCATTGGTCGCACAGAACAGGATGAGGGAGAGAGTTTCGGTAGTGCAGTTATAACATGTTTAAAAGGGGGAAAGGTGAAAAATTTATATGAGGACATTGGCAGTGTGAAACATTCAGTCCATTTAAGGCTATGACTTATTCTTATTTATCTTTCATCGCTATGAGGAAGAGTTGTTGTTGAGTAATATGGCTCATAGGAAAGGTTTGCCCTTCCTTTCTTATTTAATTGGCTTAATTTTCACCTTTTTTGGGCTTGTTGCGCTTTTATTATGATGAATTGGATAGGAGGTGTGGCCAAAGTCTAGTTTTTTTTCACCGCATTTTTAACTTGCGCCTATTTAAAAAAGGTGCAAAAAAAAAAAAAAAAAAATGCAATTGCACTGAAGTACATGGGTAGTGTAAAAAGCCCATCATATCACACAACGCAACATTGGAATCGCCATTCCATGCGGTACATTTTGCGCAAAATGTATCATGCCGGTGCGTCTGGCGGATATAAGATTCCAATTTCAGCACTGGCTGCGACCCTTTATGTCCACGATCCAGACAATAGACCATATGAGGAGCATACACAGAAAGAAAGAAAGAAGGTGGCTATTTTTAATTTTTTTAAAAAAATTAGTCTTGTCAGAAAACTTTTGTATTCTGTCAGAGTTTTTACGACTCTTTTTTTTACTTGGGTTACTTTCACACTGTATTTTTCCATTTCATAAGGCTGTTTTCACGTTATGTCTCTCCCATCAGTCTAAAGGGCTTTTCTACAATTTGGATATCGATGATCCATCTTTATTTACCATTGATGCTCTTTACAGATATTGTCAATGCCGTCAATACTCGCTATCAGTATGACTTTAGGAGGAAATCCATACAACTATATAATATACAAAGCTCCATATACCGTAGCGCCGGAGCCTGGAATTGCAGCCTCACTCCGATTCGCTTGAATAGGGGCAGGGCTGATCGGGACAGTATCAGGGGTGACCCTGACTGATCTGACAGTGATGAATTACCTTCGATATCCTGGACAGCCTCTTTAATCCCATCCACACACTGTGCGGAAAACGAATCTTATTCACTTTGCCGATACTGTAAAGCACAGCATTTTTCCCCACTGTGTTTCTGCAGCAGTCAAAGACTCTGTTCCTGGCCCCTAATGGATATTTCATAGTGATGACTTCTTCACAGGACACCCGGATTCTGTACACAGCAGCTGTTATGGCAGCCCCAAGGCACCGCTCTTATTACTTGAATAGGAGAAGGCTGCGTCTGCTCCCCATCCACTGCAGCACATTTCACTTGCTGTGTGTGGGGTTTAGCTATTGAACCCCCCTCCAGTCCCCCATCAGATCACATGCTGATAACCTGTCCTATGCATAGGTCATAAATCTGAAAAATCCATATGGAAACAGAAAATGCCTTTAAGCGTGCTGTCGTGTACATACGTCATCACATGGGGGAAAACCATGTATAACGGGCAGCTTGTATGTTGTGGAAGTGAGCTGAATATGGCAATCTGACAAAGCTTATAAAGTTGTTAATAATTCTCTATTATATGTGTACAGCCACTTTGTTTCTTGTTCCCCTTTCTGTCCATGTGGTATGATTGGAGTTCTTCTCATATACAGCATGTACTCTTTCATTGTTAGATGTCATGCACACGACCATGTGCACAGTCAGTGTGTTAGCCATGTCTTTCACAGCTAGCCCAATGACCAATTCATTTCTATGGCCCCATACACACAAACGTTTATTTTCATGGTCCGATGTATGGGGCCGAGAGCAAACCTCAGGACAGGTCCTATTCATGTCTGTTTTGCGGACCATGTTCACTGGCCTTGATGAATGGTGCTGGGGAAGCATGGACAGATGTCATCCGTGTGCCATCCGTCCGTTGTTCTGGTCTGTTGGTCAGCCAGTTCACCAGAGGTTTGCAGTCTAGTGTCTGTTAGCATACAGGTGACCTGTATAGTTAGGGGGCGTTCACACTACCGTCGGTGTCTGACAGGTAGTGTCCGCTCCTAGTGTCCGCTCAACCCTGCATGCAGGGTTCTTCTGTCCGCTTGAGAAGTCGGACATCTTCACTTGCGGACAGGGAAGGACAGGCACGGAGTGCAAAACAACGCACCCGATGCCCATTGAAATGAATGACAGGTGTCACGGACACAGCTAGTGTCCGCTCCTAATGTCCGTGCCAGATTTTGAGCGGACACTACCTGTCGGACACCGACGGTAGTGTGAACGCTCCCTACTTGTGTTACTCATTACTGCAATGAAAAACTGCCATGTAGTTCCTCAGCAATAAAGCGCTGTGTGAGCCCGGCCTGGGCAGGAAGTTTCTTTGTATCTTTTTGTTCTAGCACATTTTATCCTGTTTTTTAGGCAGAGGTGTAAATGTAACCTTCTGGGCTCCAACTCAGAATCTATAATGGGATTCCCACCTACTTCGTACCACTTAGTTTATATGGCAGAGTGACCTTTGGGGCCCCATCATGGTCAAGGCCAGGTCTGCACCCCCTATAGCTATGCCCCTATCTTTAGTTGTGTTTCTTTGGATACATGTGCTCAATGTTTAGGCCGTGTGCTGCACTAGAGGAACCCAGGCTAATAATTTCCTCTTCTTGTCACTCCACGTGCAGGCCTAGAGCGCAGGCTGCAGCAATTACTGCTATAAGTGCCCCCTCCCCCTGTCCATAGATGATGCCGGCTCCCAATGTTAGTTCCTCTTACGTAAACTTCCTAGATAAACCAGAGCTATGACTGGACAGGGCTAGATATAACTTGAGCGCACCCTCACCTGGCACTTAGCACAGCTGACTGAATGCCTGCTGGTCACATCCGTGAGTTACATCCTGACTTTCTGTATGATAATGATGGTTTATGTCTCTTGTTCCCATCCCATGTACAATACAATGTCACTTGGCTGGTGTTCTTACCTAGGCTGATGCACGTGACCGTATTTTAAATTCTTTTTTTAACAGATGGCACACCAACCCATTCATTTGTATGACCCAATACGTGACCATGTGGGCACTGCAAAACTCTATGTAGTTAAGTGTAGGTACTTCTACGTAAAAGCACCAGTGTCCAAAGTTGGCATATGGCTATGCTGTGACACTGTAATTCTGATTTTGTGTTCAGGTCTGATTTTGCTTTTCTTAAAGGGACAGGCCACCCTAGCAGTTTGTTTCTAGGATATACCTGGAAAGGTGCTGTACATAGTATAGCACTTTTTTGTGTCTGCTCCCTAACTTTGACTCTATGCAAACAGATGTTTTCATCCATTGTTGCACATCACTGGTGTGAACCTAGGGTTGTTGTATCTCAGCATTTGTGCTGAAGGTTTGATGGAAAGAACAAAGAGCATGGGTGAAAAGGGGGCACCTCTTTGTTATTCTTTTTATTTCAAACTTGTCAAATAGTATCTTATTTGCATTTAGTCTTGCATTTGGAGAGTTATGTAAGTTAGTTTTGGCCCTGTATAAGTTATCTCTAAATCCCATCTTTTGTAGCACTGAAAAGGCAAAAGACCAGTCAATGTCATCACCAAAGCGTTGGAGTACCCTGTTTTCTATTAATTTTGTTAGGTGCAAGACTCGCCTAGTATTGTCAGAGACCTGTCAGCCTTAGATATGTTACACCTAATCAGTGCACACTAATGTTGGGAGAATTTGGATTAAAGTCTATGTAAAATTGCTGGAACTGAGGTTAATGTCAAAATTCAGTAGAGAAAAAGCCTTCCAATGCTGTCTGTAGATGACAAATGAGGGATAAGAACCCTGTAGAAATAATATAATAGTCAATTGAGAGATTGAGAGATTTCCCTTTGGGAAGGGTTAATAATGTATTCTAATATGTCCATGTACTTTGCTTGGGTCGAGTGAGTACCTTTTTGGGGTTTGTTCCTATCGTCTTTGTCTTTTGTTGTTTACATTTGTTAATGTTCGTGTTTTCTGTTATAGTGTTATAACTGGGGAAAAAATGTAAAGTGTCACACCTTTAACACTAGGTTCACACCTGTATTTGGGTTTCCATTTAGGGGTCCGCTTGGGGACCCCTGAATGGAAACCTAATCTGTTTAAAAAAGTGGTTATCTTTGGAAACCCACAGACCCTAAAGACTATAATGGGGTCTGTCGGGTTTCTGTTTGAAAAGGGTGAAAGATGCAAAGAAAAAAGCGCTGATTTCAGGGCTTTTCTCACCAAATTTTTCAAGCGGAATGGGGAACATAATCCCCAGGCAGAGACCGGACACAAGTGTGAACCTAGCCAAAGAAATGCTGCTGCACCAAAAGAACATGCTTGTTTTTCACAGTAGTTTTAGGCCCGATTCACATTTGCGTTCGGTATTCCGTTTGGGGAGTCCGCATGGGGACCCCCCCCAAACAGAATACCAAACGCATTGACAAGCGGTGAGCTTATGAAAACATACAGAAACCATAGACTATAATGGGGTCCATGTGTTTTCCACGTGCTGTCTGCACGAGTCATGTACTGTAGAGAGAAAAGCACTTCCTGAACTACTCTCCTCTCTGCATGACTTGTGCGAAGACCGCGCGGAAAACACCCGGACCCCATTATAGTCTCTTTGCCTCCATTTCTTTCATAAGCTCACCGCTTGTCAATGCGTTCAGTATTTTGTTTGGGGGGTCCCCGAGCAGACTCCCCGAAAGGAATACCGAACACAGTTGTGAACCAGGCCTTAACTGCACCATCTGAATACTTCTCACAGCTGAGAATTTGTTACATTTACATTCATTTTATTATTATGAGCAGTAGCTGCAGTCTCTAACACGTTCTGATAGTTTGTTAACTTTTGCCTGCACTGATCCATTACATCGATCTGGAGTCAAGACAGGTTGGCTAAACCAAGGGTACCCAACTATTTTTATTAAAAGTCTACTGATCAGGGTCTGCCATCTAGAAAATGTCCAGTATTTATATATGTCAAGACACACCACTAACACCAAGACGTTTTGTGACCCATTTAGTAATGGTGCCTACCTTTGGTAACATATAGGGCTGAACCCTCCATGGTGCCCCCCACATGTTATAATATCCCCTTGGTGATTCCTTTGGAGCTGTAGAGGGCCGTGAGGAAACTCCCTACTACCTTCCGCATAATGACACTGACAGAGAGATCTTTTTGCACCGATGTATCATAATAGCAACAGGAGGTCTTTTCCTGTTGTCATTATGAGGCAGGGGTCCAGATAGCTGGCAGCAGTTTGGTTTCGGACCCCGGTCTAGATTTTTACATTATAGCAAACCCTCAGCTGTGTACTTGATCAGGATTGGTTTTCATTCTCTGGATATATAGAGGTCCCCTTCAATGATCAGCAGAAATATTTATAAAGTATAGAAACTGCAACCCAATTGTGTATTACAATATTAATGTCCCCTATTACACATGGGACTGAGAGGGAGCATCCAGATGTGACATGGTCTCTTTTTGTTCCTTGCAGAGTCTTGATGATCTGAGCACTCGCAGCGTCAGGAAGTGACCGGCACAGTAAGGTAAACACTGCCACTACTTGAAGAATGTCACTAATGTGCAGAATGGCCGGAAAGTTTCTGCATGGGGTGGCCACTTCCCGGCTCCAGCCTGCGCTACCATGGTGACGTCTGCTTGCTTCTTGGCTGCCCTTCTCGACAATCACCGCTGTCTTGGAAAACAATCACTTTTTAGCCCGGAGACATTTTAACTTTTTTTTTTTTCTTTTTTATATTCCCAGTATGTATTCACAAAGAAAGCTTTTGTAGACGTTACATGTGAGGATACAGGATCCGGTCGTAGTATAGGAACAGTTTTGGTTTTCTTGCCTCCTAATTTTCACTGTGGTTTTTTAGGGTACAGATATTACACCCAGTGTCCTGGCAGGTCCCAGTGTGGTGAGTCTATGGAGCTGTAGAAGATCATTCTGCTGTAGCATTGGGTTATGTGACTTGTAAGGCTGTAGTAAAGATAAAGTAGATAAAATAGGGTATTGTGTAGATTTATAAGGCAAATGTAAGCTATATTGTGAGCTCCTGCATTGTAGTATTGGAGTTATGCTCAGCCCTTGGGAAGTAACCTTGTGTCCTCTGTCTCACAGTTGATGGCTTCTGCTCTGAACCTGAAGTCGGAGAAGCTGATGCTGATAGAAGACGGCATTCCCCCAGCCAAGAAGCCCAGGTGAGTTTTCATTCTTTATGTAGACCCCCCTGGTGACTGTTCCTCAGAGTGTTTGTGTGTGTGTGTGTGTTTTTTGTTTTTTTATAATTATTGTTGTTACACAGTAATACGCAGCATTGTTTCCTGTACCTGCTGTACTCCTGTTTTTCCTTCTATCCTCCTGGAGGAAGAATAGAGAGCATTGTCAATGTCATGTGACATTAGACCTGAAATCTTCTCTTCCAAAAAAGGGAAGTGATGTTTCCTTGGTATGCATAAATAGTATGTGCGTGAATAGGTCTCAGTAAACATTTGACTCGACCAAACAATAGGTAATGCGACAATAAAAAGAGATCCAAAGGCATCAGGTTAGGGTTAGACTATATCACGAGCTCACTATATCTGAACTCATTTGACTGGTCATCTAAAACTTGCCCTATGGGTAATTTCTGGATTTAGTTGGACTCTATGTGCCATATATTGGAAGTGTTACTGAGAATTTGTGTATAGTATATCTGTGCAGCACTTTTATGTAGGCACTATGTGGCAATATTATAAGGTACTGTTCTATAGAAATCCCAATAGTGCATAGTCATGTAGAATAGTAACGTTCTATCATGTAAGCACTGCGTGGCTCTATTATTTCTGTAATACTGCTTTGTCGTTTCCCTCTTACCAGAGAAGACTTCTTTTCCAGATTTCTCTGCTGACTTTTTATCCTGCATTGCTCCAGACCTATGACTGAAGTAAATGATAAGGTTATTAGCTGGTAATACACAGGGATTCAGACTAATAGGTCACGTCTGAGAAAGACCCAAACATTTAAATTCCCCTATAATATTTTAGAGTTGGAGAATATAAACCCCTCCGGGCCCCTATCTGTTATCTAATGGAAAATGAGCTCCCTGGATAAATCGAATCGGTCTCCATACCAGTGACTGCTGTTCTCAGAGTTAATAACCGTCATCTTTGCTGCTTTTCATTGGTAAAAATACAGAGCAAACTGTTTTTGAGCAAGGAAATCCTCCCCCACACTATCTAGGAGTCACTGCCAAAACTGGGTAACTAGACCCCCACCAGTATTTGTCTTTAATCCCTAGAAGAACGCTCTTTATCTCCATGTTTGTACAGTCTGCCCTTGAAAGATCACTCAGCAGAAACCAGCAGCCTCTGTAGGCAAGCAGTGTGTTGTAAAGGACCACAGAAAAAGGTCCCTACATGTGCAGGCACCCATTATTCTGTACAAGATGAAAACTAGTCTCTGATATACGGTAAATCTCTACCTCTGTTTTCCCTTGTTAGCTTAATGGTTATTCTATTCCGAGCAATATCTCCCATTCTGTTTATTGCTGGGACAAACACAATTTCAGGGGCTTTTCTATTTTTCTAATACAGAGCTCCAAATTCCCTGTTTTCATCACAAAACCAGTTAAATATAGGGCCATTTTAATACTTTTTTGGGCTGAGTGCAGAGCTTTTGTAAGTGGACCCCAACAATTACCACTACTTAGACTTATCTCCCAACACAAGGCGAATTAGTATGGTGGCACTCCACAGCAAATAATTTTATGTTACGATGTGCTCCTAAGCCCACCTATGACCCCTCCCATTTCTATTATGTCTCTTTGTGCCCTTACACAATCATAGTAACCATCAGTTTTGTGGCACACAGTATAATGTCCTCTATGTGACCCACACAAAGTATAATGCCCCTCAATTCCCCTCAATGGTCCATAAGATGAGTTTATGTGCGTACCTGAGGATGCGGATAGTTGAAATCGGGACACATTTCCACTGTTCCACTGCAAGAGGCCCCCACTGCCATAGGGCCTGATGTGTATTTGGGTGCACCATTTTCCCTATAGCTAAAGTGGCTCTGGCTACATATTAAAATTTTGTCTGCTTGCAGCCATCACTAGAGGAAGCTGCTAATTACAAATTTCCACAGCACCCACCACATAAATACATGTGTCACTCTCCCCCTAATGACTTCAGCAACTCATACCTGCATTTCCTCAGCCCTACCACGTGTCCCTGATTCTAGGGTGTTTGAAAATAGTATAGCCCTTAGGAGTAGAAGCTTAAATAATCTGTGCTGCTGTGGACCTTTGAACTGTTTAATGATCCTTTTTAAATGCCCTAATGATGAGCAAACAAACTTCTTATGAATGCCTGCTCTCAACTATTGGCAGATGTAAACAGGGCAATGATCAGCTGTCCTCTGTTTATATGGGGAGGCAAGCAGGACTTTTCTCTTTGTAACCAAATGGTCAATGGGTTTCCAATCTGCCTTGTGTGAGATTTCCAGACACTCTGTTCTTTCGGATTCTGATCCTGTAATTCTCCCATCTTCTGTTTATTATCGGCTGATATGTACAGAATTGGATCCATTCCAGTCTTCAGGTGCAAAGATTTAACTCTTGGTGTAATATTAGCAGGTGGTCGGGGGTGACTGTCTCTTCCATCTTGTAGCTGGTGAGATGTGTTCCCTCCTGATGACCTAGCCAGGAAATGGCAGGTTAATGAATAATCGGGACGTCTGCTGCGTGTGGAAACACCATTTAATACTCATTTGTTACTTGCTAGACTTACTACGGTCCCCGCCAGCTTGCACACTCCACACCAACCTGACTTCTCCATGTTTACGAGCTGTGCACTTTGCTCTTGCCATGTTATATTGGAGACCTGTTCTAATCCCTATTGCCCCCACCCCCTCATTTTAGTCACCATGATCAATCATGGGGCAATAATCTCATAAGGCTTCGTTCACATCAGCTTCGGAGTCTCTGTTAAAAAAAAACAAACAAAAACTCCATCACAGATTCCGCCGAAAATCTGCAGAGAAAAAAAGTCCTGCGTGGTGGACTTTTCTCTCTGCTGGTTTTATATAGTTTATGGTGTCCAGGTGTAAACGCTGTTTTAGCAAACAGCCTGTCCGTCATTCAGGTCCACGGATGATATGAACGACTGAGAGCACGATGCAAGTGTGAACCTGGGCAAAGAGAGATACATTCTAAATAAGTCCTGCGTTCCCGGTACAGCTAGTACAGCTTACTACCTACCGGCCTCTTCCTTACTCTGTCATGCCTGTCATGGAATGCCAGTGTTTTGTGCAAACATACTGGTCTTACAGTGCTGTAAAATAAGATTACAAGTGGGATTCATCCATATTGGTTATAGCAATATCTTGAATAGTGGAATGTGTGTGAACACTGTGGAGAATTGTTTTGATACAAGGACCCCAAGGCAATACATCATTTGATGCAGATCAGAATGGGGGACATGTTGTCCTAAGCATCTCTTAATAGTTCAGTCTCAAGCGTTGCACCTGTATGTAGTGTTCAGATCTCCATTATCTCTCCCTTATAGAGATTCTTTGCACTCATAGGGGGGAACTTTTTAAAAATGGCAATCCTTCAACCAGTCTTAATGGATTCCCCTCCAGGCAAACAAGACACTAAAATTAGTAACTAGAGTTACATGTAGATGTACCTGGTTGCAGATCTACACCAGCCAGGGATTGGTATAGATTTGTGGTGTAAATTACACCAGTTTTTTTGGCCTGAGTAATAGTAAATCTTGTAGACCAGGGTTTGCCCATCCAGAGTCACAACCCCACTCTGCCCACTGTCTAAAAAAAGAGTGTTGAGCTGTGCACAGAGTAGAAATATGACACCGAGCGCCAGAGATGCGCCAACACGACACAAGTCTCTGCCAGATTTCCGGTGGAAACACAATAGTAAATGAGGGTCATAGTGTTTCTCTGGTCTTCAGCTTATGACATTGACCACGTATGTTTCTTCCTGCCAGTTAAAATGTAATGGGCATGCCATCATGTTGTGACGTAGTGGTGATAGTAGGTTCACTTGGACGCAGACAATGTCAGTCATGGTACTAGTTCTGTTAGACCGGATTTTGTATCTTCCAGAAAACTCTTACCAAGCCTAAAGACGAAGAAGCCCCAAGAACTGGTGCTGGTGATTGGAACTGGTATTAGTGCAGCTGTAGCACCTCAAGTGCCAGCGCTGAAGTCCTGGAAGGGGTTAATCCAGGCCCTGCTTGATGCTGCTAATGACTTTGACCTTCTAGAAGAAGAAGAGAGCAAAAAATTCCAGAAATGTCTCCATGAGGACAAGAACCTGATTCACGTAGCTCATGACCTCATTCAGAAGCTGTCACCGGTTAGTGTTATGCTGTGTATTTGTATAATGGGCTATGTGATATTAATGTGAATGGAGAGGTTTCCGGATCCTTGTATGACTTCTCTTAGTCTGTTTTACAATCTTGGCTTATGTTTCATGCTCTGTTCTGTCCCTCTTTACAGCGCACCAGTAATGTTCGCTCCACGTTCTTCAAGGACTGTCTCTATGAAGTTTTTGATGACCTGGAGTCAAAGATGGAAGACTCAGGGAAGCAGCTCTTGCAGTCCGTGCTGCAGCTGATGGAGCATGGTGCACTTGTTTTGACTACTAACTTTGACAACTTGCTTGAAATATACGCAGTTCATCAGGGAAAACAGCTTGAATCCATAGACCTCACTGATGAGAAGAAGGTAAATCTCAGTGTAGAGGCAGTCACTGTGGAATGACACATTTTTTCAGCAGCATCTGCCATATGGCAAGATGAGTGTCTCGCCTCAGGTGACAGATTGCAAAGTTCGTGAGGGTGGGAGACACTGAATCAGTAATGGAACCGCTATTATTATACTCTTCAGACCCCAGAGTATAATGAGCAGAGGCACAGGGCAAGTGAAGGAACATAAAAAGCATTGTTACTCATGTCCACTGGGCTCCATCAGAGGTCCCTGTTGTCTTCAGGTATCTTCTGGCCTCCTCAATGACTTCAGAAACCGCTGGGTCCCAATCACAGGCCATAGCAGTCTCTGCCACCATTCAGGAGGCCCAAAGACCCACACTGGAGTCCACCTACTCATTATACTCCACAGTATAGTAATGGTTTGTGGGTGGTGAATTCCAAAAACGTTCGGTTTGGCCAAACCTGAATTTTTTGGAAGTTTCATAACAAAAACTGCAGTGTCTACTATGGGACATTATATTGTGTGTAGGGGCCACCATGGAATACTATACTGTATGGATTGGCCATTATGGGATATTATCTCTTAAACTACCTCTCAGAAAGTTAAGAATAATGTTTTGTAGAGTACACAGTGTAAAGCGGTTGTTCATGAACTGGACAAACTTTAGAGGGGCGGGGGGGGGGGGGGGGCGGGAGGCAGGTGTAACATAAAAAGAAAACAACCTGTTCCCAGTGCTCTGGTTTTGGTCGTGCACTGTGCCTTGCTCCCTGGGAAGCCCTGCACCCCACGTGACAGCCAAGGATAGCAAATGGCTTCAGCTGTCACTAGAAAGAGCCTGGTCATGTGATTCACATTACACCTGCATTGGGAACCCCCGGAGTTGCTCCAATTCTTGGACAACCTCTAAGCAGAGCACTGAAGTTGAGTGTACATCCAGGGGCTCATTGGTGTATATCAGTCAGTGCTGAGTGGTGTGTATGTGCAGTGGTAGTCAAGTCTAATTCTCTTACATCGAGGGGAAACGCCATTTTAATTTTCGCATCAGGCAACAGAAAAGCTAGAATCAGCCCTGCCCAGTTATCATCTATGATAAGACTACTACTTTGGCTGACTGCAGTATCTGAATATTCTCTTGTTGCCAGGTACTTGAATGGGCTCAGGAAAAGAAGAAACTGAGCGTCCTGCACATACATGGAGTCTACACTAATCCCAGCGGCATTGTCCTTCACCCTGCCGGATACCAGAACGTTCTCAGGAACACTGAAGTTATGGTAAGCTCACCCATTCTAATGACATCTTGCTGAATATCGAAATTGTTACCTTAGACTGGCATCAAGGCAGTAGTTGTAACTGTAAACTGAGATCCTATAGGGTCACTTAAACAGTCCTTTTCTGAAATACCTTGTCATTCATGTTGCACCTTCCTTTCTCTTAAACCACCTCTCACAAAATTATGGGGATAATGTCACTCCTTAAAGAGAGACCACCTTTTCAGGTGTGTGGAGACTTGCGTTCCTTATACAGCCATAGTTGCTCCAGTGCAAGGGAACATGGGAAGAATATGCAAATCTGTCTCCCAAGATGTAAACAGGGAGACAGTGCCTCTGTTATGCTGCCCTCTATGGGAAGCACCCTGAACATCATGCCCGACTTTCCCAGAAGTCTTTACTGCATAATGCGTACTGCATACTCCCTGTTTACATCTTGGGAGACAGATTTGCATATTCTTCTCACCTCTCACAAAGTCAGCATGTTTCTGTCCTGAAATACCCGGTACTTCTTCTATTACTGTATATCTTTTAACCACCCCAGTCACATGCAGCCGTGCCATATGATAAGTATACTGTCTAATAGTTTGTGCTGCTGGTGATGGCTTCTTTCAATACAGGGGAAGGTGAAAAAAAAAAAAAAGCAAAAAAAACCATACTCTCCTGTCACAGTTTCTCCGGGTCTCCCAGCAGGGTTCAGTCCTGCTAATCGGATGTTTTCATCTGGTAAAAGTCCCTGTCTCGTGACTGCTGAGGTCAATCAAGGGACCCGGGACGTCACAATGTGGTGGGGACTTCTGCAGGAGTAAAACACTGGAGCAGCGTGACTGGACCATGCTGGGAGAGACCGCAGCACCAGGGACAGGTGAGTATAGGTTTGTTTGTTTTTTTCTTCCTCCTTCCCCATCCTCATATTAAATAAGTGGTTATCCCAGACAACTCCTTTTAACACTCCCCTGTATTGTCTAATATCATATGAGCTGACAGTTCACTTATGGGTTTATATGATCTCATTATAAATGATAGGATTATATACTGTTATAATTGATATTACATGGTATTATATGGCATGTTGTTGATCGTATTACATATTCTAATTTATGTTTATATGTTATAACATGTAGTAATATAATATGTCATACTAATAGGCAGTCAAATTATAATCTATAAGAATTATAATAATTGCGTAGTTACACCACATATTATTGTGTTTATGGTATAATTTTATATTCTATTTCATGTTATTAAATATTACAAACCCTCCTGCAGAGAGAAATTCAGAAGCTCTATGAGACCAAGTCGTTCCTTTTCTTGGGCTGTGGTCGTACTGTAGACGATACAACGTTCCAGGCCTTGTTTTTGGAAGCCGTGAAACACAAGTCTGATTTGGAACACTTCATGCTGGTTCGTAGAGAAGATGTGGATGAATTCAAGAAGCTGCGGGAGAACATGCTGGACAAAGGGATCAAGGTCATCTCCTATGGCACGGAGTATTCTGATCTCCCTGAATACTTTGAGAGGCTGGCAAATGAAATCTCTACAAAAGGGCGCACAGGTACAGTTCACATTTCTTGCTCATTGTTTCATCAAATAGGTTGTGCTTGGTTATTTGCATCTAGTTTAATGTAAAATACTCATCACAGTGGTGGATAGTGTAATATTACAGGTGGATGTAGGGAAGTTGGAAATGAAAATGAACTAAAATGTGGATAAATATAAATTTCTACACCTGGCCTGTGGAAACAATTTGAGCATAGATCAACTTGGTAGGTTTTTAAAGGGATATTCCCATGTCGCATACTCACCAGTCTTCACTGCTGTAAAATCTTCTTTCTTCCTGGTTTCTTGCATCATTTGGTGGGAGGGGTTTCACATGCAACCTGCTGTTTAGCTCCACCCCCAAATTAGCAGAAGAAGAGTTCAGAAATGAAAGCAGCTCCTCTCCCCTATCTGAGGGAAGGGAGAGAAGGGAGCTAGGTCACGTGGTGTAGACACAGGAATAACTAGATACACAGGCTCGCTCCCGTGCACTAAGCCCCTCCTCCCTCCCCCTGAGAGCAGGCAGCTACATCACTTGACTTTTGAGCAGATAAGTCAAGGGCTGTGTCAACAATGAATTGAATAAAGTAAGATAGTGGACAAACAAAGCAGTTTTGCTGAAGCAGTGTATTGAGGAAAAGTCTTACATCCACATTAACAAGCAGTATAGATAGGATCCTTGTGATGGGACAACCCCTTTAAGCATGACTGGTGCCTTTTCTTTATTCAACCTTATCAGCTACATTACTATGTTATGGTAGCTACCAGAAGCATTGCAAGTGACATACTGGATTTACGGTTTCCCCTGTGTAAGACATCCTCCTAGTTTCATAGGTGGCCAGGTAACTGTTGGACAAAGAAACATGAACAGAAAAATAAAATATCTATTCAGGATTTATATTTGTAGGCAAGGGAAAATTGATGATTCTATGTTAGGACTGATAGAGTCGCCAGCACTGAAATCTCCTAGGGTATGTTGCTCTTTTAATGCCTGCACAGAACTTTGTGGCAGTAGTGGCTAGCACTGCAGCCTTGCAGTGCTGGAGTCCTGGGTTCAAATCCTGTCAAGGACAACCTCTCCAAGGAGTTTGTATGTTCTTCCCATGTTTGCGTGGATTTCCTCCCAAACTCCAAAGACATACTGATAGGGAAAAAAATGTGCATTGTAATCCCTATATGGGGCTCACAATCTACATAAAAAAAAAGAACTTTGTGGCAGTAAAGGTGGGTTTATATTACCATTGTTTATTGTCCATTACTCTCATCCATCAAAGAATGTGAGCAATGGTCATTAAACAACAGAGGCAGATGGAGCCCCCTCCTTCTGCATTCTCCCCATTACATGACTGTAACTTACCAAGGCGATTATGAATGGTACTCGAGCAGATGGATATTTGCAAACGCTTGTCCAGAACGCAGTGGAAGTAGTCAGATGAAATAGTAACTGCGTTCTGATGGGAGCCCACTGAGAATATAATATATATACAGATCAATGAGACTGAAGTAAGGTGGGTGGCTCTCTGGCCTAATCTGTCATTATCTTACATATTTAGTCTCACTGATATATACATTCAAGCTTTGGGGCGCTGTTACTGCTTTGAAATAATGTATATATGCAGTAAGGTGAGGCCTAAGGCTGGATTCACACCTGCATTGGAGTCTCCGCAGAATCCACTTAAAATCGTTGGAGAGAAAAGTCCCTCTCCCTGGGTTTCTGTATAAAACTGGTGGAAATGCGGCGGACCCCATTATAATCTATAATCCCACTCCCTATACCTATAAGTGGGTCTTCCACATGCTTTGCTGCATGTGGCCTAAACCCTGCCCGCTTACAATGGCTACTGAGAACATTTTGGTGATAATACCAGAATTATCGTGAAAATCATGCTATTATTGGCCATTTCCGGATGGGTACAGTTTTGTATAATTGTGTAACAGAATGTTGTACAGTTTTCTAATGGACTAGATAGCAATTTTTTGTGGTGTTAAAAAGTTGCAATTATGGAACATTTGCACACTAGTTTGCAAAATTTTGCAGCTTCACACTTGAAAAAAAAAATAAAAATAAGAGCTTTCCTGAATTTTCCCATGGACATCTTATTCACTATGACTTTTAAGTTGGTGCAAGTTATAGGGCAAATTTACACCTGCATTTTCAGGAACAAAAATAAATTGTTGGGCAATACCTAATAAAAGATTTTTCAGCATTTACAGTTACTAGTGCTTTTCCTCTTGCATTGGCTCCTTATTTTCCGCCAACTTTATTATTACTATTATAGTCTATGGGATCCGCAGGTAACTACTTTTTAAGCAGTTTAGCTTTCTGTTTTTCAGGTCCCCAAGCAGACCCAAAGAACAGAAAGCTGAACGCTACAGTGTACCTAGGGCAGTGATGGTGAATCTTTTAGAGACTGAACCCAAAACCCCCTAATTTATCACAAAGTGCCAACACAGCAATTGGACCTTAATAACGTGTGACTCCACAAGTGCACACAATTACAGACCAGCAAAATTTGGTCATACAAATGGGGCTTTATAGCGCTTCCTACTCCACTGTGACCCCCACACAGTACAATCTGCTCCACAGTGGTCCCCATACAGTACAATTTGCTCCACTGTGACCCCCACACAGTATAATCTGTTCTACGGATGGGTGCCCACCTCTGGCACCCGTGCCATAGGTTCGCCATCACAGACCTAGGTTAAGTAAGCAAAAGTATTAGTGTTCAGCCATGACACCAAGTGCTGTCGGAGTTGTGCCAGAACGTTCTGTATGAGTCTAGGGTCGTTTCTTTTATTTTTATTCCACTTCTTGCCTTTTGCGTAGTGTAAATAATCCAGTCCGCCATCTGAATAGTCTCTGTGACGCCAGATTCCCTCACCGCAGCTCTGACTATTAGTAGGATCTACAATTCAATTCCTTCTTTTCTCTGTGTAACAGGGTTGACCAGGGAACTTCCCCCGAAAAATGGCCCCAGCCTTGCAAATTATCAGAGCAAAGGTAGGGAGGCAAAAATGTCCTGTGTTGTCTTGTGCAGCTATAGAAGCCTTGACCTCACCCAACCTTCCAATCTCCCGCCCCACCCCACAAAAAAAAGAAACTGATCCAGTGTATCAGTTAGCATGTGTTTTTGTATAAATGAGTACACTTTCAGCATCCATTTTTTTCCCTACAGAATAAATTAAAAGGATTTTTTTTAATAATTCTGATAACCCATCAGCTGTTCCAGTAGCGGCCAGAAGCTATAGATATGAACGGCGAGTGCTTACAGGATCTTTTATTCAAGCCACACAAGCGGACCTTCATATCTCTAGAACCAGCGCTCTACAGTAGTCAGGGCTGCAGAGTTGCCAAAAAACTAACCTGTGTGGAGTCTAAGTATTGAACCCCCAGAGATCACCTTATGATGACTTATCAATTTGGGGCCAAACAGTTATGCATTATTTAGATTTATTTAATTGAATTGATCCATAAATAAAACTTCAAGGGGTTTCCTCATCACGGCCTCATGCAGGAGTTTTCTCTTCGTATTTTTGCAGTGGATTTGAGGACCGATGTCCCAAACGGAATACAAGTGCAGGTGTGAATCCAGCCTTACAGAGGCAGCACTATTCTCTCTCCTTCCAGCTTTTATGTACCTACAATGATCCCTTATAACAAGGTCCGCAGTTGTGTGAGCAGGACTAGGTCAAGACAGGTTTCTATAAATCATGAATGTTCATATTCACTAACAGCCATAAACTGCTGGAGGTACTTGTAAATGTGATGCAGCAAGCAGAGCTGATATTGAGGTGGGTTATGCCCGGATTCTGCCTCCATTGTTTTCATTAGAGGCAGAGATTGAAGAACACAGTGGAAAAAAGAAAGTGTCCTGCTTGATCTGACTGCAGGAAGCAGAAAATAAAGAGGAGTCTGAGTTGGAGGTCCGCCTCAAATTCCTCTTAATTTTCCACCATCTGAATATACCATTATTCTTGATTCTTTTAGGGTCTGTTCACACAGTTGTTGAACCATGTGAGGTTCCAGTAAGCTTCTGATGCATCCACCAAACATTACAGGTCCAGTTCAGTTCTCTTGCATGTGTCCTTTTCCTGGGTGCTAGGTGTGTTTGCCATTTTCTGTTTCTCACCCCCCCCCCCTGAGAAAAAAACAACTTGCAATATATACTGCATTCCTGATCATCATCTCATGCAATAGGAAGTATACAAACTGCACCACACCACAGTCTATTTCCCATCTCTCATCCACTCTTGTGGAATTGTGACGACTACTACTGTACTGTCGGTACAGAGAAAGAACTGGGTGAAGAGGCTGCAGAGCTTGCCCCCTGCGCCCTCCTGACATGATGAATATAGAGGACAATGGGATTCCACTCCAGCTCACACCTAAATAAGAAGCAGATCTCCGCACCTCTCTCAAGACTTGGATTATACCCTGACCCAAAGATACGTCTAAGGAGCCACAAAGTGAGACCTTTATACTGAAATAAGATTTGGACTGCCTGGGTTGTCCTTGGCACTCTTTGCCATTAGATGACATGACTCAAGACTCTTCCTTCTTGAAGCCCTTTCTCTTTAGTTGCTCTTCTGCTGATCCTAATATCTGTTTCTGGAAAAGCTGGCATAACTTCTACTATTGCACCCACTCTGGGTTTGTCACTCAGCCATTAGCCATGTCTGCCTAATGCAATCTGTCTACCGCTCTCATAAACCTGTCCGTAATTGGAAAGCTGGGTGATAGCCTTTCTGGTGGCTATGTTGCTTTTTTCCCAACAAAACATATAATTTCAAAAATTCTGCTTTCCCATCCCCCATCTAGTTAAAAAAAAAAAAAAAAGTTACTTTGAGTTATTTTTAACATTTCCACATTACCATTTTAGGGCAAACACATGGTCAAGAGTTAAGCTACGAGGAGGAGGAGTCTTGTGAACTCAAGCACCAGTTTCTGCCATTTTTCCTTGAGGATCCTGGGCATTCTAGAACAGACAGGTCTACGCAGACTGATCGAGAACATGGCATCGTGTTATCAGCACTACCCGTGATGCCTCAGTCTACAGAATCGAAGACCAGTTGTCAACAGAAATCATCCCTACAGCTGTCAACACCGGACAGCCGGACCTTATTGATGGTGGAGGAGCAATTGAGAAGCTTCACAACAACACAAGAAGGTTTACGGAAAGGAATAATGACCAAGGTAAACACTTTACACTTAGACTTGTGCCAGCTCACCCTGGGCATTAACAGGAACAGCGCAGTGTTTAAGAAGATCTTGAAGGTGGAGACGGATAGAAACCAACTGCTTGCTCACATGAACACCAACATCAACAAACTGGCTGCAAGCCTACACCTACTGGCGCTCCAGCAGAGCACAAACCACAGGGAACTAAGAACCTTGTTTGACCAACAGAGGGAAGCACCCGAGGAAACAGTTGCCGAACTGTCACCTTCCCCTTCCTCCGTCGCATTATCTCCTCCTCCTTCCCAACACCGCTACTCCACGCGAGCTAGAACCGCTCCATCTCCTGCCTTAAACTACAGCTCAACTCTAAGGCCAAGGCCTGCAAAGAGAGGGCGGAAATGAACAATAAACCTCCTGTATGGACTGCACAAATTTGGAGTTTTTCAAATAAAAATTAAAACAAAATGAATTTAATTTATTGGAAAATCTAGTTCCTATTGTTCTCTGTTGTAGCATTAAACAGTTTGCAAACTGAGTTCTGCTTATTTCATGTATAAGGATTACTGTGTCTACGTAAAGGGCTCAAAAGAATTTTTGGAGAGAGAAATTTTAGCGTTAAAGGGCTTGTATAGGATTTTGAAAAAGTGCCTGCTTTCTTCTCGGGAAATGACATCATCGCTGCTGGACAAGTGACCATGCTGCAGCTCAATCCCATTCATTTTAATGGGATGCAGACGTGGCATTGCCCTGTCACCAATGCATGTGATGTCAATCAACCACTTTCTCAAACAAGCCCTTTAAACAATTAAATTGGCCACAATTTCCCCTTTTTGGAGGACAGCTGCTCTTTTATCCTGCGTTATCCTGTGTTATACTCCAGAGCTGTAATCAGAGTTCTGCTGGTGGAGTCACTGGGGCTGATTTATTAGGCCGTGCCTACCTATTTTCTGGGGTAGAAGGCATAAAAAGTCGCATTCCTTTGTGAGGAAGGGGTGTAGTCATCCGCCCCACCACATTTATCAAGAAATTTTATGCCAGAGATCCTAATCCTCTGCAGCCCATGTAGAATACACCTCGTTTATGAAACACACACCTTAGCATATGAAGCACATCCTCCACCAGATAGGGGTAGTCTTCAGAAGTCTGCCGCACTCTCTAGTTGCATGACTTATCCTGTACTGATCCTGAATTACAGTGTGTATTATACTCCATACATTCACAGTGCTTGTTAACAGCTTGTTACCGCCCACTTGACTAGTATACACTAATATGCATCAACACCAAAGCTTACCTCTTTGGAATAGCGTAACAGGTATAGATAAACAAAGCGCCAACATCAGATAATGTGTGTCTTTGAGCTTTACAGGCCTGGCGATGGGTCCTCAGAGCCTGATGTAAAAAAGACTCGAGCAGCATAATCTATAGCAGGGGTAGGGAACGTACGGCTCTCCAGCTGTTGCAAAACTACAACTCCCAGCATGCATACTTGCTCTGTTGTTCTTGGAACTCCCATAGAAGTGAATGGAGCATGTTGGGAGTTGTAGCTTCACAGAAGCTGGAGTGCTGAAGGTTCCCTAGTCCTGATCTATAGAGTGTTCTGGAGTAAATCTGTAATCCTGTAAATAGTATATATAGCTATACTGACCCAACAGGACTTGTTGATGGAGAGAAAATGGTATATACTGGTTTGCAAAGAGTCTGTGGAGGTCTTCTGTCCTGCTAGGATGGTAACATAACATACCTACCCTAATAAGCTACTCCCACCCCTCCTGTAGTTTCTTCTTGTCCGTAATGATGTCACTTACATTACTAATGTGACCGCTATGGCCAGTGATCAATTCTTGTGTAGCCATTAAAATGGATTGGAGTGTATGCATGTGAACCACTGTCTATTGATTGGTTATGGGGGTCCTCCTCCAATGATACTGTCAAACATGATGGAATATATGTGGATTTATGTCAGGGATCCTATGCGAGATTTCTGGTATCTAAAGACAATTTTTGTACAAAATCTGTGCCTTTTTGACATTACCTTTGAGTAGTAGTATAGGACATAATATATTAACTCCTTCCATGCTAAGACAACCAGGCTGGGTCAGCATCTGCTTCTTGTCTGGGATACTCATTCTGGTTTCTTCTCCCTTGTCTTCAGGTAACAGTACATGATCCTGCCGTGCTCACTGTGATGTCAGACGGGCTGAGGAGGTGGCTGCAGCACGTGAGGCTTGGCAGGAAGACGAGCTGGCGTCGGCATGAAGAATGGGAGCACTAGTGCACCGTATGTGTCACCGCCTGGCGCCGATAGTGTCGGTCTTCTCAGATGGCTTTTAGCTTCTTTGGCTGTCCCAGCATCTGGGTGCACTCTCATTTTCTAGGTTTTGTTTTATTACTCATTTCATACAAGTTACTGCAGTGAGATTTGCGCAAATCTCACACCCAGGACACGGCTCCTTTAATGTTTACATGTAAACTCCAAGACGAGATTGTCGCAATTTACTGTGTAAATGGCTGATTGTTGTGGTAAAGTTCCTGTTTTTAAGATCACTGCTTGCTGTTGGTAAACCTGTACAGATCTAATACATCTCACAGCTAAGGGTTTGTTACAGTGGGGCAGATTTTACTATATATTTTATCTAGTCGCTGGTCTGTTTATGTCACACATTTTGCACATTGATGTTTTTGTCCCAAAGTTTGTGCCTTTGTGCCCCCATGGCACTGTATCTGGAAAATGATATATTGGGGGCTTGGCTGCTATAATTTATGCCAGACGTATCTAGAAGCTGATGTAAATTTGCGATTCAGGCGTACCAAGGCAAGAGATGCACAAGCTTCTTAATAAATGTGGCACATCTCTGGCACAGGGGAGAATAAGAGGGTCGGCTACTTTCACACCCATATTATTGTTTGTATAATAAGTTTTACTATTATCCAATATACTTTTCTGTATCACTTCCTCATGGCTTTCTAGATCTTTGTCATTCATTCTGCTTACTGCCAGTGGATAAAGTTCAATGGATGGTCATGTTATGACAGGTGCACAACTCTGTATTTAGACATCTGCCTGGTAACAAGCTGTGTACCTGTGTGTACATCACATGGCAGTATATCACATGACCATAGACTGATTCTTAGCAACTGGCAGTAAGCAGAATGAATGACAGCAAGCAGAGATCTAGAAAACCAGGAGGAAGTGATACAGAAAATATATAATACATTTTATTTATATAGCGCCAAGCTATTCAGCAGCATTTTACAATCTGTAGGGTAGAAATACAGACAAAAAGAGGCATTACAGAGTAATAAGTCAATTCACATAATAGGACTGAGGGCCCTGCTCACAAGAGCTTACAATCTATGAGGTAGAGGGGGTGACACAAGAGGTAGCAGGGGCGGCATCAGAGGTAGCATTATTTATACAGTGGTCAGACAATTTTGTGATAGGGGTTACTGTCATTACACATAAGTAAAACTGTATCACCAGTCATGTCCTTTAACATACCTGGACATATACAGTTACAGTCCAATATGGTGGTATATGTAGGGTAATGTGGGAACATCAATAGGGGAGGGTTTGTTTTAGAGATTCTAATTGGGTTTACATTAGGAATTGTGATAGGACTGTCTGAAAAGATGTGTCTTTAGTTTGCATTTGAAGCTGTAGAAGTTGGGAGTTAATCTTATTGTCCGGGGTAGAGCATTCCAGAGAAGCTCGAGAGAAGTCTTGTATATGAGCGTGGAAGGTTCTGATAATAGAGGATGTAAGTCTTAGGTCATTGAGTGAACGGAGAACACGGGTTGGGCGATAGACAGAGACAAGGGAGAAAATGTAGGGAAGGGGGGTATTATGGAGAGCCTTGTGGATGAGGGTGATAATTTTATCGGATAGGAAAGATAGATGCGAAAATTGTACAACTTTTTTATCATACAAACAATAACATTATTTTCTCAGTATTGCTGTTAAAGTGGCCAACCCCTTTAAGAGTGGCACAGGAAATACCAGTCTTAATAAATTTTCACCAACATATCCAGTATATCTCACAGAGGATAGTTAAAACACAGTAGCTACGAAATCTGCCTACCTGCCTGCTGTTTTGCTCCAAGGCCTCAGCCTGAAGCCTATACCGAGTACTTTAGGCTGGGTTCACACAGAGATTTTTGGACTGTATTTTGACACGGAGCCCGCCTCAGAATCCGGTCCAAAGAAATGGCTAGCCGTGACTTTATGCTGGTGCAGTACACCGGGATCCAGTCGCAACATTCCACTCTGGATTAGGCCCAAATGAATGGGCCTAGTCAGGAGGGAGTGTCGCACCGTGGACTCTGCGGTGGATTCCGCGGGAAGAAAGGGTAGTTCGCTTCTTTTTTCTGTGAGCGGAAAGAAACCACTTACGGAAAAAGGAAGTGAACAGCTCCCATTGAAGTCAATGGGAGGCGTTTTATAGGATTTGATTCAGGGGTGGATTCCGCATCAAAATCCGGTTCAAAAATCCCCGTGTGAACTCAGCCTATCAGCAGAGTGTCTAGAATAGGTGCGACTGTAACAAATGCTCAGCTGTCAGGTTGGTATAGCTTTGGAACCTCCATTCTATTAGATCTGGAAAATGGTGAGAAAATGAATCATACTTGAAAGTTTCAGAACTTTTCTGATTAAAGTGAAGGCACAGCCATAAACTGAATTGTCATTTAACTAATATGTCCAAAAAAACCCTGAAAATGTGTGTGGCCCTGAACCAGGGAAATCGGCTCAGGAGCAAAGTGGATAAATCAGTTTGGAGTGCTGCTCCTGTCTAGAAACTTGCCAGACTTCTGCTTGTCTCGGCTCCTCTCCACACAGGACATGCCTGTGACCAGTCTCTGCCAGTAAATAGCGTGGCATTTAGGGCTTTTACAGACCAGCATGCTGCTTCCACGTATGAGTGTCAGTATTATGGATGTGCATTATGACCTGAACTTAGCATCATACATTCGTATGTGGTTGGACCAGCGTGCACTCTGGTAATATGGATGCTCATATATGGAGACCATACACTTGTATGTGAAGACTAACAATAACCCTATAAGCTTTAAAACCTGAGTATCAGGGATTGCCAATTTCACCATTTTATGGTACATCACAGATTATTGACCACCAATTCTGTTCATTTTTGAGGTTTTTTTTTGTTTTTTACTCTCCATTTTCAAAGAAACATTTAAAAGGACCTTTCATGTCCTCCTGCACATGCAGTTTTATACACCACTAGAAAGACTTTCCTGTAACGTGCCCAGGGCTGGAAATATCTGTGCCATTACTGATCTCTACCCACTGTCAGATGGGCATCCCTGACAGCCTAGCTGGGCTGGGGGAGGCTGAATGGTGAACACCTAATGTAGACTCTTGGAGATTGATGATGGGTTATTTCTTAGAGGATCTGTACCATCTCCAGGAGCAGATTTGCACTAATCCATCCAGCAAATAGTCTCATGTCAAATGGAGGCAAAAGAAGAATATGGAGATGTAGTTTGCTGCCTTCCTGTTCCTGACTGGCAGTTTGGTATCCGAATTATTTCTGAGTTTATTATTAGGGGTTTACTCTGGTGAGCAGGTTCACTATAAATCCACCAACGGCTGGAACATATGCATCGCTGCTGATAAAGTGCACACAGATTGTTCTCAGTTGTGGCTGTATTCATGAAGCTGTAGGATGATTACACGATTGTGGAAGACACGGAACCTGGAACATGTAAATAGCCGGGGCAGTGATGATAACTGCACAGAGGATTGTGGAACGTGATCTCATCACCATGACTGGCCCTCAAGATGGCAGGGAAAGAATTCTGTTCTACTGCAAACCAAACCCAGTGCACGGGTAAAGTTTCTGGTCATCAAAACATTGACCCTTCCATGTTTCCCAGCCCCATGGAAGGCAGCAGCTTTGCTTGCCCTACACAGACTGAGATGCATCATTCAGGAGTCAGGGCATGCAGGATGGTTTCTTATGTAGGAACTGTAACTCAGCTTTCCTAGGAACAAGGTTGAATATAATGTGACAGAAGACGACAAATCATCGGTTCCTCCTCACATTGGGCAGATCTAGGCCCGCACTGGAGCGTGAGAACTGCTTATATACACAATATGATGTATCCTGTACAATAAATGCTTCAGGTGAAAGACTGGTACTGGATAATGGCAGGAACAGGGCGCCCCCTACAAGCAACAGCTGTAATGCAAGGTCATGCCCTCCCACTCCATTGCCCCCATGATTGATATACGCTATGTAATAAGAACAGAGCACCTCCAACCACCACATGAAGCTTTTTGCCTTTCACAAGAATAACTTGCACATACATAAGGTTTATTGTTATTTAAGAAATTTATTCTCTTATAAATTAGGTTTTACTCTCTTTATCTGGACTGATCCATATATTGCACGTCAGCATAAAATGGCGCCACTAGACAAGGGACCGAGCGGAACAAGGTATTATGAAAGCGTACCTCCAATTGTAAAATAGATTTTAGAAATGACTAGTCCATGTGACTATAAGTAACTATGTTTCTCTAGTTATTAGGCCGTCCTCCTGCTCTTTACTTATATGGAGTACTTCACAGTCTATGAGAAGGGGATCGGAGGGGACGTTGGCGGTTAGAGGAAGTTACAGATGCTAGTTCATTGATTTATTTCCACATTTATGCTGTGATAAGAGTCTTATCTTGAATTCCAGTCAGTCAGCAGGAAAAAACTCAGAAAACTGCTACAGAAGAAACATGATCCGTTTCTGTGCGGTCTTTTCGGCAGTGCTTTTTGGCTGTGGCTCGCTACGTGGGGACTTATCCTAAAGCGTTCACTGACTTACAGAGTAGCAGCTGCAGCTATTTGTCTGTTCCAGCAGCCTCCCCTTCCTTTCTACATAAAAAGTACTTCCGCTTGATAGGTGAATGAAACTTATTTCTTTAATAAGATCTATTACATAGCTTCTTATATTCCCCAGTACTCATTTACAATTGAAGGTATGCTTTCTGCCAAGTTCCCCACCTGAATGGAGCAGGATGGTAAACAAACATACAGAACAGTGCTGAAGGTGAGAATATGGGCCTCCAACATAGACAGACAAGCATGAACCCAGAGAGCTGTTGCCAGTAATATACTGAATACAAGCACCCACTGGAGGCAGGCAGGCAGGCACCAGCTGTCACTGCGTAAGAACCACTGCTCTTACCAAGGCAGGAAGCAGAAGGGCCTTGTACCCTGGTGAGTTCACTAGTTCTTGGTAGAAAAGCTGATGTTTCATTGATATCACAATACCGCCTCCGACATGGGCAAATGACAGGAACACTTTAGGGGGTCCTCCAGAAATATGTAGATGAAGCAAATCACTGTATGTCTGAAACTTTTGTATATGCCTTATATCGCCATGTTTCATTGTTTCAAGATCTAAGCTTGTTGTATCTGAATTAAAGGGTGGCCTGGGCTAAATTCAAATGTCTCTCTGGGGAGGCCAGGCCGAGGTGATTTTTTACAAAAATAAAAAAATAGGGAAATTGACATTCAACTACTCCCCCTCTCCCTAGTTCTGGCAGCACATGCCCAATTCCCTCTAGCCAGTCACATGCTGGGATGTGGACCAGACAGAATGGGGAACATACTGCCTGAACGAAGGATCAAATGCAGAATATTATTTATTTATAAATATATATAAAATATTTTTATTATTATTTTGCCCCCAGTGAATTTCATTGAATCCAGTCAACCACTTTAGTTCATACAGAGTTAACTGTAATAGCTGATGGTTTGTTACAATCTATTAATTTAGACAATCATTGTGAGGTAAACAAATCTGCAATACAAATATCTCTCTCCTGTCCTGATAGTTTGTTACAGTGTATCAGTACAGGTAGTTCTCTTATCATTTAGGATTGTGTAGATCTGATACAATTGAACAAAATACACATATATATATATATATATATATATATATATATATATATATTTATTTATTTATTTTGTTCGGTGTGTATAACATTTACATTGATGGCTCCCTGAAATTTTGAAAATTAAGAATTAAAACAAACTATTAAAAAGTTGAAGGGCTTTTGGAGCATGCAATAATAAATGCCTAATTTACACAAAACTGGAAGACCCCTTTAAGTGATTGCAGATTTTGTATAGCAGCAATATAATGATGCATTGATGGCCAGCGCCACCTGCTGGCCATTCATGATGCAACAGCCACTGCCTGAAAACATTTTGTAGGTGAGCATGTCCTCACCATGAAGCAGGAAGCGAGTGATAACTGTGTATTCCCACTGCTGGAGTTTTAGCTTATAGGCGTATGGATATGGTGTGGAGTCTACATAGTCAGGGTACCAGCAGTGATTGGAAGTTTGGACATATCCTATCATTTTAAATTCCAAGTAATCCAGCTTTCCTGCAATCCTGAGACTGACATTATTGGAATTATAACTGTATTCTAAATTAAGACTGTTTTATACCGTTTTATATCTGGGTCCTATTACAACTCCAGTCTGGAGCTCGATAAGTGTGAGGCACGAGGATGACACAGCTCAATGGGAAAGAATTCGGGCAGTGGACTGTAAACATCAGAAGATAATACGGCAGATAGAACACTAATGGAGATATCTGTGCATACAGATGGAGCTTAGGCTTTCATCAGTGCAGCCACCACGGCCTTAACATTCAAGCTGCGCAGGTCACAGTATGTCTGCCCTGTGCCCACAAACACGATGGGCTGCCCAGTGATGTAAGTCATGGAGATGGCAGCGCCCACCTGTAGGAGAAGGAAAAACAGCAGGTCAGGAGTGCATGTGGCCACAGTGTATCATCATCATCATCATCCATACATATACATACACACACTATATCTTATATGGGAAGAACAGGAACAAGTATAATAGTTAATAAAGAAAGAAATGTAAACGTGATACACGTCACAAACTATACAGCAACATGCCAATGAGAATACAGGCAAAGCTTTTGCCAACATTGTAGAATAAAATGTTCTGGAACTGATCAATGTCTACACTGCCAAGATCTCTACTTTTCATGGAAACCTGTCACAATGTATTCCTGCTCACACAGCTCAGAGCCTGTTACAGTGTAGTTCTGAGGCATCAGCTTGTAGTCAAGGAACAAGGGAGACCTGTGCGGCTGTGTGTAGCTCACAGAGGATTGCCTGCACTGATTCACTGCAACAACCAAGTATTGTAAAGTTTTTCACCTATTACACAATAATTAATGTTTACTGATATGAGATCAGATGTGATAAGGGCTCTGAGGTTGGGTTACAATGTACATAGGAGCAACTATAATAAAATGCAGACTGTACGGTGTATCTTGAGCAAAAAAGTGTCATATACAAAGAATGTGAACTTTCCTAACACTGGATCAGAGCTGGATCTAGCTTAATAGATGTTCATTTATATACAGCAGACTTGCACGTTGCTCCTCAGTAGTGATGATGGCTCAGGAACTATACAAATGAACTGATCTTCATAGTAAACTAAATAAATCCGTTCACTTTCCTGGCAACTATTAGGTCACATCAGGAAGTAATGCGCATGAGTGATAGAGCACAGCAGCGCCTCCTGTGGACTCACTGGCACACTACTACAGCAGTAACCTCGTATAACAGACCAGGTCTATGTTATCAGCAGTGTCCAGAGCCAGAGAAATAATGAACTAAATGTAAAGTGATCTCATCAAGAACTAATCTCCAAAACTAGAGAAGTGAAACGTCTAAAAAAAATATATATATATATATATATATATATATATATATATATATATATATATATATATATATATATATATATATATTAATTTGCATATTTTGATTTTTCTTCTTACTATATGGGGTAAATACTTTTATATTTAGAGTTAATCCATTTATCTTTATATGCAATCTAGGGAGAGGAGGGGGTGGTTTAAACATTCTGTTGAAAGTATGGAATTAACTACTTAGTGACATGTACAGGAAAGCAGGGCATTATGGGAGATATGGTGATAGTTTACTGTTGAGATCTGACAGTGGAGAAGGGACTAAAACACTGATTGTTTCTACAGGCAACCAGTACAGAAAACTACAACAACACGGGCCCCAGCCAGACTTTATAGGATGACAGAGTCCACTAGTGCTAAAGTACAAATGACAAAATAATCATGCTGGAATAGGAAAACTTCAACACAAACATAACAGAACACCGGCTGTGGATTTACCTTATCATCAATCGTATCAAACTTGGTGAGCACAATCCCATCGATGAGACGCGGCTTTTCAGACATAGAGTGATCCGCCAAAGCCTTGTTAAATTTCACCTGAAAATCCAGAGATCCCAGAAACGTTACATGAAGTACCATATTTGTCACTTGTCATGTACCCATCACCTGCTCTTTAAAAATTAGCCCAACCCTCAACATATAAAAATCCTTGCATTCTTTCTGGCTTTAGATGTACTTATAATGTGCAGGCAATAAAGAGATCACTTTCAGAAAAAGCAGGGTAAGAGTTAATATGCCTCGGGTTACCCAGACCTCCTTGCAGCCATGTACCTAGTATTTCTCTGGTTGTGCTTCAATCCTTTCTCCTCCCTTACTCAACCCTGTTCTCCCACGACTCCAACACCTTGACCTCCCACTGGCAATATATACAGCTAAACCAACCACTTCTACACTTCCACTTTCCAGTCGTGTCACAAATTCTCCATCTCTTGTAGAGCTCAGGAGATGAATTACAAAATCCATTCCCGCTGGTACAGAGTTCCCTCTGTCCTACATGAAATCTTTCCTTCCACTTCGAATCTTTGATGGAGTTGCTCCTCTGGCCGCGGTATGTTGCTACACATCTGGTGGAACGGCCATTGCTTACACACTTTCTAGAAAACGTCCGTAGAGTTGTCCACACAGTCACTGGTGTTGCATTGAGGGATAACCCAGCCTTTCTTAGCTTTCTATCTTCTTGAACAAAATCAGTAGATATGTTCGCAGACTGACTGGCTTTCTACTGGTGGCGGCCAGGGATTGTTATACCCATACTGTGGAAATCGGTTTACCCTTTAACTATCTCTGACTGGCTTCAGGAGATCCTATATATATGACGTATGGAGGACCTGGTTAAACCAGATGATAGTGCTCATCAGAAAACGTGGATTCTCTGGATCACCTTGTATACCAGTCTACTCTCTCCCCCACTCTGCTCTTTTCTATACCTTCTCCCTTGCATCCATACAGTTAACAGTGCTTTTCGCCTTGCAGTGCCTCATTGGCTAGACCTATTTTTGAGGGGCTACCCTTCCCTGTTAGTACTGGATATATTTGTTGTTCTGTGTTGCTGGGCTGCATCAGAGATTTTGCCTTTGCTTCCCTCCCTCTGTTCTCCACTCTACCCCAACGTGTTGTCTCCTTCTTCCCTGCCCCCTTCTCCCCCAATTCCTTCCCCATCCTCAGCAACTATGAACATTACTTTTATCTGTAATTATTATTGCAATTATTACTTATTTGTTGTTATTATTATTTGTAATTATTACTTCTTGTTTTGTTGAAGTACGTTTGATAAAACTCTAATAAAAAATTTTAATGTTAAAACGCTCAATATGCCTGAAATGATAGTTCCTTTAAACTTCCCCAGACACGTAATCTCCTGTTACAATAATGTAATATTGTCACTAATATGTAACTAAGCAAATTTTCCATCCAAGAGTGTATAAAAGCAAAGAGCCATATAAGAGCTCACCCAGGTATCCCAGGACTAGTAATATAATGGCTGAAAAGGATTTTTGTACAAAGTTAATCAAATATCCTATATCATAACAAAGAATAACAACCCACCAGCTGATCCACTGCCTCATTGCCGACCAAGGCTTCTCCAACGAAAAGGACGAGATCTGGCATATTAACAGCAATGAGCTTGGCCAGGGCAGTCATCAAGGGGGCATTGTCCTGCATGCGGCCAGCCGTGTCCACCAGCACCACATCAAAGCCCTGGTTACGAGCTGCACAAAGACAAAGAAAGACATGAATTATAATGTCAACATTGTTTCTTAGTAAAACCAACCAATGAGAGCACAGCTTATACTTCACTGGAAGCGAAAGTGTGCGTTCTGATGGTAATCTATGGCAGATTTCTGCTGCTGAAGTCACTCACCATAAGATATGGCCTCCATGGCAATTCCAGCAGCGTCTTTGCCATAGCCCTTCTCGTACAACTGCACCATGGAGCGTCCATTGTGCTTCTCAGGAGGGTGCAGGGAATTAAGGCGTCTTGTGTGAGTGCGCAGTTGCTCCACCGCCCCAGCTCGGAATGTGTCACAAGCTGCTATGAGCACGTTATAACCGTTCTCTATAAGCCAGAAAGAAATCTGTACCGAAACAGAGAAGAGGCCAGTTATGAATGTCAGGGGCGGGGGAAATAATAGTTAGGGGACATATTCATACATTCTCTCATTCACTTACTTTGGCCAGGTTGGTGGACTTCCCCACTCCATTAACCCCACAAAAAGTGATAACGTATGGACGACGCATGCGTTGTGACTCCATCACGTCACGCAGCACATCCACACGACGCTTTGGCTGCAAAATTTGCACCAGGGACTCTTGTAAAGCTTGTTTCACTGCTGATGTCACAGCTGAATGAAGAAAAGGAGAGAGATCAATGGAAGAAAATAAAAGGTCTAATCTGATCACCGTTATACAGATGATTTGTAGACTCTAAAAAACAACAAAGTCACTGTGTGCATTCCCCTCTAAGTTTTAGGCAGGTACAAAACAATCTCTTCTGTTTACAAAGATTCATTATATTTGTAATCTGTATTATTAGGAGCAGATATTTTTGAGGAACATACTTACTTGAGAAAGTTCCCATAACTTTCCCTTCCAGTCTCTTTGCCACTGACTCGCAGAGCTGTACAGCAATATCTGCAGCTACGTTCTTGGCTACAAGAATTAAAAAAGATAAAAAATTAAGAATGACTCATTCTGTTACAGGGATCTCACGAACAAGATTATTCTGGAAAAATAGATCTGCACTCTATGCCTTGCACATGTCATATTCCGAAATTAACACTGAATGACAGACTATGTCTGAATAACAATCTACAGTCAGACAGGACTTGTGTGCTGCTCCATCCGTTCATGCCCTGCAATATACGAAACAGTATTAAACAAATGTATACTGTACAGCGTGAAGGGGCCAAGCATGACAACGTCTATGGCCTCCTGAGCACCGTGAAAACCTGTACATGTGATGGCGATATGCGATAGGGAACAGCATCCATAATAAGCAGCTTTCTACAAATCTTGTGCCATTCAAGACTCATAAATAACTGAGCAACAACCCTATGGGATATGAAAGGGCAGCACAACATTTTCCTGCTTTTCATCAACTTCTCATTCACCTATAAGATGATCCTTCATCTTCTCCAAGACGGGTTCCATGTCATCCAAGGTTAAACTTTTAGCACCCACCAGGCCCTTCAGCATTCCAAACATTCCTCCAAAGCCAGTCTTCTTGGCACTATAAGATTTATTAAAAGCAAAATTTAATTGATAAAAACACATAGAGGTGACACCACAACAAAGAATCCCCCCGTATTAAAGTCATGTGGGGTACCTGGACTTGACTGCTGATGGAGCAACTTTAGTTTCAATAGAAGAGACCTCTTCGTCTTCCTCTTCGCTGCTGCTTTCATACTCCACATCTGGGGGATTTCCTGTCATGAGACCACTGCGGAATCTCTGGAAGACAAACCAAATTTCAATATCAATATCAAACAGTCCCCAATAACCAACACTTTTATTAAAGTAGATGCCAAATACAAAGAATCCTTACAGAGATCTTCTGCTAAAATATTCTTCTCTTTTATTAATCTAGTCAACTGTTCCCTGTATCTACTACCCGAGTATCAGATACTGAGTGACCATGACTAATGGGTGCCATTACAGTAATCTTGGGGTCAGATGTATACAAGAGTAACAAAAACCTCAGAAGTCCATACAGGTTTTTTTTCGTCGCATATAAAGACAAAAATAATTCTACTCACTGACTGCAAAAATGTAGCAAAGCAGATATATTTAAGTATGAACTTGATTTTTCTAAGACTTGTTAAGCACTAAATCCATGGCTTAGCTTT
The DNA here is from genome assembly GCF_031893055.1 of Leptodactylus fuscus. Lineage (NCBI taxonomy): Eukaryota > Metazoa > Chordata > Amphibia > Anura > Leptodactylidae > Leptodactylus > Leptodactylus fuscus. Next base: position 61,732,957 of record NC_134270.1, read on the forward strand.
GTCCCAGACCATTAGAGGATACCCCAAGCATTTCACTCACCAGTGCCTCCAGATCCTCATCTGCTGTTGTCACCTCTTCCGTGCTGCCATTGGTGGTGGGTTTGCTGTAGTCTAGCTCTTTGGTGTTCGATGCTCCAAGCTCCCACACACGGGGCTGTTTTCCTTTGTCTTTCTGCGTCTCTGGTTTTGGGGATTTGCTGTGAAAAAACATGATAGAAAATTAGCATTTAAATTAAAAACAAAATGCGGAGTCAATAGCAGATGAAATATATATGAATAATGGAAAACCAGCTAACTGCACTTTCTTCATATATTACAGGAAAGATAGCCAATATTTTCACCCCCTTCCTCACTCCTGCTTGGACTGTGTCTGTTACCCGATGGTTACAGGTAATCTGTGCTGGGATTTTAACACTACAATTTGTAAAGTGCTGTGAAATACACTGGCACTATATAAATAAAATGAATTATTATTATGTCCGAGCTTCAAGTGATAACAGGATCCTGGTCCCAGAGACCCCAAGACTCCGTCATATTCACACCTGGCTTTGTCTCCAGTCTTCATCCTCTTTTTAAAGAACTGTTCCCGATTCCTTTGTATGGCTTCCTCGGCGGTGAGCTCTTCTTTGTCCCCAGATGTTATAGGTGCACTGACCTTTGCTTTATTTGAAGTGTTGACTTCTGGTGCGATGTCTGCAGAAGAGAAAGATGGACACATTTTTAGGAGGACAGATAGATCCTTCATGAGCAGTTCATGGCTATGTCCCACAGTCCCTCCTGTTGTGCATCACCTGGCACCATCTAAAAACTTGTGTGGTACAAGTATCTAAGGATCAGATTGATAAATGACTACTCTGCTGTAGCACTCACAGAAATACACTGGCAAATACATCATATTATCAATAGGAATTATGGAATTGAAGTTGTCATGTAGCCTGGACTCTTAAGGGGACCAGGTCCTCATATCAGACATATTGGTCCCTGACATACACATAGATGGAACTGCAGTCCTATTACAAGGTTAATTCTCAAGACCCACTCTCTTTCTTTGAAGACTTGTTCTTCTTATTATTCTCCTTTGGTTTCTCTCCCGGTTTCTCAATCATGGACTTCACGGTCTTCTTAGACTTCTCTGACTGTTCGAACGTCTTCATGGCAGCAGGGGCCCGAGCTTTGCTGCTCTCCTCCGCCGCCCTGTACAGCAGAGACATAAGTAAGTTGTAGCTCAGGGTAATAAATCCAGAAAAATCCTAAAACCTTGTTCTACCACTGACATATAATGCCATGACACCATGGATGCAGCCATTTTTAGGGAAGACTACAGCAGCATATACATTTCCCACATGAAGATGACACTGAGGTCTAACGTACCTGAGGAGAAAGTCAAAATCATCCTGGAAGTCAAAGGAGCCATTTAATAAACCTAAAGCACCATTCTGTTGTATCTGATTGCGGTATTTATCTCGGAATTCTTTATGGACATCGTCTATTAACTTGTCCACATACGTCAGAGTTAAAATCTTCTGGTATCCAACCTGTGGAAGAGAGACAGCTACAGAATGACAAATGAAGATACAGCACGTTCTGTCTGCAGCGGCTATCAGTCACAGTAATGTAAAAAACAAGATGGAAGCTTTCTTTTATTTAATATAGTTTCAGACAGAAGATAAGTAAACAACCAAGACGTAGGAATGCTAACAGTGAATTGGGAGATATATAACAGTATTAATGTCTTACCGATAAATCTGTATGTATTCCTTGCTGTCCATATATGGATAGATTATTGATTTGCTACTATTACAGATCTGTTATATGTGTATATACATATCCTTTACCTAGCTATCCTAATATCCATCTACATATCCTCCGTTACCATATATAGTTATCCTGGATAGTCTTATATGGTATGTAATGTCTCTTTCTTTGTGATTCCTCTGTTACTCTAGTATGATTATACACTATGCTATTTCCCTGTTAGGCCTAGTTGACATCTGTGTTTGGGCCATTCTGTTCCGCTATTCACATGAAATATGTGGAGAGAAAATTCCTACAAGCAGCACCTTTTTCATGCGGAAACCAAGCAGAAACCACACGGACCTTATTATAGTCTATGGGGTCTGCCAGTTTTCTAAGGCAATCCCTTTTTTATGCGGATAGGTTTCGATGGGTTCCTAAGAGGACTCCCTAAACAGAAACCGAACGCAGTTGTGTACTTAGCTTTAGAGTATGTAATTTTCTTGCTTTGGTTGCTCATGTATTTGTTTCCTAATTGTGTGTCTTTGCATCATATATGATCACCCAGACTAGGAGGGGCTTTCATGTCTGTGTTGGTATAAGAGACACTTTGGTCTATTCCTTTTTGGCTTCAGTTGGGATTATTTGCATGTCAGGATGGGTGTATATTAGTGTATAATATACAACAGAGCTCATCATTTGTAGCACCTGTATCTGCAGCTAAGTATTATCTATGTTCATTTCTTAAATACTTTTTATTTTTACTGTACTTTGATCTTATTATAGCCATTATTTGACCATCTAATAATTCACCTGTTAAAAAACCTGTTTGCCTACAGATGGACAATGCAACTCTTCCTTTTGTGGCTGCGATCTATGAAGACATCTTTAATACAGTGAAATATCTTACCACAAACACCAGCTCAAACTGATTGTCCAGCTTGTACTTGAGAGTGAGGGAGTCATGGTTGTAGCTGTTGTTGCCGCCTCTCTCCTAAAAAGACATAAAATACAATGTTGAAAGTGTAATGGCTCCCTATAGAGGAACTCCAGAAAAGATTAGTGAATTCTTCACATGGTCATAAAGCATCTCTGAGGTGCAGCCACCTAGCAACAAGATCCAAGCCTGATCAGGAGGTGTCAGGTTCTGTACTGTAGAAGTGTCAGCCACATATGCATAGCAATTCCCTGATACAATGTTATTACAGTGATCAATATGTGACAGGAAGTCGCTAAGGGTTTACACCCCATCATGGCTCCACAGGACCTACACTCACCAAATATAAAGACATCATGTTCCAAGGTGTCACCCCAGTAGTCCCAATACTAAAGTCAGCCCACCCTACTGAAGCCTACCCTGAAATCCAATATGCCAAACCTAAAGAGGACAGCAACACCCTAACCGCTCCCCCATCTCTGAATAGCACAATTCTCACCACATGCCCAGCCTTGCTTTTTTCCCACATCTGGAATCCTAATGCTACATCAATGTCACTTCTGCATTGACACGCCATATTACCAATATGAACCTCAATACCACCTGAACACCAGATGTTACCACATGGAGACTTGCTATCTCCTATAATAAGGCGTCGGCAACCCCTGACCCCATGGCACTGCCGCTTTTATGCTTTATTCTTAATGGCCGCTCCGCCAACCCATTTTGTCAGCCTCCAGCACCTACATGCACCAATCTCCACCATAAGCTGACAGTGAGCGGAGGACCTTGTGACTGTACACGTCACTTCACCTCCTCTATCTGACTGTGCTCTGCAGACTGAAGCGCTGGAGAAGGCAGAGTGACATGTACAGTCACATGGCCCTCCACTCACTGCCAAGTAAAGGTGGAGATCCGTGTGTGCAGGTGACTGAAGCCGGCAATGGGGAAGTGATCATCAGGAATAAAGCACAATATACTGGGGGGGGGGGCACTGCATGGGGCACTAATGTGATGAACTCATAGTGAGACATAATAATGTACATAGGGGGCAATAAACAGCATTATACCGTGTGTAAGGGGACCCTAATGGGCATTATAGCATGTGTAAAGGGACCCTAAGGTGCATTATACTATGTGCAAGGGGACCATAAGGGGCATTATACTATGTGCAAGGGGACCATAAGGGGCATTATACGATGTGTATAGGGGCCAATAAGAAGCATTATTCCATGTATAGGGAGCACAAAGGAACATTATTTTGTGTATAGGGGGCACAAAGGAGCATTATTTAGTGTATAGGGGGCACAAAGGAGCATTATTCCGTGTATAGGGGGCACAAAGGAGCATTATTCCGTGTATAGGGGGCACAAAGGAGCATTACTCCGTGTATAGGCTCTTGGAATTCTTCTACCCCATAAAACAGTACAGCATGTTGTGCATTTGCGTTACTATTATTTTTTTACCTGTAATGGAAATGTCTAAGAGCACCAATACACATATGATCATAAATTTGGCCAGGTTCACCCAGATGTAATGCTGAGGTAATGTACTCTCTATATTACAGTGGCACAGCCCATTATAACACCTTTTATGTAGGGTGTCGATGGCAATTATTTCGTGGCACGCCGTGTTCCTCATCCTCGGCTCTTGTTATTTAAGGCCACACGCCATATAAAACAGGTTGCCTACTCTCATCCTATAGCCAAGCCGGACACCCATGGAATCCTTATACCAAAGTCAAATGTATTATCTACTAAAGCCCGTGTATTCCTGTAAAGAACCCTAATACACAGTCCTCCCACATGCCGCACACCATTAGTCCACCCCCCACCCCCTCCCACATATGCCGCTGGCACATGGGACAATGCTACAGGATTAAGTCCCATACGGACACCCCATATTGTTAACAGGTCTCCCCTTCTGACTGCTCAGGAGCCCCTAAAGGAAACTTTCCTCTACCCTACACAAAAACAGCACCCCCAAATATTGTGACAGGTGGAGACATGACGAAGAATCCTCAATACTATAGGCATTGCTTCATCTCCTGACAGACACCCCACATGAACCCCAATACCACAACCTGTCTTATACACAGGTCATCAGTGCCAGAAGGATCTGAAGGCCGAACATCGCCATATGTGGGGAGCTGTCACCATAGTAACCCCACACGTCCTAGCTCCTGACGGACACCCAATAATCCGCCCTCACCCCCTGTCACCCCTACATTACTGCCACTACTTCCCAGATCCCCTATATTCCTCTCAGCTGACTGGTCACAGCGCCCCCGGGCGTTTACCTGAAGGATGACGGAGCGCAACAGCGCATTGACTGGGCCGCTGAAGGAGCCGCGCACACCCTGGAAGCACCAGAGCACGATGCCGCCTTTACTGAAGATCGTGAAGAAGTCCAACATCTTCCACCGTCCGAGCCACACACAGCACGTCACCTACAGCCCCGGGACACGTCAGAGAAACACCGGGGTTACGTCACTTCCGCCTGTACCGGAAGAGGCGGGCTGTGCTGTGAGGCACCCGCCGCCATGTTTGTACACCCGTTGCCCGACTACCAGATTGTGAAAGTCTCCACCGCAGCGCACTTTCTGGCAGAGCCTGTAGGGTTTACACTGCACGCTGCTGATTGGTTGTTGGGGCGATTCTTTCTGATGATGTCACCAGTGATATCGCATGGCAGCCCTCTAGGTCCGGCGACAGTCTTGAGGGCTGTCATTGTAGGGCTGCGATGAGTGTGGCCAAGTTATGCAGAAGAGGATCGTGGCTGATGCTGGCCCGGAGAGGCCATGTCCTTGGGGCCACAACATGGACACACAGGAGCCTCAGGACATCCACAGCTTTATACAAGCGGGATGATTTCAGCAAAAGTAAGTGACCCCCAGTGGTCTGTACTGATTAGACAGCGCAGGCTTGGCCCAATCCCATTAACTAGAATAGTGTCTGCATAGTCCTGCATGCATTACTTGTATACTAGAGTCTGCATGTATTACTTGTATAGAGTCTGCATATATTACTTGTATAGTGTCTGCATGTATTACTTGTATAGAGTCTGCATATATTACTTGTATAGTGTCTGCATGTATTACTTGTATAGAGTCTGCATATATTACTTGTATAGTGTCTGCATGTATTACTTGTATAGTGTCTGCATGTATTACTTGTATAGAGTCTGCATATATTACTTGTATAGTGTCTGCATGTATTACTTGTATAGTGTCTGCATGTATTACTTGTATAGAGTCTGCATATATTACTTGTATAGAGTCTGCATATATTACTTGTATAGTGTCTGCATATATTACTTGTATAGTGTCTGCATATATTACTTGTATAGAGTCTGCATATATTACTTGTATAGTGTCTGCATGTATTACTTGTATAGAGTCTGCATATATTACTTGTATAGTGTCTGCATGTATTACTTGTATAGTGTCTGCATGTATTACTTGTATAGAGTCTGCATATATTACTTGTATAGTGTCTGCATGTATTACTTGTATAGAGTCTGCATATATTACTTGTATAGTGTCTGCATATATTACTTGTATAGTGTCTGTATATATTACTTGTATAGTGTCTGCATGTATTACTTGTATAGTGTCTGCATATATTACTTGTATAGAGTCTGCATATATTACTTGTATAGAGTCTGCATACATTACTTGTATAGTGTCTGCATGTATTACTTGTATAGTGTCTGCATATATTACTTGTATAGTGTCTGCATGTATTACTTGTATAGAGTCTGCATATATTACTTGTATAGTGTCTGCATGTATTACTTGTATAGAGTCTGCATATATTACTTGTATAGTGTCTGCATGTATTACTTGTATAGAGTCTGCATATATTACTTGTATAGTGTCTGCATGTATTACTTGTATAGAGTCTGCATGTATTACTTGTATAGTGTCTGCATATATTACTTGTATAGTGTCTGCATATATTACTTGTATAGTGTCTGTATATATTACTTGTATAGTGTCTGCATGTATTACTTGTATAGTGTCTGCATATATTACTTGTATAGAGTCTGCATGTATTACTTGTATAGAGTCTGCATACATTACTTGTATAGTGTCTGCATGTATTACTTGTATAGTGTCTGCATATATTACTTGTATAGTGTCTGCATGTATTACTTGTATAGAGTCTGCATATATTACTTGTATAGAGTCTGCATATATTACTTGTATAGTGTCTGCATATATTACTTGTATAGAGTCTGCATATATTACTTGTATAGTGTCTGCATATATTACTTGTATAGTGTCTGCATATATTACTTGTATAGTGTCTGCATATATTACTTGTATAGTGTCTGCATGTATTACTTGTATAGTGTCTGCATATATTACTTGTATAGTGTCTGCGTGTATTACTTGTATAGCACCTGTATACTCCACAACACCTTACAGACATTGTCAGTATCTACATTCTCAATCAGTATGTCTTTAGGTTCTGGGAGGAAACCCACACAATCACAGGGAGAACATACAGATTCTTTGCAGATATCCTTATTTGGGTTCAAACTTAGGACTCCAGCGTTGCAAGGCACCCGTGCTAACCACTGAGCCATCAAACTATCACCTATCTGTGGATGACTTGTAATATCCCTTTTAATAGTACTTGTACTCTTCAGCTGTACATTGCATCTGGTCTTGGGAAAGTTGGATGATAATCAGTTCTGTCAACTATCCAGCTCTCATGCAGGTTCTCACCCATCTTTCCCAGAGCCTGAGTGGCCAGCCTTACCTGTAAGGCTACTTCACATAATGTTTTTGTCCTATGTAAATGAAAAAGTTTAGTAGGGTTTTTTTTGTTTTGTTTTTTACATTTGAACCCTATGGTGATGGATACCTATGTATGGGAACCATTTAACATGTGCCCTTATGCAGTTCTTAAAGGTTTTTATTTCATATCCACAGGATAGGGCTTCAGTATGTGGTCTGTGAGGGATCTAATAACCGCTCTATAGCGTTGGATCCTGGGATCTGTAACAGCGCAGATTCTCTTAGTTGAATAGGAGCAGGACTTCACGCACTGCCCATCCATTACGGCTGATCTGTGCTGGGTCCAGCTGTTGGACCTCTGCAGATAACATACTGACCTATCAATTTTAAGCTAGAAAACCCCTTTAAGAAGCCAGCAATAACCATAAATTGCATGACTCTTCACTATTTCAACACCATTAACCTAATGCTAATGTTACATCGCATTAACCCTGAGCTCTTACTGTTGCTGACATTGCTAGTGTAGATGACTGTGCACAAGTTATCTCTGGTTGTTGTTTGATATTAAAAGTTAATATCTAAACGCATCATAAACGCTGATCATCTGTTTATATACTTGTATCATTATTAGCTCCGCTCGTATTAACCTTCACTCTGAAATACTCTGTGCTGCTGGGGATTTTCAAATTAATTCATCATTTGTTTTATATAGAAAATTCGGAGACTTTGATTTCTGGCGAAGACTTAAAAACTCCATTAGGGTGCATTCACACTGAGTAAACGCTAGCTTATTTTGTAGAGTAAAATTACACTTGTAAATTTTGCTATCCCATTGACTTCAATGATATTTTTTTACAAGTGTAAAAATACGCCTGTAAAAAATACGCCTGTAAAAATACGCCTGTAAAATGTCATTGAAGTCAATGGGATAGCAAAATTTACAAGTGTAATTTTACTCTACAAAATAAGCTAGCGTTTACTCAGTGTGAATGCACCCTTAGGGTGCATGCACACTGAGTAACGCCGGGCGTGTATGAGAGCCGTACACGCCGGCATTACAGCAGACTGCCGAACACTTCCCATTCACTTCAATGGGAGCGCTCGTAACAGCGGCGTTTACGAGCGCTCCCATTGAAGTGAAAGGGAAGTGTTCGGCAGCCCTGCTGTAACGCCGGCGTGTACGGCTCTCATACACGCCCGGCGTTACGTAGTGTGCATGCACCCTTAGGGTGCATTCACACTGAGTAAACGCTAGCTTATTTTGTAGAGTAAAATTACACTTGTAAATTTTGCTATCCCATTGACTTCAATGACATTTTACAGGCGTATTTTTACAGGCGTATTTTTTACAGGCGTATTTTTACACTTGTAAAAAAATATCATTGAAGTCAATGGGATAGCAAAATTTACAAGTGTAATTTTACTTTACAAAATAAGCTAGCGTTTACTCAGTGTGAATGCACCCTTAGTCTGATTCATTATTGCAACTTATGTGCAGAAAGCAATGACTTCCTAGGTTTTTGTCCTGTAAGATTCTGTCAGGTCTTATAAAGTCATAAAACCCTCTCTCAGGGCAGTACCAGGAAAACTGCAAAAACTGTCTTGGCTGTTCCATCTTAGAGGGTCTCTACAACTGGAAACCACTTAGGGTATGTGCTCAAAGGACGTAATAGTGTAGTTCTTTATGCATCATCACCAATTCTCAAACACCCCATGTTTCTGCTCCATTCTAGATTACCTATAACTATGAAATTGTCTCTTCTGAGATCAGACCTTCTATGACTTTTATCTGTTACTGCTGACATCTAGTATCTACACTATGACTGACAGTAACCATGGAGCTGAGTTGATAAAGACAGATTATCACTAGGTTCACACTAGGTTTTGGGAACACCATCCCCTATACCATTTGATTAAGCAGAGAGAACAGTCCTCAGTATGGTGGCTCAGTGGTTAGCTGTGCAGCGCTGGAGTCCTGGGTTTGAATCTTGTCTAAGACCACATCTGCAAGGAGTTTGTATGTTCTCCCTGTGTTTGTGTGAGTTTCCTCCCACTCACTAAAGACAAACTGATAGGGAATATAGATTGTCAGCCCTATATAGTACAATGGCTACTATACAAGTAATCATAAGCAATGAATAAGTATAAAGTTGGTAGACCCCATTGTAGACTATGGGTAACAGCTTATATAGTTTCCGTTTTTCCTGTCCCCAAGCAGACCTAAACAACAGAAACCCGAATGTTAGTGTTAACTTAGCGTAAGATGTGTGCACCTCATATTAAAGTGCACTGTAATGATGATTTACATCATGAACAGAAACTGGACAGATATACAGCCAGAAGTTAATAAGAGACTTGGTAGGTGCTGTCATTGGTGTAGGGCGCCATAAGACAACTTGAGCACCCATTGCAGCCTCATCAGCGTCTTTTGTTGTGTATAGTTGGATTTAATTTTTTGCCTCCATTAATTTTCTATTTTCTTTCTCCAGTTGTGTCAAATGAAATAGATAAGATCCATAAGAAACTTAAGGATGTTATGCCAGGCAGTGACTGGTCTCCATTTAAGTCTATGGACCATCTTCCTCCGGAACACGCAGACATTGTCATAGCTGGAGGCGGAATCATGGGTTGGTCAGTCGCCTATTGGCTGAAGAAAATGCAAACCAAGAGTAAAGCATACAATGTCCTGGTGGTCGAAAGAGACCCTACCGTGAGTTTTACTTCCACATGAAGGTTATGAGAGGGCAGCACATGCGGCATGATTACCTTATCAGTTCAGTAGCTTTCTAAAGTGACAGCATACCTTTTGGAGACCCTTTGACTATTATATTAGGAAAATGTCTTGTAAGTATTTGTCTAATATGTCCCTTCTGCCTGAATAGATTGTTTTTTAGTTTGATAGAATACCACGTAAATGATACGTTGTCTTTTAGACCAATGTTGGGTTTCCTTCCTTCTATTATGTGTAGTATATCCTACTCTGAGTCCTGCGATCCTATAATCCTATATCTGAGTCGATCATACCAGGTAATATTATTTATTAACACCCTCTCTTCTTCTCATCTTGTAGTACTCTCATGCGTCCACCGTTCTTTCGGTAGGTGGCATCCGACAGCAATTCTCTCGACCAGAAAACATCCAGATGTCTCTGTTTGGAGCACATTTTCTCCGCAATATTAATGTAAGTGACCAGGATATAAAGGGTGCCAGACACAGCCTATTATTGGGATTGCATTTTTATTCTTACATCCATCTCTATGCTCCACATAACAGTTCATGGACATCATCCATATGCCATCCGTGCCATTCACTGTATTGGATAAACATCCTTATTGTATAAAAGAGAGTCCCTTGGTGTAATGAGTATTAGATTTGTAGATCAGCAGAGGGGTCTGGAATTCCCCTTCTGAATTCTCCAATTCTCAGCCATATGACCCGCCCTGCTGTGCTCAGTGCAATGCCAGTAGAGGAGAGTGGAGTCAATGACGTCACAGAGAGCCGTGGAGGCTGAATACAGAGACTTCTAGCCCCCGCTGTGCTTTGTAAATCTAATTTTTGGCACACTAGGGGACCCTCTTCTATATCATAAGGATGTTTGTTCAGTGCTGTGAAAAGTTAGTTCACCCCACATAACCATTTTAAACATTGTTGACCTCTTGTAGTGATGTAAAGCGCTGGATCCTCTTCAATACTCTGTATCTTATTACAGGAGTATTTGAGCATTTTAAATGAAGACCCCATTGACGTCCAGTTCAATCCTTCTGGATACCTCTTCCTGTCCAGTGAGAAAGGAGCTGAGATCCTGGAGGAAAATTACAGAGTCCAGAGGTATGTAAATGTTACTGGTCACCAGCTTTAACTTGGAAGAAGGCAACTTAAGTTCTAAGGTCAGTGCAGTATTCTGTAGTATTCTGTAAATCAGTGGTTTCCAAAATTTGTGAAGTCAGGACCCACTTTTAGGTAAGAATCTTTCCAGGGACCCATCTCTACCATACTTGGTTATATTTGAAAGATAAATGCCCCTACCTGTTTTCTGCCTCTTATCCTGCTGTAATCTTCCTCCTATTCTGCCTTTTAGCTCTGTATTCTGCTGGTTATTCTATTCTGCCATCAGGAATTTTGGGGCCCAATGCCAGCAAAATATGTGGCTCCCCTCCTCCCTGATATATCTTACAGTTTCCTGTCCTGTATCCCTCACACAGCAAATATAAAGTTCCCCAGTACTTTCCACGTGATATAATTCTCCACAATAGCCCTACACAGTATAAAATGCTCCACAGTGTCTCCCACACGGTCTAAAATGTCGCATAGTGCCTCCAAACTGGTGTGAAATGCTCCTCTGTGCTTGGAAGTGTCCGGTGGCCTCTTCATTAGTAAAGATGGACAGACCCTAAGAGATTAGTTTCGGTATCGTTATTATATACTCTGATACCCTCATACCCCAGAGTATAATAACCAAAAGCCCAGGGGAGAAGAGGTAAAATAACAAGCACGTACAAGTTACCTTTCCTGATGTTAGTCACAGACCAGAAGAGGACAATGGGACCTCGTCGGTCCTCAGGAGACCACTGAAGGCTGTGCGGTGGTCTGCTACCGCTATAGCTGCTGATCTTTATCAGCATCCATATCTGGACTCTAGCACAGTGCGGCACAGCCTTATTACTAGAGATGAGCGAACACTATTTGGAACAGTCGTTCTGAATAGCACTCTCCTGCTCCCATAGAAATGAATGGAAGCGGCCAGCACGCAGACTTTGCCGGCGGTCAGTCGTGTAACCCCCCGCATGCCAGCTACGTCCATTCATTTCTATGGGAGCGTGCTATTCGAAACGGCTGTTTCGAATAGTGTTTGCTCATCTCTACTTATTACCGCTCATGGCTCGCAACAACCCTCAGTTTGGGAACAACTGTCCTAAATAAAAGTTAGTTTTGGTATTAGAAAAAGTTCAGGTGTCAGTGAATAGAAACCTTCTGAAAACCTGTTGTGACCTAATACTTCTTACTAGTGTTGAGCGAGTAGTATTCAATCGAATACCTCGCCGGCATAGGAATGCGTGTAATCGGCTGAACACCAAGGGGTTAAACGCTTTGCATATTCGATGCGTTTAACCCCTTGGTGTTCGGCCGATTACACACATTCCTATGCCGGCGAGGTATTTGATTGAATACTACTCGCTCAACACTACTTCTTACAGGTGAAGGTTTGTTACAGTTGCATCCACTCTAGACAAATAATTTGTAAACTAAATACATCAGCAACTCAAATCCTTCTTCTTTCCTGATATTTTGTTACAATGTATCAGTTTGGATTGTTAGTCTCAGTGGAAGTCCATTTATCTACAAGCTCCATGATAAATTGGGGTAAATTGTAATGTGGATGAGCGGTTTTACCCTTGCAGAACATGTATGTATCACAGATGTAAATCCCATATTTGGTCTGTGGAAAGCGGAGTACAACGTATATAAGAAGACTTTGCCTAATGAAGCTTTTTTGCTCAGTCATGCCGTGGTGTTTTTTTGTGCACATGCCAAAAAAAAAAAAAATCATAGGTCAGGATAGAAGGTCAGTGGCTCTGGGTATAACATATGTCCTAATTATTAACCCTTATGATCATATGATCGCCTTACAAATGCAGCGGCCCATTGATGCCATGAAGCACATTAGAAGTAAGAATATATCCCCAATGGGTAACAAATCAAAATGGCTTCTCTTACTGTTACCATAGTGGTTGTTAACCAACTTTCCTAGAATACTGGATTGTAGACCTCCCTGGTTATACACTTGTCTCTTATAGTTTTGTTTAGACTGGTTTACTATTCAGAACTCTAGTAATGATGGCTGACTGCGCCAATAAGAAGTGCCCACCACAAGAGATGTCACCCAACTTAGGATGAGATATACTTAGGCAGTTTCAGAATGGAATTTTTCAATACTTGACAAAAGTGAAACAATATTTGTATTTTAACCAGGTTGGTCTCACTATTATTTTCTGAATTCCCAGGGAACAGGGAGCCAAAGTGACACTGCTTTCCCCAGATCAGCTCAAGAAGAAGTTTCCATGGATTAATACACAAGATGTGGCGCTGGCCTCTTATGGTGAGTTGTTGCTCTGCTCTGTGTTTGACTATTAGATTATGAAATAAAGGAATTATTCTGTATTTATCAAAGCCTGGTCAATTTCCAGGTCTGGAGAACGAGGGCTGGTTTGATCCCTGGCTACTGCTCAATGCGCTCCGACGTAAGGCTCTGTCAATGGGCGTTTTGCATTGCCACGGTGAGGTAGCAGGTGAGTCCTACATATGTACAGGAAGTATTTTTTATTTTTTTTTATCACTATTGTTTCTATAGGAACAAAAATAATCCATACCCTGTATTCTACATTCATAGATACAGTTATTTCCTTCCCCAAATCACAGTTTTTAGTGTTTTATTTATCCACTAGCCTCTACCCGCAACTTTACCTGCGTGTTGTTGGCGTTGATGATCCGCCTATAGTCAGCAAATTGCTGCCGCCGATGGTTTGCTTGCTCTGGCGTTTCGGCAGCTCTCAAGCTGTCCTGCTGCTGAACTTGTTCTTCGCACCTTGCCTGTGATTGCTCCGGCATCTCAGCAGCTGGCTAGGATGCCATATAATGAGCCTGTTGTTGGCGTTGATGATAAGCCTGCTCTGGCATTTTGGCAGCTGTCAAGCTAGTCGGCCAATGAGCTCGTTCCTCACGCTGTGCCTGTGATTGTTCCTGAATCTCAGCAGGTAGCTGTGATGTCATATAATGAGCGTGTTATTGGCGTTGGTGATCCGCCTGCTATGGTGTTTTTCAGCTCTCAAGCTGGCCTGCCGCTGAACTTGTTCCTTGCACTGTGCCCGTGATTGTTCCTGCATCTCAGCAGTTCGCCTGTACGCCATATAATGAGTGTGTTGTTGGCATGGATGATCCCCCTCAGCTCCGCTTCAGGAGAAGTCTATTGACTTCTGGCTACTTTTATAGCTGTCGTTGTTTTCGAATTTTGCAACAAATTGCATTTTCTTTTTCCAGGCATGTTTAAAATTGCCAATTTGGATTAAAGGGGTTTTCCCATCTCAGTGTGTCAGCATGCTGCCTGAAGCGGATCAGATAATATGCAGATGCTTATACATAATGGACTTAGTGTTATCTGTGTGTTTACATAGAGAGATAACAGACCTAGCTTTATCAGCAAACTCCAATTAGCTGATAGTCCTGGTGGTAAGAGCAGTTTAATATATTTTGTGAACATAAATTCATAACAGTCGTGAAGCGATGTCATTTACTGGGATATGCAAACCTTCACATTTATAATATTAGTAGGATTAGTAGAATCACATTTATAATAGTAGGATTTATAATATTAGTAGGATAATATTAGTAGGATAGGATTAAGAAAGATTCTGAGAAAACTCATCCTAAGTATTTCCAATTAATAGTACGTTTTACAGGTGGCACAATAGTTAGCATAAAATCTTTCATAACAATAGTTTTTATTGAAATTTTTCAAATACAGAATAAAAGGGTAACATATACAGCACAGAGAAGAAAAATAATCATGGCTTCACAATTACATTCTAGGAAGAAATACATAATATCCCTGAGAATAGATATATAACACGATGTACACCTTGAAATATGAGATCAGAGACATTACAACATAGCCAAATTGGCCAAGATAATTAAATTATTTCACATTCATATCGTGGCGATGAGGTAGAGAGGTAAATTAGAATGGATGGGGGGGGGGGGATAGACCGCTCAGACACCAACAACAGCAGGTCTAAAAGCCGACAAAAAGAACGAACGAGTTTTGGACCACTCCAAAACAACCCACAATATACATATAGGCTACTGTGCAAACACGCATGTGCTGCTCTTCCCACTGCAGGCAAGTAGGCGGAGGACATAGGGTAATTAAACAAAAGTAATTAATAAGTATATTAAATGAGGTCTCCTATGAGTAAACTATGATTCCCTACAAGTAAATAAGGATATACTTGCCATCATTAGAAAGAACCAGGACATCCAAGCCATCGAGAAGCAGTGAATGGGGAAAATGAGGTCGACCATAGTTCCCAATTCTTCCTATACTTATCCAGGCTTCCAGCATGACCAGCAGAGATATGTTCAAATTGATTCACTGATACTACAGAGATCAGTTCTGTCAATGAGGGGCAGGAGGTCGATTTTCATCTGTGCGCAATAAGTAGACGAGCAGCCCCAAGTACATGACAGACAACCGTTCTATATTTGCACGGGATATTATGGATGCCCAACAGGAGCAATGCCAGTTCAGGTACAGACCTCACTCCGCTGCCACATACTCTGCTTAGCAATGAAAAGAGAGACACCCAAAAGGGTTGTGTGATAGGACAGATCCGAAATATATGAGCCGTACCTCTGCAATCTCTCCAGCAACAAGAGGGACATGTAGGAAAGAACCTGGCTAGGCGAAGAGGGGGATAATACCACCGTACCACTGTGGATCTCTTCGCCCATCTAAGTGCCTCACGCCGATGGTTAATCTCAAATCTTCTGACTAGATTGTCCTCTCACAGACACGTGTTTAGTTTTCCGGAAGGCGCCATCATAGTTCAGAGTACGATACAGGGTTTATGTGTTTATAAGCAACTAGGGGGGATTGAGCATATAGTGGATCTGCAGCCGGCTGTATTAAACGCACTTGAAGAAATGGAGCGTTAGACATGTAGGAAACCAGTCTGGTGTACATAAATGACCCCCTCTTAGGCAACTTATACTTCTCCACCAACATGGAAAAGGGTATACTATACTATACTACCATCTCTATACACATCGGAAATGTATTTAATACCATACTGTTCCATATGTCCAAGGATAAATGTGGAATGTTAGGTAACAGCATTGAGAAAGGTAGATTCAAATTATTTTTCGGAGTATCACTGTCTGAAACATTGCCAAAAACACATAATGCTACCACTGTAGCCTGTATAGTGTGTGTGTGTGTGGGGGGGGGGGGGGGAAGGGAAGGGTAAACACTCATTGGATTCTAACGCCAGCAAGAAACCTTCCCAATCAGAAACCTGGGCCATTTGGGCTTCCATTTCCAGCCATAATTTATCATGGTCAGTCGTACGCCAGAACCTAAGTTGGCCTAGGAAAATTAAGGGGGATAACAGGCATTGCTGCCTAGTGCCATTGGTGATGGAAAGAGGGCGGGACAAAACTATAAAATATAGTGCGGAAATTGCGGTGGTTCTGGGTCCCGAGAAGCCAAATGTTAGGAACCTGATGCAACAAATAACTCTGTAAGTCCCGGGCAACCAGGATCCCCAGGTGCTGAGGCAAAAACAATCCTGGTTGTCCTACGCTCTCCTAACTGGAGCGGAATCAGGCCCCAGAGTTCTTCACCAGAGATTCTGATGGTGGAGTTGGACTTGGTTAAAGTCTGAGGCCCAGATCCGCAACTGCCCAGAGAGCGACGCACACCCAGCGAACCCCAAGTAAGAGGACCCAGAGAAACCCAGACACTAACCTTAGAGGGAAGTCCAAGAGAGCAGGATGGACTGCAGTCGCAGATGAGCAGGAGGGTAATCCAGGGGGTCACGCAGATACCCAAGAAGCAGATATGTGGTCAAACAAGCCGAGTCGATAACTGGAGGTCATGTGGTAGCAGAATTCAGAGGCAGAAGCGAAGTCAGGGAAGCCTGGTCATACACTGGAGGTACACGTAGTAGCCAAAAACAGGATCCAAAAGGGAGGTCATCTGGAAGCCAAAGGTCATACACAGGTGGTCAGGAAGGTACCAAATCAGGATCACGGAGGAGAGGTCTGAAAAGCAAGCCAGGTCAACACATCCAGGGAATCCATGTTTCAGAGACAGGTGACAGCGAGCAAGGAGGGAAAACAGAAGGACCCATCGCTAGGGGAGCTGATGCCATAAACGTAAATGCCTTAAACGAATAACCAGCAGCTGACCCCGGAAGTGCTGGTCACAGCGCTAGGGAGAAACCAAAACCTCCACACACTCAAGCGGAGGCCTCCGGCCTAACCCAGCGCCGGAACCAGCAGTGACTCCGGTGTTGGATAGGGATCAGGTCGGGCACCTCCGCGCGGCACATTGGAGGCCCGACCCGTCCGAACACCAAATTTGCGTAAAGCTTCAAACAAGTAGCCCCAATGCACCCTGTTGAACGACTTCTCCATGTTCAAAGGTAGGAGCAGAGAAGGCGCTCGCTGGGCCGCTGCGATCAGCGTGATCACACGTCTCGTGCCATGCAGTGCCTGTCTTCCTTTGGTGAAACCCACTTGATCTCATGATTAGCACAAAATCTTCACTGGTAGGGGGCCAGAGACAATTGCTGATGGGCAGTACGCACAATGGTTCATCTTTTAGCACCTTAGCCTTGTAGCGCTAGAGTCCTAAGTTCAAATGCAGCCTAGGACACCATCTGTAAGTACA
Source organism: Leptodactylus fuscus (assembly GCF_031893055.1). Classification (NCBI taxonomy): domain Eukaryota; kingdom Metazoa; phylum Chordata; class Amphibia; order Anura; family Leptodactylidae; genus Leptodactylus; species Leptodactylus fuscus. The sequence goes on from NC_134270.1 coordinate 61,750,822, forward strand.
GTAGTTTGCGTGTTCTCTCCGTATTTGCATGGGTTTCCTCTGAGTACTCCAGTTTCTTCCAATACTCCAAAGACATACTGATAAGGAATTTATATTGTCCTACATGAGACTGTGAATATCAGTAAAGCACTGTAGAATATGATGGCGCTATATAAGTAAGCAAAATAAGTAAATCAAATAAATAAGTTTGTAATGGTGGGAAGTATGGACAGAAAATAATTCAGCAAGCAAAATATTGGCCAAAAAAAATTCAGAGCTACTAATGACCCCTAGGTGGCAGCACTCCATTAATACTCTGGGCTTATTGCACAATGCCTTACTGCTGTCTTTCAATTATGTTTTGGGTTGTAGGGTTTGACTATGTCACTCAAGAAATGATGACTGCTGAGGGGGATCCGGTGAACTTCAAAGTAATCAAACAAGCTATTGTGAGTATATGTAGAAGTTACCAGTGTATGATTTCATTGCTGATATCGGACGTGCCAATAAAGCATTTTTTGATTTGATTTGATATCCTTCAGTTTAGGTTCTTATTTTATTCACTGGATATTGGTAACTTTTTTTAGGTACAAACGCAGAACAGTTTGGAGAACCAGCCTGTGGAGTGTATGGCAGTGATCAACACTGCTGGTGCCTGGTCTTCCAAAGTGGCAGAAATGGCTGGGATTGGCTGCGGGAAACCAAACACCTATGAACACATCAAACTTCCTGTAGAGCCCAGAAAAAGGTAACCGCTTGCTAGTCAGTCATAGCGATATGCCATTTTCTTTCTAGCCTCCCATCCCGTTGTGTGACATTAGAACATATAATAAATTTACTTCCACAAATATATAATAAATGTGACCTGTAGAGGTGAGCGAACACTATTCGAAACAGCCGTTTCGAATAGTACACTTTCATAGAAATGAATGGACGTAGTCGGCATGCAGGGGGTTAAGCTGCCAGCAAAGTCTGCGTGCCGGCCGCTTCCATTCATTTCTATGGGAGTGTGCTATTGTAAACAGCTGTTTCGAATAATGGTCGCTCATCTCTAGTGACCTGCAATAGTTAAGTAGAAAAGTGGCATTGTCACCAGTATCAGAATGAGAAAGTGAGGCTTCTTGTCTCCGGGAATCAATGGTCCTACCTGTGTAATTATGTGGTGTTGGTGGTGATCCTGTGACTTCTCTTCCAGATACGTTTACATGTTCAATTGTCCCAATGGTCCTGGTTTTGAGTGCCCATTGCTGATTGACAGCTCAGGAGCTTACTTCAGAAGGGAGGGGTTGGGAGGAAACTACATCGGAGGCATGTCTCCCTCAGAGGTAAATGGAGGCCACATGTAAGGTGGCAGCGATGCAGATACTTTACTAACTCATTTATAGACTGATTTCATCTGTCACTTCATTCTGTACAGGAAGAGGAGCCAGACATAAGTAATCTGGATGTGGACTATGAGTATTTTCAGCAGAAGATATGGCCACTGTTGGCACACAGAGTGCCAGTATTCGAATCCTTAAAGGTAAATGCTAAGACTTGAGTCTTGTTAAATCCCTGACCATGAGGGTAGCTATCAGCATACTCACATTTATCTTTTCTTTCGTGTATTCATGCAGTCTGAGATCCACAAATCTCACTATTATACTGTGTAGGGTGAAAACTTCTGCAACATTCTAATTTATTTTAATTTCATACCATTTCTGCTTGTTGTCAGTGAATGAAAACATTGGGGGGAGGAATTTATCGACCCACTTTCAGCAGTTTCTTAGTGATAGGGACATATGGATCCCTCCGTATGTTGTAGAGGTCCTAATTAGATAATTAGTTAACAGGCCTAGATGGACTGCAGCCATCTTCTTCTTTAGGCCTGGAGAACTGATTAAGACACAAGATGGTGGTGTATCAAAAGAGTTTTAATTTTATTGTAAGAAAAAGGTAGTTTAAATACATTACAGACAAAGAGCTGGCTTGGCTATTCTAATCAGTACAACATGATTGGTTATAGAGATATAAGACAAGCCTGGCACATGACTATTGGCTGAGGCTCATTATAATCTGCATCTCATTATAGCTTTCCACACTGGGATGGACTTTCCCATGAAACAAAGAAGGATTCAAAATACTTATGTGTGAGCTAACATCCCAGACTATGTCTATATGTATATATCATGGCAAAAGATATAAGATGACACGTTCCATAGACTCTGTGTCTATACACTCTAAGTGACCTTCATATACCATAAAATATGACAGAGTGCCCAGATACCATAAGATTAATACTTTTGTTGGTTATGTGTCCATACATCATATAAAGGAGATAAGAGATATACAAAGTCAGCTGCATCTTCTCAAAATGAGGCCCTTGAGAGATAAGGATTAGCAACCTATGCATTAACGTTCATTATCACATTCCTTAATGTCTAACAAGGGGCCTCCTTGACTTAAGCAGAAAAATACATACTTATACAGTTTATATGTGAAAGAGTACAAGATGGCTGCCAAAATACAAAGATGGAGGACTTAACTCTAACATTAGCATAGATGGATGTTAAAGGGGTGTTTGAGCCCCAAATGGGCTTTTCATACTGATGACCTGCCCACAGGATAGGTCCTCAGTATGTGATTTGTGGGGGTCTGACACCCGGAATCCACACAGTAGTGGATGGGGGACGGTGACAAGGCAGTTCATATTAAAGTAAAAGGAATAGCGCCGCAATTCCCTGGAACCAGTGCTATACAGCACCGACCTATTACTTGTGTCTGAAGACAGCTGAAATAACTGATCTGTGCAGGATTCAGGTGTCAGACCACCCAGATCACATACTGATGAAAAATCTATTTAGGACAATTAAATCACTTTAATGTGGCAAATCTGTGGCACATGACCCTTTTTTACATCAAAAGATGCAAGGCAACCCCCTTTCTGCGCCTTATTCATCACTTTCTATGAATTTGGGTGCGGCAGGGACACTTTAGCCAGACATAATTATTAAAACTGGTGTGATTTATATAGATCTGCGCCATAGACATGTTGCTAATTTATTAAGAGACCAAAGCCACGGCAGTAGTCGGAAAACCCAGTCTTAAAGGGATTCTATCATTAGAATCTCTTTTTTAACTAAGTACACGTCGGAAAAGCCTTAAGAAAGGCTTTTCTTCTCTTTCCTTTATTATTATAATCCGTGGCCCTGTTCCTGAGAAATATATTTCTTCCATATGTAAATGAGTTTTCAGAAAACTCTCCTGTACACTACACTACCGCCTGTAGGGATAGAACAGAAGTCTTCACTCTGTACACGGTCTTAGCCTCTGGCTGTAAACAAGAATGTCCCTGTACTGAATTTGCTGTGGAATCTCAGCTTTAGGTATATCCGAAAGATGCAGCAGTTTTGTTTATAACTGGAGGTACAGGTTAAGCTTCTCATGTAGCGACTGAGTGCACTCCTGAAATGCTAAAAACATATTTTGTGTGTTGTATTGTGCAATTTAATAACACAATGTTCTGGTGCAGGTGAAGTCAGCCTGGGCAGGGTACTACGACTACAACACCTATGACCAGAATGGTATCATTGGGACTCACCCTCTGGTACAGAACCTTTACTTTGCATGTGGGTTCAGTGGCCATGGCTTGCAGCAGGCTCCAGCTGTTGGACGTTCAGTGGCAGAGTTACTGATCAATGGCCAGTTTACAACATTGGATCTTAGCCCTTTTGGTTTCCAGCGTTTTATTTTCCAACAACCCTTACTGGAAAGAAACATTGTATGAGGTGAGTAGGAGACCTCTTTATAGATGCCAATAGAAGCTTGTGATCATCATCATCAGTGACCTAGTTTATATCATAGGTAATCTAATATACAATACTAACACTTTCCTAGTTAGGAGGAATCTCTGACTGTTCATCCTGGGCTAGATGGTTAATGAATAGAATATTAAAAGTTCTATTGACTCCAATAAACTATGAGAAGGAAGTGAAGAGAACAGAAGGGGATGTTCACACTACCATTGGTGACCATCAGTACTGTCCGCTGCTGGTGTCAGTTACAAGATTTTAACAACAAACATTATCAGAATCGCCATAAAACCATTAAAGGGATTCTATCATTAGAATCGCTTTTTTTTAGGCCTACCAAGTCAGAATAGCTTTAAGGCTATTCTTCCCCTACCTTTAGAAGTCTTCTCCGCGTCTCCTGTGCTGCCTGCAGACTCTCCAACGACGCCCTCCATCATCTCTCTCTTGAGACCGCCTCTTCTCCGCGTCTTCAACCGAAAGCGCCGACTGCGCCTATGCAGTGGCCATTTTCCTATAGCCTCTTATGCAATTGTCTGTTTGGCCACAGTAAAGTGGCCACCACACATGCACGGTCAGCGCTTTCGGTTGAAGAGGCGGTCTTGAGAAGAAGATGGAGGGCGTTGCTGGAGAGTCTGCAGGTAGCACAGAGGATACCCCCAGTGCTGTTTGAGCGCATGGGGACCGCCCCCAGTGCTATCTAAAGACCCAATTGCATACGGTGAAAACCGATAATATCACGGAATGGCAGTGCAGAGAAGACTTCTAAAGGTAGGGGAAGAATAGCTTTTCTTAGGGCTATTCCAACATGGTAGACCTGAAAAAATGGATTCTAATTATAGAATCCCTTTAAAAAATCCCATTTATTTCAATGGAGTTTTATCTGTTGTCCATTAGTGTCCGTTTACACCAAATCTGTCACATGTCCGTCATTTTTCTCAGACACAAAAATCCGGGGTGCAGGACTTCTGCGAAAAATAATGGTTCTATGAAGGACTTCAAGCGTCCATCAATTTTTAACATTAATGTCTATGGGTAAAAGACTGTAACTGTCCATTTATTTACTTATTTATTTATTTTTCTGCACAAGCTCAGAAAGCAGAACCATTAAATAGAAAAAAATGGACACATTAACATCAGTTAGTTTCCGTTAATGTCTGTTATGATAGGTGTTCGTTTTTTGGTTATTGTGTTCTGGTTTTTTGTTTTTGAACGAACACGATCAGAACAGACATCCAACAGTAGTGTGAACCTACCCTTACAAAAATAATGCATCAACAAGTTGGAATCAAATGAAACTTTCTATGTGTGAATGCAATGATATATGTAAGTTATTACAATGTTAGAGTGAAAGGTTAAGCTTATTGGGGAAAACTGTACCATCTCTAGCCTGGATACAAAATAAGATGCAGTTGGGTATGGAAGCTTACAGATTCTGCCCACGGATGTTGGCCTTGTGATCCTGCACACTCTTAGTCTGCTAGTCGGCAGGCTAAGTAAGTGCTGGCTGTCAATTGCAGGACCCGAATTGGGTGCCTTGAAGTGGTGAGAGCAGAGACAGATGTGCAATGAAGGTGCCACCTATGTCTGGACCGACAAGGAAACTGTGGGAGCGGTTTGTGCTTGCCCGTGGATCACATTATATTGAAACAGAGGTTTTTATTCTACTGCAATGATGATAGAATTTTCTGTGATTTCTTGTTTCTACAGAATGGAAATTGTAGAATGTGGACTTTCCTTTTGTTACAGAAGTTGGACGTGTAAATGTACACTGCGCACTCAGGAATTCAGTCCAAAAATCTGGTGTCAACACTACGCTAAGATGAGACAAAGATGGATGGCCTTCACAGAACCTCAGAAGAAAATTAATTTTTTAATTTTGCTGCTGTAACTTGTTCTTAAAAGGGAACCTACTAGAAAATCTATATAACCCCTAAGATTTTACTATATACAAATTACTGTAATTTGGTTATTGTGCTACAAATTATTAGAGATTGAAATCCCAAGTCACTTGTAAGAACGTGTGTCCCTGTGGCAAAACTTCCTATTCTCTGGCATCTTTGTTGTCACAGGGACACTGGCAACCAGTGCACCTAATACAACCAATCAGATCTCTTCTTTCACTTTCCTATTTGTGATGGAAGATTCTTCTCACTGAAAACAAGAATGTGCTGGAATAAATCATTTCTAGTAGCTTTCCTCTAAGAAGAAACAATATATTTTTTTATGATCATAAAATCTTTTACTAAATCTGCTCCGTGCCCTGTTTCTTACACAATACGTCCTGAAGTAATGTTTTATGAATTATTGGAACTTTACAGTGCAGTACTCACTATTAAGGTAGAGGTACAGTAAATCACATCTATTTATTGGGAAAAACGCAACAGAAAACATAGTAAGTAATACTACAATCGTAATACAAATATACAAACGGGTTTGTGGTAGCACAGCTAGGGGCACAGCAGCTCGGTCTCGCAAAGAGTTGAAGGTGTAGGACAATGGCGGTGGCTCCACGTGTCAGAGTCCCCACTGAGAGATGACTGTAGAACGGGAAAGCTGAGCCCCTGGAATTCTCCGAACACAGACTGGGGTAATTAGGGGGTCCTGGGACAGCTAGAGGAAGGGGAAAATCTGGAGGGACCCCGGAAGGCAAAGTAAACAGAATTCTAGTAGGAGCTCCCAACGTGTGTGAATGGCCAGTAACAGCGCCAGGCTACGCCCCCTTCAAAATGTTTAACCCCTTAGCTACATATGACAAACTGTTAACGTTCTGGGTGTATGGTTCTTAGCACCGTTAATGACATGCAATCTTACTTGTTTGATTCACACCCCCCCCCCCTTCCAATGTGGATCATTGCTATTGACTGTTCTATGCATCCATTGATCTGTGCTGCAAGGTTAGGGTGCATTCACACGGAGGATAATGGTGCTGAATTTGGTATGGAATCCGTGTCCGCTTCAGCGCCGAAAAAAAAGCCTCCCATTGACTACAATGGGTTGCTTTTTCTGCAAGCATGTGGGCTCCCCCGGACAGAATACCAATGCAGATGTGAACCAAGCATAAGGGAAGGCAGGGAATAGATGGGGAAGGATGCAAAGTTTGCGCATGTGCAGTACTGAAAAAATGCTCTCAATAAAGTGAGGGCAATGAAGCAGGAAGTGCACAAGAGCAGTGGGTTATAACGGACCCGCTGCACTAGTGTACTGGAGAGGACTGGTAAAATGAAAACGTGTAGGAAACCAATGAGAGGAACTAGATAGGTGGTGAAGAGAAAAGGGGAAAAAGCAATGAATAAATGGAAAGTAAAGGGATGTATAAAACAGTATTATAATGCCGGCTTTGGGATCTCCATTCTATACATTATCAGCAGCGCTCTATGCAACCCCGCTTTTCCTCTATACCCTTTTGCACGGTACGTCAGGGCAGATATCAAACTGTTTACCCCACAAAGGACCCTTTTACGCTGCATACAATTATAAAAAAAAAAAAAAGTATGAATCAAGATTAGGTCAGGACAGATTTTCTGTAGTAATTATGAAGTGCATTAACCACATGAGGACCGCCGTACGTAAATTTACGGCCTCATGTGCTGGTACCTAAAGACCGGACTATTGCCGAAATACGTCCGGCCTTTAGGTACCTTTCTGGCGGGGGGAGGGGTGCGGGGGGGACAGGGGTTAGGTGTTACTAACACCTAACCCCTTCCTCCATAACGTCCAGTCGGAACTGAGTCCGACTGGACGTGTTAACCCTTTCGATCGCGCCGTCAAACATCACGGCGCGATCGAAAGGGATCCGCCGACAGGTTAACCCGATCGGCACCCCCCGCGGCGAGATCGGAGGGTGCCGATGTCAGTAGAAGGTAGTCTGGGGTCTGGCCAGTGACCCCAGACTACCGGAGCCCCCACATACCTGGTGATCCTGCCAGGCGGTGGAGGAAGTGAGCGATGTGTCTCACTTCCTCTGCAGCTTACAGGACACGAGCAGGCTCATGTCCTGCTCGTGTCCTGTCTGCTACTGTGCTGAATCAGCTGATGCTTTCATCAAAGCATCAACTGATTTAAGTGTCCTAAAGGGACACATGAAAAAGTAAAAAAAAAAAAAAATAAAGTGTATGAAAAAAGTAATAAAGTTCTAAAGTCCAAAAATCCCTTTTTTCTATACAAAATGAATTATATAAAAAAAAGCACTAAAAATTAAAAAAAGCAATGCATATTTGGTATCGCCGCGTCCGTAACAACCTGTACAATAAAACTGAAATAATATTTAATGTACACGGTGAACGTCGGAAAAAAAAACCGGAAAAAACTCGCCGGAAATAATGATTTTTTGCCATCTCATCCTACAAAATATGCTATAAAAAGTGATCAAAAAGTCATATTCACCCCACAACAGTGCCAATAAAAAGCGCACATTTTCCCGCAAAAAAATAAGCCCTCAACCAACACTGTCAACCGAAAAATAAAAATGTTACGTCTCTCAGAAGATGGCGATGCAAAAAACATTGATTTATGTCCCCATATGTGTTTTTGTTCTGCAGACTTAGTATCGCATAAAAAAATAACATAAATGAGGTATCGCCGTAACCGTACCGACCCGCAGAATAAAGGACACGTTACTTATGCTGTACGCTGCATGGCGAAAAATTTAAAATGTAAAACTCAATGCAGGATTGATTTTTTTTTTTTTTTTAATCCAGCAAGAAAGAGTTAATAAAATGTAATCAGTAAGTTGTAGGCACCCAAAGATGGTGTCATTACAAAATACATCTCATCCTGCAAACAACAAGCCCTTATATGGCTGCGTCACCAGAAAAATAAAGAAAATATAGCATCTAGCAATGTCAAGGCAAAACCCCCCAAAAATCGCCAAATTATTAGAACACAACTGGCTGCGGCAGGTAGGGAATATATAAGCTGTGTGAGCGGATATCAGGGGACACCCCAGATTTACAGCTTATGAGCGAAAAAACACCAGAAGTGACCCCCAGAGTGACTCCCCCAATCATAGGAGCTACTGGGACATAGTAGGGAATTTAGTGTCTGCAATGTCCTCCGCACCGCTTATATGTTCCCTCTTCGCCATCCGCTGTGCAGTCACATCTGGCATACTAATCCTCACTACACCCCCTGATACATTCTTTGAGGGGTGCAGTTTTCAAAATGGGGTCACTCCTTTGGGGAATCCACTTTTCTGGTACCTTACAGGCTCTACAAACATGACATGGCGTCCAGATACCAAACATCAAAATCTGTACTCCAAAAGCCGCATCACGCTCCTTCGCTTCTGCGCCCTGCTGTGCGCCCAAACTGCAGTTTATGACACATGTATGACACTGGTGTACCCGTTATATCGGACGTAATGTCATATGTGGGTATAAACTGATATTAGGGCACAGCTGGACGCAAAAGGGAAGAAGGGTTATTGGGTTTTTGGAGCACAGACGGTTTGGTTTTTGGATGCCAAGACACTTTTGTAGATCTGAAACGCCAGTAAAGTGGAATCCCCTGATATGTGACCTTATTTTGGAAACTACACCCCTGAAGGATTTCTCCAGGGGTACAGAGAGCATTTTTAACCCCCAAGTGTTGCTATAACTTATTATCCATAAATGAATACGAAGCTGATTGTGAGAGGTGAAAATGACAATTTTTCCAGGAATACGTCATTTCAGTGCGTAATATGTTGTGCCCGCCTTGTATCAGAGATGAACGCTCTAAAAGCTGTTGTGCCCGGGATACCCGCTTACCAGTTTATGGAGTGTCTCTGCTGACATAAGTTGGGCACAACATATCGGGCACTAAAATGGCGAATCTCTGGAAATTTTTCATTTTTAACTTCTCATTATCAGCTGTGATTTCATTTCTGGAAACTAAATAAATGCAACACTCAAGGGTGAAAAATGCTCGCTACACCACTTGATAAATCCCATGAGTGGGCTAGTGTCCAAAATGGGGTGACATGTCTGCGGATTCCACTTCATTGACAATTCAGGGGCTTTGCAAAAGTGGCATGGTGTCCTAAAACCAAACTGTGCTCCAAAAACCAAAATAGCGCTCCTTCCCTTCTGTGCCCGGCTGTGCCCAAACAGCCATTTATACCCACATATGGCATTAAGTCCGTTATCCGGGGTACACCAGTGTCATACATGTGGGCATACACCGCTATTTGGGTACCCAGCAGGGCGCAGATGTGAAGGAGCGATATGTGCTTTTGGAGTGCAGATTTATATTCTTTGTTTTTGGACCCCACGTCACATTTGCAGAGGCCCTAAAATTGTCCCTACAAAATGGGGTCACTTCTTGGTGAATTCCAGTTTACTGTCACCTGTGTAATTTCTAAAATGGGGTCACAATGGGGGGTTTCCATTGTATTGATACTTTAGGGGCTCAGCTAATGCGACATGACACCTGAGAACTATTCCAGCCACATCTGCTTTCTAAAAGCCAAATAGCGCTCTTTCCATTCTGAGCCCCACCGTATACCCATACAGCAGATTATGGCCACATATGGGGTATTGCCGTGTTAAGAAGAAATTGTGTAACAAACTCTGGGGGGCTTTTAATTCTTCAGCTACTTGCAAAATTAAAAATATGGCGCTAAATGGACGATTATTGGAAAAAAAAAGTAATTTTTCATTTTTATGTCCAATTGTTAATAAAATCTGTGAATCAGCTGTGAGGCCAAAATGCTCACCAAACCCCTAGATAAATTCTATGAGGGGTGTAGTTTCCAAAATGGGGTCACTTTTAGGGGGTTTCCACTTTATTGGTACACTAGGGGCTCTGCAAATGCGACATGGCACCTGAAAAATATTCCAGCAAAATCTGCCCTTCAAAAGCCAAATAGCGCTCTTTCCATTCTGAGCCCCGCCATGTTCCCATACAGTAGATTATGACCACATATGGGGCATTTCTGTGTTCAGGAGAAATTGTGTAACGAACTTTAGGGAGCTTTTTTTCCTTTATCCTCTTGTGAAAATGAAAAATTTGGGGCTAAATTGACAGTTTGTTGGAAAAAAAGTAAATTTTCATTTTCATGTCCCAATGTTAATAAAATCTGTGAAACAGCTGTAGGGTCAAAATGCTCACTCTACCCTTTGATATGTTTTGTGGGGGGTGTAGTTTCCAAAATGGGGTCACTTTTAGGGGGTTTCCACTGTATTGGTTCTCTAGGGGCTCTGCAAATGCGACATGGCACCTAAAAATTATTCCAGCAAAATCTGCCATCCAAAAGCAAAATAGCGCTCCTTCCATTCTGAGCCCCGCCATGTTCCCATACAGCAGAATATGGCCACATATGGGGTATTGCCGTGTTCAGGATAAATTGCTTAACAAACTTTGGGGGGCTTTTACTCCTTTAACCCCTTGTGAAAATGAAAACTTTGGGGATAAAGTGACATTTTAGTAATTTTTCTTTTACACATTCCAATGTTAGTAAAATCTGTGAAACAACTGTACGGTCTAAATGCTCACTATACCCCTTGATGAATTCCGTGAGGGGTGTAGATTCTAAAATGGGGTCACTTTTGGGGGGTTTCCATTGTTTTGGTACGCTAAATGTACGCTCTGCAAATGTGACATGGTGCCTGAAAATTATTCCAGCAAAATATGCTGTTGAAACACCCAGTGTCACTCCTTCCCTTTCATGCACTGCCGTGTGCCCAAAAATCAGTTTACACCCACATGTGGGGTATTTCTGTGCACGGGAGAAATTGCATAACAAAATGTGAGATGCATTTTCTCCTTTAACCCTTTGTGAATGTGTTAATTTTAGGTCTAAATGAATGTATTAGTGAAAAAAAATGAAATGTCTAAATTTGACCTCCATATTATTTTTATTCTTATGAAATGCTTAAAGGGTTAAAAACATCCCAAATGCTGTTTTGAATAATTTGAGGGGTGTAGTTTTGAAAATGGGGTGATTTATGGGGGTTTCTATTATATAGGCCTTTATAATTCCTTTCAGAACTGAAGTGTTCCCTAAAAAATTAGTTTGAGGAATTTTCTTGTAAATCTGGAAAATCGCTGTTACACTTGTAAGCCTTGTGACATCCAAAATGAATTAAAAGACGATCAAAAGATGATGCCGATATAAAGCAGAGATATGGGAGATAATATTTATTCATGTATTTGGATGGTATGACTATCTGCCTGAAAAGCAGAGAATTTCACATTTTGAAAATTGCAATTTTTTCCAAATTTCCATCAAATTTGCTAGTTTTTTTTATAAATAAATACAAAAATATTGATTAGTGTTTACCACTAACATGAAGTATAATGTGTTACGAAAAAACAATTTCAAAATCACTTGTGTAAGTTAAAGCGTCTCAAAGTTATTGCTATTTAAAGTGACACATGTCAGTTTTGAAAAAAGAGGCCCGGTCCTTAATGTACTTCTGGGCCTGGTCCTTAACCGGTTAAAAAACTGCAAAACTATCATAAGCTCTAGAAAGTGTCACTCCCAAAACTTCAAAAAAAATGTAGCTTCAATAAATTGTGAAATATGTTTTTATTTCAAAAACATTGTTACAGAAACTTACACTGAACCATACATAGAAAGAGAATAGAAACAAAGTTACAATAAGGTGGCCGCTTCCTGCAGATTATTAAGGCTATGGACACATCTGCGTTCAGTGACCGTTCAAGAATTCTGTCCCCTATTCTGCTTGGAAAATGTGGCTCTCTCCATTTTTCGGGCAAAGACCCCATTATAATCTATAGGTAACAGCTTTTTAAGCAGCTTGGGCTTCCGTCTTTGAGGTTCTTTTTTTTTTTTAATTGGCATTTACCTGCTGGAGTAACCCCAGCAGGCCCTATTTACTTACTGATCCCCACTCCTGCTCACGGCCACCTACGCTTCCCCTTCTGCACAAGCGGCTGTGATCAGGAGTGGGGATCAGTAAGTGATGCCAAGGGAAATCATAATGGGACCTTACCACAAATGCACGCGTTTCGCCGATATGGCTTCGTCAGGGGACTTTTCAGGTTTATCAAAAGTCCCTGAATCTCCTTTAATATGTACACTTAGTTTTGTCTTTTTTAATGCTCTTTGTTCACTATTTTAGATTTAGGTTAGGTTCACACTTGCACAGGGCTCTTCTTCATTCACGTCCGCTGGGGCGCTAAAACTGCGGTTACCTGAGGATCCTATAGACCGATAATGGGGTCTGTCAGGTTTCTGCTGTTTTTATACAGAAACCACAGGAGACAAGAGGACCTTTCTCCAGAGCCTTCTACAAGAACTCTGATGCAGATGTAAACCTAGCTGAACTCCTGGCAGAATCACTTGTAGAACCAGTAGTAACAGCAATCAATAGGGGAGGGGGCAGACTGCTCAATACTGTTGTCACGGGATGGTTAGAGTCTATACTATAGGCAATGTGTAATATATATTTCATGTGGAATGTATTCTCTAACCTGTTATATACATCAATGTGTAGTTGGCTGATTAGGGTCTAGTGTGTTAGCACATTGTATGCAAATACCCCTAACTAGTGAGGACAATGGGTGGAGATAATCTGATCAGTGTCTCCAAGAAGATGTTGGACGGTGCATTGTCGACAGGGAGTCTGCTCTGTTTGGCATAGGTGAGGGGGGAAGGATCTGTGACTCAGCCCTTCCCACCCACAGATATAGGATGTAACAGTTTTAGTATATGCATGTAGCTGGCAGTTAGTATGTGTTAGCCGGCCTGTGCACAGCTCTGCAGAGAGCCAGGATTTAGTTACAGGACCAAGGAACCAAAGCTATCATTGGATTGTGACTTCTGTGGACTTATTGTTATTACGGTTGATGTGACCGCCGCCGGCTACTAACTTTGTGGATTACAATAAATTGCTGTTGTCTCCCGACCTCTTGCGTCCGTGTTGATTCAAAAGACCTTCCGGAGGAAGACGTATACCTTCGCTCCGTGACAACTGGTGGCAGCGGTGGGATCAACAGCGGACAGCGAGATGGACTACAGCAGCTCAGCGATTAATGGAGCCACAACCTCAGAATACAGGAACTGGACTATGGCAAGTCTACAAGTAAGGGCCCGGGAACTAAACCTGAGTTACCAGGGAAGAACGAAAGATCAACTGATCGAGGCACTGGAGGAGATGACCCTGCAAAGCGACCATGAGGAGGGCTGCCCCCAGGAGACAGTAGAGATACGGGAGTGGCAGGTACAGACCCAAAAGAGCAGATGGGTTGTTTTGTATGAGGAGGAGTTGGCAGTGCTGGGGCTAGGAGCAACTGCAGAGCAAAGGAGTAGAGCATTACAGAGGGCTCAGGAAACGGAGAAGGAGGAACAGAGAATGGCGCATGAAAAGGAAAGAATGGCGCATGAAATGCGAATGGCTGAGATAACTACGCGGAATTATAATCAAACGTTGACCCCCAGCCCAACAGTGAGAGAACCACCATATGTCTCCCATAAACACTTCAAGACCTTTGATGAAGCGGCTGGGGATGTTGATGGATATTTTCAGGACTTCGAACACCAGTGCCACCTGATGGAAGTCCCAGAGAAGGATTGGGTCCGGTATCTGGTGGGGCACCTACGAGATGGGGCTGCGGAAGCTCTCAGAGCCATGGACCCTAGTGATCAGCGGGACTATGAGGCCATTAAAAGAGCAGTGCAGAAGTATTATGCAGTCACTCCAGAGACCTACCGAGTTCAGTTCCGCTCTTTGTCTTACAATGGGGGAAGCTCCTTCCACATGTTCGCCCACAAGTTGAAGCAAGCATGCAAGCGCTGGCTAGAAGGAGAGGAGGCTGTCACAGTCGATAAGATCCTCCAAGTCATACTTAAGGAACAGTTCTTTTCCCAGTGCCCCGCTGAGATCCGTGAGTGGGTGCTGGAACGGAACCCAGCCACAGTTGAGCAAGCTGCTTCCCTTGCAGATGAGGGCCTGACCATCAAGCCGCAGTGGAAGAGGTTGTTTGCAGAGGAGCGGAAAACTACCACAGTCCGCCAGACACCCTTCATCCAGCCACCCACCTTTCGTGCCCGGCCTCAGGATTACAATTCCCCCTCTACCCCTGCCCCAGCCCATCGGCCTCCAGCTATGAACAACCCTGTCCCTAGACAACGACCTACTGGAAGAATGCTAGAGCGCAGATGTTTTGGGTGCGGGCGGCCTGGACATTTGCAAGCTAGTTGCCCTGTTAACATGGGGGCACGGGCCACCGTGGCATCCCGGCCTATTCACTACCTGGGAACCACCCCTAGGACAGAAAGTTTGGCCCCATTTCCAGATGACTCCATGAATGACCCATCTGTTCCACCTCCAGGGGTCTATGGGATTCAGCCTTCTGCCACACATCCCGCAAACCTTCAGCGGAAGCACTTGCAGGAGGTCCTACTGGATGGCCGAACAGTTGTTGGATTCCGGGACTCAGGAGCTTTCCTAACGGTAGCGGACCCCCGAGTGGTTCGACCCGAGGCCCTAGAGGAGGGCCCTGGCCTTTCTATCGAGTTGGCAGGAGGTACTCGGAAACGTATTCCTAAAGCTACCGTGGAACTCGACTATGGTTATGGACCAAAACGATGCACAATTGGTGTGATGAGCGGGCTGCCGGCCGATGTTCTGTTAGGCAACGATGTTGGAAATCTACAGTGCCACTTTGTGGGAGCAGTGACCCGAAGCCAAGCTCAGAGAGACGCCAACATGGATCGACCGGATTTTCTGCCAGATGCCAGCCCTTCAACCCTACAACTTTACCATTCAGTACCGCCGAGGGAACCAACACCAGAACGCGGATGGGTTATCCCGGCAGGAGGACATATGAGCTATAGAGACTGATGTGCATTCCCCAATTTACCTGTGTAGGCCAATTGTGTCATGCACATGTTTTGAGAGGGGGAGGGGTTGTCACGGGATGGTTAGAGTCTATACTATAGGCAATGTGTAATATATATTTCATGTGGAATGTATTCTCTAACCTGTTATATACATCAATGTGTAGTTGGCTGATTAGGGTCTAGTGTGTTAGCACATTGTATGCAAATACCCCTAACTAGTGAGGACAATGGGTGGAGATAATCTGATCAGTGTCTCCAAGAAGATGTTGGACGGTGCATTGTCGACAGGAGACAGGGAGTCTGCTCTGTTTGGCATAGGTGAGGGGGGAAGGATCTGTGACTCAGCCCTTCCCACCCACAGATATAGGATGTAACAGTTTTAGTATATGCATGTAGCTGGCAGTTAGTATGTGTTAGCCGGCCTGTGCACAGCTCTGCAGAGAGCCAGGATTTAGTTACAGGACCAAGGAACCAAAGCTATCATTGGATTGTGACTTCTGTGGACTTATTGTTATTACGGTTGATGTGACCGCCGCCGGCTACTAACTTTGTGGATTACAATAAATTGCTGTTGTCTCCCGACCTCTTGCGTCCGTGTTGATTCAAAAGACCTTCCGGAGGAAGACGTATACCTTCGCTCCGTGACAACTGTATACACCCCCTGCCTCACAGAGAAAGGCAAAATGTATTCCAGTCATAATGGGAATATTGCCAGCAGAAAACCTTATAGGACACCACATATAAAAACTCAGTCAGCCAGAGAACAGACTTGAACAAGACCCTGCAGATATCATAACTTTTGATGAAAACTCAGGTACCCTTTAACTGAACCCATACACCCTACAGAACCCACCACCTCCTGCCCCTAGTAATAACTGTTTAATCGGGGGGCGTGGCCTGACTGCAGAGGCGAGCAGACGTGCACCATCTCGGCTCCGCTGATATTTGGCGTTAATTTGATAACATCAGCCTTTGCAAGGCCTCTATTCCTAAGACCTTGACTCAAGGGACATCCCCCAGTCTCCGTGAACAGTTTTTGAGAGCACTTGGGACGTACACCGGCTGGTATAACTGTGACAAGATTGCGGCCTACCTGATCTCCATGCAACCGCCTGCCATCTTGCTGTCGGCACCGAGCGTCGGACCTGCATCCACCTGCTGCGCCTGGTGAGAGACTGCTGGCATTCCTGGGGATACAGAGGGGACGGACCAACCACCGTGGAAGGGAGAGGGAGAGTAGCTACTGTCCTCCGTCTGTGCCCTGCTCCAGGCTTTGCGTGGTCCCCGGCCGGGTGAGGCCTACTTCCGGAGAGCAGCCACTGCGGCTGCAGGAGAGAAGCTAACCAACCAGAGACATCCACACCTCCTGCCTTCTCCCAGCCCCGTCATCCAACACCTACTGTACTGCAGAAAGACGTTTGCTCTGCCGGACTAACACGAGCTCTGACTCACCGTGCTGTCTCCACTACCCAGTTAAGTGCTGTTCTCCCCCTCCCCCCCCCCCAGAGACGAGCTTCTCTTTGCTACTCTCTATCCTAAGGACTGCATGTACAGCCCTGAAGGCTGAGTATACTGCATTCTTCTGGACATTGTGTTTCCCAGGACAACAGTAAACTTGCTATACTAGAGGGCCATAGCTGAAGGTCTGGGAACCCTTGCTCTGTCTGCACTATTGATGTGAGCCTCCCTCCCCCTCCCTTTACATCTGGCACGCATAGACAGTGTCCCTTGGGACTAACTGACAGCACTTCCACTGGTGAAGGGGTTAATGCAGTGTGTAAGGGAACTCTTCTGCTCTCTGAACCCCTTGCTCTACCTGCTGCCTGGCATCCCTGCATTGCCTGAAGTGGAGACACCTCACCCCCCCCCTGCTGTTTTGGCTCCCATCCTGACACTTTCTGCTGGGACATTCTGCTAACTCTGTGAGTACTCCCTGCTGTTTTTTTGACTTTCTTACCCTCTTCAGAGACCTTTCTAGCAGGGAATTTTTTTGTTGTCGTGCCCTGCAGTGGTGTGAAGGGAGTGCTGAGCCCCTACTCCACCATCAGGGGGGGCTCCTCACCTTCCTCCACTTGCTGTGTGTTCCACGCTCTGCAGTATATCCCCACGGAACTAGCACTTCTCCCATTGCTCCTTTTGCACCTCATGGGTACCGGGTTTGATTATGGAACTGTGTGACCGCCTCATGTAAGGCCTGGTGATACTGCGAGTGTACCTTCATTACCTTCTATGGTCGCTTCTCATTGTGATATGTCCAGAAGACGTCCTAACACCTCTACTGCTCCTTCCCGCACGCCGGGCCGCTCTCTTACTCACTCACCGTCAATCTCTACCTTCCTGTCCCGATCTGGAACCTCGGCTACTGGGTCTGGCACTGATGACATGGCTCCTCCATCTCCTCCGCTTCGCCAATCGCAGCCACCTCCTTCACTGTCTGCCACCCCCCCTGGACATGACATGCAATCCTTGGATTCAGCCTCCCTGCCCTGCTCGGCAGCTCATATTGCCTCTGCGGACTTTCAGCTACTTCGGGACCTTATTCAAGCTCTGCCCACTAAACAGGACCTGGATGCTGTAGTTTCCCGAATGGAACAATCCCAGGCACAGGCCCT
This sequence comes from Leptodactylus fuscus, assembly GCF_031893055.1. Taxonomy (NCBI): domain Eukaryota; kingdom Metazoa; phylum Chordata; class Amphibia; order Anura; family Leptodactylidae; genus Leptodactylus; species Leptodactylus fuscus. The sequence continues at coordinate 61,768,992 of NC_134270.1, forward strand.
CGGTGCGATCCAGTCTGATGTGTCTCAACTTACTACTAGGGCTGACGCTACTGATCAAACACTGTCCTCTTTGGAACAACGCCTGTCTGCAGTGGAGAGCAATCAAACCCACTCTGAGGCCCGCCTCCAGCATATTGCTTTGCTCCTGGATGACCAGGAGAACCGGGGTCGCAGAAATAATATTCGATTACGAGGAGTGCCAGAAAAAGGCCCTCAGGATGATCTGATCAGCCGTATTAATACCATTTTCAATATGGCGACTCAACGCCCGCTGGATGCTACCTTCATGATGGACCGTGTGCATAGAGTCCAACGTTCTGGCCCGCTTGACCCTGCTAATCCTAGAGACGTTCTGTGTAGACTACATTACTTCACGGACAAGGAACACATCCTGAGGTGTGCCTGGGATATGGGATCGGTGCCTTTTGAGAATGCCTCTGTCAAGCTCTACCCAGACGTCTCATCCCGCACATTGGCTATGCGCCGTGCCCTTCAGCCGGTGTTGACTCTGATTAAGGACTGTGGAGGTTCCTATAGGTGGGGTCATCCCTTCCATTTGATTGTTCGTGTTGGCTCGTCTTCGATTGTTGTCCGTTCCCCGGCGGACTTGCCTGATTTGTTTGCCTCCCTGGCTGTGCGCCCTATCTCAGTCCCGAACTGGCTTGCTCTGGATTCCTCCCGCCCTACTATATCCAGGCGTGGCCGCGGTTCCAGGCATTCTTCTTCGGCTGCTTCCAGAGAGAGACCTCGGCGAAACTCATCTCCACGACGTCTTCCAATACCGGATCCGCCTGGGTCTCCGCTCCGCCAACCAGATCTCTCAGCTCAGCTTCCCATTGAAGCATGATCCCTCATGCCGCCGGTCTTTGATCTGCCCACAGGACAGTGTTAATATCCTTTTATGTTGAGTGGTCTTGGACTTGTTTCGCGGTTGGTGGACATTTTCACTATGTTTATTTTGTTCTGTGACTACTCTGTTCCTCTTGATCCTGTTCCTGCTGGGCTTTATAGATGGCCCTTGTTGTTGATATTGCTGTGTTTTTATACAATGTTGTTATTTGGACCTTAGAGTCACTTTGTAGCCCTGTGCTTCCTATCCCTGTACATTTTGTTGGGGGTGGGGGCATAGGGTCTTCCTTACCAGGTACACTCGTGGTGCTTGTGGGCCCACTTCTCCCCCCATCTTTTCTTACTCCCTCACTCCTTCCTGTTTGTTGTTGTGCCCCTGGCCCATTTGTCTAGGGGTAGTTAGATTTGTTGTACTCTTGGTTCTTTTTCCCTTTCCTTCCCCCCCCCCCCCTCATTCTTTACTGCTCTCCTTCCTCTACTCTGTTACTTTTCTCTCTTTTTTTTTCTTTCCCTCCCCTTTACCCTCTTCAATTCTTCGCCCTCTCCCCTTCCTCCCCCCCCCTTTTTTTTTTTTTTTTATCTCCTCCTAGGGTGTGAGCTGGGAAAACCCGTCTCCCTCCATGCCTCCGCTTGATCGCCTTTCCTCCATCACCGTGGGCTCCCTCAATGTGAGAGGCCTTCATAGTCCAGAGAAGCGCTCCGTACTCTTCAATCTGCTCAAAGGTAAGCGCCTTCATGTTGTGTTTTTGCAGGAAACTCACCATTGCTCTACCAAGCCATACAAGTTGACTAATGCTTGGTTTCCTCATGCATATCATAGCTCTTCTCCTGACCCGAAATCCAGAGGGACTAGTATCTTGATTTCTCGCTCCCTGCCTTGGGAACATTTGGAGACTCGCACTGATTCTGAGGGGAGACTTGTTATGGTCAAGGGTCATATCTCCTCTCAGCTTTTTACTTTTGCCTCTTTGTATTTACCTAACTCGGGACAGGGTCGTGCCCTTAGTTCTTACTTAGGGCTGTTGGGACGGCTTTGTGGAGGGCTTCCTGGTGGCGGGGGGTGATCTTAATCTGGTCCTAGACCCTTCATTGGACTCTTCTGCTGGCGTCTCTTCTCACCCTTACTCGCTCATCAGGAGGGTTAAGAGGGACCTTCATTCCCACCAGCTTGTGGACTCCTGGAGGTTACTCCACCTATTAGATAGGGATTACTCCTATTACTCTCCGGTCCATCACCGATACTCTCGTATCGACTATCTCTTTATCCGTCACCAACATCTCCACTCTTTGTTGGCTGCGGAAGTCGATAACATTACTTTCTCCGACCATGCTTTGGTTACTTTGTCTGTTTCCTTGTCCTCTCCTATTCCCTTCCAGCGTCAGTGGAAACTTAACGCATCACTTCTTGATGACGTAACCATCCTGGATGACATTAAGACCCGTTTGGGGGAATACTTTGAGAGGGAGGAATTGTCGGGGATTGCTCCTCCAATGGTGTGGGAGGCTCACAAATGTTTTATCCGGGGTATCCTGTTGCAACATGGTTCCCGCTTAAACAAGGAACGCCGGGCTTGTATTGAATCTCTGCTGCAGCGGATCCGCTCATTGGAACTTCTTCATAAACGCCAAATCACTCCTGATGTTTATTCCCAGCTTGCCAGCGCCCGAGAAGAATTGCGTACGCTCGTCACTGATAGGGTGAAGGGTACTCTAGCTAAATGCAGACGTCATTTTTATGAGTTCAGAAATAAGAGCGGGCGTTCCCTAGCTAGGGCCCTTCGGGTTCAGCAGTCCTCCACCTACGTTCCATGCATCAGTTCCGCCCAGGGTACTCGATTACACATGCCCCTTGATATTGCAGCTGCCTTTCGGGACTACTATGCCTCTTTGTATTCTGTAAACTCTGGCCCTTCTCCTCTCCCTGAAGCGGAGTTCCGAGATCGCATTCGTTCTTATCTCTCCTCCTCTGGTCTCCCGTCGTTGTCTCTAGAGGACTTGACGGCCTTGGAATCTCCTATTGTTGAAGAGGAAATTTCTTTAGCTATCTCCAGTATGGCAACGGGTAAGGCCCCAGGCCCAGACGGCCTTACCTTGGTATACTATAAGAAACTTGGCCCTGAACTCCGCCCCAGACTGTTGAAAGTTTTCAATTCTCTCACCGATGGCTCGGCCCTTTGTCGTGACTCCCTGTGTGCTCACATAGCGGTTATCCCCAAACCCGGAAAGGACCCTCTTCTGTGCTCTAACTACCGCCCCATTTCGCTAATCAATGTTGACCTAAAAATTTTAGCCAAGATCCTTGCGACGCGTTTATCGCCCTTGTTAGGAAATATTGTTCACCCGGATCAAGCTGGATTTTTACCCGGCCGTGAGGCTCGAGATAATACTACCAAAGCTATCAACCTCATGTATGGGGCTAAACAATCGGGCTCTCCTCTCATGCTTCTTTCAACTGACGCTGAGAAAGCCTTCGACAGGGTCAACTGGCGGTTCATGGAAGAGACCCTGTTACATATTGGTCTTGGAAATCGCATGATGAGTTGGATCATGGCTCTATACTCTCTCCCTATAGCGATGGTCAGGGTGAACGGTTTATTGTCCCAGTCCTTCCCTATCCGAAATGGCACTAGGCAAGGATGCCCCCTCTCGCCTCTCATTTTCGTCCTGACTCTTGAACCCTTCCTCCGCCAGGTTCGAGCCGACCCGAACATCTCAGGCGCTGCTCATTCTTCCTGTTTATACAAAGTGGCGGCTTATGCAGACGACTTGCTATTTTTTCTCTCCTCCCCTCATGTTTCTCTTCCAGCTCTGATGTCTGCCTTTCAGGTTTACTCGACCCTTTCGAATTTTAAAATCAACTTTTCGAAGTCGGAAGCCCTTAATGTGACCCTTTCCTCCTCGGCGGCCACCTCCTTGAGTCAATCTTTCCCTTTTCATTGGGCCCCCACTTCTCTCAAATATTTGGGGGTTTATCTTACTCCGGACCCGAAAGATTTCTTTCGTTGCAACTTCCCCCCACTTCTGGCGTCTATCAGGGCTGATTGTACTCGATGGTCCGCTGGAGCCTTTACTTGGTTCGGGAGATGCGCGATTTTTAAAATGAACATTCTCCCTCGTCTTCTCTACTTGATGCAGGCGCTTCCCATTCACATCCCTCTGTCTTTTCTTAGATCCCTCACTTCCGTCCAACTGAAGTTCATCTGGTCGGGCAGACCCGCCCGAGTGAGCAAGGCTTTTCTCTTTCGTCCCAAGAGTTGTGGTGGTTTATCGCTTCCGGACCTGAAGTCCTATTACTTGGCTACCCACCTAACTCGTGTCGTGGACTGGTGTAGGCATGCTGTTTCTAAACCTTGGGTCTACATCGAACAGGCATTCTCTCCGATCCCTTTGCAGGTTGCCCCATGGTTGGACTCCTTCTCATTGTCATCTCTCTTTTCTCACCCTACTCTTGGTCCCACGCTTCGGATTTGCTCCAGGGGCCTTGTTCGCTCCACTCTCCTCCCTAAGGATTCCGCTCTTTTTCCAGTGCTGGGCAATCCTGCCTTTCCACCTGGAATGTTTGACCGAGTTTTTCGTAATTGGCACCGTCATGGGATTTTCCGTGCCTGTCACTTCCAGGACGCTGGGGGATGGACTACACTTCTGAATTCCCAGGCCCCTCCTGAGCTGCCCCCTTTGGATGCTTGGCGGGGGATGCAACTTCGTCACTTTTTACATTCTCTCCCTGCTCCTGCAGAGTTCCGCGTCGAACCTACCCCCTTGGAGAAGATTTGTGTTGGTGCTGGCCCCCTTCGCCACTCCCTCTCGCTCACTTACCGGATCCTGGTTGAACCTCCGGAGGACTTTGTTCCGCTGTTCTTGTTGAAATGGGAATCTGACTTATCCCTTTCCCTCTCTCAGGAGCAGCGTAGGCGCATTTTTCGCCTTTCTCATACTGCTTCCATCAGCTCTCGCCACCAGGAGGCCAGCTACAAAATCTTGTCCCGATGGTATAGGGTTCCTACGAGACTCCATGCTATGTTTCCTCAGGTCTCCCCATTATGTTGGCGCTGTGGCGACGAGGAAGGCACGCTGCTACACATTTTTTGGTCCTGTCCTGCCCTTTCGTCCTTCTGGGAGGGGGTCAAGCAGATAACCCTCCAGCTTACTGAAACTTCTCACCATTTGGGCCCTGCCCTGTTCCTCCTTAATCATTGTGAGTCTTCTGTAAAGGTCTTTAAGCGTTCCCTACTTAGATTCCTGATCCTCGCTGCCCGGGCTTGTATCCCCCTTTTTTGGAAACGAGTGGATCCTCCTCCTCTCTCCCTCTGGATTTCGAAGGTCAATGAGATAATGCGCATGGAAAATCTCACGTCTTTCCTGCATGGCACGACTGAGGCGTACATCAAAACCTGGTTCTACTGGTTCAGGTTTCAACAGTCTGCAGAGTACCGGACGCTTCTGGGCTCTGACCCCTCCTCTGATTGATACTCTTGTTGTTCGTCTCAGGTATTTGACCAGTGGTTGCTCCCGAGCCCTTCCTAACTGGCTGTGGTATGGATGACCTGACGAGCGCTCTCACTGGTTTCCTGACTGCTCACACTCACCCCTACCTACCCTTTCACCCCCCACATTTAGTCCTCTCCCCCACTCATCTGTCCCACTAACCCCTCCCTCCTCCCCCCCCTTTTTCCTTTTTCTTTTTTTTCTATGTTGCTTTCTTTGTCTTTAATTTTTTTTTATTTATTTTTTTTATTTTTTTGTTCTTCTATGATTGTATTTTGTGTTGCACTGTGTGCTTTTTCTGTTCGCAGGGCGGGTGTTCGCCTTGTAACTTGTATTTGTTTTTTCTTTTCTTATTGTTTAAAAAAAATTTCAATAAAAAATTTGAGTTAAAAAAAAAAAAACTGTTTAATCTGGTGGAGGAGAAAGGAATCCTGGCTAGACAATCCTTGAGAACCCTCACCTCCAAGAAAAAGCATTCTATACAGAGATGCAAACTCCAAAAGTATCAAAGTCCTGCTGAGCATCCACCACACAAGAGAAAGGCGCTGAGCACGCACTCACTGATAAGCAGAGTTACAAGAACACTATGATCGCACCGCATGAGGGCTGCACAAGAACATGGATTGCATGTGGCTGCTGTTCTGCATTGGCTTTCTGTTCCCCATGGTGTAAGGTCATTCGTGTATCGTTCCAGCCATCGCTTCCTTTTTCTTCTCATCTTGGTTTACTTCTTTTTAAAGAACTCGGCCACAGACGTTGCTTTCCTCTTCACTCCTGCATTTAAAGATTGCACATCACAATCTAATTTCACAAGACGAGACAGAGGTGTCTAGGAATTTCTAGATTGTCTATGGTGAACCTTTTATGTGCAGACTTGTATTAGTACAGTACAAGCGTGACTATAGATTTACTATAAACCAGTGGTCCGTAACATATGGTTTCAATTCCCAGCATTTCCTAACAGCTGGAGGGCACGTTGCGAGTTGTAGCTGACCACACGCTGCAGATTACTTCCACAGGCAATTACAAACCAGTTCAAGGGGTTTTCCAGTAATCATGTATAATGCAAAGTTCTACAACTTTGCATGTCAGTTCCTCACCAAGGTTCCTGCTTCTTGTCCATGGACATGGTCTTGACTGAAAAAATCATGTCCAATTACCAAACATGCAGGGTTATTAGAAATGAGCTCTGATACATTGCAACAAAGTGAGCAAAATTATTCAGCCTCTGAATATATTGAATGTTGCCCTTCACTGACTGCAAGGACATGTATCAGACATTGATGGTGTGTATAACTGCGGTATCACCAATGCAGATTGTGGAAAACCCCTTTAAATGCAAACTACAGTTTAAAGGCAGTCTATCATTGGTGTCAGTAGGCCATTGAGGCATGTCTTTATCTCAAAACCACTGACACCAATGATAGACTCTCTTTACATCAGAATTCCATCTTGGTCTATCTTTCAGTTTCCTGATAATATTCTGAGTGTTACAGAAGTCAGATTTCTAAGCAATGACTTCTTACTGAGCTTGCACATATACTCAGCATTCAATCTAAACAAGCAGAGCTGCAGTGTAAAGTAGAAGTGACACAGGAGAGGCCTGAGTCTCTGATAACTCAGAAGGTGGATTGCAGATTACCTCTGACTCCAAAAGATGATACAGGTACACTGGAGTCAGTGCTTGTGGCTATATTCTTATACCACAGAGGAAATATTCCAAAGTTCTCACTGAAAAATTCTTACCCTTTTTAGAACTTGGATTTTTTGGCTCTCCCTCTCCACTGGCCCCAGACCTCCGGGCATACGCAGCCTTCATGCGCTGGATGTTGCGTTTGCTCACTGTCTCATGATCTACTATTGGTTTAGGGTAGTCCTTTCCAATAATACAGCCAGCCCGCTCCTGAATACTGCGGGGAGATTTCCATGGCTCATATATGTATTCAGGTGGGAACTTCTTTAATATTGGCAAATATTTCCTGCCAGACACAAAATAAAGAATGAAAAAAAGGTGATGAGAATTTATTTCGTGACTCTTTTCTGCTGCACAATGGGGGTTAATTTACTAAAAACTAATCTAGTTTTCTGTCATAGATGAGTCACATCTTTGGCCCATGCCCTTTCATGCGACCCATTTTTCCTTCTGCGTCCCACTTGCCACATTTTATGAAAGTGGGTGGAGAAGGCAGAGAGGGGCCAGAGGAACAATTTTACTCAAGTTATGAAATCTATGCAAGTGTATGACACGCATATATTTCAATTCTGGCTCAAACAGTGCACCTGAATTATAAGGGCCCCTTCACACGGAGTATACGCTCGCTGATTCTGAACATGTAACACGTTCCGAAACAGCGGCGTTAAAACAGATCCCATTGCTTACTATGGGAGCCGGCATACGTGCGCTCCCCATAGAAATGAATGGGCTGCTTTTTATCCTATTGTTTTCTATGTGATACGTACGAGAGAGCTATGAGTGCTGCTGTGTCTGATTCACAGGAATGTCTGCACTGATAACATTGTAAGGGCCCGTGCACACGATTTTACGCGGCGCTCATTGTGACACGTAAACTTGTGTCAGTCAGCACTTCAAAACAGAATCCCATTGACTTCAATGGGTTCCATTTAACGAGCGTAACACATTGAAATCAATGGGTTAAAAAGCCTCCCATTGATTTCAATGTGTAGCACGCATAAGACAGAACCCATTGAAGTAAATGGGATTCTGTTTTGAAGCGCTGACTCTGACACGAGTTTATGCGTCAGAATGAGCGCCGCGTAACATAGTGTGCACGGGCCCTTAGGGGATGTTCACACTACCGTCGGTGTCCGACAGCTAGTGTCCGCTGCTAATGTCCATTCAAAATCTTGTGCGGACATTAGCAGCGGACACTAGCTGTGTCCGTGACATTTTGCATTCATTTAAATGGAGATCGGGTGCGTTCTTTTACTGTCCGTGCCTATCCTTAACTGTCCGTTCCTAAACATGTCCGACTTTTCAAACGGACAGAAAATTCCTGCATGTAGGATTTTTTTTGTCCGCTTGAAAAAATGGATATGAGTGTAAACGGACACTAAAGGACACAAGATAAAATCTTATTAAAATGAATGGAAATTTCAGACGGACCAACTAAAATCTTGTAACGGACAATAGCCACGGACACTGCTGATGGAATCCAACAGTAGTGTGAACGCAACCTAAGTATTTTTTGAATTGAAGCCTTTAGACAAGAATGTTTGTATACAATGACAGCAAGCAATGATCCTAAATGGTAAGAAATAGAAACCATTTACTTATGAAAAACCCTTTAATAATGAGTCTGTCCTGGTGGAGGTGCCCCATCGATGTTTAGAGGGAGACACTTCGGTCACTTTGTACCCACTTTATGTAATCTCCATTTTTGTCAGTCTTCTTTCCAAATGCCACCGGTGAGTAAACCCGAAAGAACTGATGAAAGAAGGCGCTCGCTGAGAGCCATTGCCAGTTTCCAGCATTAAGCGACCAGTCAGCATCGAGCAGGAGCTCCTCAAACACCTGCAGATTGAGATTATGGAAATTAGACATTCTGCTCCACAGATATAAGTCCAAGGATCATTTCTGACTGAACAGAAACCAACCAAGAACAATGTAAAGCAATCCCACCAGAATATTCCATTATAATGGGCTATACATCAGTATTATATGGACCATATTAGAGCTGCAAGTCCTGTCCAGACTGTGTGATCTTATAGCATCAGAGATCCCTATGATGCAGCTAGGTTACCTTATTGTGAATGTTCTGCACTGTGACAGGCAGACATATTATGGCGGCATTAGTCCAACCTTAAATCAAATTATATATCTTCGTTTACTCTACCTTCTGACCTTCCTCCCATGATATCCACAGATCCCCACGAGTCAAGAAACAGGCAACTGCATGCCGAGCAAGATGGTGGATCCAGCCTTCAGTTCTTAGCTGGGTCATAATGGCGTCAATGAAGGGGAAACCAGTCCTGGCCTAAAAGAAGATATAAGACACATTATCATCACACAGAAGCCTCCATACTCAGCACAAAACAGACAGACCCGGGCTATTTTAATATTGAATGCAATGATATAGCATTGGGGTCTACAATCTGTAGTGAGAGCATACAGAAATTTTACCACAGCTGGACAGTTACAGGTAGTGGATCATGTCTGCAAGAACAATTAGCAATGAACCGTCTGTATGTGAACAGGTTACTGCAGCATCATGTCCCCCTTCCCTCTTTCCAAGCCACACTCACTTCACTCCATGCCTTGAGATATTCCTTGTTCTCATCCCAATCCACCTGGACACAGACAGAGTTCCCTTCCATTTTATTGAAGTTTGGGATCCCTGCACCCGCTGTGTAGAAGAACTCACGCCAAAGTAGCTGACCATGGAGCGACACTGGAGGAGAGGAGTGCTTTTTCTGGGCAAAAACAAAACATGGAGATGTATAAAGTCAATTAGTCGTCTGGTGACAATGAGATACATGGCAATGGCTGGGAATCTGAAAAGGAACCAAGTCATTTCTTCACAGCTGCTCTACTCCCATGGCACATTCACACTGCAGTGTTCAGCCCATTTACCGCAACTTGTATGTCTAAAGTCATGTATCACAGTGATTTATGATGTTATGAGCTTCCAAATGAAGCTCATAACATTATGGGGCAAGTTTATTATGGGGCAAGAGATTTCCGATGGTTGGGGAATCGCCTGTATCATAGATTATTACAATGCTGTGAATTTAGTTCATACAAGCTGCAATCCGGGAAATGCAACCATCATATGGACTGTGTTTCTTGGCGCAAACAAGGCCATCTGAACAGGCTCATAAACAGAGAACAAGCCTGAAAGAGAACAAACCTTCCATTATAACCTTCCAGAGTCCTAAAGGAGAATATTGAAATGGATTGTCCAAAATTAATCATAGAATGTCTCACCCCTTGGTAGATCTCTGCCAGTCTCCAGTAAAAAGTGCGTGTGGACAAACACCCAAACTTCATGTAGGGGCTTAGCACTGTCGTACTGGGACTAAGAGCATTGGGTTCAGTCTGTGGTTTCTGAAAGTTACACACCCAGGCCTAAGAGAAAAGAAACAGGAAAGAGAAGATAGTTTTAACCTACAGCTATATAGATCATCATTTTATAGGTTACGGGGTCTTCTAATTTTATATAAGGGTGTTATTTATAATGTACTTAACATTGAGTTTATATCTGTCCAGTGCAAATCTGATAATGAAAACCTACATTGGATTGGTCACAGACATTAACATAACGTCAGCAGCATGTATCTCCTCACCGTTCTCTTCATGTGCAGGTCAAGCCTTCGCAGGGCCTCAGTCTCTCCCCCAGGATACAGGTGAGGGCCCAGTTTACTGGGGTCTTGTCCAAGCTCTTCTAATGTGGGAATCCCATACAACTCCTCATAGGAAGCCTTCCAGGGAGTGCAGCAATCTAAGAATAAGGAATTTAGTGATGATCCCATTCCCCTCAGTTAGAGAAGTTCAGTAGAAGAAGCTGAATACATCTCCATATGTTCATAGGCTTGGAATACTGCCATGAACTGCACTGCCAAAATATACGCACCTTGGAGAAGAATGTGATTTCCCTACAGGTTAATGCATGTCAAATATACATAAACATTAACAAATTAGATTGCAATTCAATTATAATTGGGGGTGCCCTCTACAATGAAATCTGGTACCAGGGCTTACCAAAAACAATCTGACCCCATAGAGGAGGAAGATACCTCATTTTAATAAGCTCCATAATATCAAATGTTATTTTACTACATGCACCGCTCCCCGCTTGTACCTTTCATATTGTCTTTAGTTGGTGCTGAACATGGGCGCTTTGGAGGACCCATGGAGGATAGGACCGTTTGCAGGCGAACATATGTTAGAGGAGGCTTGCCATTATTTTCAGCAATCACTCTGTAGGTTGAGAAAAGATGTCACATATCCGGCCACAGGTAACTCAAGACAAATAATTCTGCGTATTATGACACCTGATGCTAATAAATTAGAAGAACTAGGGGGTGCTGCAGACCCTGTCACATCTGTACCCACCTGTCCACATCATACAGGGTGTTTGACACTTTCTGTATGACCTCCACATTGTGCTCTGAGGCCATCTTCTCCACCTCAGCGTCCCGCTGCCTCGCATAGGGCTCTGTGTCTACTTCAAAGGTTAGGCGCGTCACCTTCCACTTCTTGAAAAGCTGCGGAAAAACTTCTGTTGGTTTCCCTCTGACCACAAACAACCTGCACAAATATATAATTGGCTAAGAACAAAGCACCTCATAAACAAATAAAGTACAAGTTCCAGCCCAGTAACAGCCCCCCACTCAGAAGAGCTACAGGGTAACCCCCTCAAGGTCACTATGTGGTGTGTTGTACCTGGAGTTGACCTTTTTCAGGTTGTCATCCAGATCCTTCAGAGCCTCGATGAGGAATCTCCAGCGGTTGACGCTGATTTTCATGTTCCTGGGGAACCAAGGATCCAGAATAAAGATGGGGTGCAGTTCTTCACAGTCCTTCATGGCGGCCAGCAGTGCGGGGTTATCATGGAGACGCAGCCCCTTCCTAAACCAGTGGATAGAGCGATGCGGCATTGTACCTATGCATAAATAAATTAAGACAATTAATAGGGTAATAGGGTCAGAAGAGAGCAATGCTTGGACAAGTAATAGTAGTAATGCACAAGTGGTGGATATCTGTGAAGGATTAGTAGATTATATAGATAGGAGTAGCAGTAGCAGTAAAGTGTCAATAACCTGCAACTTAGGTATCAGTGTAGTGTCAGTAATGATGATGGGGGTTACTGTGATGTCGTGTAGCCTTACTAGGCATCAGTAAAGGATGACATGAGATGTAGTATAACGGTATAAGTATAATGGATGCAACAAAAGTCAGGCAGGATTGCTGGGTACCTGTGTTATATCAGTAGTGGTAGTGTAGTACTTAGGCTGTCAGTCAAGGAGCAAAACTCAGGATAGTTCCTATATCTGTCTGTTTTGTGGTCTGGGCTCATTAACTGAGTGTATGGGACCATAGAGGCACAGATAACACACAGATATCATCCATGTTCTCTCCGTGCCAGTTTCTCACAGACCAGTACTTGCACATGTTTGTGTGCATGCAGCCTTAGGGACAGTACCGTGTAACATTATTGGGCATCAGTGTGCAGGCAGTAACAGAGTAGCAGTATTACAGCATAACCTGGTATCAATGTAGAATAAATAGTGGTTAGTGACAGTAATGGATGATAATAGTACTAGTGTAGTATTACTGGGTATCAGTATAGTCAGTACTAATAGGGTAACATTACGGGACACCAGATGGTTGTGGTATTATTTAGCATCACTATAAGGCCAGAAGAGGATGCCGGAGGTAGCAGTAGTATTAGTATTAGTAGCAGAGCAGCCATAGTGTGCAGAGCCGTACCTGGTGTCTCGGTTATTACTCCACACTCCGCACCGCTCCGGGCCTCACACGGTTACACCACGTTATACAACAAGTTACAAAACATTCTCTGCCGGCAGGGGAGGAGCTTCCGTCCGAAAAGCCAATAGGAGCGAGCACTTGAAGACACACCCCCACTCTTAACCCTGTACACCCCGGACGGAGTATATATGGCAGGGTGTGTATGAGAGGATGGGCAGGGGGTGGCAGGGTGTGTGCGGCTGCTGAGGAGACACTGGATGTACATGGAGGTTGTAAATTGTACAAGGATGAATGTCGGCTATAACCCGGAGGTGTTCTGGAGTCTGAGAAGGTGCCTGAGAACTAGGAGTGTTATACACGGCTGCTGACATTTCTTATTTGTCCGAATCTTCTGTTGACAATGTAGTTACCAATATACAAAGGTCAAATAATATCTGCACACCATGATGACTAATATTACCACTACATAGTGTATGAATAATACCACCAGTGTTACCAGATTATATCTCCACACCATGATGGCTAATATTACCACTACATAGTGTATGAAGAATACCACCATAGTGTTACCAGATTATATCTCCACACCATGATGGCTAATATTACCACTACATAGTGTATGAAGAATACCACCAGTGTTACCAGATTATATCTCCACACCATGATGGCTAATATTTCCAATACATAATGTATGAATAATACCGCCAGTGTTACCAGATTATATCTCCACACCATGATGGCTAATATTACCACTGCATAGTGTATGAAGAATACCACCATAGTGTTACCAGATTATATCTCCATACCATGATGGCTAATATTACCACTACATAGTGTATGAAGAATACCACCATAGTGTTACCAGATTATATCTCCATACCATGATGGCTAATATTACCACTACATAGTGTATGAAGAATACCACCAGTGTTACCAGATTATATCTCCATACCATGATGGCTAATATTACCACTACATAGTGTATGAAGAATACCACCAGTGTTACCAGATTATATCTCCACACCATGATGACTAATATTACCACTACATAGTGTATGAAGAATACCACCATAGTGTTACCAGATTATATCTCCACACCATGATGGCTAATATTACCACTACATAGTGTATGAAGAATACCACCAGTGTTACCAGATTATATCTCCACACCATGATGGCTAATATTTCCAATACATAATGTATGAATAATACCACCAGTGTTACCAGATTATATCTCCACACCATGATGGCTAATATTACCACTACATAGTGTATGAAGAATACCACCATAGTGTTACCAGATTATATCTCCACACCATGATGGCTAATATTTCCAATACATAATGTATGAAGAATACCACCAGTGTTACCAGATTATATCTCCACACCATGATGGCTAATATTACCACTACATAGTGTATGAAGAATACCACCAGTGTTACCAGGTTATATCTCCACACCATGATGGCTAATATTTCCAATACATAATGTATGAATAATACCACCAGTGTTACCAGATTATATCTCCACACCATGATGGGTAATATTACCACTACATAGTGTATGAAGAATACCACCAGTGTTACCAGATTATATCTCCACACCATAATGGCTAATATTACCACTACATAGTGTATGAAGAATACCACCATAGTGTTACCAGATTATATCTCCATACCATGATGGCTAATATTATCACTACATAGTGTATGAAGAATACCACCAGTGTTACCAGATTATATCTCCACACCATGATGGCTAATATTACCACTACATAGTGTATGAAGAATACCACCAGTGTTACCAGGTTATATCTCCACACCATGATGGCTAATATTTCCAATACATAATGTATGAATAATACCACCAGTGTTACCAGATTATATCTCCACACCATGATGGGTAATATTACCACTACATAGTGTATGAAGAATACCACCAGTGTTACCAGATTATATCTCCACACCATAATGGCTAATATTACCACTACATAGTGTATGAAGAATACCACCCGTGTTACCAGATTATATCTCCACACCATGATGGCTAATATTACCACTACATAGTGTATGAATAATACCACCATAGTGTTACCAGATTATATCTCCACACCATGATGGCTAATATTACCACTACATAGTGTATGAAGAATACCACCATAGTGTTACCAGATTATATCTCCACACCATGATGGCTAATATTACCACTACATAGTGTATGAAGAATACCACCAGTGTTACCAGGTTATATCTCCACACCATGATGGCTAATATTTCCAATACATAATGTATGAATAATACCACCAGTGTTACCAGATTATATCTCCACACCATGATGGGTAATATTACCACTACATAGTGTATGAAGAATACCGCCAGTGTTACCAGATTATATCTCCACACCATGATGGCCAATATTACCACTACATAGTGTATGAATAATACCACCATAGTGTTACCAGATTATATCTCCATACCATGATGGCTAATATTACCACTACATAGTGTATGAAGACTACCACCCGTGTTACCAGATTATATCTCCCCACCATGATGGCTAATATTACCATTACATAGTGTATGAAGAATACCACCCGTGTTACCAGATTATATCTCCCCACCATGATGGCTAATATTACCATTACATAGTGTATGAAGAATACCACCAGTGTTACCAGATTATATCTCCACACCATGATGGCTAATATTACCACTACATAGTGTATGAAGAATACCACCCGTGTTACCAGATTATATCTTCACACCATGATGTCTAATATTACCATTACATAGTGTATGAAGAATACCGCCAGTGTTACCAGATTATATCTCCACACCATGATGGCTAATATTACCACTACATAGTGTATGAAGAATACCACCCGTGTTACCAGAGTATATCTCCACACCATGATGGCTAATATTACCACTACATAGTGTATGAATAATACCACCAGTGTTACCAGATTATATCTCCACACCATGATGTCTAATAATACCACTACATAGTGTATGAATAATACCACCAGTGTTACCAGATTATAGCTCCACACCATGATGGCTAATATTACCACTACATAGTGTATGAATAATACCACCAGTGTTACCAGATTATATCTCCACACCATGATGGCCAATATTACCACTACATAGTGTATAAAGAATACCACCATAGTGTTACCAGATTATATCTCCACACCATGATGGCTAATATTACCACTACATAGTGTATGAAGAATACCACCCGTGTTACCAGATTATATCTCCACACCATGATGGCTAATATTACCACTACATAGTGTATGAATAATACCACCAGTGTTACCAGATTATATCTCCACACCATGATGTCTAATACTACCACTACATAGTGTATGAATAATACCACCAGTGTTACCAGATTATAGCTCCACACCATGATGGCTAATATTACCACTACATAGTGTATGAATAATACCACCAGTGTTACCAGATTATATCTCCACACCATGATGGCCAATATTACCACTACATAGTGTATAAAGAATACCACCATAGTGTTACCAGATTATATCTCCACACTATGATGGCTAATATTACCACTACATAGTGTATGAAGAATACCACCCGTGTTACCAGATTATATCTTCACACCATGATGTCTAATATTACCATTACATAGTGTATGAAGAATACCGCCAGTGTTACCAGATTATATCTCCACACCATGATGGCTAATATTACCACTACATAGTGTATGAAGAATACCACCCGTGTTACCAGATTATATCTCCACACCATGATGGCTAATATTACCACTACATAGTGTATGAAGAATACCGCCAGTGTTACCAGATTATATCTCCACACCATGATGGCTAATATTACCACTACATAGTGTATGAATAATACCACCAGTGTTACCAGATTATAGCTCCACACCATGATGGCTAATATTACCACTACATAGTGTATGAATAATACCACCAGTGTTACCAGATTATATCTCCACACCATGATGGCCAATATTACCACTACATAGTGTATAAAGAATACCACCATAGTGTTACCAGATTATATCTCCACACCATGATGGCTAATATTACCACTACATAGTGTATGAAGAATACCACCAGTGTTACCAGATTATATCTCCACACTATGATGGCTAATATTACCACTACATAGTGTATAAAGAATACCACCATAGTGTTACCAACCTATACCAAACCTTAACCCCTTTCCCACCACGGGCATTTTTTGTTTTTGACTTATGTTTTTTATTTACCCCTCTTCTAAACCCCATAACTTTTTTATTTTTCTGCTCTCAGAGCCATGTGAGATCTTAATATTTGTGGGACAAATTGTTCTTCATGATGCTACCATTATTTAGTCTGTATAATGTATGTAGGGGACATTAAATTGTCCTCGTAAGAGAATGTTGCAGAGCTCCAAATTAAATAATTAATTAACAGGCCTAGATGGGCTACCACCCATTGGGCCTGGAGAAGCCACACAGACACGCAGGTGATTGTGTATCAAGTGAGTTCTGATTTATTATAAGAAAAAGGTAGTTTAAATACATTACAAACAAAGAGCTGGCTTGGCTATTCTAATCAGGTACAACACGATTGGTTATAGAGATATAAGACAAGCCTGGCACATGACTATTGGCTGAGGTCTGCATATCATTATTACACTCCAACCTGGGATGACCTTTCTCATGACATGAAAAAGAATCTAAGATATTTATGTGTAAGCCAACATCATACACTAGTTCTAGATGTATATCACAGAAAGAGAGATAATGATCACATACTGGTCCGCTCCGGCCTTGGGGCTAACGACCAAACAGGTTATTTGAACCGGTTTCTACACCCACCCTCAAAGATGACCACAAATAGATAAGGAGTTATAACCCAACCATTAACATTTCACACGCCTTATCCCCTAAAGGGGTCTCTTAGACTCTAAACAGACATCCTTATGAAGCTTAGAACAGAAAATGCTTACAAAATGGCTGACAGAATACAAGATGGAAGATGTGATCCTAACAGTTCCCCCATTTTGAGATAATTGGATACAGGAATTCATATTTAGGTACTTCAGTGACTTAACATCTACTGCTGGACCTCTCCAGATTCCCCTCATATGTTCCTGTATTCCAAATAAATCTCAATCATAGTTCTGGCCTGTTATTTTCAGTCTGCTTTGTATTTTTCAAACACATAAACATAAGATTATACATTCACTTGCGTATACTATGTATCATTACTTCCTGTTGTGTTATGAAAACAGCTATATAACATGACTGAGGCTAATATGGGGCTATGAGGACATATCCTACAGTCTGACATATTCAGATCTTCGTTCAAGATCATATGATGTTTAAAGAAAAAAAAACTTATTCTCCCACTCATCGTCAAATGTTCTATGCAGGCTTATCGCCAGAATAATCTATAACAGTAACATCAGGAGAATCTTCATCGCTGTGTGTAGAGACTTCTTTGTAATGTGAAGCATGGATACAATTAGGCTTTCCGTCAAGTTTCATAGAAGTATTAGTAGTTAGCAGCACTTGGAGCGAATCATCAAATCTTGGTTCAAGAGGATTTCTCACGTGTCATCAATCTCTTGGTTCAAATGAATAGGTCCCATCCACTTAACTTAAAATCTGAGAGGGAGGAGAAAACTCAAAGCTATACATTAGTCAGATGTTTTTGCCAAGACATCACATAGTCAGTCAGTACACCATAATACAACTCTAACCTAGGGGCTGACCCAAAGAAAGTTTGCTATGGGCTAAAACCAATTCTTCTATCAGGAAGATACCTTACAGAAGATACAAATACAAGTGACACTCTACATCTTTCAATAGCCGTCTACCTGCAGCCCACTTGTGATGGCTTTTTTCACCAGATATGCCCCAGGCCATCCTGAAGAGATATCACTATACACACAAGCACGTACTTATACCGTCTCACCTTTAGTAGTTACTAAAGTTATAGTTATAGCATATAGTTATCCTGCAATCCCTGGAACAGGTACAAGGGCTCTGGGCATGGCTCAAAGACACTTTTCATTTACAACATGCCATGCAGGCTCACATATATCTGTCAGTAGTGATACTAAATCCTGCAGCCGCCCATCCTCCGCTCACCAGGTCACACATGGCTACTTCTACTCAAAGAAACTTTTCACTTTGCATGAACTCTGCTCAATCCGAAATACATACATTATTTTATTCATTATTTCACCTGTGAAGTGTGTCCCTCTATCAGACTCTATCATCTCAGGTATCCCCAATCTACACACAAGCTCAGATATCAATTTCTTGGCAGTTACCTGTGTCGTTGCTCGGCTGATCCAACCTGAGAACAAATACACAGACCAACACATTTGTACGTTCAGATTCAGGCAATTGTATGTAATGGATACAGGGATTCTGGTGTGCATGCGGTGTGTCTTAACTACCTGCCCTGGATTGTGTAGAGCACCTATGTGACATGCTTTTACGTGATTCCCTGCAGCCCTTCCAAACCCTGAGGCAAACTATAGTTTACCCACTAATGACTCCATGGCATTTCAAGAGGCATGCACCTTACCGTGGGCCAAACCAGCCATTTGGGGGTATCTATCCCCCATTTTCACATTCTGTTCACATTCTCTGGCACCAGCCTTTGTCCATTTCTCAATTTCCTCACCAGTCACCTTAGAGTACAGCCCCTTGGGGTCTGCTATTTTTCTCACCTGGTTGAGACCCTTCCATGGTAGTAGCACCGCTGCTCAATCAGCCTTCTAATTTCCAATACTCTCAGGGTCTCTTCCCTTTGTGTGAGCTCTGACTTTCACAATTGCCAACTGCTTACGGAGCAATGTGGCCTCCATCAACTGACTTACTAAGTTTCCTTTCTTAATTGGTTTGCCCTGTGCCATCAGGAAGTTCCTGGACCTCCATATTGGACCATAACCATGTGCAATGCCAAACGCATACCTGGAGTCAGTGTAAATGTTTTCTGTGCTATCAGGCTTCTATAAGGCTAGCCTCTTATACTGACATATGTGGTGGAAGGGCTTCTTATACTATGGTGTCATGTATAATGACTACAGCATACCCTGTATTCAAATTTGCCTTTTTCTGTTAGGTACCTGGAACCGTCCACAAACATCTCATAGTCAGGATTTTCCAATGGGGCATCAGTGACATGACTGAAGCCGCCTCTTCTGAGAGGGAGTTTAAAAATATCTCATCTACTAAATATCTCATTATCTACTCCCCCCTTTTTAATCATGAACTCCTTGTGGTAAAAGAGTTGCAGGATTCAAAAGTCAAATAACGCTGAAATGAGATGTTTGAGGAGGATGTAGAGCAAATTCCATGTTGCTCTATCTTGCCAAAGAAATATGACATCTGTCTATCTGTGGCACAAAGAATAAAAATTAAAATTATCAACATATCACAATAATATTCACTTAATCTCCCATAAAACATTTGTCTAATCTTTTCATACACTGGTGGTTTTTGCTATCACTTCTTTTGTCTAATTAGATTTCCAGTGTCTCACTTTTTAAGCTATACAGGGCAATACAATACTCTATTTGCCCTCAGCAGATATACAATAGAACTTTTGAGACCTAATTAAGACACTAATTAAGACACTGTAGTCTAAGGGTACAGCCATTGTAAGTCACTGGCTGGCTAAAACTTGCCAAACCTGTATTCAGACTTATTTATACAATCCTAAGTAAATTCAATTCTCTACAACTTCTAATTATTCCAGAATTACAACTAATTCATTAAATTCTCAAAATATATCAGCAGAGAAGGCAAAAACTTTAAGGGATCAATCTATCTCCCCCCTCCCTCGTCATAACAAGAATTTATACACAGAAACACATTACAGAGCAGATATCCGAGTGCCTTCTGATCTACTTAGTCAGATGTCTATCACCTTGTAGCAAACAATGCCGCAGAAATACCACTTTTGTTTTGTAAAACTATGATTTATCTTTTCCTGCGTGTACATATTAAGATAGCTCACATGCATTGCCTACCCCTTTATGGTGCCTAGTCCCATATCAGAAGGATCAATCTGAATAGAAATGATCAATAACATTTTACAAGTATTCGATACAACTTTTTCACAAAATAATTCCCGATTGTTAACATTCATGGGTTTATAGTATAAACTCATAACCAATAAACACTGAGTACCTAGTACATGTACATGGTATATCAAGTACATCTCATATTCACCAGAAGACATATATACTGTATATATATATATTTTCAACGATGGAAAGGAACTCATATCTACTTGTCACCACCCTCTGTGGGACTATCAGCATTCAATTTCTTCATCTGCTCCCTGTGGAGACTAAAAATGTAACAATATAAACATGAACAAACAGAGCATGTACATGTAACACATATGGGCCCATTTACTTCCATACATACTTCACACTGGAGCTCCAGACACACACACATCCATTAAATCATAAAGAACTTGTCAAATTTTCATATATTTTGTACAGTGATATATCACTTATTGTCTTCTTTTCCTACAAATAATCACAGGGTTAGTTATAATTCCTGCACAGCTGAATATTGAGGAAAAATAAACAAAACATGTCATTAGATGGCTTCGTCTTCTCGTCACTGGAAAATAAACATAATAATGATTATCTAAAATTTATGCCAAATCTAAAGACATTTAATATGATTTAAACAGCCAATACTGATACCAACATTACATATTAATATCTTTTTCTTTTCTTTCGACATACCATCTATATGACCACCTTACCCTATACAGTTACAAATTATTAAACCATATATTCATAATTCTCCATATATTATACCAATGGTGTTACAATGTTACAATCTCACTTATAACTGACAACTTAGCCACCTGCTGTCTCCCCTTCCCCCTTCTTGCTGACTCCTACCAAACCTGTATAACATGATACCTCTGCTGTGGATATACAGAGGACAATAGGAGGTGGGGGAGGGGCCTGACACTCATTGTGAATTTATCTGGTACCTGGGAAAGCTGGGTGGATTCCTCCTTAGTTAGTACAGAAACAGGAAATGACTCAGACAATGAGACAGCCAGCATACAAAATTCATCAGTGGAAATAGCTGATGTTTCCACTTGTACCTCCCCACTAAGATCAAATTTTATATTTGCACCAAGCACCGTTAACACCTCAGTACCAATAAGAGATGTTGGCACATCGTCACTAACAAGCAATTTGGTGACATTTTGCCCTCTAAATTTCACATTGAGTGGCACTGTTTATTTTAAAAATGATTCTTTTTCCTCCTAATCCAACACAAGATTGAGATTTATCAGTCCTCAGCTCATAAGGTATGTGGCATCCTTTAACAACAGAAATGGCAGCCCCTGTATCCTCTAAGAAGGGGATTTCTTCCCCCACTACCTCCCCTTTGTTTTATGTATTATTGCCACACCTTCTTCTGATGTTTTTGCAGGGAGGACTGGTACAGGGTTGCCAACTCCTCATTGAGGGGTGTTGGCACATTGGTCAGTGCCCTGAGCTGGGGGGTTTCTAGCTTTTAAAGATCTACAGTCTTTTATAAGATGGCCTGGCTTCCCACAGTGATAACACTTGTAATTGTTTTTTTTTGTTTGCCTCCTTGTCTGTTGCGAGTTCTCTGGCCAGAATTTTTATTATTGAAGGCAACCAATACCTTTTTCTCCTTCTCAGACCTGTGATCTAACTCAAGGCCCTTGGCAGCTTGTAATAAGGCAGGGGCTTCACTATGCCGCCATTTTGGTTTACAGGCTCTTTCCTGACCAGGATTACCTGGAGCAGATGGTGCAGAGTTTTGCCCATAGGGAGATGGGTTTTTCTCAGGGGGGGCATAATACATGACTCCCTCATGTTCCTTATTTCTATACCCCTCCCTTTCTATTTCCCTGCTTACCTGCATCCAATTTTTCAACATTTTACTTAATTTTTGATCCTGAACCCAGCCTCTATGGATGGAGTCAGTTCCTTGCCAATGACTACTATTCAGAAGTCCAGTACAACAACATCCTGACTTTGTCAAGTCTGAGAACATGAATCAAGATTCTTATACTTTTATATTGTAGAAATACTAAACAACTTCAACAATTTGCTACAGCTGTTCACCACGGCTCTACTCTCTCTCTTCTACTATCTCTTGAGCTGATTTCCATACTGGCTGACTCCGCACTCCTCCCATTTTGTTCTGCGTGCTTTCCTACTACACACTGTCTCTTCCTGCCCCAAATTCCTATTTAATGGAGACTTTCAAGATCAGTTTAGAGGATTTCCTCCTTCCCTTCTGTCCTTTTTTTCCAAGATATAGCACACTATATATACTGTATCTAAATCAAAAGTGACTTTTAAGGTCCCTCTGCCTTTTTCCTGCCCTTTTTTTCCAAGATACTACTGTATCTAAATCAAAAGTGACTAATTAAGGTCAGATGGAGGGTTTTTAGGGATCACTATGTCCCTTTGTCACGTGACTACTTACTTTCCATAGAACACAAATGACTACAATGAATGCACAACCACAACAAGTCAGCAGAACAATTTCAGCCCAAGTTTCTATCTAGCAACACCCATACAACATACTGCTCTTAGGTTCTTTGCAAAAAACTTGAGATATCTATATAAGGAACATATGTGTTTACCTCACACTCGGACAGGAAAACAAAGTCCTTAGAAACACAGATCAGATTGGTAAGATAAAAGTTCTTACCTGCAGCGCTGACTTTGGATCTGTGGTTCCAGGAACTTCTGTAATCACTGGTCGTCCGAGGGATCAGTAAACCGTCTCCTTATTTCTCAAGCCGCACGTTGGAAGCCAATTTGTTGGAGACATTAAATTGTCCTCGTAAGAGTATGTTGCAGAGCTCCAAATTAAATAATTAATTAACAGGCCTAGATGGGCTACCACCCATTGGGCCTGGAGAAGCCACAGAGACACGCAGGTGATTGTGTATCAAGTGAGTTCTGATTTATTATAAGAAAAAGGTAGTTTAAATACATTACAGACAAAGAGCTGGCTTGGCTATTCTAATCAGGTACAACACGATTGGTTATAGAGATATAAGACAAGCCTGGCACATGACTATTGGCTGAGGTCTGCATATCATTATTACACTCCAACCTGGGATGACCTTTCTCATGACATGAAAAAGAATCTAAGATATTTATGTGTAAGCCAACATCATACACTAGTTCTAGATGTATATCACATACTGGTCCGCTCCGGCCTTGGGGCTAACGACCAAACAGGTTATTTGAACCGGTTTCTACACCCACCCTCAAAGATGACCACAAATAGATAAGGAGTTATAACCCAACCATTAACATTCCACATGCCTTATCCCCTAAAGGGGTCTCTTAGACTCTAAACAGACATCCTTATGAAGCTTAGAACAGAAAATGCTTACAAAATGGCTGACAGAATACAAGATGGAAGATGTGATCCTAACAATGTACTAGGAGCTGGAAAAAAAATTCAGAATGGGGTGGATTTGAAGAAAAAAGTGCATGTGTGCAACGTTCTTACGGGCTTACTTTTTACGGTCTTCACTGTGCCACCAAAATGACATGTTCCCTGTATACTATGTTTCAGTATGATTCCGGGGATACCAAATTTATATGGTTTTATTTACATTTTAACCCCTTAACAAAATTACAAAACTGTGGCAAAAATTTTTTTTTCTAAAAGATGCCATATTCTGGCACCCGTAACTTTTTTATACTTCTATGTATGGGGATGCATTGGGCGTCTTTTTTGCGGGGTCAGGTGTACTTTTTAATTATACCATTTTAGGGAATTACTATTGCTTTGATCACTTTTTATTCAAATTTTCATCAGAGGTAGATTGGTAACTACTTTCTGGTCCGCACGATACCTGCGGACATCTACCGGTAAGTCTATGGGGTCCGTGTGCTTTTACAGAACAGCGCTTCGCACTTGCGTTTGGTATTTTGTTCGGGCGGGTCCCCATGCAGACTCCCCCGGACGGAATCCAAATGATGTGAACAAGGCATAACTTGGTTAGTGTTCCTCCCCCATGAAAGGAATAAGTGATTAAGAAGTCATGCCTACCCGGAAATGATACCAATAAAAATCCAGCTTACCACACGAAAGTCAAGCCCTCACACAGCTAAGCAACAAACAAGTAAAAATAAATGAGTTACAAGTCAGAATATGGTGCCCCTTGCAGTTTTTCTTTTTTGGGGGGAGGGGGAATTGAGTTTTATTTTATAAAAGTGCAAACTGAAACACATTTATTATTTATTACAATGTAATTTCATCACACAGTCCCCCAAAAATGTTTTGTAAAAACTGAAGAAAACCTTATCTGTAGCACAAAATGGTTCTATCTAAAAAAAAATTAACTTGACACGCAATAAACAAATTCCAAATATCGGTATACAGGTAATATAGGTGAACGGAAAAGTTTTTTAAAAAAAGATTAAAAATAAACTTGCCATGTGCTAATGTCCATCAAAGTCCTTGTCCTGAAAAAAACCCAATAGGTATAGCTATTTTTCTTACATGCAGAATATGACATTTTGAAATAGTACAAAATCTAGCACCTTTTAAATTTGGTCTACTTTAGGGCTCGCAATCTAACTTCCATATCAGTATGTCTTTTGGAGTGTGAACTCAATTCCGAATGGTCAAATAACAAGACTTAAAGGGTCAAACTAAACCATGTACTTAAAAGAGTTGTCTCAGATCAGAAATTTGAATGTAGGCAACAGAGTAGGGCTAAAAAATAAAATGCATTAATACTTATCTGCATCCACCCCTCCGTTTCTGGTCTGGTGGGTGGAGAATAGCTACCAAACAATGTTCACAGTAAGAAGAGGAGAATATTCTCCCTAGCTTTCCTTTTTTTACACATTCAGGAGCTGCTGCAGAATCATGCAGGACATGTATAGGGAAGCACTGACCCGTCTATATGTGAATAAGGCTGTGAAAGAAGCTTCTTATTTATCTCCAGCATCAGCCTAAGGCTGGATTCACATTCATGTTGGAGTCTCTGTAGGACAGTCCGCTGCAGATTCCTCTTAAAATTGGCAAAGAGCAAAGTCCTGCACAGAGGACTTTTCTTTCCAACAGTTTCAGTATAAACGTGTTTCCACTTTTTAAGCAACAGTGTCTCCATCTTTTGGGTCCCCATGTGAACTTGGGTGACAGAGACCCGAACGCTAGTGTGAACCCCTCAGCCTCTGTCTCAGCCTCTGTCTCTCCTTCTTTCTTCCTCAGTTCAGTCTGTTTAGCAGGAAGAAGGATAGAGGAAAGGAGCATGAAAAGAGGAGAAAGAAGCATTTTTGTATGTTAAGATTTATTAAACATTTTCTTATTTTTGCCTGTTGTATTGATTTAGGCAATATTTGTCAAAACAACAGTGAATATTTAAAGAGGACGTTTCATGGGTTTGGGGCACAGTCAGTTCTATATACTGTTGGAAGGCTGACTGCGCTGAGTTCAGCACTGTCGGCTTTCCCGATCTGTGCCCCGGGTAAAGCGCTATCGGTCCCGGTACCGTAGCTCTTTACAGTCAGAAGGGCGTTTTTGACAGTCAGTCAGGAACGTCCTTCTTCACAGCAGCGCCTATCGCGCTGTACAATGTGAGCGGGGAGGAACTCCCTCCTCCCCTCCTGATAATACTCGTCTATGGACGAGCACTGTGAGCAGAGGGAGGGGGCGTTCCTCCCCGCTCACACTGTACAGCGCGATAGGCGCTCCTGTGGAGAAGGACGTACCTGGCTGACTGTCACGAACGTCCTTCTGACTGCAAAGAGCTACGGTACCGGTACCAATAGCTCATTACCCAGGGCACAGATCGGGAAAGCCGACATTGCGCTGAATTCAGCACACCGCTTTCCAGCAGTATATGGAACTGCCTGTGCCCAAATCGGTGAAAGGTCCTCTTTAAGGGTGATATTTTTAATGCTAATGGTCACATGCTCTATTTATGCAATTCCTCAAGCTGAAAACAGCTTTTTTGTTGCTGTTGTTCTATATGCAATGTCCATCACATTGTAAAGGCAAGGTGGTTCGAATGACGAAAAATAGCTAGCAGTGCACTGTACCCAATTCTGAAATGTCAGACTGTGACTAGAGCTGTGGACATGTCAATAACAGTGACCACTGAACAAAGTTAAGCTCACTCTGGCATTATCGCAGGTTTTAAGGACACTGTACTGGAATACCTCTGTAACAGAGAAGATAAAGTTTTTTCTGCACAATAAGGATACCCACCAATACTGCTGCTAACACTTTATAAGACTGGGTTCACATCAGTGTTTTAAATTAAGTTCTTTACATGAAAGGAACAGAATAACAGATGGACCTGTAAAGACGTATCTGATCAATGACAGATGCTAATGATCCTGAGTTACGCCATTTACTATGATGGAGTCTGTCAGATAACCACTGTGTTCTCCATCACTTCAGATATTTCATCATTCCAGTGAAATGCTTAAAAGTTAGAAACTTCCCAAATGCTGTTTTGAATTATTTGAGGGGTTCAATATTGAAAATAGGGTGATCTATGTATAGGTATATCTAAGTCTTTGCAATCCCCTTCAGGAACTGGAGTGGTTCCTAAAGAATAAGTATGAGAAATTTTCCTGTAAATCTCGAAAATCGTAGTACACTTGTAAGCCTTCTAACATCCAAAATAAATTAAAGGACAATTAAAAGATGATGCCAATATAAAGCAGAGATGTGGTAGATAATATTTATTCATGTATTTGGGTAATATAACTGTGTGAAAAGCAGAGCATTTCTCATTTTGCAAATTACAATTTTTTTTTCAAATTTCCATCAAATTTCTTATTTCTTTTTAATAAATACAAAAACATTGATCAATGTTTACCACTAACATGATGCACAATGTATCATGAAACAACAATCTTAAAATCACTTGTGTAAGATAAAGTGTCTCAAAGTTATTGCCGCATAAAGTGACACATGTCAGTTTTGAAAAATAAGTCCTGGTCCTTAAGGTACTTTTAGGCTGTGTCTTTAAGTGGTTAATGAGTAAGATATGGTAGCAGAATGCTGGCAGCCCCAGCTGTACATGTGAGCAGGAGGGAGGACATTGGTTGTACCGCCCATCATGACTTCCTGAGCCAGGGCCTCCTCTGTCTGTGTTTATTGAGTACAACCAGCAAATGCAGCCCCAGGGAGAATGACGGAAAACACTGAAGATCCCTGAGCAACAAACAGGTGATAAAATCATCCACTTCACTATAACAAACTGGCAGGACGGGGAACAGAACAGAATTCAGACTGACGGGACTCAGGACAGGATACACTACAGGGTACAGACTAGGAGATTCACACATTGCAGGATACAGACTGGCAGGATCAGGACAGGGTATACTTTAGGGCACAGAATAACAAGTACAGGACAGGGTACACTGCAGAGACAGACTGGTAGGATCAGCAAGGGGAATACTACAGGCAGGAACAGGACAGGGTACATTGCAGGGAACAGATAGTTACAATCAGGACAAATATACTACGGGGTAGAGAGTGGCAGATTCAGGACAGGGCACAGACTGGTTGGGGAAGGATGGGGTACACTGCATGGTACAGACTGGTAGGAACAGCACAGGTTACAGATTCAGGTACATGGAGAATACGCACTGTACAGTATTAAAACTACACGGGCATCAAATCCATAATATAATTCTTTTATCAGCTGTGTACAGGTGTATATTCAGTACAAGGCGGCAATAACTTATTTTACATTTGCTGGGATGTGATTGATAATCTGGTTCTTCACTGCCTAGCTAGGCCATTGCCATACATGCAATTCTCTCATGTACTAGAGCAGAAGATACTTGAATGTTGCGATCTTTGATCTCTGTTAGGACCACCATTCTGCTGGTCACAGTATTAGAACTTATTCACACAGCTGAGTTTCTTGGCCGTGTGGTGCCTGCAATCCATAAAGAAATAGGACATGTCTGTTTTTTCATGGATCAGCCTCTTGGGTCTGTTTTCATGGATCTAATTCACCCATGGGCTACATATACCTGAATATAGGTGTATGATGGGTCTTTGGTAAAACGCCACCTCTGTCTCCACAGATCCATAGATTTACTTCAGTGAGCTGGGCCATAAAATGAACATGAATAGGATATGTCCTGAGTTTGTCTTGAGCTCAAAGCCCCCATACACAAACCCATGATAATACAATGCGTATGTATAGGTCCAGAGAAAATAATGTCTCAGTGTGTTAGCTAGGACACTGAAAAAACACACATTCATGTGCATGGTCCAGTGGACAACAAATTCCTCAAGGATCGATTAAACACATGGCTGAGACTCGGCCATCTGAATAGACCATGTACATATCTGTGTCTATAAATGCTGATGTAATCTTATGATATCTGGAAGTGACTAATCTCAGGCCAAGTGGAAGAACCAGTTCTTATTTGGCCTATTTTACACAGGGAGTGATACGGGCAAGTCAGTGTCACCTTGGTATTGCGGTGACGTTAATCTACACAGAGCCAATTGTGTCAAGACATTTTCTTTTTTACGTCAACCACCTGTAGAAAATGAAATGAGAAGTGATGTTAATGGGGACGGGCTGCAAGTGACAACGGCACCGCCATGATGTGGGGAGGGGATTGGGGACAATGGATGGAGCAGGGTTCTCCCAGCATGTGAGGAATGTGCTGATCTTGTGATGGGCAGTGAGCTGGATACAGACTGTAAGTAATGCAGGACTATACAGAAGTATCACTACTACATGTACAGTGGGGCAAAAAAGTATTTAGTCAGTCACCAATAGTGTAAGTTCCACCACTTAAAAAGATGAGAGGCATCTGTAATTTACATCATAGGTAGACCTCAACTATGAGAGACAAAATGAGAAAACAAATCCAGAAAATCACATTGTCTGATTTTGTAAGAATTTATTTGCAAATTATGGTGGAAAATAAGTATTTGGTCAGTAACAAAATTTCATCTCAATACTTTGTTATATATCCTTTGTTGGCAATGACAGAGGTCAAACGTTTTCTGTAAGTCTTCACAAGGTTGGCACACACTGTTGTTGGTATGTTGGCCCATTCCTCCATGCAGATCTCCTCTAGAGCAGTGATGTTTTGGGGCTGTCGCTTGGCAACACAGACTTTCAACTCCCTCCAAAGGTTTTCTATAGGGTTGAGATCTGGAGACTGGCTAGGCCACTCCAGGACCTTGAAATGCTTCTTACAAAGCCACTCCTTCGTTGCCCTGGCGGTGTGCTTTGGATCATTGTCATGTTGAAAGACCCAGCCACGTTTCATCTTCAATGCCCTTGCTGATGGAAGGAGGTTTGCACTCAAAATCTCACGATACACGGCCCCATTCATTCTTTCATGTACCCGAATCAGTCGTCCTGGCCCCTTTGCAGAGAAACAGCCCCAAAGCATGATGCTTCCACCCCCATGCTTTACAGTAGGTATGGTGTTTGATGGATGCAACTCAGTATTCTTTTTCCTCCAAACACGAAAAGTTGTGTTTCTACCAAACAGTTCCAGTTTGGTTTCATCAGACCATAGGACATTCTCCCAATACTCTTCTGGATCATCCAAATGCTCTCTAGCAAACTTCAGACGGGCCCGGACATGTACTGGCTTAAGCAGTGGGACACGTCTGGCACTGCAGGATCTGAGTCCCTGGCGGCGTAGTGTGTTACTGATGGTAGGCTTTGTTACATTGGTCCCAGCTCTCTGCAGTTCATTCACTAGGTCCCCCCGCGTGGTTCTGGGATTTTTGCTCACCGTTCTTGTGATCATTTTGACCCCACGGGGTGAGATTCTGCGTGGAGCCCCAGATCGAGGGAGATTATCAGTGGTCTTGTATGTCTTCCATTTTCTAATTATTGCTCCCACAGTTGATTTCTTCAATCCAAGCTGGTTGCCTATTGCAGATTCAGTCTTCCCAGCCTGGTGCAGGGCTACAATTTTGTTTCTGGTGTCCTTTGACAGCTCTTTGGTCTTCACCATAGTGGAGTTTGGAGTCTGACTGTTTGAGGGTGTGCACAGGTGTCTTTTTATACTGATAACAAGTTTAAACAGGTGCCATTACTACAGGTAATGAGTGGAGGAAAGAGGAGACTCTTAAAGAAGAAGTTACAGGTCTGTGAGAGCCAGAAATCTTGATTATTTGTAGGTGACCAAATACTTATTTTCCACCATAATTTTCAAATAAATTCTTACAAAATCAGACAATGTGATTTTCTGGATTTGTTTTCTCATTTTGTCTCTCATAGTTGAGGTCTACCTATGATGTAAATTACAGACGCCTCTCATCTTTTTAAGTGGTGGAACTTGCACTATTGGTGACTGACTAAATACTTTTTTGCCCCACTGTACATACCTTTATCTTATCTATATTACCTATTATGCTTACCATATTATACTTTTTAGCTTCGTTGTTCTGTATTCATCATATTTGGTTCTGACCTGAATAACACTTTTGTGCTTCTTTGTCTGCTTCTCTATTTTTAGGACACTTTTCATACATGGTTATTGAAGATTACAGGGAAAGGAATGTCTGGTAAGTTGTAATATTTCATGTGATGCCATACTATGACTGCATTGTAGACCTGCCATCATAGGTAACACCAAAGGCACCACACAATGATAATTCTGAGTACATATTATGTAGTAGATGTTACCTGCAGTCCTATGTAACACCACAGATAACACAGTGATAACTCCCTGAACACAGATAATGTAGTAGATGTTACTGCAGTCCTATGTAACACCACAGATAACACAGTGATAACTCCCTGAAAACAGATAATGTAGTATATGTTACCTGCAGTCCTATGTAACACCACAGATAACACACACTGATAACTCCCTGAATACAGATAATGTAGTAGATGTTACCTGCAGTCCTATGTAACACCACAGATAACACAGTGATAACTCCCTGAATACAGATAATGTAGTAGATGTTACCTGCAGTCCTATGTAATACCACAGATAACACACAGTGATAACTCACTGAATACAGATAATGTAGTAGATATTACCTGCAGTCCTATGTAACACCACAG
Organism: Leptodactylus fuscus; assembly: GCF_031893055.1. Taxonomy (NCBI): domain Eukaryota; kingdom Metazoa; phylum Chordata; class Amphibia; order Anura; family Leptodactylidae; genus Leptodactylus; species Leptodactylus fuscus. Next base: position 61,800,854 of record NC_134270.1, read on the forward strand.
ATAACACAGTGATAACTCCCTGAATACAGATAATGTAGTAGGTGTTACCTGCAGTCCTATGTAATACACAGATAACACACAGTGATAACTCCCTGAATACAGTCAGTGTAGAAGCTGTTACCTGCAATCATAATGTCACAATGAATTGGGTAAAACAAGTGACTATTGTAAATGAGCGGTGTGCCATCCAGTGTGACTTTTATCATTGTGCTCAGGTCTTTCTTGTTCTGCTCTGATAGTGGAACACTTCCTGAGTAAGTTTCATTCTTAGGTGTCGGTGATTCAGACATCTGCCTACAAGATAGACCACCCAGTGCAGGGTAAGGCTTGGTTCACATTAACACTACAAATGCATCATAAAACATCAATAAAGTGCTCAAAAGGGCAGTTATTAATAAAATTGCTATAGTCCAAACTACAACCCATCCCCCAATAATTTGCTTGATATGTAATGTAAACCTATAAATTTTGATAGGTCACCAATCTGAACACAAGGTAATAATAACATACAGTAAGTGTTGGCATCCCTGACATTTTTCCAGAAAAAGAAGTATTTCTCCCAGGAAATTATTGCAATAATGGTTTGTTATACACATTTATTTCCTTAGGGTGCATTCACACTGAGTAAACGCTAGCTTATTCTGAACGTAAAACACGTTCAGAATAAGCGGCGTCTAAAGCAGCTCCATTCATTTCTATGGGAGCCGGGATACGAGCGCTCCCCATAGAAATGAATGGGCTGCTTCTTTCACTCCGTGCAGTCCCATTGAAGTGAATGGGGAGTGCCGGCGTGTACGCTCCGGCATGAGCAGAGCTTGCCGTATACGCCAGCACTCCCCATTCACTTCAATGGGACTGCACGGAGTGAAAGAAGCAGCCCATTCATTTCTATGGGGAGCGCTCGTATCCCCGCTCCCATAGAAATGAATGGAGCTGCTTTAGACGCCGCTTATTCTGAACGTGTTTTACGTTCAGAATAAGCTAGCGTTTACTCAGTGTGAATGCACCCTTAGTGTGTATTGGAACAACACAAAAAAAAAAAAAAAAAAGGCAAATTGGACATAATTTCACACAAAACTCAAAAAAATGGGCTGGACAAAATTGTTGGTACCTTTTTAACATTGTGGGTAAATAACTTTGTTTCAACTTGTGGCAAGGAACAGGTGTGGGCAATATAAAAATCATACCTGAACCAGATAAAAAAGAGAGAAGCTGACTCAATCTTTCCATTATGTGTCTGTTTTCGCCACACTAAGCATAGAGAACAGAAAGAAGAGAAGAGAAATGTCTGAGGACTTGAGAACCAGAATTGTGGAAAAATATCAACAATCTCACGGTTACAAGTTCATTTCCAGAGATCTTGATGATCCTTTGTCCATGGTGCACATCATACCATATTTTTCGGACTAAGACATACTGTACCTAGGTTTAGAGGAGGAAAATAGGGTAAAAAAATTTGAAGCAAAAAATGGTAAAATATATATTGACATATGGGAGTTATAGTCTTGCAACAGCTGCAAGGCCGCACAGGTGACTCTGCAGCTGTACGGGGAAGCGTAGGGCATCTTTTTACCAGGGCCAGATGTACTGTTCAGTTATACCATTTTGGGAAAGTCTATTGCTTAGATCACTATCAGGAATACCTAATGCGTATGTGTCTCAAAGTCATTTTCTACTTTTATATGTATTTTAGGGAATGGAAGTGATTTAGAACCTTTTAGTTTTATATAATATTACTATGACAAGTCTGGGAGCCTTCAATAGGCTCCCGCTTGTCCCAGGAACAGGTCGGATCCTGCAATCTCTCCGCGCAGGAGCCGGCCTGTAACTTCTAAGTATGAAAAAACTGGAGCAGTTTGCAATAGAGAAGAGGGATCCAAAATTCCAGTTGATAGATGTAAGAAGCTTTTTGATGGTTATAGGAAGTGATTGATTTCAGTTATTTTTCCCAAAGGGTGAGCAACCAAATAGTAAGTTGAAGGTGCCAGTAATTTTGTCCGGCTCATTTTTGAAGTTTTGCGTGAAACTAGTTTTTTTGTTTGTTTGCTTTGTTGTTTTTTTTTTTTTTTTTTTTGTTTTTTTTTTGGGGGGGGGGGGTGTCTGTTTTTTTTTGTGTTGTTCCAATACACTCAAACAAAATAAATATGAAGCACAAAACATGTTTTATTGCAAGAATTTTCTGGGAGAAATTTCAGACAAGTCAAGGCTTACGGCAAAGACTGTATATATCCCACATGAAGACATAATTAGGAAACCTGTTTCACCGCAGACCTGTACTCACTATCCTGTACTGGATCTGTAAGTTAACACGGTGGAAACCTTTTCCGCCATGTGGCTTTTTGGCGTGGCTACCTATGACAGGATGCCGATATAGTGGCATCCCGCTCCTGATTAGGCCGAATGAATGGGCCTAAGCAGGAAGGTGTCTTGAGCCGTGGACGCCGCGGCTGACTCAGTCGCAAAATTCGCGTGAAGAAAGGGCAAACTGCTAAAGACTCCCATTCAAATGAATGGGAGGCGATTTTGCAGGAGGATTTTGAGGCGGATCCCACGTCAAAATCCGCCTGCAAAAAACTCTGTGTGAACATATGCTTATACTCCAGAGCTGCACTCACTATTCTGCTAGAGAAGTCACTGTGTTCATGTATTATCATTTTATTGGCCTGAAGAAGACACCTGCCCGGTGTTGAGACACGTAGCCATTTTAAGCTGTTGTTCATGTCCTTGGAGCAATAAACAGAACCAATTCATCTTAACCATCCACATTGTTATTTTTATTTTCAAGTTTATTACGGATTTTGCTGCCATTAGTGCTCTACCATTTCCCGGTTTTTCTATATATCCTTTCAAATTTGCCTCACCACCCACTATGTGGGACGGTGTCCGGGTAAGAGCTGCAATTGGCCTGGTGGGCTCCTGACTGGAGTCTACGACTTCCACCAGACGGGCGCCAGGTCGCCATTTTTTACTTCTCTCACCTTTAAACTGTGTTTGACTATTTCCAAGTGATACTTTCCTCTCCTATGTTGTTCGGCTCTGTGACTGTAGGGTTTCTCCATTTTATGCTGTGTTATGTTTAAGACTCTAAAAACAAATGAATCTGTCTTCAGAAAGCCAGACTGCACAAAGGATATGAGACGTCTGCCACCTAAATCTCTGCAGAAAAATATGGCTGTAGCTCTGAATGTGGCAGTAGTGCTGGTGAATAATGTCTTTTTTTTCTGTAGGTTCTTGGAAATGGGAGCGAGGAAGAGTAAAATCAAGTCACCCCCCAAAACTCCTACAAGAACAAACTGTGGGAATGGAAATGAAGCCATAACCAGCCACCACAGCGTGCCAATGAAGCCTTTGCGACCAACCAATCCTGAACCGGTGCCCGTGTGGCCAGACAACAGTGTGCGCTGGCAGAGGATGTACGATGTATACATATGTCATAGTGAGGAAGAGGCAGATTGTTCTTATGCCATGCAGATGCTTTCATACCTGGAGCAGCAGCCGGAGAAATTACGGTGCTTCCTTCCTATGAGGGATATGTTGGGAGGAAATCCTATAACTTCAGAGATGTGCAGTGGGCTAGAAAGCAGCCATTGCTGGGTGATGTTACTGACCCCACATTTCCTATCAGACCAATGGTGTAAATATCAGATGCACCAGTTCCTTGCACATGCACCGTGCTCAAACGGGCGCTTAATTCCGGTTATAATTGGACTGTCATTTGATCAGTACCCAGTAGAAGTGAAACATATGTACGCCTTCAAGGCCGCATCCAATGACACAAGTGTGTTCATCAATGTCAAAGGGGCCATAGTGACATGTAAGTACAGAGTTCCAAATCCTCTGTTTCGCACCGTAGTCATAGTTCGTAATCCCATTGATAAAGAGTTATCTTAGCAAATTGCTGTGAGATAGGAATAACTGCTCCTAAGTCCTGACCTGTATGACAGGAGTCAGGCGAATCCCATCCACACATTGCAGAAAAATATGCGCAGCGGAAATGCTGTGATTACCAATATTGTTGCAATTTTGTAAATTGCAGCATATCAATTATACCTACGTAAACACTGGTGGTTTCCCTATAGCTATAATAGAAGCATAGGTAAATGCTGCGGACTTTCTGTGAAAAGTCCTGACGAAAAAATTGCAATGCAATGCCACTGCAGTTTTTACCACAGTGTTTTTTTGCTATGAACTGCTATGTGGGGCCTTAGTCTGAAGGAGGTCTCCAGGCATTTACAATTTATGACCTATAATTAAAAGAGGTTATGCAGGCTAAAATATAATTTTTAATTAGGCTGCAGGAGGATTAAAAACCCCCCCCACATATTCACCTGTCCTGCTCCAGTGTCCTCCCAGCACGGTCCAGTCCTGTTGCTCGGCTGTCTTCTTTTACTGGAAGTTGTCGATGGCTGTGACATCTTACTTCCGTTTCCTTAGGCCACTGATTGGGCCAATCAGCGGTCTAAGGAAAGGACCCAGGGATGTAACAGGTAATGACGTCCCGTGTCCTTCTCTGAGACTGATGGTTGGCCTCAGCGGTCATGTGCAGCAGGTACTTCTGCCAGAAGAAAACAACGGAGCTGCAGGACCAGAGCACGCTTAGAGACACTGGAGCACTGAGGACAGGCAAGCATGGTTTTTTTTTGTTTGTTTGTTTTTCTCCTTCCCTAGCCAAATTCCATTTTTTTTTAAATCCTGAACAACACCTTTAAGTCAAGCGAATGAAGGTTGAGTTGCTCTGCAACTACATAGTGGCCGGCGACTCCTTTTCTTAACTAATAGGTGTGGGCTCTTGGTCTTGTACCCCAGCGATCTGATATTAGTAAGCTATTCTAAGGATAGGTCATCAATGTTAAATTCCCAGAAAACCCCTTTAATAATAAATCTATCTCCAGTAAGCTCCTGAGCGTCCCCTAGTGGTAACAGCAGAGGATTGTCATATAAGATGTGTAAGATATAAATACAGTGTATAATGATTACATTTGTGTAATACATAGCACTAGTTGAAGCTGGGCCATATAGCACTAGAGTCCTGCAAGACTAATTGTCATCAGTTAATTATGAAAAGTAACTTCTCAACCAACTACTTGCAATCTTTATACTTTTGTTTATAGATCTAAAGGAGATGCTTACTGTTACATGTGACCAGATACCAACACATTCACCAAGATCCCCTGAAGGCAGCCAGTACTCCAGTAAGTCTGAAGGAAACAGCCAAGTGGAAATGTCAATGACCCAGGAGTCCACCAGTGACAAGTTCAGCAGAAGATCAGTAGCTGAGGATGTCACCAGTGACACCTCCATGAGAAGCTCAGTGACTGAGGAGTCCCCTACTGACAGATTCTCAAGAACCCCAATGACACAGACAACCACCAGAAACATATCCTCAAGAACTGTAGTGATACAGGAGATAACCACTGACATGTCTTCAAGAACCCCAGTGATCCAGGAGACTACTACTGACAAGTCCTTAATCGCAGTGACACAGATGACCAGTGACAGGTCCTTAAGAATCCCAGCAACACTGGAGACCACCAGTGAGAGGTCCCTGAGAAGCCCAGTAACACATGAAATAACCAGTATCAAGTCACCAAGAAGTCCATTGACACAAGAGACATCCAGTGATGTTTCACTATTAGTGTCAGAGGCGCCCACCAGAGACATGTTGACAAGGAGCTTTGATACCAGACAGGAGAACACTACTGATATGTCTATGAAAAGCTCTGCAACCAAGGAGGAGATAGCAAGTGACTTTTCGTTAGGAAGCTTAGCGTCAGAGGAGATCACTGGTGATATATGGATGGGAAACTCTGTGACTGATCAAGAAACCACCAGTGACAAGTCCATGAGAAACTCTGTGACTGGACTGGAGACCCCTTGTTGGCTGCAGAACAAATATAAAGATCTTTCTTTGTCACCGTCACTTACTAATAATAGTGATGTCTGTATAGATAGTAATTGCATCATGGCAGTGGCCAAGGACTCATTCAGCCGGGAGACACGATTAGACACAAGTGACTCTGGTGTTTGGTCAATGACCAAAGATCTTCATACAGACTGCAGTGACTTATACAGACCTGATGTGCAAACAGCGAGAAATTACTCACACTGCAATGATTTGTACACAAGTGGCGTGCAAACAGCAAGGAAGCACTCACACTCAGAATGCAGAGACCTTTATATAAGTGGCGTACAAACAGCAAGGAAGCACTCAGACTCCGAATGCAGAGACCTTTATATAAGTGGCGTACAAACAGCAAGGAAACACTCAGACTCCGAATGCAGAGACCTTTATATAAGTGGCGTACAAACAACAAGGAAGCACTCAGACTCTGAATGCAGTGACTTTTATTCAAGTGGTTTGGATCACACTACATAATGGATCTACCCAAACAGAGCTGTTTATTCAGATATTATTTAGGCCGGGCCCCATGTGGTGTAAACACCATGATTTTGATCTGCAGTGGAAAAAAATATGGCATTTTATAGTCTCTGTACATCCCATCTACACATTGTGAAAAAATATGTGCAGTGGACATACCGTGATTTCCAAAACTGTTGTGGTTTTGGAAATTGCAGCATGTCACTTATACCTACGGTAATGCTGGCGGTTTCCCTATAGGTATGATGGAAGCAGAAAGTCTGCAGAGGAAACCCCTGTGGACTTTCTGTAAAAAAGTGCTGCAGCAAAAACCGTGATGTTCACACCGCGGTTTTTCCTGCAGCACTTTTTTGCTGTGGCCCGCTACACGGGACCTTAGCCTGAAGGACGCAGTCAACTAAAATATGAGTTCTCAAACCAGTCAATTTTGTGACCTACTTTTATTACATTTTTTTTTTGACTCATAAAAGACACTATAATAGCTGTAAAGGCAAATACAAGGTGAGATCTGACCAGCCCCCTTCTTTCTTATTCAGACCCCTGTACAGCACCAATGAGTGCTTTCTATTTTTATTCCAAGCTGTAGAATATTTTAGGGTCAACTAAAGATAAAAATCGAATGAAAGAAAATGTCCAAAGTTGCTCATTCTAAGTTTAGTTTGTCATTTTAAAGTGACCCTGTTCTTTAACCGCTTAATGACAGCCTATTTTGGTCTCCAGGATGAGGCACACTTTTTACTCTTCTCATCCCTGTCTTCTTAGAGCCATAACTTTTAGATTTTTTTTTTTTAGTGATGAGCAAACAGTGTTTGATCGAATTGATATTACAATCGAATACCACGAGGCAAACGCACTAAAAATTCGTATCCCCTCCCACCTTCCCTGGCGCTTTTTTGCACCAATAACTGTGCAGGCGAGGTGGGACAGGAACTACGACAACAGAGGCATCGAAAAAAGATCGGAAAAAGTAATTGGCTGGCTAAATCAGGTGACCTCCACTTTATACGAATGTTCGATTTCAGATTCGGGTCATATGAGACTGTGAACTATGTGACTGTGAGACAGGGACAGATGTACAGGCAGGGTTAGCTAGGGATTACCTTTATTTAGGTGGGAATGTTACTCACACAGCTCTTTGGGGCTCTATCTCGTCGGGATCCCTGTCAGTTTGCGATATGTGGGAGCTCACTTTTTCTCATAGGAATGCATTGACCAGCGTTGATTGGCCGAATGCCATACTGCGTACAGCATTCGGCCAATCAACGCTGGTTCTGCCGGAGGAGGCGGAGTCTAAGATCGGTCCACAGCAGTCTCCATTGTGGTCTGATCTCAGATGTAGCAGGGCTGGCCGTGCGCTGAGCTCTGCTACACCGGAGATGTAGCAGAGCTGGCCATGCGCTGAGCTCTGCTACACCCGAGATGTAGCAGAGCTGGCTGTGTGCTGAGTTCTGCTACACCGGAGATGTAGCATAGCTGGCCGTGCCCTAAGCTCTGCTACACCCTAGATGTAGCAGAGCTGGCCGTGCGCTGAACTCTGCTACACCCGAGATGTATCAGAGCTTGCCATGCGCTGAACTCTGCTACACCCGAGATGTAGCAGAGCTGGCCGTGCACTGAGCTCTGCTACACCGGAGATGCAGCAGGGTTCAGCACACACTCGGCTCTGATGCATCTCAGATGTAGCAGGGTTCAGTGCACACTCAGCTCTGCTGCATCTCAGATGCAGCAGGGTTCAGCGCACACTCAGCTCTTCTACATCTCGGGTGTAGCAGAGCTCAGCGCACGCCCAGCTCTGCTACATCTCCGGTGTAGCAGAGCTCAGCGCAAGGCCAGTTCTGCTACATCTCCAGTGTAGCAGAGCTCAGCACACGGCCAGCTCAGCTACATTTCTGGTGTAGCAGAGCTCAGCACACGGCCAGCTCAGGTACATCTCTGGTGTAGCAGAGCTCGGCGCACGGCCAACTCAGCTACATCTCTGGTGTAGCAGAGCTCAGCACACGGCCAGCTCAGCTACATCTCCAGTGTAGCAGAGCTCAGCACACGGCCAGCTCTGCTACATCTCCGGTGTAGCAGAGCTGTGCACTCAACACTGCTACATCTGAGATCGGACCAAAATGGAGACTGCTGTGGACCGATCTTAGACTACGACTCCTCACAGACGAGCCTCAGGCAGAACCAGCGTTGATTGGCCGAATGCTGTACGCTGTATGGCATTCGGCCAATCAACGCTGGTCAATGCATTCCTATGGGAAAAAGTCAGCTCCCACATATCGCAAGCTGACAGGGATCCCGACATAATACAGTGTCTTGGGCATGTTAGATGCCCCCAGGCATGCTTCCCCTGCTGTCCCAGTTGCCTTCCAGGGTGTTGGCATCATTTCCTGGGGTGTCATAGTGGACTTGGTGACTCTCCTGAGTCGAAGAGTGGGATCCCCTGAAACAAAGCATTTTTTCCCCATAGGCTATAATGGGGTTCGATATTCGTTCGAATAGTTGAATATTGAGGGGCTGTTCGAAACGAATATTGAATCTCGAATATTTAACTGTTCGCTCATCTCAAAAAAAAAATTTCCATCGGCATACCCATATGATGGCTGAATTTTGATGAGACAAGGTGTATGTTTAAAAAAAAACACTAAAAAAAAAAAAAAAAAAACCTTACATTTTTTTTTTTTTTGGTTGGGGATAACAAAGAAAATAGTAATTCTTCAATTTTGGGTTTTTTTTGTTTTGTTTTTATGTTGCTCACAGTACAGTATAAATGACATTGAGGGTCAGTATGATTACAGAGATGCCTAGTTTTTAAAGTCCTTTTTACCTTTTACTACTTTTGGACAATAATAACATATAAAATATAAAATAAATATTTTATTTTTCCATCACCATATCATAAGAGCCAAAACTTTTTTTTTAATTTGATCGAGCCGTATAGAGGCATCTTTTTTGGAGCAAGAGCGGCAGTTATCTGTACTTTTTTCAGGTGCATTCAACTTTTTGATAATTTTTGTATTCAATTTTTGGAGATTAAATTAAAAAAAAATATTAGTTTTTGTCTTTTTTTATTTTTCTTAATAAATCTTAATTATCTTTTGTGTTCACTGTGCAGATTTTTAGTACAGGTTGTTTCAGACATGAGGACCTCAATCATGTGCTGCTTTGTTTTTTGCTTTATTTTTAACATAATAAACTTTTGTTTTTGGGAATAATTGTGATATGTTTAACCCCTTAAGGACCAGGCCATTTTTTGGTTTCGCATTTTCGTTTTTCCCTCCTCACATTTCAAGAGCCATAACTTTTTCATTTTTCAGTTCACAGAGTCACATGATAGCTTATTGTTTGCGGGACAAATTGTACTTTGTAATGGCACCATTCAATATGCTGTGCAATGTACTGGGAAGCTGGAAAAAAATTCAGAATGAGGCGCAATTGGAGAAAAAATGCATTTGCGCCATTTTCTTATGGGTTTAATTTTTACAGCATTCACTGTTTGGTACAAATGACATGTTACCTGTGTTCTACGTGTCAGTACAAACGCGGTGATACCAAATTTATATAGTATTTGAAATGTTTTGATACTTTTAAAAAAATGATAAACTTTGCAAAATAGAAAAAAAAATTTGTGTCATCATGTTCTAACACCTGTAACTTTTTCATATTTCCATGTATGGAGCTGGTTGTGGTGTCTTTTTATGCGGGACAAGATGACGTTTCTATTGATACCATTTGGGGAAAGATCCGATGGTTTGATCACTTTTTATTCAATTTTTTATAGGAGGCAAAGTGTTGAAAAAAACGCTTTTTGGCTGTTTTTATTTTTTTTGCCGCTACGCCGTTCGCAGTACGGGATAAATGTTTTAATATTCTAATAGTTCAGGCATTTTGGAGCGCAGGGATACCTAATATGTTTATGTTTAATGTTCTTTAATTACTTTTATAGCTGATCTAGGGAAAGGGGGGTGATTTGAACTTTTATATTTTTTTTATTTTTTTAATACTTTTAAAAACTTTTTTTTTTCTTCTGTTACATTTATGATCAGACCCCTTAGGTACCTTGAAACCTAGGGAGTCTGATCGCTCATACTATTCACTGCAATACTACAGTATTGCAGTGAATAGGAAAATCGCAGCACTTCTATTAGACGATGCCTCTGGCATCGTCTAATAGATCTAGTGCAGAGACAAGCCTGGAAGCCTTCAATAGGCTTCCGGCTGTCATAGCAACCGATCACCGCCCTCATGTGACGTTCAGGAGGGCGGCGATCGGGGAAACATGGCGGCGCCCATGCCGCCGGCGCCGTTTACACACTGCGGTCACGTTTGACCGCAGTGTGTAAAGGGTTAACAGCAGCGATCGGCTCGGGCACCGACCGCTGCTGTTAGTGGCAGGTCCTGGCTGTATTATACAGCCGGCATCTGCCGTGTATGGAGCGAGCTCAGCGTGTGAGCTCGCTCCATACATCCACATGCGACCCATGACGTACAGTTACGTCAAGGGTCGCTAAGGGGTTAATGATACTTTTTTAAAAAAAATTTTTTAACAATTTTATTTAGTCCTACCAGAGGATTTAAACATGTGATCTCTTGATTGCCAGTATAATACAATGCAACACTTCTGTATTGCAGGGTATTATACATGTCAGTGTAAAGCCAGTTACAGACGGGTGGTGCGCCGGTGACTCACAGATGATACCCGTGTGTCGCCTATGCACCAGCTGTGCTTCTGCGGTCCCTATCATTCAATGAATAGGAGCCGCAGAAGCAGTGCTGCAAAACTGGATAGGAATAGGACCTGTTCCATATTTTGCAGCCTGGACACGTGACCATGTAATTAAAAAAAAACTTACAAAAAAAAACCCAGACAGCACAGTGACCATTCATATGGTCATGTGCAAAGGAACTTATACTGACATTCAGTCCATTAGATCCAGCCTCTGGCTGGGCTTAATAGGCTTCCATAACTAGGCCCCCAGCTATCATGGTAACCCATTGGTTCCCTGTGACTGTGCTGCAGGGTGCAAGGGGCTGGCAGAGGAAACCCCTTCCCTCTGTTTATCCACTTTTCATGCCGCTGTTGCTATTGACTGCATCATGTAAAGGGTTAAACTGCTGAGGAGTTACTCATTCCCATCAGTTGTGGAAGGGACATGGCTGTGTGTGTCCAGCCACTATAACCTACCATTTGCCCATGAGGAATATATTTGTCATGAAGTAGTGATTTTTCTGTACACTACATTATGGAGATACTGTTTAGGGGATTATTAATAATAATCATAATAAGGTCAAGAAACAAGTCCCTGTGTATGTCACATTCATAAAGCTAGAGAATGTAGATGTCATCTCTGGTCAACTGTTGGGTACTTGATGTAGAGATCCAGAATTTTTTGTAAATAAAAAAAAAATGCATTTATATAATGAATGTAAAAGAAAATGTTCCTAATATGTCCCTTCATCATTACCATAATATGAAAGCATCACAAACTGTATCCTCAACAATATTTTTAGGCCGGGTTCACACGGAGTATTCTGGCTCGTGATTTGGTACGTAGACGCTGCGGGATCTTTTGCGGGCCGTATACACTCCCATTGTTTTCAATGGGAGCCAGTACCGTATACGCCATGCTATTTTGCGGCCGTGATTTTGCGGCGGCGCAAAATAGCACGGTGCATACGATCCCCACTCCCATTGAAATCAATGGGAGCGTGTACGGCCCGCAAAGCTCCCGCGGCGTAGACGTGCCACATCACGCGGCACGTTACACCGTGTGAACCCTCCCTTATGCAGGTCATCAGGATGTCTACCTTTCTCTCTGAGAAGCAGAAGGAAAGCCCATGTTTAGCCTTAATGATATCCCTGCTTCTTTTACAGCAGAATACATCCTGTATTTTACTAGGCATACATGACTAACAGAGGCTCATTAGAATGACATGCACAGACCAGTTCATAATTCTGGAACATCTGTGTAGGTCCCTGTACATCAAAAGTAAAATCTACTCCAGTCAGCTACAGCTCATACATATTTGCTTTCCTCTTCCTGGCAAAAAGACAAAATTGGGCATCTTTAGGGCAAATTGCATGCCTTAGATAACATAGGGTCAGGGGATAATCGTACACATCAGGAAGAGTGTGTGCCTACATAGTCAGTACGGAGACTTACAAGTCATTCCTGCTCCGCTAGTCTCTCACTCTGCCAAATCAGTATCCCTGCGCTATGCTGAGGAGGCCCAAAAGGCCGAAACAGCGCTGTCCATAGCTGGGAATCTTTTCCTTTTGGAATAGAAATACTAATTTGGCAATTAAATCCGCATCATGATAGTAGACTTTTTAACTGAGTCATGCATGATGTTAAGGATGCTGCCCTCTAGAGGGCGGCGTACAGAGTGCACTGTTCTCCTAATTACATCCTGGAGAATAGATTTGCATATTTTTTACTTAGATAACATAGTGATTAAGCTTGTTTAGAAAAGATTTTAGTAATTTAGTATATACCACATTAAATAACAATTCTGGATCATCTTTTCATAGAATATTCCCAACTGTACCACCAAGCAGTAATAATCCCAACTACACCACCAAGCAGTAATAATAATCCCAACTACACTGCCACACAGTTATAATAATCCCAACTGCACTGCTGCAAACTAATAATGTCCCCATTCAGTAATAATGCCATATTTCATCTCTGCTCAATAATACTGTCCCTGCATGTGCACCACTGACTATATATGTCCTGTCATAAACCCCAAAAGTCATTAATAATACCTCCTAAGGGCTAGTTCACACGGGGCTAGTGGCCGCATATTTTGGTCCTGATTTTGACGCGGGAAGCGCATCAGAATCAGGACCAAAATGCACCTGCCGCAGCTAGCCGTGACTGTCGCGGCTTCCCACTCCGGAGTAGGCCCAAATGAATGGGCCTAATCCGGAGGGATTGTTTTGACGTGGACGCACCACGGCATCCGCCTCAAAAAAGGGCAGCTCGCTTCTTTTTTCGGAAGAAAAGATCGCTAGCGGTCTACATAGACCTCTATTGTGAGGGGGTGGATTTTGAGGTGGAGTCCATGCCAAAATCCGCCCCCTCTTGCCCCGTGTGAACTAGCCGCAATATACCCCACTTACTAAACATGCCCCCTTATCTGCATCCACTTACAGAACGTGATCCCTCAAGTGCCCCCATTTTTTTTTTAATTCGGATTTTCTTTCAGCGCTTTCATTTAAACTGTATTTTCAAATGTTCTACTTTAATACGTTTTTATTGAGTTTTACATAAAACAAAGTACAAAGGTAACATGTAAAGAAATACCAAAAGTTAGTCATTAACCTGACAGCAATGCCGCAAGTTGGTCTGAGAATGTGCACAAGACAGCAAGCAAATACAAATAAGAACAAAAAAATATAACGCTACCTGAAGCATATAATACACAATGTATAATAGGAAATATACAGTCTATACTAGGAGAGTCAATAGACTGAGATAACAGTTCCAAGTTGAGGGAGGGAAGGGTAACCTAAGGGTTCAGCCAGATCTGGGTTATATCATAAACCAAAATCAATGGTGTATAAGGAATAATAAGGTATGGTGAAGAAGGATCACATCAGTGGACGAATATACAACTCCCTCATGAACTCAGGAGATGAGTGGTTGCAGATATTATGCAACAGGGTAAATCCTATTTTGTATATCTTTTGATGTTTTAATCAAATCGTGTCCTCTGTCCGGATTCACTGAACCTCAGTAAGAAACAGTGTTGTGTTTGACTGAAGCACAACAACACCTAGGTGAGATCTTTCCTGGTAAGGATCAATATTGAAATCACAAGGAAGTGTCCTCTCTTCTTACTTTCACAGTAGATAGGATGCAATCTCAGCATCTGTTCCGTAGTGTAAGGCTAAGGTCTTGTTCACATCTGCGCCCGGTCCCCGTTCATGTAGGTTTCTGTTTCCTGCACAAAACTGAGCAGGAGACGGAAACCTGCAGGACTCTTTCATACCCATTCATTTGAATGGGTTTGAAAGATGCCCGGCTGTGAGCGCCGGTGAGTGTTTTATGCTCTCCACCGCAAAACCAATATATTTTAAACAGGACACAGAGTCAGACATACAGTACTCTGTGTCGGATTTAAAAAAAAAAAACGTTTTGTGGTGGAGAGCATAAAATGCTCACCGGCGCTCACGACCGGACCTGGTCTGACAGCTGCAGAAGAAGGAAAGCTGAGAATGGACTCCGGGCGCTAGTGTGAACCTAGCGTATGCAGCATTCTAAGTGAGGTCACTGCAGCTCTATAGTGAATGGATAGCCAGTATTCTAAGTGATGTCACTGCAGCTCTATAATAAATGGATAGCCTGCATTGTAAGTGATATCACTGCAGTTCTCTAATGACACGGTCACACGTATGTGGGCCGAAAGTCCTAGCCGTAAAATATGGAACAGGTCCCATTCCTTTTAAATCTGGAGGAAGAGGATACAATTATTATAAAGGCAGCAGATAAGGGGGGGAATATTGTTATTATGGATAAATCCCAATATAAAACAATGTGCCTTGACCTTCTACAATACCCAGGGGCCTATAGAGTTCTTGACAGTGATCCAACCAATGAATTCTCTCTCAAATTGTGTGGCATTTTGGATAGAGCACTTAACGATGGTCTAATTTCAAGTAAGGAGTGGGCTTTTATGACTCCCAAAAAACCTATAATCCTGACATTTTATTGTCTACGGAAACTGCACAAAGGGACCAATCCCTTAAAAGGGAGACCTATAGTATCTGGAGTGGGCAGTATTTTGGCAGGTATTGGTATATACGTAGATCAAATTCTTAGACCATTTGTTACTTCCCTTCCGTCATATGTACTGGATACTCAAGATGTACTTAGAGGGTTGGATGGAATTAAACTACCGGCTGGCAGTCTTATTGCCAGTCTTGATGTGGAGGCACTCTACAGCTCCATACCCCATGAATTGGGGTGTGGGGCTGTGGGGTGCTTCCTTGAGACTAGAAGTAGTCTTCATGTACAGCATAATCGATTTATCATGGATTTGCTTGAGTTCATCCTTAAGCACAATTATTTTGTTTTCGACGGCCGCTTCTTCCACCAGTTGGTTGGTACTGCGATGGGCAGTCCCGCTGCACCAAATTTCGCCAACTTATATCTCGGCTGGTGGGAGAAGCGGCTCGTCTTTGTTGAGGAAAATGAAATCTGGACATCTCAGATCCATTACTGGATTAGATATATGGATGATGTACCGCTGTTTTGGACTGGAACGGAACAGGAGTTCTATACATTTGTGGAGTTGTTAAATAAGAACAGTATAAACTTGAAATTTACAGCTAATATCAGTAAAACGGAACTTACTTTTCTTGACTTATCCATCATGATAGATGAACAGGGACATATTTCCACAAAAATTTTCAGGAAGGAAACAGCAACAAATAGTTTATTATCCTGGAACAGTTTTCATCCCCGTCCCCACCGTAAAGGGATACCTAGGGGACAGTACCTTCGCATGAGACGAAATTGCTCATCATATTCAAACTTCCGTAAGGCTTGCGACGATTTGACTAATAGTTTTGTGGATCGTGGTTATCCATCTGAAGTGTTGCAGGAAGCCTTTAGACACGCATCCATACAAAATCGTACAGCTTTACTTAATCCTCATCCAAAAGCCACAGGAGAGAATCAATTACGAGTCATTGGTACATTTGACAATCAAAATTCTAGAATAAGATCAATCATCGCTAAACACTGGAATGTGTTGAGGTTGGATCCAGATATCAATGCATTATTAACACCATCCCCCTCTATAACATATCGCAGGGGTAGAAACCTCCAGGACCAATTGGTCCATAGCCATCAGTCCCCAACAATACACACTACATGGCTTAATAAGCATATCCCAACGGGGAACTTCCGTTGTGGACATTGTAAAGCATGTGACTTTATCAAAGCAGGCTCTGTTTTTACTAGTATATCTATAAAATATATAAATTTTATTAAATAAATACTAAAAATTCATTTCAGCAGGGCAGATGGAAAAAGCAATTTGAACCATAAAAACAAGGAAACAACAACATAATAGTGCAGTGTATGTACTAAATAGTGGATCTAACAAAATATCTAGAATAAATGTACAGACACAAATATCTATGACTACACACCAGGTAACATGGCATATGAGTATATCAAAGGATGACAGGTAAATATATGTCAGGGGGTATAATCAACAGTCAAAATAACCTCTCTGGCAATATCAATAATATATGTGCAATACTGAACCAGAAATTGTACCACAAAATATGTGCTGGACAGAAGCAACAAATATATAAATAACCTACTGACTATGATAACCCACTGACTTGTAGCTAGTATAGACTACAACAGACCAATACAGGTATAAAACATATCCCACAACAGTATATCAGCGCAACATAAATAGTCACTGCCAAAAATTAAAGACAAGTAGTATACCTGTAGCCATGGTGCATAGAAAGCAAGATGCAGATCTCATGTACTGTGCCCCAAGCGCCTCTACGCGTTTTGCCTATTCAGGCTTCCTCAGGAGGTGCCTCCTGAGGAAGCCTGAATAGGCGAAACGCGTAGAGGTGCCTCCTGAGGAAGCCTGAATAGGCAAAACGTGTAGAGGTGCCTCCTGAGGAAGCCTGAATAGGCGAAACGTGTAGAGGTGCCTCCTGAGGAAGCCTGAATAGGCGAAACGTGTAGAGGTGCCTCCTGAGGAAGTCTCCTGCAGGCTTCCGTCTCCTACATCTGTTTTATGCAGGAAACGGAAACCTGCAATAAGGACAGATGAACGCTGATGTGAACGAGCCCTAAATTGAACCAGAGGATAGCTAGGACTGCTGCTTAACCATTTAAATACTGGCTATATCATTACCTGGTCAGACCTCTGAGCACTGTTGGGAGCTAATGCTGCATATTAACTCTTGCTCCTCCAAGTCCTGCTGAACAAATGGAATACTTATCTATTTTTTCCTGCCAATTGGAAAGACAAAGTGGAGAGTTTCACTTTATCTAAGAGATAGAAGCCATATCTATCTAATCTCTTTACTGGTTAGTGAAAACTCCCTACTGGAATATTTTATGCTATAATGGGCACAATTTTAATATATTAAAAACTAAAAGTTATGTTTTATTTCTACTCCCTCATCTGTACATACAACATATTTTGAGTAGAATACCTGTCAGTGAACCAAGGTCCCATTCCTGTTTGATTTTTCATTCATTGAATGAAAGGGGCTGTAGAAGCATGACCATGCACGTGTGACATCCGCATGTTCTCCATGTGCCGCCCATGCCGTTAATTCAAGGCAGCCGATTAGCACACTGTCCTGTGCAACTGGCTTTAGTCTAAAAAGCCTGAAGGTTATGCTTTCATAGACTTTGTAGACAGGCAGAGGGAAAGGTTGTGGAGGGAAGATACCTCCTGTTAAGGTGGCTCCTCTGCACTACGTAATGGACTGGAATCCACGTGATTATAGACTTGGGCTGAAAAGCTCTAGTCCTGGGTTTGGTTAGAGCCAAAGTTGAAGCCTTAAAGGGATTCTACCACTAAAACACATTTTTTTCTAGTTAACACGTCGGAATAGCCTTTAGAAAGGCTATTCGTCTCCTACCTTTGGAAGTGCTCTCCGCCGCGCCGTTCGTTCAAAATACCGGTATGCTAATTAGTTCTCTCGCAGCGATGGGGGCGGGCCCCAGCGCAGGAGGCGTCCCTATTGCAGCTTGAAAACCGACCGCAGCGCCACCTCTATGGTCTTGGGTATCCTCCCCTTCCTTCTTCAGCGTCCTGTCGGACGCCTGCGCAGTACGCTCTGTTCGGCGAAGATTGCTGAACGTATTGCGCATGCGCGAAATTGCGGTGGCCGCACTATGGCTGGGACCGCAATTTCGCGCATGCGCAGTACGTTCGGCAATCTTCGCCGAACAGAGCATACTGTGCAGGCGTCCGACAGAACGCTGAAGAAGGAAGGGGAGGATACCCAAGACCATAGAGGCGGCGCTGCGGTCGGTTTTCGAGCTGCAATGGAGATGCCCCCATCGCTGCGAGAGAACTAATTAGCATACCGGTACAAACCGGTATTTTGAACGAACAGCGCGGCGGAGAGCACTTCCAAAGGTAGGAGACGAATAGCCTTTCTAAAGGCTATTCTGACGTGTTAACTAGAAAAAAATGTGTTTTAGTGGTAGAATCCCTTTAACACTGTGTGTCTCGCTCTCCTTCCTTCTTCTGATGGGGGCTCTGAGCTACAAGCACTTTGACTATGTGGAGGCTAAAAGTGGAGACAAGCTGCTAACCTGGTGAGCCTTTGAGATTGTTTCTATCACAAAGACTGTTTTATGTTGCTGGACTCTTCTGCCACTTGGCTGAATTAAGCCTTGTTGTTTTGTGTTGCCTCATGCTGCTGAAAGCCATTTGTTTTTGGGTTCTTTTTTGTGTAAACTCTTCCCAATAAAGCACCAGTGTGAACTTGCAGACAGCCCTCCACGTGTCTTACTTGCCTGATAACCAACCTCCCAATGTCCCGAAATTACCACTTTTATATAGAAACCAGTTGCCTCTAGCTGGTGTGTAAATCATCAAGTGAGTCTGGTAATAACATGAAAGGTTGGAGACTCTGACATCTGTGAAAATGCCATCCAAGAAAAGTGTTGTTTTTTTTCCCCCTATTTATAAAAATACATGCGAACGGATCAATAGATCAATTTTTCTTCTGGATCCAGTAAAAACTGATTCTCTGCATAAAATAATACTGGTGTTATGAAAGCAGCCTCACACCATATGTACACAGCCGTACCTTTTTCCCTGATCTAATTCACATAAATGAATAATAGCTATGCAACAGCCTTTTCGGAAACGGGTGTCACATGGTCATTATAGAAGCCATGAATTTCAATGGGTCTATTTACATGGCGCTATCAATACCTGTTTTGACAGTCGTGAAAAACGAACCGTCAAAAAATGTACTTGCAGTACTTCTCTCTCTGCGTGATTCCTGTGGACAACGAGCAGAAACCACACGGACCCCGTTATAGTCTATGGGATAACTTTTTTATGCAGATAAGTTTCCGTTCAAGAAGCGGGGGGTTGGGGCAGACTCGGTCACTGCTGGCCTTATAGGGCAACACACCGATCTATGGTCATGCAGCTGGATTCTTGGCCAATGTCAGTGTCTAGCCCTGAAAATGATTCAGTTCAAACAGGAACACCGCATCTCCTTATCTCGCTGTATTTTACTAGACAATCGCTAGGTGGGGCTATAGAAAATCTGTTCGATGTGAGGTATAACGCCGTGCAGTAGATGGCGCTGTGACCCGGCGGTACTGCGCATGTTCTTCATCACAATGGCTCAATCCGGGGAGAAGAGGAAGCGGGAAGATGAAGTTGAGAACGGCGGAGCTGGCGAGACCGACACATCAGTGGGAACAGAACGTCCTCTCTCCGGTTTTCAGCTCAAGAGCATCCTGAGGGAGTCAGCGAGGGACAAAACGATCTTTCTGCACGGACAGGTACCCGGCCGGGGAAGGGAAAGGAAGTTACCCGGGAGGAGGGAAGGCTCGTACCACTGCTGTAGAGGCGGGAGGACTGTACCATTCGTGCATATTGGGGGGTACAAATAAACTACATACAATGATACCTTCATACCAATGTAGCTTGTTACTTTACAGCGGGGTTCAGCAGCCCTTCACACTCCAGCTATTGAGAAGATACAACTCCTAACATGTTCCAGTCACCTCTGCTGTGTGCAGGCTGCAGTCTCCTCTGTGTTCAGTCTCCAGTCACCTCCTCTGTGTGCAGGCTGCAGTCTCCTCTGTGTACAGTCTCCAGTCACCCCCTCTGTGTGCAGGCTGCAGTCTCCTCTGTGTACAGTCTCCAGTCACCCCCTCTGTGTGCAGGCTGCAGTCTCCTCTGTGTATAGTCTCCAGTCACCACCTCTGTGTGCAGGCTGCAGTCTCCTCTGTGTATAGTCTCCAGTCACCACCTCTGTGTGCAGGCTGCAGTCTCCTCTGTGTTCAGTCTCCAGTCACCTCCTCTGTGTGCAGGCTGCAGTCTCCTCTGTGTATAGTCTCCAGTCACCACCTCTGTGTGCAGGCTGCAGTCTCCTCTGTGTATAGTCTCCAGTCACCTCCTCTGTGTGCAGGCTGCAGTCTCCTCTGTGTATAGTCTCCAGTCACCACCTCTGTGTGCAGGCTGCAGTCTCCTCTGTGTATAGTCTCCAGTCACCTCCTCTGTGTGCAGGCTGCAGTCTCCTCTGTGTACAGTCTCCAGTCACCCCCTCTGTGTGCAGGCTGCAGTCTCCTCTGTGTACAGTCTCCAGTCACCCCCTCTGTGTGCAGGCTGCAGTCTCCTCTGTGTATAGTCTCCAGTCACCACCTCTGTGTGCAGGCTGCAGTCTCCTCTGTGTATAGTCTCCAGTCACCACCTCTGTGTGCAGGCTGCAGTCTCCTCTGTGTTCAGTCTCCAGTCACCTCCTCTGTGTGCAGGCTGCAGTCTCCTCTGTGTATAGTCTCCAGTCACCACCTCTGTGTGCAGGCTGCAGTCTCCTCTGTGTATAGTCTCCAGTCACCTCCTCTGTGTGCAGGCTGCAGTCTCCTCTGTGTATAGTCTCCAGTCACCTCCTCTGTGTGCAGGCTGCAGTCTCCTCTGTGTATAGTCTCCAGTCACCTCCTCTGTGTGCAGGCTGCAGTCTCCTCTGTGTATAGTCTCCAGTCACCACCTCTGTGTGCAGGCTGCAGTCTCCTCTGTGTATAGTCTCCAGTCACCACCTCTGTGTGCAGGCTGCAGTCTCCTCTGTGTTCAGTCTCCAGTCACCTCCTCTGTGTGCAGGCTGCAGTCTCCTCTGTGTATAGTCTCCAGTCACCACCTCTGTGTGCAGGCTGCAGTCTCCTCTGTGTATAGTCTCCAGTCACCACCTCTGTGTGCAGGCTGCAGTCTCCTCTGTGTATAGTCTCCAGTCACCACCTCTGTGTGCAGGCTGCAGTCTCCTCTGTGTATAGTCTCCAGTCACCACCTCTGTGTGCAGGCTGCAGTCTCCTCTGTGTATAGTCTCCAGTCACCTCCTCTGTGTGCAGGCTGCAGTCTCCTCTGTGTACAGTCTCCAGTCACCCCCTCTGTGTGCAGGCTGCAGTCTCCTCTGTGTATAGTCTCCAGTCACCACCTCTGTGTGCAGGCTGCAGTCTCCTCTGTGTATAGTCTCCAGTCACCACCTCTGTGTGCAGGCTGCAGTCTCCTCTGTGTTCAGTCTCCAGTCACCTCCTCTGTGTGCAGGCTGCAGTCTCCTCTGTGTATAGTCTCCAGTCACCACCTCTGTGTGCAGGCTGCAGTCTCCTCTGTGTATAGTCTCCAGTCACCTCCTCTGTGTGCAGGCTGCAGTCTCCTCTGTGTATAGTCTCCAGTCACCACCTCTGTGTGCAGGCTGCAGTCTCCTCTGTGTATAGTCTCCAGTCACCTCCTCTGTGTGCAGGCTGCAGTCTCCTCTGTGTATAGTCTCCAGTCACCTCCTCTGTGTGCAGGCTGCAGTCTCCTCTGTGTATAGTCTCCAGTCACCTCCTCTGTGTGCAGGCTGCAGTCTCCTCTGTGTATAGTCTCCAGTCACCTCCTCTGTGTGCAGGCTGCAGTCTCCTCTGTGTATAGTCTCCAGTCACCTCCTCTGTGTGCAGGCTGCAGTCTCCTCTGTGTATAGTCTCCAGTCACCTCCTCTGTGTGCAGGCTGCAGTCTCCTCTGTGTATAGTCTCCAGTCACCTCCTCTGTGTGCAGGCTGCAGTCTCCTCTGTGTATAGTCTCCAGTCACCTCCTCTGTGTGCAGGCTGCAGTCTCCTCTGTGTTCAGTCTCCAGTCTCCTCTGCTGTGTGCAGGCTGCAGCTGGCGTACCAGAGGTCGCTGATTCCTGCTATAAAGTGATTTTCCCTCTTATAACAGGTATCCTCATATCTACTAATGGCTAAGTGTTTGGTTGGAAGCCCTCACATGTCCCTTGTGAATGAATGTGGTTGTAGTACATGTGCGATCACCGCTCCATTCACTTCTTTTGGACATACAGAGATGGCTAAGTACAGTGCTATTGAAGTGAATGGAGTGGTCACTGAGCATACAGACCCCATTCTCCTGCTTGCTGAGGGTCTCCTCCCAGTCAGACACCTATCCTTTATTGTGTGGATAGGCCATACTTAGTAGAAAATGCACTGTAACTAGGTGACCTGTATTCTTGGGATCTCTGTCTTCATTAAAACCCTGCCACTTCTGATTGGACGCTTGCCAGGTAGGTCCCTGCTCCCTCAGTCAGTGACAGAGGTGGGTCATCACTGCGGCCAATGGCTGAGAGGGCAAGTTTCTAGGTGTAAACGCAGGACCAGGAAGTGGAGACTCACCTTGCTCATGTCATGCCATCCCCAGTTCCAATGCTTACAGGACTGTGGTGGCATAACATTAGCAAGGTGAGTAAAGGACTTCTTAAGCTAGGTTCACACTTGCGTCATCCTCTCTGTCGTTTGTATCTGCTGTGGGACCCGAGATGACAGAGCTACCTGCTAAAACCACGATCTGAGGACCCCATAGACGATAATGGAGTCCGTCAGGTTTCTGCTGTTTTTATACTAAAAGTGGAAGAGAGCAAAGTCTTCCATGCAGGACTTTTCTCTCTGCAGATCTTCATCGGAATCTGCAACGGAGTCTTAAGGCCAGTGTTGGAGCTCGCAATCAACACTCCTTGTCTGCTCCTTCCTGCCGCTGTTCTATTGACAGTATAGAGCCAAAATAGCATATAGGTACCAAAATGAGCAGAAAAGCTGTACAGAATGAGTGGAGCTGGGCTTGCTGGAGGTGGTTAAGGGTCCCCTTTAAACTCATTCTGACCATTTGCTTAACATTTTTCCCTTCCACCTGAGGCCCTGTTCACATCGGGTTTCCGTTCAGGGAGTTCACTTGGGGACCCCCCCCCCGAACGGAAACCTATGCGCATAATAAAGCAGTTATCGAAAGAAACCCGTACCCCATAGACTATAGTGGGGTCTGTGTGGTTTCCACTTGAAAAGTGCTGCTTGTAGGACTTTTCTCTCTGCATATTTCATGTGGCTAAGCGAACAGAATGGCCCAAATGCAAATATGAACTAGGCCTTACCAATTTAATACAGACTATTGTTCCCTCACACAGGGCTGTGGGAACGATAGGCTAAAGCCCTGAGTTCGACTCCTGCTTTTCATAAATGACTAACCACCATGGTCAGACAGAAACTGCAAAACTTCTCTAATTCAGGTGAAAAACAAGTGATTCAATTCCTATGACAGTAAATATGCAATAAACTATATATCTGCTGAATTATACAAAACCAATAATGGTATAATGTAGGTGAAAATAATAAATCCTTTAATTTTGAAGTCAAATGCCAAACCTCTGGCTCCTCTATTTTTCCACAGCCTGACTCTTCTCTAAATAGTCGCCCTGGTCAGATAGAAGCATTAAAGCTCCTCTAATTAATTTAAAAAAACAAACCAAAAAACTAGTGACTGAATTTCTTAGAAAGTAAATATGCAGAAAATAAAAAAAATATATATATATATGGATCTGTTTACTTATACAGTATTAAAAAATGCATTTTATGATTAAAAATAATGAATCATTTTATTTTGAAGTCCAAGTCAGTAACTTTTTGGATTCTACACCCCTGCTTGTTATATCATGCTTGTAGGAGTGTTTTGTGATGTAGCAAAAAAAATACGCATCAATTTTTTTTCAGCTTTTATTATTGCTGTGTGAGCGTACGTTGAGGCTGGACGTAAGCAAGAGCAGAGCTACAATACTGCTGCACTGGCCTTAATACGGTGCAGGGAGCCATCTGTTTCTGGTATAGATTCCAGTGCCAGAGGATAGTCATGCAGGACCCCCACTGATGTGATACTGATAAAACTAGTAGTCCTTGCCCTCCCTTATGTGTGTTGTTTTGTTTTCAGGTGAGCGATGAGGGGCAGAGCGCTGAAGATGCGGTCATCATCCTGGAGAGGGCGCCGTTTCAGGCAGATACAGTCTCTCAACTCCTTGGCAATAATCCTGAGCTGAAGCTTCAGTTAAAGAATGATATCTACAGTGTTTACCATCTGAATCCTCCACCGCAGCTGAATGGTGAGGTTGGGGCCGTAATCGGAATATAAGTTTCTGGGCCTTGATGCCCAATCTGTGCAAGGGGTCCTTGACAACTTAAGGGTATGTTCACACGACAGAAAATTAAGAGGAAATCCTCTTCATTTCTTGCCACGGTCTAGCCACAATGGGATGCTGATGTGATGTAGTGCATAGGCATTCCGTCGCGGCATCCCGCTGCTATTTAGGCCCGGATGAATGGGCCTAGTCAGTAGGGAGTCTGTGTCCACAGCAAGATCTAGCAGTATGCTTCTTTTTTTAAGCATCTTGTTGCAACCTCTTCCTCCCATTGAGAACAATGGGATGAGGATTCCGGGGGGAATCTGCCCCATATTTGAGGGCGAAATCTGCAGCAAATTCTTCCATGTGAACACAGCCTAAGAGATCTACTTGCCGTCATTGAATGTGGGCCTTGCTTAGAGAATGAAAACCTGAACAACAGTTACTAAAAGAGGAGTTTGGTATAAAGTGGCAAGACTAGTGTCTGTGAGCTAAACACAGCAGGAGAAATCTGACTTCTCTTCTGTCCTGAGACTTTCACAGTATACTAGCACCAAGTCCAAGCTATGCACAAACAGGAGCTGTAACAAAATCTCAGCTGTGGGAAGTATTAGGTCTGTACAGGTTTCCAGCCTTTGAATGTGGACAAGCGAGTTCCCATTTTCTGACTGCCAGGAGGGATATAAAAAAAAAAAAAGTGGCACTTCTAAATAATAAGGGGAGGCTTAAGTTTGTGTTTTATAAGACTTTATTCTCATCTGCGTGAACAATGTCAGTTGCACAGAGGACTTTTTCCTACCCCGTTTTTCATTTTTTAAAGCGATGGACCCCATTATACGGTAGTCAATGGGCTCTGTTAGGCTCTGTGTTTAACCACTATTCTAGCGGTCAATCTGTCTTGTTCTGGTCCTCTGATGGACTAGTACAACTCATGGGTCAACGCTAGCGTAAACCAGTCTTTGGCTAAGGCCACACGTAGAGAAATGCAGCTACAAAAGCCGTGAAGAGCAGTAAAACTGCTTTCCCACTGAGTTTTTCATTTTTGCCTACTCCATACAGTGTGTCTGTGGGGAAAAGGCAGAATTTCTGCATGTAAAGTGAACATGCTGCATATGCACCTACACTATGCTGGGATTGTAATATGCTATGTTTTTATCATTGTTTTTTCGCAACAGCCAAAAAAAACCCTAGTTTTTACATCAGGTCGACTAGGTCCTAAAGGGTGTTATCCACCATAAACTGGCCACATCGTGTACATGATGAAATAACTTCCTTTTCATTGCTGTTTCTCTGTAATATTTCTGTTGCTACTAAGTGATGGTATAAATGTTTGAAAGCATAAAAAGTTCTATGCAAATTAACCTAAGTAGTCCCGGGCGGAGAGAAGCTTCAGACTAGTCATGCTGTCCACTTTCTAATCACTCTTCTTGCACCCAGGAAGTGTGATTAGCGATCAGACAGTGTGACTAGGCTGAAGCTTCTCCCCGCCCCTGTGACTACTTGGGCTAATCTACATATGACCTTTTTTATGCTTTCAAACATTTATAACTTCACTTTGCTGCAACAGGTTCCAGAGGGGCAACAATGGAAAGGGAATGAATTCATCCTGACCCCTTTAAAGGTGTTGTCTAGTAGTATAGTAATGGAGATCTATTCTAAGGATAGGTCATCAGTAGCAGGTCAGCAGGGGCATGACTCCTGACCCCTAACACCACCAGTGGTCAACTGTTTGCTGCTGCTGCAGTGTGCACTAACTAGCATAGCTCCGTACACTGTTTAGAGACCTGGGAAGTTACAGTACTGCACACACTGTCCCAATAACTTGAATGGATCTGTGATTTCAGTAACTTCACCTGCTACTGCAGTCTGCACGTATACTATGGCGAAAATGTCAGGTGTTAAAACTCCGCTGATCTGTTATTAATGATCTACCAAAAGGATAAACCAGCAAGTGTAATTTAGTTGTTTTTTTTTCCACTGCAAAATCGGCAGTTTTTCAAAACATGCAACTTTTTAATGCCAGTTTCAAGTATCGATACATTTTTCACGATTGAACTTTTCATTATACAATAATTGACCAGCAGGTGGTGCCACAGGACTACAGCAGTAAAGCTCTATTCCATCCAAATGATATAAACTATGATAGTTAAAGCTGCAGTTGTTCCCCCTAAAGCAGCTGGCTTCTTTCATTTCCATGGGAGTTCCAAGAACAACTGAGCAAGTGTGCATGCTGGGAGTTGTAGTTTTACAACAGTTGGAGTACCAAACATTGCCTACCCCTGGCCTAAAGCCTCCTTGTGAATGGAGCACTGTAGATGTCTTCAACAGCACAACCCCATTAAAGACCTATCCTAAGGCATAGACATCAGTTAGCAATTGAAGAATAGCAGGAATTTGATACCCAGGGCTGATGCTGATCAGCTGTTTGAAGAGGGTGTATTGTGTCGGTGAGCTCTGCACGTTCTTCACTGAAACCGCATTGGTATAGTGGCTGTACTTATATTACAGTTCACTCAAAATGGACTTGGCTGCGAACATGAGACTGAGTATTTCCTGATATGGAGTCTGCTTTCACACAGTGATATTTGGCTTGGGAAAAACATACACCCCCCCCACCCCCACAATGTATTTCCCAGGCTGAACTCTGCGGTATAAGTGCATCATAGTGAGAGATACAGTAACCTCCTGAACAGCTGAAGTGCTTTATGTTTGCACGATACAGTAGGGTTTCAACCATTCAGGAGCTCACTGCATTAGATCTCTCATGTATGATACAGATGACTTTAGTCCTGCAAATACAACCTGTACACGGTAATGTGATAGTGATCTAGAATTCTAATTGTTCCATACAAGTAGTTTAAAGTCAGCTTCTAGTTTGGGGGTGAGCTTGGAAGATGCTAAATGTAATGGGGCCTGTCTGTGTAGTGTGTTCTTTGTGTCGTATGTTAGTCATGCCTGTATGAACAGTGTCTACTCTGAGCAGAGAGTGCATGGCAAATATAGTATTTTAGTATATGAATTAACTTGTTAAGGCTAAGGCCCCACGTTGTGGAAACACGTTGTTGCAGATTTTGATGTAGTTTTTTGAGCCAGAGCCAGGAATGTCTACAAAAGAAATGGGGAATACATAGGAAGTTTATACTTCTACCTTTTGATCAATCCACCCCTGGCTTTGGCTTAAAAAAAACGCAGCAAAATCTGCAACAAAAAAAAGCTGCGCTTCTGCAATGTGGGGCTTTAGCCTAAAGGTGTTTTCCATTCTTCAACAAGTTATTGAATCTAATGATGTATCCTTGGGATAGGTTTTAGTATTGGCTTGTTGGGGTCCAACACCCATTCAGCTGTTCTTGGTGGCCACTTTGGCTCGGCCTCCATACAATATACAGAGCCATCTACTTCCGGCTGTCTACACTGTATAAGCGCTGATCAGTGTGGGTGCCATTTGTCAAACCTCCATCAATCTTATGTCTATGACATATTCTAAGGTTAGGTCACACCAGTATGTTAAAGAACAAATAGTAGCCTTCTCCAGTGTGTTCCTACAAAGTTGGAAGCATTCAATTGTCCAAAACGTCTTTGTATGCTGAAGCAGTGAGATTTCCCTTGGAACGTGGAGGCCTAAGCCAAATCTTGCCAATAACCTTATTCCTCCTCCACCAAAGTTCACAGTTGTCACAATGCAGTCAGACAGGTAACGTTCTCTTGGCATTCATCAAACCCAGAGCAGTTTATCAGACTGCCAGACAGAGAAGTGTGATTTGTCACTCCACAGCTCCAGAATGCAGCCACTTTTATGGGCTATATGGTGACCCCACTCTGTAACTTATGTTCTGTCACTTTGTGGTTGACATTCGGCGATTACTATACGCCTCCACTTTTCAGTAGTTGCACTCACAGTTGGTGAAATATCTAGGAGTGTAGAAATTTCATGAACCAACTTGTTACATCGGTGATATCCTATTTCAGTACAAGGCTGGCATTCATTGTACTCTTTACAACAGGCCATTCTTTCACAAATCCTTGTAAAGACAGACTGAATGGCTAGGTGCTGGATTTTATACACCCGTGGTAATGGGACTGAATGAAACCTCTGAATTTAGTGTTTGAGAGATTTCCTCTTTCTTTGTCCATACATTGTTTCATATACAATATGTATGGGTACATGTGTAGGTATTTATGTACTAAAAAGTTACATTGCTGCTCGTTTTTCATTATCCAGAAGTAAAAACCACAATCATCCGACCTGCCACTGAGAAACATATCAAGAAGTATTTGCGTCAAGAGCTTTATCTTATCCAAGAAACTGGCGAAGATTATAAGAACATCACTCTCCCCTTCATTGAGTCGCAGAGCTTCAGCATCCAGGTAACTGCTCTAAGATTCTTCTGGGAAAACTAGATGATAACCAATAGGGACCGTATTGCAGCTCACATGCTATCGATTGCTAGAGTCCTGAAAGGGAGATCTACCTACTACTGATGCATGCCTCCCTCATCATATTAGTAGTACTGGGGAAGCTAGATAACATACCCTGACAGAGCTGTAAGAGTGGCCATATTAGTTGTCGCATTGACATAAGGAGGATGACTTCTGTTTACTAGGGTTCACGCCGTATAATTTTTAGCCATATTCATTTATCTGGTTCTGGACAGTCACCCTTTACTGGGATGTGTGTTCTCATGCTAGAACCTTGCTCACATTAGATATTTAAGGACTGAGGAGTTCTTGGTGGGGAAGCAAACAGTTAGGATCTCCAGGCCCCAGGATGTTGGCTGTCTAGGTAATAAATGGATAAGTTAGAGGTTTTCTGGCCCCAATGAAGTTTTCATACTGATGTACTAGT
This sequence comes from Leptodactylus fuscus, assembly GCF_031893055.1. Lineage (NCBI taxonomy): Eukaryota > Metazoa > Chordata > Amphibia > Anura > Leptodactylidae > Leptodactylus > Leptodactylus fuscus. The sequence goes on from NC_134270.1 coordinate 61,830,225, forward strand.
TTCCAGTGCCTGGGAGGCTGCTGGAACAGCTGTTTTGTGCGAGGTCCAGGTGTCGCACTCTACAAATTACATATTGCTGATCTATGCTGTGCATGAACACTCCATTTGGGACCAGATAATCCCCCTCCCCTCCCTTAATGTCATACACTAGCAGTCACTGGAAAGGAATGGGTGACATCAACGGTCACTTGGGGCGCAAGGCTTCCAACAACAAGGGTATGGCACAAGACCAAACAAATTGTTGGCGGAAAAGGCAGGGGACAGGTGAGTAAAATTGAAAAAAATAAAAAAAAATATTTAATGTTATACCTTCCATGGCCTCCTGTGTGGTTTGTCCAATTCTGGACAACCCTTTTTAAGAATCTGGTGGGTGAGTACCTATAAAAGTAAGTTAGCAACAAACTACCGTATATAATTAATTATACAACACTAATAATTTTAATTATTCATTTTATTTTGAAGCCATAGACCAAGATTGGCCTCAACTAGAATCTTCAGTCTTTTAATGTATACTTTAGGCCGGGCCCCCTCAGGCTGGAAACGCCGCGAACCGGCGCGGGAAAAATTGTGCTGTTTTACAGTACTTGCAAAGTGGATGGGATTCATGCGAATCCCATCCCCACTTTGTGGAAAAAATCGCATCACAGACAAGCTTCGATTTCCGACACAGTCGTCAATTTGAAACTCATAGCATGTCAATTATATCTACGGAAACGCCGGCAGCTTCCCCATAGATATAATTGTAACTGAAAGTCCGCGGAGGAAAACTCTGTGAACTTTCTGTTCAAAGTGCTGCGTTCCTGGCCCGTGGGGCCTTAGCCTTAAAATGCTGCAGATGTTGTATGAATCAGTTGTATCTAGTGTCATTTTTAGAATATTGGGATGGAAATGTTTGTGGATTAGAGAAAATTTGCCTTAATAAGGGGATACGTAAAGCAAATGCTGTTGGGGTCTATTGCCCATGTTTGAGGAGATGTTGGAGGGAAGAACTTTGGTTAGATTTAGAGCCATCGTAACAAATGAATTACACCCACTTTTTGAGACTGCACATTCGCAGCGTTGCGTTACGCCAAAACTACTGAACTACATAATGTGATTTTACAGTGTTGATGGGTTTTAGTATGTTATGGGTTGTGGTTTGTTGAAGGTTAGGATTAGGTTTTGTGTTTGTTGGTTCATTTTGTGTTTTTAATTCATGTTTGTATGTGTGTAAATTATTTTTTTATGTTGTGTTATTTTTGGAACTGGTGTAAACTTGACAATTTCCCTTTTGGGATAAAGTTTCTGCTCTTAATGAATATATTTAAATGCATGGGGGCGCTGTTGCATTGAAACAAAGTTTTTCTGCTTCTGGTAGTGAAAAGTGATATTCTGCAGGTTACTGTAGCAATTCCTTACAGATGGGGACAAGCAGGTGCACAGGAGCACAAAAGATAGGGGCTGCTCTGAAGCCTTCCTTATCCTCTCCTCTCCCATATGTTACTTTTATCACTGTCTGTGTATTATCATGCACACGTCCAATTTGAAGACTATAAATGGGTTTTCTAGTTGGAGGTTTTTTTCAGGAATTATATTGATGACTTATTCACTTGTCCTCCCATTCACTTGTATAGGACTGAGTGGCAGTAACTCAGCACATCCACTATACTCTGTTTTCTGGACAGTGGTTGCTGAGAACTGCTGATTGGTGGGGGTTCTGGGTGTCAGATCCCACTGATCAGATTTTTATGACCTACCGTATCCTAACGAGGGCAGGAAAATTAATTAAAAGAATAACCAAAACCTAAAGTCAGCTCAATTAATGGACATGAATATTTTAAATATTTTACATCCATGCCAACCTATCTCTCACAGCCATTAGGTAAGGATATGTCACCAACTGTACACTATCCAGTCAGGATCACTGATATATGAATAACCTGAACCAAAACTCTGTGATATGGTGCAGCATGTGAAAATCGGAAGTGTCATAAAATAATCGTAATCTATGTGAAATGTTTAATTAATCGTGATTTTGATTTAGTGTATAATCCCCCGGCCCTAATCCTAAGAGTAATTCATCAATATAAATATAGTATATGGAACCCCTATAAGGCTAGGCTCACATTTGCGTTGGAGTCTCCATAGGCCGGTAAGGAGGACTTTTTTCTCTGCTGGTTTCAGTATAAAAGTGGTGCGAAACCGTGCCAAAACCCAGTGTTATACCAGGTTTAAACCCAGTTCTGCAGGGAACTGCTTTTTAAGCAGACATGGTCTCCGTTTTTCAGGTCCTAATGCATACCCTAATGACGGAGACTGGAACGCTAGTGTGAACCTAGTGTAAAGCAATAAAGCCCTCTACTGTATGTGCTGTATGATAAAATGTCATGTTATTTAGTACTATATTTTAGTCATTTTGACTCTTTTTTTTTTTTTTTTTTTTTTTTTTTTTTTTTTTTTTTTAATGTGGAATTTGGGACACTAATCCTCCGCTTTCATGCACTGTAACAAACTATCAGGGCAGTGAATAGATTTTACTGATGTGTTTGCCCACAGATGATTTTCTGAACCCCTCAACTGTCAGAAATATGTGCTCAAAGCAGAAGTTTAGGTTCTGAATATTAACCAAAAAGTCAACGTTCACTCCCAGCATGTACAAACTTAAATGTCAAAACAATGGAAATCAAAGTGTGTGAGAGTCAGAACTTACCTGGTGCTTATGTCTAATTTATCTTGTTACAGTGGGTCTATAATATCCTGGAGAAAAAAGCAGAGGAGGATCGAATTGTCCATGAGAACCCAGATCCAGCAGTTGGCTTCATCCTTTTACCTGACTTCAAGTGGAATCAGAAACAGGTCTGTGCACTACTAGGCAGGGGCATAACTTGAGGGGGTGCAGAGGATACTGTTGTAGCCAGACCCAGAGGCATTGGGGGGCTATGAGCAGTGGTATAACTATAGGGGTTGTAGTGGTCACAGCTGTGACTGGGTCCCTAAAGCAGGGGGACGTAAGGGTCACCTTTCCCACACTATAGCAGATTAAACTTCTGTGATCTTCTTTCCAGTTTCGTGCCATCAGGTGCATATTGGTGAGATAGGTGAAGACTTATGATGTATAGCCTTCTACTGTTATAAAGCAGAATATGAACCTTTTAATGCCAAAAGAAACAGTTTGTAAGCAAGGGATTCTATGGTACAAAAGGGTCATGATTACTATGTGTGGGGCACTAATAAAGGATGGGAATGGGGCAGTATGGAGAGTGGTGTTCCTAAAGATAGTCCCTTTTAAACATCAATTACTTCACCTAGTCCTGTAGTGGAGATAACCAAGCTGGAATAATAGAGAAGTTGCCAGTCTCATCCCTGTAAGGCAGCAGTCCCCAACCTTTTTTGTACCAAGCGCCACTTGCATGGTACGTTTCCCGTTGGCCAGTGATGGGCGGCTGGGGTTTGCAGCGGTGGGACAGGCTGGGAAAGTTGGGCAGTTCATAAAAAAGAGAGAAAAAAATCCCAAAAAACAATAAAGTGCATATTTGAGTACATTTATGCATTTCCCTATACTTTATTAAGGTAGATCTCTCCATATCAAGCTTAACTTATTGATGGTATGGACATGCTAATAAAAGCATGGGTAGGGAGGGTGCCCTCATTCAATTAGGGGAAACCATCAGTCATGTGGCAATGTTACTGTAATAGTGCCACCCAGTTAATAACATTACCTTTGTGGGGACAGTTATTAATTGTAGGGGGCCACTGTAATAGTCTCTACCCACAGGGCAGGATTTTAAGCCCAGTATTCCAGCGCTGCCACTGAGCCAATAATTACAACTACATTATACTTGCCTGGTCATAATGCAGCTCCTAAAATTTGTTCTTGCACACAGGATATGTGCATCTTCTATGCTGCACCCTTCCCCAGCGGCACCATTAGATGGTTTCGGGTGCAGAATAGAAGATGCACACATCTTAAGTCTCAGAAGAGATCCTGGGAGTAGTGATCGAGTAAGCCGAAAGTAATCTGCTAGTATAGGCTACACCATCCGATCACATTCAAAAACAGGTCCTGTATGAGGTGACTGCCAATGCTCCTGTGCTATGTATTACATGCAGCATACATAGAAGCATCAGCTGACACCTAGTAGCTTACAGAGGTCCATGGCCTGGTCATTGGGGACCTCTGCTCTAAAGGAATGCTCACAATGAAGTTTTTGTAAGCTGACTTTGAGGCAGGATCTGCCTCAAAAGACACCTCTCAACTCTCCTATTCATTTCAATGGTAGTCAGTAGCAAATTTTTGAAAAAGAACCTGACTTTTTTTCTTTTTTTTTTTTTGTCTTCCAACTAGCTGCAAAAACCGGCAACAGTGGTTTATATCTCTTTTAGGTGGGTTTTTCATAGAACCTGCACTGTATATAGCAGTGATGGCGAACCTTTAGGAGACAGAGTGCCCAAACTGCACCCCAAACCCAATAATGTATTGCAAAGTGCCAAGGCAATTTAACCGTAATGCTAAGGTTTTGTCTTGGAAAAACAACTTACATTAGCATATTTTGTTTAACAAGAATGACACACAGTGGGCCCCCCACACAGTATAATATACTCAACAATGGGACCCCACACAGTATTGTATGCTCCACAGGAGGCCCTCACTCAGCATAATATTCTACTTACCTGCATTCCCATGAAGAGCAGTCAGGCGACCTCCTCCTTCCACCACAGTGCAGGTGCTGATGAATAATGTCATTGCGCCTGCATTGGGGCAGAAGTCACACTTTTATGTTGTTATAAGCCTCGGGCCCTTGGCCTACACTGACAGTTTTCAGCTGTATGTGCATTTGCACATATAGCAGAAAGATGCACTCGCTTGCTAACACAATCCTGTCCCAGATTCCCCACTTGTGAGTGATTGGGGAGCCTGGATGGGGCAACAGTGTTCATGCACCACCATGGGTATAGGGCCAAGATTCACAGCGGCATGTTGCACATGATGTGTTACAATGTAATCTCATGAAACATCATAGCACAACTTGATGTGTTATGTAACACTGCTGGATGTCACAGATATCACATGCATGAGATTGTATGAATATGTGATGTCATACAACCCCCCCCCTTCCCACTTGAGTTCATTACCTTTGTTAATTCCTGCATTTTCTAGGATACTTGTGATAAATTTTGCTGTGGAGCACAATAGATAAATTAGTTTTTGCAGTGAGTTCTCCTCGTCCGGTTTCCGGTAAACACAGATATTTATATTGCCCTCACCCTCTGGAAATGAGTCATCACTTGCTGTAAACCACAGGAGGCATTGAGTATCATGTAAAGTTCGAGCGGGATTGCCTGAACAACCCTATGTCAGTCATATAAAAATTTTCACTTGTAACATAAAGTTTAAAAGGGTTATCCAATATTATTTATTTGTTTGTTTTGTTTGTTTGTTTTTTTTTAAATATGGGCCAAATAACAGGATTCCTAAATATTTTTCCTGCTTAAATTCTGCGCCATTTATCTGCTTTATTTTCAGGTCTTGTGACCATAGTGAAGTTTCGTTTGCTAGCTTGCTACCCTCCCTGTGACCAGTTGTTTGTCCACAGATTCGCTGCATGTACCGTAAATGTGATACAAGAAGCAGCAAGTAACATAAAGCCAAGCTTTCTGTTGCCTGATTCACACGGGCTCAGTATATTTTCTGAATGGACAGAAGGCCGTGGTGTGCCTTATCTCCCATGAGAACAAAAAGATCCGGCAATTGAATTTTACAATGCCAATCCTTTGTTTCCCTATTGGCTGCCATTGGGGGAGAGTTAGAAGTCTAATATGCCTAAAATGAATTGACCCCAGACTGGAATAATACTGACTCCTCTTCACTTTCAGACACCACTGTACACTATGTCCTATATTAGTGGTTATCAAGAGTGTGCCATGCAATGCTGCCCCTGGTGGCAGACTTGACATAATAGAATCATTGGAAAGGCCAACGCCCCCCTCCAGGGTATCTGTTGGCAGGTTTGTGGTATCCAGACAGCCAGTGTGTAAGATGTAAGAGTTAGGCCTGGCAGTGAAGGGGCGGAATACCATAGCTTTATCTTAGGATGGGGCTGTTGGGTTCTTTGCCAACTTTTAATCACTTATCAATAGGGTAAAAGTGCAAAATGAACTTAAGTGGTAATCTCTAAAGCACCACCAGCTCCCATAAACAAGTCTGTATCCTTAGGTGCTCCTATGTACAGCAGTGAACATGTAAATGCATTCCCCCCCCCCCCCCCCCCTTCCCGAATCTGTGAATCCCCTCATCCTGGTGTCGGGTTGTCACTGGCTCCTCTTTCATGTAGTTAGTGAGAGCCGCTCTGATTCCTCCACTGTATACAATGACGCTGTGTTTGGTGAGATCAAGGCCATGAATTCCTGGGATCCCATTACTCCAGAGCTGTCATATGGGACACTGGGAGGATGGAGGCGCTAACAATGGGAAACTACTATAGATGCAAAGGTTTAGACAAGATCAGGTTACCATCCCACTGTGAATCCATCATTATGGACTTTGTCAATTGAGTCTTGCGGGCATCCTACCTACACAAGACAGACTTGACAAGTTTGTTTCCAATAATAAAACCCTGGTAACATCTAGTTTTCTGGAATAGGAGCAGCTATCGCCGCATATCCAGGCTGATCTGCATTTCAGGACTCTAGGAATGCAACTTATGTGGAGTGGTGACCATATTAGTTGTTACTCAGCTTTCCCAGACACAGAAGGAGGTAAGATATGAGTAAACAAATCCTTAAGATCTCATTCAGGAGGGCGAGTCAAGGGGCAAAGATCATCTTTCATCACTTTTGGCTCACCTAGTGTTAATGGAGTACAATTGCCTATTGAGCGTTGACCGGTGCTGATGTCCCATGTTCAGGATCTATTGTAGACAACTAAGCATGCTCATGTTTCGCTGTGTGAATGTGAGATTTAATATCTTTCGATTTAGCCCTTAAAGTGGATGTTTGTGTTCCCTGGAAATGCCGGGTTTGTCCTGATCAGTGGCCGCGATGGTATGTTCACTAATAGTCGTATCACATTCGAAGTCGAAACAGTGAACCAAAGACGAAGCATCCAGGAACCACAAAGCAATGAGGATTCGGCCTCTGCTGAGATTACATAGGGGGAGAGGTCATTACTTATTATATTTCTGGGAAACTGTAGGGGATACACAGCACTCTTACAGATATTTCTGCTCTCTAGCTGCAATTCAAGATCTTTCCCTGAATCGGGAACAGTGGTACGTTCTGTTTTGGGAAAACCAACATAATGAAACGGGGAATCCTAAAGTTTCTGGGCCTGAAAGTGGAATTTGCTAACCTCTGTGTTATAGCTATACTCCTGCTCGTAGTGTTCATTGTTTATGCTTTCTTGTTTTACAGGTAGATGATCTGTACCTCATCGCCATCTGTCACCCTCGCGGCATCAAGTCCTTACGAGACCTTAATGGGGATCATCTGCCTCTGCTGAAGAATATCCTTCATGAGGGACAGGTGAGAACGGCGGCGCCTAGTATGCTGATAACAGAGTAATGAAGAAATATTCTATAACTTTCTAAAAGACTTTGGGGGAGACTTAATTAAATTGTTAGAATTTTGGCAAGACTTGCAGCAAAAAAATGCATTATTGCACTATTGGAGTCATTTACTTCACATTACATCTATCACGGGCACCATTTTTGTACAAAGTATGTTAGCATGTATTACTGTAAAGCTCACAAAAATGGGTTTGTACAAGAAAGAGAAAGCTGACTAACTGGTAAAGGGAGTTACAATTTCTTATTTCGATAAATCTGGCACCATTTTCAACATTTCGTAAGTGCATTTTATTATATTGATTTATTGACCGAGTTTTGCTTGACGTCTGTGAATGGGAATATTCATGTTTACAATCATAGACTCTCATAGCTAAGAACTTGTTACAATTGTACCATATTCAAAAATAATCGGTGATCTAAAGAAATTTAGACTCCAAACCCCATTAGTTCTATTGTATCTTAGGCCTGGTTCACATCTGCATTCAGTATTCCGTTCGGGGAGTCTGCTTGGGGACCCCCACGAATGGAATACCGAACGCACTGAAAAGCGGTGAGTTTATGAAAGCACACGGATCCCATGGACTATAATGGGGTCCGTCTGTTTTCCGTGCGGAGAGGAAAGTACTTCATCAACTACTTTCCTCTCCACATGACTCGTACGGACATCACACGGAAAACACTCGGACTTCATTATAGTCTATGGGGTCCGTGTCGCTTCATAAGCTCACCATTTGTCAATGCATTCTGTATTCTGTTCCCCGCACGGAATACGAAACGCAGATGTGAACCAGGCCTTAGTATTATTCCTCATGTTCTGATTCAGTGCTCTGGAATTTCACTGTATGTTTGTAAATATACCATGCGGTCAAACTGTGCAAAACATAGCCTTTTTTTTGGAAAAAGACATTGCAGTTTTTTTGAGCCAAAGCCAGATGTGGATGCATCAGGAAGGTGAACACTCTGTATTTCCCATTCCTTTTGAATCATTTTTTTGGCATAGTTTCAAAAACACATGAATGGAAGCTGACAACAAAACTTAAACTATTGAACTTTAGAGCACCAATAGCTTGCAAATGAGGGAACTATGCTTTGTGCGGGAATCTAGAGCGAAGACCAAAGCTCAGCAAGCAAAGACTAATAGAACAGATTTACATGAAAATGGGGATCCATAGCTGAATAGCCGAGGCATATTTGGAAACCGTAGCATCCCCTCTACAGGGGTTAGGATTATAATCAAGCTGGACGATTAATTGAAAAATAACCGAAACCAAAAATCAACGAGGATAACCAACGTGCTTTTATTCACGTTGTTTATTACAATATTTGCAATTTTGTTTGGAATGAAACTATTATATTTTTGGGTCTGTAAGTTGTGGGCCAGGGTAGGTGACCAAACATTAAAAAAACATGGTTACACTCCCCTTTTCAGCACTTGTGGTTGATGTCAGGGACTTGCTCACATTATCTGGCATTTCGACGCTTGCGTCTGTCACAACACCAAGTAAGACTGAGGCCAAATCAGCGGTCCCTGACATCAGCCAAAAGTGTTGAAGACAGTAGGGATTCACGCCGCAATGCAGGAGAGGTGAGTAACTTTGTTTTTTTTTGTTTCCTCACCTCTTATGGCCTTCTGCTTATTATACTCTGAAGAGACCCCAGAGTATAATAGCAATTTGGTTCTGTCGTGTTTGGTCCGAACAAAACCGCCGGGTGAGACTCGCAGGGTTCACCCAACACTTAATCATACTGTAAAAGCAGTGTGGTGTAATGGTGACCTAAATAATCTCCTGAGTCACACATTCCTAGATTATAGGACTCCTTTTAAAGTTTATATGGTTCATAGCAGTATGAAAACTTAAGTGTAATATATTTATATTTCTTGTCTGGGGTCTATCTTTTAGGCAGCCATCTTGAAGCGGTATGGTGTCCAGGGTAACCAGCTGCGGATCTATCTTCATTACCAGCCTTCATATTACCACCTGCATGTTCATTTCGTAGCTCTGGGGCACGAAGCTCCAGGGATTACTGTGGAGCGCGCCCATCTCCTGAGTGATGTCATCCAGAATCTAGAACTAGACTCTGAGTACTACAACAGACGCACCCTGACCTATGCCCTGCGAGCAGATGAGCCATTGCTGCAGAAGTTTAAAGAAGTTGGAAGATGCTGAAAGCTGTCTTTGTTTTTGGTTTTGTATTTTTATAGGCCCCTTTTTTTTTTTTTTTTTTCTTCTTCAATTTTTAAACATTGAAATGACCTAGTATTTCTCAGTGATTTGTCTGTAGTTTATCCTTCTAAGTGTTTTTTAATGTCTTATCATTTTTGCCTTTTTATAAATTAATATGGGTATTCATGTTTCAAGAAAGTGATTGCCAGGATATGCCCTCCGTTCGTGATTGGTGGGAGTCTGACCAAAGATCTTGAAAATGAAAGGGACAAGGGATGGATTTAGTTCTGCATCCCCCTTCATTGTCTTTCCAAGCACAGTGATTCTCCGTTCAGAGCTCTGGTTTGTCCTCTAAGCTAATCAGATGTGTCCCTCTCCTGCCCCCTCATTATCTACATACTGTATAAGGCTAGGTGGATTTTTCTTTTCTTTTTTTTTTCTGATGACGTGGCTGTGGATGTTTACTGTATTCTGTAGCCAGGGAGAGGGGTTTATAGCGTCATGTTATGTATTTTGACATGCTCTCTTGAATTAGGGTGAGTTCACACTACTGTTGTAATTGTCCATCCCAGAGAGCAGTTACAGACTGATTCTGTGTCTGTTCCCATTGAAGCTATCTTCCGTCATATTCATTTACTTTTGTAACAAAGGTACAGTGCTGCATGCACTTCCATTTAATGTCCGTTGCCATCATCCTATGACAGAAGAAGGCAGTGGACATTTACAAAGGTAGTGTGACTCCCCCTTAGGTGTATGTTTGAAGTTGAGCTTGATACTGCCTTGGCTCACAAGCTTACCAACTGCAGAAGTGGCATGGAGAGTGTCTACCTGGGTGGGATGGCAGCATGATTGTGCTCTGTGAGCTGTCACTCTTTTCATCTTATGAACTGTAAATAAATCTTTATCCTTGTATAATGACTGGTTTTGCAACTCTGTAACGCTTGGTTCACACTGCTGCTTGTTTTCAGTCAATCAGATCCGTCGTGGGACCCGAACAACGGAGAGTTGGACCACTAAAACAGCGGTGACATATGGAACTCAGCAGACCACATTGACTATAATGGGATCCATTGGGTGTACATTGTTTTTGAAACTGATAGTCTCCCATGGAGACTCCGATGCAGTTGTGAACCTAGCCTTAAGGCTACATTTACATCTGCATCAGAGTTTGCGTAAAGAGCCTCCAGTGCAGATATCCCAGGTGATAAAGCCCAAAGTTGTTTTTTTTTTTAAATGGAGACAAAGGTTCAGGTGGGAACATACTAAAACACCAAGTCTGTTAGAGCATCTCCCCATTTTCAGGATCGATACCTAGACTAATAAACCATCTTGGTCCGCTTACAACTGAAGGTGTGATGATGGATGAGGAGACTGTACTTTTTTTGGACCTTATGGTCATTATATTTAATTTTTTTTTATTCTGATGTTCCTGGGCCTGTGACTAATTGAAACAATCAACTGATGTAAACTTAGCCTTACATGCACATGTAGGCTTAAAGGGGTATTCCAGCTTCCAAAATTATCTGCAAACACATCCACAGCAGTTCTAAATACTCACGGTTCCCTTGTAAGCCTTTGTTTGGCTTTATTTTACTTGCTACTCCTTGTCATTATTTACATGCAGTGAATCTGTGGACAAACTATATTTCCCATGATGCATCTGCCTGCTCTCACTCTGTTTGCTGCTCATGATAGTGGGGGAGTGCTTGCAAGTGCACAATCACAGCTTTATCTGACATACGATTTGAGAGTGTTTTACTACCTATGATTTAATTGTAGAGGACAAGGGAGGAAGACACAGAGAGTGAGAGCAGCCAGTATTTCTGCAGGGTTATCTTAAGCCAGGTTCACACAGGGGTTTTTTTTTAACTGGATTTTGACACGGAGGCCGCTTCAGAATCCGGTCCAAAAAAACGGCTAGCTGCAACTGGTGTAGTGCACCGGAATTCAGTCGCGGCATTCCGCTCCGGATTAGGCCCAAATGAATGGGCCTAGTCAGGTGGGAGGTGTCGCGCCGCGGACTCTGTGGTGGAATCCCCCTCAAGAAAGGGTATGCCGGATATGAATTCAATGGGAGGCGTTTTTTTGAGCTGGATTCCATGTCAAAATCCTGACCAAAAAAAACCCATGTGAACCCGGCTTTACAGGTTTTATTGCAAGTTCCCTGCAGCTTTTCATCCCTTCCTAGTGAAACCCGTGGCATCAGTTTTGCCTTATGTTTAAAAGCAGTAGCGCAAGCCAATATGCACATGCATGAAATATGTATAAATCTCATCCACAGGTTGCAGTAGCTTAGTCACCAGCAGGTTCATGTTGGCTAAGGGTTAGTTCACATCTGTGTTTGGTAATCCGTTTGGGGAGTCAGCGTGGGGACCTTTCCTCCCCCTCCCAAACGGAATACCAAACGCACTGGCAAGCGATGTGCAGTGAAAGCACATAGACCCCATAGACTATAATGGGTCCGTGTACTCTCCGCGCGGTGTCTGCACGGAACATGCGTACAGAAAAGTAGATCGTGATCTACTTTCATGTCTGCATGATTCGTGGGAGCAGTGTGTGGAAAGCCCACAGACCCCATCATAGTCTATGGGGTCCATGTGCTTTCACTTCACACCGCTTTCCAGTGCGTTTGGTATTCTGTTGGGGGGGGGGGGTGTTCCCCATGCAGACTTCTCTGAACGGATTACCAATCGCAGATGTGAACCAGGTATAACCTACTGCAATCTCATACTGTTGCCTTGGCTTTACTGTGCCTTCACACTCTGCAGATTTTGTTGCAGCAGTTTGAGGCTGAAAGTCCGTTCCAGTTATGTTTTGTAGCAAGCATTTCAATTTATGAAAGCCCAGTTCAGATCAGTGGAACTGATTTTCAGTACAGCTTGTGCAGGCACTCTTACTATTTTCAAAGAAAGGGAAAGAATGTGTTAGGTGCACTGGTGGTGAAGATGGCAATGCATGAGCTTAGATTGTGGTATTGAGCACTTTGGATAGTCATTTCCCATTAGGCTTCCTTCGCGTTACATTTTTCCTTGGCATTTTATTCGTTTAAAAAAAACAAAAAAAAACCCACAAAAAACATCTGCGCTGTATCCCATTTTAGTCAGTCATGCAGTCATATACCATATGGGTCAAGACTGAGAAGCTTTGGTTGGTGCCCATGCCACGCACTATTGTGGGTCGGCTTCCGCCTTCCCTCTATTTGGTATTCCTACTGTGTTAAGTGTTCCCTGATATCTTTGTGCTCCTCAATGGTATCCATTTTGTTTAACCCCCCCTTCTCCCAGAGAGAATGTCTTCTGGTATGGTCCGAGGCAGGACTTTTCTCGATTGCTGACAATGGTTGATCCTGCGACATTGGAGCTCGGGCCGTTTTGCTTATCTTATGGCCAACTGGAATCCTTCGGCCATTAAGTGGCTTCACTACTCAGGTGGTGCATTTTGTCTGCTCTCTCCAGGAGTCCCCCCAAAGTATCACTCCCCACTGTTTTTGAGAGGATTTGCTGTGCAGGTACATTCACCAGGGGCCTCTTCCCCCTCCTCAGTCTACCAGCTTCTTTCCTCCCAAGCTACTGACTCTTCCCATTTGTCACCGTTCTATGTCCAGATGGAAGGAGGCAGTGGGTAGATCTACACTCACCGGCCACTTTATTAGGTACACCTGTCCAACTGCTTGTTAACACTTAATTTCTAATCAGCCAATCACATGGCGGCAACTCAGTGCATTTAGGCATGTAGACATGGTCAAGACAATCTCCTGCAGTTCAAACCGAGCATCAGTATGGGGAAGAAGGGTGATTTAAGTGCCTTTGAACATGGCATGGTTGTTGGTGCCAGAAGGGCTGGTCTGAGTATTTCAGAAACTGCTGATCTACTGGGATTTTCACGCACAACCATCTCTAGGGTTTACAGAGAATGGTCCGAAAAAGAAAAAACATCCAGTGAGCGGCAGTTCTGTGGGCAGAAATGCGTTGTTGATGCCAGAGGTCAGAGGAGAATGGCCAGACTGGTTCGAGCTGATAGAAAGGCAACAGTGACTCAAATAGCCACCCATTACAACCAAGGTAGCCAGAAGAGCATCTCTGAACGCACAGTACGTTGAACTTTGAGGCAGATGGGCTACAGCAGCAGAAGACCACACCGGGTGCCACTCCTTTCAGCTAAGAACAGGAAACTGAGGCTACAATTTGCACAAGCTCATCGAAATTGGACAATTGAAGATTGGAAAAACGTTGCCTGGTCTGATGAGTCTCGATTTCTGCTGCGACATTCGGATGGTAGGGTCAGAATTTGGCGTCAACAACATGAAAGCATGGATCCATCCTGCCTTGTATCAACGGTTCAGGCTGGTGGTGGTGGTATCCTGGTGTGGGGAATATTTTCTTGGCACTCTTTGGGCCCCTTGGTACCAATTGAGCATCGTTGCAACGCCAAAGCCTACCTGAGTATTGTTGCTGACCATGTCCATCCCTTTATGACCACAATGTACCCAACATCTGATGGCTACTTTCAGCAGGATAATGCGCCATGTCATAAAGCTGGAATCATCTCAGACTGGTTTCTTGAACATGACAATGAGTTCACTGTACTCCAATGGCCTCCACAATCACCAGATCTCAATCCAATAGAGCATCTTTGGGATGTGGTGGAACGGGAGATTCGCATCATGGATGTGCAGCCGACAAATCTGTGGCAACTGTGTGATGCCATCATGTCAATATGGACCAAAATCTCTGAGGAATGCTTCCAGCACCTTGTTGAATCTATGCCACGAAGAATTGAGGCAGTTCTGAAGGCAAAAGGGGGTCCAACCCGTTACTAGCATGGTGTACCTAATAAAGTGGCCGGTGAGTGTATATCCTCAAGATAGTCGCAGATTGTGTAGTCTCGTGCTCAGAAGTCTTCTCAGTGTGTGACCTCTGCTCTTTTTCATACTTTGAATCCAGTGATTCCCTTGGGGTGCTGGCACTGTGGTACTGCGGTGGGCACTCTGTATCACATTTTCTGAACATGTCTCCTCATTCCGAGCTTCTGGAGGGAAGTCAGGGCTTTGACGGTTGCTCTTTTCCCACAGGGGTTCCCATTGACCCTCTTTTCCATCGCTTGAACCTCCCTCCTACAGTAGGAAGGCATCCAGACTCTTCTTGTACCTCTGCACTTCGAGGAAGACTCTCATTGCTAGAAACTGGAAGTGGGAGTGTGAATCCTCCTAGCCCTGAGCTCCTGGCTAGTATGAAGGATGTGAGAAGAATTCCTGACTGCTAGCTTTAATAGTACTCTGGATGCCTTCCAATCTTTCTGGACCCCTTGGGACACACATTGTATCTTACAGGGTCTTCCCTTTCCTGCTTTTTCCCCTTTGTTCCTTCTCTGTCTCTTGTGGTTGCCCCCCCCCCCCCCCCACACACACACACACACACACACACACGCACCTTATCCTTTTTGCCTTGTTGCTCGGGTGGTGTGATTTTGATTTCTATTTACTTGGGGATATGGCACACAGCCTTCCTCCTATTGTTGTTTTCATTATGTTCGGTTTTTAACTTTGTTTTGGAAAAAAATTTCAATAAAAATTAATTAAAAAAACCCAAAACCTCCTGTAATGCTTAGTCCTTTTTTACAGTGTTTTTGTTCACATAGCATTTGTACAGCATTTTTATTTTTTCAAATTATATTTTGGTATCCACATAAAGCCCCGAAAAAAAAAAATAAATCACTCAGATCTTTGAAAAGAACAGGCATAAGTTTTATATACAGTGTGTGTGTATGTATGTATAATATTTATATGTGTGTGTATGTATATATATATATATATATATATATATATATATATATATATAAAATATGCGCTGTATATACGTTACTCATCATTTCTCCTAAAGGATATAAACAAAAAAACTTGGGGAGTCTTCAGTAGTTACCTTTTTTAATGGCTAACTAATAATGATGGTAGATTACAATGTTTGGAAGCTCTCGGCTTCTTCTTCAGGTATATCTAAAAACAATCTCTGAAGGATGCATATTTATGTACAAGAGGGACACATAGGAATAGAATTCTAGGAGGGAGGGAAGAAGAAGGTTATTGGTTATACAACTAAACAATTCATCAGTTTGCAATGTTCTTATCAATTCCAAGTGTCTTTTATGGCTGGCTGTCTCAGTTCAGTGATTTCTGTAGGGTGCCATGAACCTCCCTCCTAGAATTCTATTCCTATGTGTCCCTCTTGTACATAAATATGCATCCTTCAGAAATAGCTTTTAGATATACCTGAAGAAGAAGCTGAGAGCTTTGAAATGTTGTAATCTACCATCATTATTAGTTGGCCATTAAAAAAGGTATCAACTACTGAAGACAAGTTTTTGTTTTTTGTTTTTTTTAAAAATATTTCCTACCCACTAGATAACACGGTACAAAAACAAACATTTTCCTTATCCTAAAAGAGAAAGAGACATGGACTGCACACGCCAGTCTTAAACATTGAGCAAGTTCTACAATACTGAACATGAGGCTCTTAATATACATATTGATCAAGGTGTATAAGCCCATTAGCCACTTCGTGGTGACCTCTTTATAGTGGGTCCCTACTCTACTGGGTGCGGCACTGAACAGCAACCGCCAGCACCACAATACAGCGCCCACAGGAAGAGTGACCCAGTAGCCCAGTAACACCCCTGCTGCCAGGCTCTAGGTCACATCGCCACATGGGCACTACAGCACAGTAATGACACCACACAGCACCACTCCATGTGAACAGTTCACAAAAAACCTTACCATATGGGGTACTGCTTTTATCGTGTGAACAGGTCTCAGAGTTCACCTTGCCATATGGTCTCGGTCAAAGGACTGGGCCAGTAGAAGGCTCCCTTAATTTAAAAACGCCTTGGCCAAATGGGAGGAGACTACAAAAGGGACTCACCTACTAGCTCTCAGTCTTCTGATTGAGGCAATAAGGTAAGGTGAATTTTTTGAGCTCTGTTCACATCGTGCGGTGCTGCGTGCCGCTCCCGTGGAGCTCTGCCTGTGGGGTGGTGTGGCCCAGAGCTTGGGGGCTTGATCTGTTGGTAAAGGTGTTCCTGGACCTTTGGGTCGCTCTCCCTGTGGGTGCTGTATTGTGGTGATGGTGGTCATTATACAGCGCCGCACCCAGTAGAGTAGGGACCCACTATAAAGAGGTCGCCATGAAATAGTTAGTGGGTTTATACACCTTGATCAATACGTATACTAAGAACCTCATGTTCAGTATTGTAGAATTTGCTGAGAAGCACAAGATCAATGTATAAGACTTGGATACAGCTATAGCCATAGAAACCAGTGCATATCCATATAATTTACAGAGCATTACACAAGTATGAAAAGTAATGGGACGCAGGACAATCGTGTTATAACAGCTCATCTTGCTGCAGGTCACGGCCCTCTACACCATGAGCATCCCTCCTAAAATACTCTGTACTGCAGTAGCTTGTTCTGAGCTGCTGGGAAATTTCAAGTGATCTCACTAGTTGCGGTTGTATAGAAATTGCCTGACTGGATTTTTCTCAGACAACGAGGAGTCCATTAGTCCCATTTCATATAAAAAAAATAAAAAAAATAAATCTGTAAAGTAATGGCTTTCTATGTGTTCTTCCTATGAGATCATAACACAGATTGGCACATGTAACAGCCCTCCCCCCCCCCTCCAGGTCAGTGCCAGGAAAAAAGCAAAAAAACTCTGATAATTGTATTTTTTCTAGACTGTTCTCTCCTACTAATCTACAGCTGGAAGCCACAACTATGCTTTATAGTCCACTGATGGACTAGTGGTTTCTGCATCATTACTGATCCTCCAAGCCCCAGGTATCTTTCTATAGGAAAAAAGGGTCTCATGAAGCCCACACAACACACAAGTATACTACAGTAACAAACGTATATGGAGCCATATACTAGGTTCTATAACTACGGTAACCTATACAGTGATCAGGTTTATGAGAAATATATCCTGGCCGTGCCTCAGATATACGGTCAGATGGTATCGGCGCTGGCTCCTCGCTTTTGGTTTCCTCATCTTCTTGGAGATTAAACTTTGAGAAGCGGATCCATTACTCAAGTCTTGGTTAATTATTAATCTTCTGGTATCACTGTCTCCTTTCTTTGCCGGCGTCATCATTGCTCCTTCACTTTTCCAGAGCTCAGCAGTAGGTAGAAGATGAACGTCTGCTGAGTAAAGATATCCATCACTTCTCATTGACAATTTATCTTCCTTCAGTCAATTGGAAAATCTGTTTAGAATTTCGGTCGGACATCCCCTGTTTTGTCCATCATGTTTCACACTGTACTGCTTTTATTGCCACAATGTAAAGATTTCTTTTTATGTTTCTTTAATCTTTAAAATTCAGTTTTTAACCCTTTCCAGCCGCAGCCAATTTGTGGTTCTTGATTTTAGTATTTTATTCCCCACCTTCCAAAGGCAATAGCTTTTTTTTTTTCAGTTCACAGAGACCTATAAGGCAAAAAAGCGCTGCGGGAAAAACCATGTGGGCAGCGCATCGCGGATCTTCCTGAAATTCTTTGGACAGAAAGTTTGCACTTTCGATTTGGAACACATTTACTTGGGACTGAAACAATGGTGGGTCTAAATCAGCTGAATCTGAAACACATTTTGACTAGGGTTGAGCCAATCTTGACTTTTCAGGATCGATTTTGAAATCCGATTTCCGATCATTTTTCATTCGAACCCGATCTTGATCCCAATTCCGATCCCAATGCAAGTCAATGAGATTTTTTTACTAATCAGAGATCGGATTTTAAAAACAATCCTATTCACTATACAGCATGGAATCTAACAATTGAACACTTTAATTGTTAGAATCCATGCGGTGTAGTGATTTTATTAAAATCCCTAAGTAGCCAGTGGATTTTTTTTTAATCCTTTGGCTTCTTAGTCCCTCCTGGTGTCCACTTACCTGCAGAGATGGCTGGTCTGGTGCCCGGGGTTCTCGTTCTTCTTCACCTCGCTGCCCCCTGCCTCCCAGGATAGGAGAGTGTGGACGGGTTAGGAGAGTGTGGGCGGGGAGACGTGACGTCTCCCTGCCCTGTAACCGCCCACACTCTCCTAAGCCACAAGGCCCGCTTTCTTCCTAGCTCTTTAACACTAATCTGGGAGGTGGGGGCAGGGAGGCAAAGAAGAACAAGAACACCGGGCACCGGACCAGCCATCTCTGCAGGTAAGTAGCTACTAGAGATGTTAGCTAGTATCCCATTAGAATGAATGGATGCAGCCGGCGCACAGCGGGTTAAGGCTGTGTGCTGGCTGCTTCCATTCATTCCTATGGAACCGCAGTGGAGCCTTCACACTGAGTATACACTCCGCTCAGAATGAGTGGAGCGTATACTCAGTGTGAAGGCTAACATTGTTAGCTTTTCCCACAATGCTTGGCCAGTAGCAAAGCATTGTGGGAAATAATCACTGATCTCGATCCCACCTAAAAAGATCATGTTCGGAATTCCGATCGCGATCGTGAAATTTTCTCAATCGCCAATCGGAATCCGATCTTTTACGAACACGATCGCTCAACCCTAATTTTGACAAATCTGCTCATCGATACTGGCATTAAAAGATCCAAAGAAGAAGATATTTTCCTCCTAAAATTAAAAAAAGCCATATCCAGGTTAAGTTCCCAAACACAAATGTCCAAATCTTCTCATTACACCTTTTCTCTGTAGGTTATACTCCTGGGTGACAAATAATGATACTATATACTGACCTGACCTGTAATACTAGTCCTGTAAGGCCGGGTTAAAACAGGGTTTTTTGGTCCGGAACCTGAGGCGGAGGCGGCCTCAGGTTCCGGACCAAAATATGGGTAGCTGTGACTGGATGCCAGCTGCGACTGGCATCCAGTCGTGCACTCCGCTCCGGATAAGGCTCAAATGAATGGGCCTAGTCGGGAGGGAGTGTCTTCAGGCCGATGTCGTGAGGCAAATCCACCTGAAAGAATGAGCATGTCACTTATTTTTTCTGGGAGCCGGAACAAACGATGCGATACGGCCTCAAAATCCTGACCAAAAAACTCTGTGTGAACTCAGCCTCAAGGTTCTGTCACACACGGTTTTTTGCAATTTTTTTTTACTACAATTAAAACTAGGAAAAAGCCTGAAAAAAAAAAAAACAAGACAAAACACAAGAGCATGCTGTATCTTTAAAAAACAAAGCCAAAGAACCCAAAAAAATACTTGAAATCAATAATATTGCTGCCCCCCCAACAAATGGCATCTTCGTGGTTCTGTGCGGCACTTGGAGTCCTGAAGATGGCCAAAAGTGTTGAGAGGGCAGCAATATTATTAACTTTAAATATAATCTCTTCCATGCCGTACAAGTTATATAATGGGTGGACTGCCTGTTTTGATGAAGTGATCTGCAGACATTGAATTATTAATGGTGAAGATGTTAGATGGAATCAGTACATTCATGGTCAAATCCATGGTCAAAGCATTAATTGGGTGTTTCTAAACTTTTTTCTCAGTGATGCAATAAAAGTAATATTCTATTAGTTTAGGGATTACAACAATAAGGGTGGTGTAAATTGGGCATTAATGGCCCATAATGCGGCTTTGTGAATTTGGTTATAACAAACCTCACACGTAAAGGGTCAATATTGATTATAATGCATATATTAGACACACATTGCTCACAGCATTTGTGGATCACAGGGCAGATGCATTAAGAACCTTGCTACTATTCTGGTGAAACAAAAGGTGCAAACTTAGGGTACATGACATTTAGTCACAATTAACATTCCCCCTACGCCCAAACAGCAGCACAAGATGGGGTATTCCTGCCCCTGTGTACTGTTAGGACAGGTGGAACTTTTAATAAACTAACTAGTTACCCTCCCATAAAAGGTCCAGGAGACCTCCCCCTCCCTGTGTTTTTTTCTGTCCTGTTACCAGGACAGGTGGAGGGAGAGGTCTCCTCCTCTCCCACACATTCCTTCTTTGGTGGAGGAAATCTCCCTTTTCTCCCCCCCCCCCTCCCCCCATCTTGTGCTGCTGCTGTCAGGGGCTTACCGGGGGTTTGGGGCTTTCTTTGCCTTCCTCACGGCGCCTCCTCCCTTCTAGGTGGGGGGTCGTCTCTCCTTACATTTAACCGCCTGGCACCATCATATCCAGGATCCTTGGGTTCTCCAACTTATACGGGAAGGCTACAAAATAAACTTCCTTTCCCTTCCTCCAGACAGATGCAGGAGGACCCGCCCTCTTCAGGGCACCAAACAACTTCATCTGCAAAGATCTGTGCTGGAGTATATCGACAAGGCTGCATTGGAACCCGTCCCCCTAAACGAACAAGGGCAAGGCGTCTATTCACCCGTGTTTCTAGTGCCAAAATCAACCGGAGGGTGGCGCATGATTATCGACCTAAGGTATGTAAATCAATTTATCCGCAAGGTCCGGTTCCGGATGGAGACCATAAGGTCGGTTCTCCCTTTCCTGCAGCCAGGAGATCTATTCGTCACCTTGGATTTGAGGGACGCATACCTCCATATTCCTATCTATCCTCCACACAGAAAATATTTACGGATTGCCACTTATCTAAACGGAAGATTACATCACTTCCAGTTTACAGCTCTCCCGTTCGGTATAACTTCAGCCCCCCACACCTTTACAAAGGTAGTGGCCCCGGTCATAGCCGCCCTGCGCCTCCAGGGGATATTTATTGTCCCATATCTAGACGATTGGCTAATAAAAGCTCAGTCAAGGGAGCTCCTCGCCACGCAGTTGAGCATCACAGTGGCATTCATAAGCGAACTGGGCTGGCTAGTAAACTGGCAAAAGTCAGTAGTGGTTCCATCTACCCGGATTCAATTCCTAGGGTTCAACCTGGATTCTCTCAGTATGACGATCTCCCTGCCCTCTCCTCGAAAGGAGAAGATTGGTCGAGCGGTTCACTACCTATCCCGAACCAGGAAGGTTACAATCAGGACAGCGATGAAGGTCCTAGGTCTCATGTCCGCGACCATCGAGGCAGTTCCCTGGGCTCTATGGCATATGCGCCCGTTACAACTCGAGATCCTGAGAGTATGGAACCACAGTCCCATGGGACTTCAGAAGCCTATCCAGCTTTCCATCAGTGCCCGTCGATCACTACAATGGTGGTCCCAACTCAAAGACGGGAGGTCCACGGTCCAGACCTCCTGGACCCTGTTGACCACAGATGCCTCCCTAACAGGCTGGGGAGCGCATCTGGGGGAGACCCTAATACGGGGAACATGGAACCCGCAGGAAAGAACTCGCTCCTCCAATTGGCGAGAACTTACGGCAGTTTTTCTGGCACTACGGACTCTGACTCCCCATCTCCAAGGGAAGGCTGTCAGAGTAAGAACAGACAATTCTACAGCCGTCCAATATATCAACAAGCAAGGGGGCACCAGGTCCCCCTCCTTGATGCGGGTGACCGACCTGATATTTTCATGGGCGGAGAAGAATTTGTCCCGGCTGTCAGCGGTACATATCAAAGGCCACCTCAACGTCCTGGCAGATCAACTAAGCAGGGGACTAGTGACAACAGCCGAATGGTCCCTGTCCCCGGAAATTTTCCAACAGCTTACCAGAATATGGGGTCTCCCCGAGGTGGATCTGATGGCCACCCAACACAACGCCAAGGTGGGACGGTTTTGCTCCCTGTACCGGGACGGCAATCCCTTGGCGATCGATGCCCTGTCAATACCCTGGAGCTTCAAACTAGTATACGTTTTTCCTCCCATTCCAATGATTCCCAGGGTGTTGGCAAAACTCAGGCAGGACCAGACATCGGCCATTGTCATCATGCCGTTCTGGTCGAAAAGGGCATGGTTTACCCACCTCATGTTAATGAGTCGAGAGACCTACTGGAGGCTTCCGTGTGTCCAAAACCTGGTAACTCTAAACAGTCAGCTCTGCCAGGATCTGGACAGGTTCAACCTCACTGCCTGGAGGTTGACGGCACCGTACGTGGAGACAGAGGATTGTCCCAGGCCATTTTAAGAACACTGGCCCACTCTACAGCGGACTCAACCAATCGTAGTTACCAGAGGATCGCCCAAGTATTTAACGATTGGGGAGCCAGGAGGCAGTGCGATACAACATCTATCGAATCAGTCCTGGAGTTTTTACAAGAGGGGTTGGACAAGGGATTGTCCCCAGCCACCTTGAGAGTACATGTCTCGGCGTTATCCGCTCTATTGGGGACTAGACTGTCTCAGAATCCTCTTATAAGGCAATTCCAGAAAGGGGCCTCCAGGCTCCGACCCCCGGTTCGGCCCCTGGCTCCCCAATGGGACTTAGCTGCGGTCCTGCAAGGGCTATGTGGCCCTCCATTTGAACCTTTAGCTGAAGTGGACTTCAAGTACCTCTCTTGGAAGGTGACCTTTTTGCTGGCAATCACATCTGCCAAGCGAGTGGGTGAGCTCCAGGCCTTGGCGGCATCAGAGCCATACACAGTCTTTTTTCCAGACAGAGTCCAGCTTAGGTTTGTTCAAGGTTTTCTGCCCAAGGTTCCGTCAGTGGAAAATATAAACCAGACTATAACCTTGCCCACCTTTTTTCCCTCTCCTTCCTCGGAGTGGGAGGAGAAGATGCACAGTCTGGATCTTGTGCGAACATTGCAAATATACCTGGACCGAACAGGCCCATTCCGTAAGTCAGAAAACCTGCTCATCAATTTTTTTGGTCACAACAGAGGGGTTAAGGCGTCCAAACCTACTCTGTCAAAGTGGATCAGAGAAGCCATCTCAGTGGCCTTGCAGACACAAGGGCTGCAGGTTCCGGAATTTTTGCGAGCCCACGCTACCAGGTCGGTGGCTGCATCATGGGCAGAGAGGCAGTCCCTCTCAGTAGACCAAATCTGTGCGGCTGCATCTTGGTCTTCCCACTTGACGTTCGCCAGACACTATAGGTTAGACTGGCATGTTTCCAAGGCAAAATCTTTTGGTTATTCTATCCTGACCTCTGCTTGTCAGGATCGCCCTCCCTAGAAGGGGTATTACTTGTTAAGTCCCCATCTTGTGCTGCTGTTTGGGCGTAGGGGGAATGGAAGATTATGTAGATAATCTGTTTTCCCTTAGCCCAAACAGCAGCACAAAGCTCCCTCCCTTTCTTGTTAAAGGATAAATTATTATAGTCGGTATGGTACTTGGAGACTAACACAGGGAGGGGGAGGTCTCCTGGACCTTTTATGGGAGGGTAACTAGTTAGTTTATTAAAAGTTCCACCTGTCCTAACAGTACACAGGGGCAGGAATACCCCATCTTGTGCTGCTGTTTGGGCTAAGGGAAAACAGATTATCTACATAATCTTCCATTCTTTACGTTGTTCTTGCCTTTCTATGTTCACTAATGTGTCTGGCCTTTTTGTGGGATATTTAGGGGCTAGTTCGCACAGGGCAAGAGGGGGCGGATTTTGGTGTGGAATCCACCTCAAAATCCGCCCCCTCACAATATAGATCTATGTAGATTGCTAGCAATCTTTTTTCCGCTAGTGGTTTGTTCCCGCTGACGGAAAAAAGAAGCGAGTTGCACTTTCTTGAAGCGCACGCCGCGTCAGGACAATCCCTCCGGACTAGGCCCATTCATTTGGGCCTACTCCGGAGCAGGAAGCCGCGACAGGCAGGCGCATTTTGGTCCTGATTCTGATGCGCTTCCTGCGTCAAAATCAGGACCAAAATTTGCGGTCACTAGCCCTAAGGGTCCATTCACACAAAGTTTTTTGGCGCTGAATCCATGTCAGTATCCACGTGGAAAAAATGCCTCCCCATAGAGTTCAATGGGTTCCTCTAGCAGATTTTTTCTGCTAGTGGAAAAAAAGCTTCCTTCAGGCGGATTCCACCTGCAAAAACCAACGCAGTCAATGGGAGGCGGAAAATCCATGTCACGGATTTGGGCGTGGAATTTGCAAAAACCACTTGGAAAAAACGCTAGCATTTTTTTCAAGGTCCATACACTGTGCTGGAGGAAAAAAACATTTCTTAATTCCTGAAGTGGATTTTTTCCTCGCCAAAAAAACTCAGTGTGAATGGACCCTTAGGGCTAGTTCACACGTGAACTGCCCGCGCGGGTTTTGACACCGAGAGAGACGCGGCGCATCGTGGTCGCGACTTTCCCTTCCGCTGTCAGCTTAAATGAATGAGCCGACATAGGAGGGTGCTGCCGGGGGCGGAAGCCGCATGGCTCAGCCTGCGCGGCTTCCGCCTGAAGAAAGGACATGTCGCTTCTTTTCTCCGCTAGCAGCAGCCCGCCGCTAGCAGAGAAAAGAAGCCTGGCGGTCTGCATAGACCACCATTGTAAAGGGGAGGTTTTTGATGCGAAATCCGCTGTCAAAAACCTCCCCTGTGCTCACGTGTGAACTAGCCCTTATGTGAGAGCAGGGTTTATGCATCATGTTCCTAATGTGTCAGTGGCATGTATGCATCATGTGCCTGATATGGGATATACACCGCTTTCCAAATTATTATGCAAATTTGATTTGTGTCATTAAGATAAATTTTTTGTTTTTTATTGAAGCTCATGTATGCTGCTGAAAAGTGTTAAATAATACAATGCCTTGGACAAGGTATAAAAACATCTGCAAAATCTGAAGCGAAAAAAAAGCTACTTTTCTGCAATGTGGGGTTTCAGCCTAATTCTCATCTGTAGTAATCCTGTAGCACTGAAAGGCTTCTCAGTGTCAGTAAAGTATAACGTTTTATTATTATTGATCCAATGTAAATATAACGCATCCTAGTAATGAAATATTGTATATCTCTTATAGTTATTTCTAGATGTATCCTTACCAGTACCAGAGTGAGTGGGATCTGTGCTACATACCCTGCACCACATAATACAGTGTATACGAAGCAGGGCACTTGGGTACATTGAGTATTTACAGAGATATGAACGGAGCTGTTATATTATTTCAGGGCAAAGAATTCATGTTTGTGCTATAAACACAGGAATTAGGAGACATTTATCTTTAGTCCGTCTTCTCTGCCTCTGCTGTGCACCTGAATACAATGTATTGTTCAGTGTTATCAACCATTCCAAGCTGTGTGTGGTTGACTTTTGGCCGGGTGAATACAGTCTATTGCCTTGTTTGATGCTATTTCAAGCAGGGGAGGGGCTGACAGTAGGACAGGTGAACACCCCTGTGACAAAAATGTTCATATTATCCATATCTCTTAGCATACGTTTATATGTGGAGATCGCTGCCCAATACGTGTCCAGCTGTCACCAAATAAGAGGAAGATGAGACTCCACGGACTGTTATATTTATCCCAATACACCTGCCCCACCCCACCCCCACCTCCAACCCCACCTCCCCATATAGCGGTCACCAACGAAGAGGAAGATGAGACTCCATGGACTGTTATAACCCAAACCCCCCACCCCCCCACCCCCCCATACCCACCACTCACTCACCCGAATCCAACTCCCCCCCCCCCACCGCCCACTTTACTAGCTTTGGCAATGCCAAATACCTATTCGGACGTGCCAATAAAGCTTTTTTGATTTGATTTGATGTAGCAGTATTTTTGTTAAACCTAAAACTCTTATTCCTAGATAAAGTACCTACCAAGCATTCCTCCCAATATAAATATGCTACCTAACAGGAGTGATCAGACCTAAGTAATAAGACATGACAACCAAAAGGTCTCAAAATGTATTAATCCAAGAAACGAAAATGTTAAAATACATAAAAACACTTGAGGCGAGATCACGGCATTTCATGTATAAATTATATAAATGTACAAATGCATTGGTGCATTTGTATTGAAATGTCACAAAATTGTAATATATCTCAAAAATATATGTGCAATACACAGGTGCAATAAATACAAAATACTATCGCACACTTACACCAGTATGGGTATGTGAATTATGACATCATACATATAATAAGCAGTATTGCCATTTCATACAGCCACATACCCACACTAAACAGATAAACATCCATATGAATCAGTATGAATGTAGACCAAAGATTGTCTAGGGATGACTGATAGGGGATAATGGTGCCATTATCAAGGGGTAAATCATTTTCGGTGTACATGGTCTGTATATCTTTTGTCTACACTCGTATTGATTCCACAGTGTTTATTTTACAGATGAACCATTTTTAAATAAATGGGGGAGATTTATCAATCAAACCGGTGTGAGTTGTAATGAATATGTCACAGCCCTTGTTCTGTGCCTTGCTCACCATATTATGCCTGACATATTCAGTTTTTTTGGCATGAACGAGGCTAAAGCCCCATATTGCAGAAACACAGCTTTTTTTTGTTGGGAAATAATGTACAGTCATGGCCAAAAGTTTTGAGAATGATACAAATAGTAATTTTTACAAAGTCTTCAGTATTCCTAATGGCAATTTGCATATACTCCAGAATGTTATAAAGAGTGATCAGCTTAACAGCAATTACTTGCAAAGTCAATATTTGCCTAGAAAATGAACTTTATCCCCCAAAACATATTTCAACATCATTGCAGCCCTGCCTTAAAAGGACCAGCTAACATCGTTTCCGGTATTTGCTCCAGTAACACAGGTGTGGGTGTTGATGAGGACAGGGCTGGAGATCAATCTGTCACGATTAAGTAAGAATGACACCACTGGACACTATAAAAGGAGGCTGGTGCTTGGTATCATTGTTTCTCTTCTGTTAACCATGGTTATCTCTAAAGAAACACGTGCAGTCATCATTGCACTGCACAAAAATGGCCTAACAGGAAAGAGTATCGCAGCTAGAAAGATTGCACCTCAGTCAACAATCTATCGCATCATCAAGAACTTCAAGGAGAGAGGTTCCATTGTTGGCAAAAAGGCTCCAGGGCGCCCAAGAAAGACCAGCAAGCGCCAGGACCGTCTCTTAAAAGTGTTTCAGCTGCAGGATCGGGCTACCAGCAGTGCAGAGCTTGCTCAGGAATGGCAGCAGGCAGGTGTGAGTGCATCTGCACGCACTGTGAGGTGGAGACTCTTGGAGCAAGGCCTGGTCTCAAGGAGGGCAGCAAAGAAGCCACTTCTCTCCAGAAAAAAACATCAGGGACAGACTGATATTCTGCAAAAGGTACAGGGAGTGGACTGCTGAGGACTGGGGTAAAGTCATTTTCTCTGATGAATCCCCTTTTCGATTGTTTGGGACATCTGGAAAACAGCTTATTCGGAGAAGACGAGGTGAGCGCTACCACCAGTCTTGTCTCATGCCAACTGTAAAGCATCCTGAAACCATTCATGTGTGGGGTGGCTTCTCAGCCAAGGGAATCGGCTCTCTCACAGTCTTGCCTAAAAACACAGCCATGAATAAAGAATGGTACCAGAATGACCTCCAAGATCAACTTCTCCCAACCGTCCAAGAGCAGTTTGGCCATCAACAATGCCTTTTCCAGCATGATGGAGCACCTTGCCATAAAGCAAAGGTGATAACTAAATGGCTCAGGGAACAAAACAGAGAGATTTTGGGTCCATGGCCTGGAAACTCCCCAGATCTTAATCCCATTGAGAACTTGTGGTCAATCATCAAGAGACGGGTGGACAAACAAAAACCTACAAATTCTGACAAAATGCAAGCATTGATTGTGCAAGAATGGACGGCTATCAGTCAGGATTTGGTCCAGAAGTTGATTGAGAGCATACCGGGGAGAATTGCAGAGGTCCTGAAGAAGAAGGGTCAACACTGCAAATATTGCAACTCATTCTGACTGTCAGTATAAGCTTTTATTACTCAGAATATGATTGCAATTATATTTCTGTATGTGATAAAAACATCTGACAAACACACAGAAAAACCAGAGGGCAGCAGATCATGTGACAATAGAAGATTTGTGTCATTCTCAAAACTTTTGGCCATGACTGTATATAGAAGTTCTTATATTTCTACCTTCCACTCAATCCACTCCTGGCTTTGGCTCAAAAAACCACAGCAAAATCTGCAACAAAAAAAGCTGCATTTCCACAACGTCGGGCCTTAACCATTATGACACTACAGTAGGGCATACATCTGGTTTATGATGATGCCAGAACCTCTACATAAATCACTCTCTCCCTGTGCCAGTTGGGGTCTTTCTTAAGACTAGCGTATAATACTCCTGTCTTCATAAATCTGCTCCAATGTGTATCTGTAAAAATACAACTGCATCACAAATTGCAACAAAGCCATCAGTGTGTTTTTCAGATGGAGATTTGATGTGCTCTTAAATAAACACAACCTGAGCATCTGAATGCACCCTTAGGCTGAGTTCACACACAGTTTTTTTGGTCAGGATTTTGAGTCCTATGTAATCCGCTTGTAATTGTTTTCTGTATGGCTTCATTCCCACGGAGTAACGCGACGCTCATTCTGACACGTAAACATGTGTCAGAGTGAGGCGCTTCAAAACAGATCCCATTGACTTCAATGGGTGCCGGCTTACGCGCGCTACCCATTGAACTCAATGGGAGGCTTTTTTACCTATTGCTTTCAATGTGACATGCGCATATCACATTGAAAGCAATAATAGGTAAAAAAGCCTCCCGTTGAGTTCAATGGGTAGCGTGCGTAAGACCGAACCCATTGAAGTCAATGGGATTCTGTTTTACTGTACTCATTATGACACGTGTTTATGTGTCAGAGTGAGCGGCGCGTTACTCCGTGGGAACGGAGCCTTAGCGGTATTTTCCGCTAGCGTAAAAAGGAATCGACATGTCCATTCTTCATGCGGATTCCGCCTGAAAAAATCAATGCAAGTCAATGGGAGGCGGAAAAGCTGCCTCACGGTTTTTGACTCGGAATTGACAAAAACCGCAAGGCGTTTTTAAGAAGATAATGCATGGCCATATTCAAAAAACGCCTCTAAAAAATGCCTCAAAAAAGTGCCAAAAAACGACACACGAACTTTACTACACCTGTTTTTCCTGACAGAAAAACTCAGTGTGAACTCAGCCGTATAGAGCTGCTGCACATTTCTAAGATACTGCTTTAATGCAGCTGTGTCTTTAAGCAATGTATACAATTTGCTTTATTGTTTACAGGTGTATTCAGGCCTGTACCAGGTTGATTATAGATACGACTTAATGGGATCTGTGTATCCAAGCTGTCACTGTGTAGTGTACCTCCTCCCCCATTAGTAACACTGAACCCCTTGCTTTTGTCCTGCTTTTTCCTATCTCCTGAACCCCTCCTCCCTCTCAACCTCTTCATCTTTCCTCTATAGAACGCCCCCTCTCTTATTACTGGTCTCCCTTTCCCAGGATTACACATTTACCAGCTACAGACACCCCATTATCTGCTCTGAACATGGCCAGTGTCCTATAACACTGCATGCACAGGAAAGGATATACTAAATGTAAAGAGTGTCTGACTCCAAAAATAAGATCAAAATAAATAGGACATCACTACGATGTTAGTAATCTTATTCTGAACATTTTGGGGCTTTACTTCCCCTATAGTATTCTGACCAGAATGTAAAGGAAAGCAAGAAAGCTACAAGACATCTCAAAAGTAGGATTGCGGATTGTCTTACACTTGATACTGATGCGTTACCAGGAGATTCATTACTGAACTCAGGAGAACGGCGACTTTCACCTGGAAAACCTAAAGATACAAATTGAGAAACGGAATCTCACTGACAAGTTTTAAGGCTCCATTATCTGAAAGGTATATGGTAGAAACAGGGCAGAATGTACTCATCTGTATCTAAGTCTGCCATGAGTGATACTGTCTGTTCAACTTTGTATACAGTGTTGGCCAAAAGTATTGGCACCCCTGCAATTCTGTCAGATGATACTCCGTTTCTTGCAGAAAATGATTGCAAGCACAAACTCTTTGGTAATAATATCTTCATTTATTTTGCTTGCAACGAAAAAGCACAAAAGAGAATGAAAAAAAGTCAAATCATTGATCATTTTACACAAAACTCCAAAAATAGGCCGGACAAAAGTATTGGCACCCTCAGCCTAATACTTGGTAGACTTCAAAAATAGCATAAGAAAAAGATAGTAGACGGCACTGCCAGCTCCAAAAGTGCAAACGTAATGACAGCCTACTTGAAAAAATCCTTGTAGATCGGAAACACTGATGGTGGAAGGTGGTGCTCACAACCCCTGGATCAACAGCATGGAGTATGAAAAAATAAAGAAAGATGTGGGTGGGCACTCACCAATCAGTAGATGGCATTTTCTTCTTTATATAAAAATAAATACTTTATTGGAATATAAAATAAGTCCTCAGGGAGGGAGAGATGGCATCGTTGGCAGAAAACAGGCAACAGCCGTTTTGCGTTAAGTCAAACGCTTTTTCAAGCCTAGTATGCATACCATGAGTTTCTTATAATGCTCTGCTGGAATTTTAGACCATTCTTCTTTGGCAAACTGCTCCAGGTCCCTGAGATGTGAAGGGCGCCTTCTCCAAACTGCCATTTTGAGATTTCTCCACAGGTGTTCTATGGGATTCAGGTCTGGACTCATTGCTGGCCACTAGAAGTCTCCAGTGCTTTCTCTCAAACCATTTTCTAGTGCCTTTTAGAGTGTTTTTTTGGTCATTGTCCTGCTGGAAGACCCATGACCTATGAGGGAGACCCAGCTTTCTCACACTGGGCCCTACATTATGCTGCACAATTTGTTGGTAGTCTTCAGACTTCATAATGTCATGCACACGGTCAAGCAGTCCAGTGCCAGAGGCAGCAAAGCAACCCCAAAACATCAGGGAACCTCCACCATGTTTGGCTGTAGGGACAGTGTTCTTTTCTTTGAAGGCCTCTTTTTTTCCCCTGTAAACTCTATGTTGATGCCTTTCCCAAAAAGCTCTACTTTTGTCTCATCTGACCAGAGAACATTCTTCCAAAACGTTTTTGGCTTTCTCAGGTAAGTTTTGGCAAACTCCAGCCTGGCTTTTTTATGTCTCTGGGTAAGAAGTGGGGTCTTCCTGGGTATCCTACCATACAGTCCCTTTTCATTCAGACACTGACGGATAGTACGGGTTGACACTTTTGTACCCTCGGACTGCAGGGCAGCTTGAACTTGTTTGGATGTTAGTCGAGGTTCTTTATCCACCATCCACACAATCTTACGTTGAAATCTCTCGTCAATTTTTCTTTTCCGTCCACATCTAGGGAGGTTAGCCACAGTGCCATGGGCTTTAAACTTCATGATGACACTGCGCACGGTAGACACAGGAACATTCAGGTCTTTGGAGATGGACTTGTAGCCTTGAGATTGCTCATGCTTCCTCACAATTTTGCTTCTCAAGTCCTCAGACAGTTCTTTGGTCTTCTTTCTTTTCTCCATGCTCAATGTGGTACACACAAGGACACAGGACAGAGGCTGAGTCAACTTTAATCCATTTCAACTGGCTGCAAGTGTGATTTAGCTATTGCCACCACCTGTTAGGTGCCTCAGGTAAGTAACAGGTGCTGTTAATTACACAAATTAAAGAAGCATCACATGATTTTTCAAACAGTGCCAATACTTTTGTCCGCCCCCTTTTTATGTTTGATGTGGAATTATATCCAATTTGGCTTTTTGACAATTCTTTTTGTGGTTTTCCTTTGAAGACAAATTAAATGAAGATAATAATACCAAAAAATTTGTGATTGCAATAATTTTCTGGAAGAAAATGAGTATTATCTGACAGAATTGCAGTTGTGCCAATACTTTTGGCCAACACTGTATAAGCATTGCATGCGTGGTACAATCGCTTGAGTTGTGTTTATAAAACACAGTGGGGCAGATTTATTATGACTTGTATGCCAGTTTTCTAGTGTAAAAAGCGGCCCTGGGCCCACTGGCTATGAGGCCCCCCAGAGCTCCCACACATACATACAGCACCTCTGATGGTGTCATCAGGGTGCCAATATAGTTATCCCATTATCCTGGGAGAACGCTGAGCCGTATAGGGCTGACTATATTGCTGTGCTAGGAGCCATGCTATTACCTGCTCCTTTACCTCTCCCCTCTTCCTTTTCCTTCCTTCATAGTGGGTGGGTTTGTTGGGTTTTGGCACAGTCGAAGTATCAGGGGTTTCACTGCACCGGCATCCAGTCGCGCAGTCCGCTCCGGATTAGGCCCAATGAATGGGCCTAGTCGGGAGGAGGGAGTGTCTTCAGGCTGAATTGCGAGGTGAATTGGCCTGAAGAATGAGCACCTCGCTTCTTTTTCTAGGAGACCATTATACTGTGTACTGGGGCCACTGGAAACACCATTATACTGTATGTTGTATGTAAGGGTAACTGGTGACCCTTTGGGATACTTTGTAGAGGAATTAAAGATCAGTGGGGATCGGGGACCTGGGTCCATTGCTAATCAGCTATTTAAAGGGAAGGCTGTGACTTCTTTACTGTTTTCATCGCACACTGTTTCTTTCATATGGCCACTAATAAATAGACGGTGTGCAATGTAAACTGAGAAGTTGTTACTGAGCTGGGATGAGAATTACAGACCCTTCATTCAGTTCATCAGTGTGGGTCCCATGTGCTGCCCCCTACTTATATTTTATTATATTTCCTGAGGAAAGATCATCAATAAATAAAAGCTGGACAACTCCTTTAATTGAGGAGCATTATTAATGACGGGGTACACAGGGGACATTTTTAATTAAGAGGCACAATTAGTTTAAGGGGGCACACAGACATTTACTCATTTAAAGATGCCCACAGGGGATATTATAGGATTTTATAATTGTGGGTAGTAACAGGATGGGGACTGTGTAGGTAAGGACAATGTGGGTTGTGTTGCAACTTTACAGACACAAGTGAAAGAGATAGGACATGTGAAAGGATGTGATGAAACCCTAGCTACACTTCTGACACTTGCACACAGTCTTTGATGGAACATGGCAGCGAGGTTGTTCCCAACATCTTGAAGATCTAACCACAGATCTCCTGTGGATGTCGGTTTGCTTAAATCTTCCGCCTCTTCATGTAATCCCAGACAGTCTCGATGATGTTGAGATCAGAGCTCTGTGTGAGCCAAATCATCACTTACGCTACTTCTTGTTCTTCTTTATGCTGAAGATAGCAGTTAATGACATTGAGGTTGTTGTCCTGTTGCAGAATACACTTGGAGCCAGTCAGACGCCTCCCTGATGATATTTCATGATGGATAAGTACCTGCCTGTATTTCTCAGCATTGGGGACATGACTAATCCTGACCAAATCCCCAACTCCATTTGCTGAAATGCAGTTTTTGGCTGCAATTCTTCCATGTGGATCACTTGAAGCCAGACTTCTCTAAACAGTAGATGGGTGTACCTGGGTCCCACTGGTTTGTTCCACAAACAAATATGCAAATCTCCAGCACTATCAAAAAATATAAAACTTACCTTTTAATCTATATAGATATAAAAACACAAAAAAAGAGGTGCACCTCAATAAAACTAATGTGTTTTGAACCCATTCATGGTTAAACATGGCCTGAATATGGACAACATAAACCACAGACATATATATATACCAGGTGAAAAATCAATCTTTCAAATAGATGAAATTGTAAAGGTCACCACTATGGAAATACATTATACAACAAATATATTTCAACTAATACAAAATATATGACATCCTTAACATGGATGTGCCGAGTCCATCCTTTGGGCATTTGGTATCTAGGTACAGAATCCAAAACACTTCTCTATAATGTACAGCCTGTTCCCAATCCCCACCTCTCTTAGGGTCCTTTACCTTCTCAGTGCCAGACACTGACATGAATGTAGTATCTCCCCGATGACATAAAATAGAATGTTGTGACAACCCTGACAAATTCATATTGGAGGGATTATCGACGTCTATAAATGTTCACCCAGTCTTTTGTGCAATAGTCGTCATGTACAGCGGAAACTTATTAAGACTGAGTTTACCTATGTCAATCTACATACTGTAAGCAACAGAGTATGTTGCTAGATACAACACATGCTTGGTAGCACAATTGATCAATGTATGTATTTCAAATGCCTGATATTATGCACTGAGCAAAAATATTGCATTTCATGTATTTACATGAACCACAATGACCATTACCACAATTATGAGATCCCACTGTTGGAAACCAATTAGATTTAATCAATGTTGGTGTAGATGCAGATGGGTATAATAGCGGTGGTGATGGTTTGGTAGCCCACTTATGAAACCTTTGCACTGGGCCCACAAATGTGTTAAAACGGCCCCGACTGTAAGCACAATGTATCTTTCATCTAGCGCACAAAGTTTTCTTGGACCGACCACCTACATTCCTCAGTGTTACCTGTTTCTTGGTGCTTTTTCGGTACTATTCCGTTATCGGGCCAGCAGCAGCGCAGTTCAGCAGCAGCTTTCGGGACAGCAGTTCAGCAGCGGGAATTACAATGACATCCGAGGACTGCTGGCCCGATGCTTGTGCCCAGTAACCAGTACATCGATGACCCCCCTCCCCCATCCTTCTCCTCCTGCCAGTGCTGCCCCCCAGCTCTCCTTACATCTTCCCCGTACCCTCTCCCCGCCACACGACTAGGCCTCACCTCAGCGCTAGTACCGAGACCGAAAGGAAAGACACCGGGGCTCAATCCAGGCCCTGACAAGAAACACGCCGACTATAGGAACGGTGAGCTACAGCGAGCCGGAGGGACAAACTTTCTGCAGCGTCCGGCGGCTATCTAGTAGCATTCATTGCTCAAGATTTACGGTGAGGCCTATTACAGGGAGAGGGTACGGGGCAGATGTAAGAAGAGCTGGGGGGCAGCACTGGAAGGAAGAGGAGGATGAGGGCATCGATCGATGTACTGCCTACTACACACAAGCACGGCCTCTATCATCGGGCCAGCATCGGCTTAGTCATGTGGCGGGGAGAGGGTACGGGGTAGATGTAAGGAGAGCTGGGGGGCAGCACTGGAAGGAGGAGGAGATGGAGGGGGGGTCATTGATGTACTGGCTACTGGGCACAAGCATCGGGCCAGCAGTCCTCGGATGTCATTGTAATTCCCGCTGCTGAACTGAACTGCTGTCCCGAAAGCTGGTGCTGAAATGCGCTGCTGCTGGCCCGATAACGGAATAGTACCGCTTTTTCAAAAGAGCTTGTGCAGCACAATCCTGACACTCCAATCCGACTTGAAATCTTTGCCTAGGAGAGACCTTACTGGTGTAGTATAAGTACCTTGTGTCTTGTTCTCAGTCTTGCCATGTATGTATGACCTCTGATATGAAACAGTAGAGGTGAGCGAGTACTGTTCGGATCAGCCGATCCGAACAGCACGCACCATAGAAATGAATGGATGCACCTGGTACTTCCGCTTTGACGGCGGCCGGCCGCTTAACCCCCCGCGTGCCGGCTACGTCCATTCATTTCTATGCGAGCGTGCTGTTCGGATCGGCTGATCCGAACAGTACTCTCTCATCTTTATGAAACAGTCTTTCACAACATCATCGCCTTTGTAGCAGAGTTTGGCTTTTGGTTTATCCTATATTAAGCCTCCTACACAACTGTTTGTGTTCAGTTAATGACTATGTTTCAACCTACATATGAAAATGGTTATTACCTGTTGGTATAATTGAAGCGAGAAGTTCATGGGAGGAAACCCACCAGCCAAACAGAGTGTAAACTGATGTGCCGAATCCATTAACAATTACCGGAAAGGTTTAGATGCAGTTATTGCTGCACAAGTGGGTCAGACACAGTACACACAGTATGCTACAGTAAATCTTTTTTTCTACTTTAAATTTTTATTATTTTGGCATTTTACTAATTTGTCGTATCATTGATGTGAACAACGTTTTTTTTTTTTTTTATTTCAACATTTTTATTGATTTTCCATATTCAATACATGTTATGTAGTATAAACTATTACAACTATTAACGACAACCGCCTTACAGGCAGACTTGTGTAGTGGCCCATAGCAACCAATCAGCTCAGCTTTCACTTTACCTCAGCAGCTTCAGTGATGAAAGCTCCCTGTATAGTAAGGGAGCGTTCACACTACCATCGGTGTCCGACAGCTAGTGTCCGATGCTAATGTCCGCGCAAAATCTTGCGTGGACATTAGCATCAGGCTCTAGCTGTGTCCGTTAGATTTTGCATTGATTTAAATGGACATCGGGTGCGTTCTTTTACTGTCCGTGGGTGTCCTTAACTATCCGTTCACTACATGTAGGTTTTTGCTGTCTGCTTGAAAAATCGGACAGTACAATCCTGATAGAGCCTTCATTAAAGGGGCTCTATCAGCAAAATGTTGCTGTATGAGCCCCACATATGCGTGAATAGCATTTAAAAAGGCTTTTCAGGCACCGCTAATCTTATTTTAAACCTCCACTACTGCACAGGCTTCGGTGCTCAGGATGTTCAGTTCCCCTTACAACTTCACGAGCATACTGCGCATGTGCAGTACGCTCGCAAACTGCCATTGCTAAAAATGGCGCCAAAGCCTGCGCAGTAGGGCTCCAGAGGGAAGCTCTACTACGCAGGCGCGGGATTTGAAGCCATTACGCTAGAAGAAGAGGACGCTGAAGGCAAGAAGAAAGAAGAGGTAGGCGTGCCAGAAGATGACGTTGGATCGTGCACGACCGCCCACCGTACACATTCAGGTATGAGTTACATATATGTTTTTATAGTTTTATTTTAAAACGGGACGGGGGTTTAAAATAAGATTAGCAGTGCCTGAATAGCCTTTTTAAAGGCTATTCACGCATATGTGGGGCTCATACAGCAAAATTTTGCTGATAGAGCCCCTTTAACAATTATGTAATGGCACTCTCAGTGCCCCCACATGTAGTATAATGGACCTCTGAGTGCCCTCACACTCAGTAGAATGTTCACATCAGTGCCCCCATACTCTTTGTAATGTAGTATGATGTAGTCTGTGCTCCACTTGTAATATAATAGCCCTCACACTTCAGTGCTTCATATTTAATGTAATTTCCCCACAGTGTCCCCACATGTAGGATAATGACCCTTCCACACATGTAATACAATAGCCCCCATGGTCAGTAAATTGTAAGGAGCGAGTGGTAACCTGTATTTATTATTTACCGTTGAGGTGGATTAAGTGTAAGATAGGCCTCAGGCTGTTATGAAAGAACACCCCTGGATTCATGCCAACGATCCCTATAACAGAATAATGCTCCATATTGTCCTTTTAAGCAATATAATGTTCCATAGCAGCCCTCCACATAGTATAACGTCCCATAGTGGCCATCCATGTAATATAATGTCTCATAGTGGCCCACAAACAGTATAGTGTCCTATAGTGGCCCCTCAACACAGTATAATATTCCATAGTGGACCTCCACGCAGTATAATTTTCTATAGTGGACCTTCACATAGTATAATGTGCCATAGTGGCTCTTACATATAGTTTATGTCCCATAATGGTCCTTCCATAGAGTATAATGTACCATATTATCTCCTTCATAAAGTATAATGTGCCATAGTGGCCCCCATACAGTATAATGTCCCATTATGGTCCTTCCTTATAATATAATGTCCCATAGTGGGACTACAAGCCATCCTTCCACACAAGTTGTCCTCCTTACCTACAAGCCATCCTTCCACACAAGCTGTCTTCCTCACCCACAAGTCAGCCTACTCCACAAGAGCCTGGAACGGGCCCTTCATTCATGCCCTGGGTAAACTATGCAATGCCTGATGTCCAGTGGCGTAACTACTGCCGTAGCAGCAGAGGCAGCTGCCACAGGGCCTGGGACATTAGGGGCCCAGCGATAGTCGCTACCGCTGCATTTTTTTTTTCTTAATAGGCCGTTACTGGCTGGAGTTACTCCAGCCGGTAACGGGCCCTATTTACTTACCGATCCTGGCAGGGCTGGGATTGGTAAGTGACACCGCGGGCCCCACAAACACTATCAATATACTCGGGGGTCTTTTCAGACCCCCGAGTATAATGATCAGAGGCCCGGGAGAGGTAAGAAACATAAAAAACACTGTTACTTACCTCTCCACAATCCGGGCAGGCTTCAAGCCTAGTCGTATGATGTCTCATGACCCTGGCCTGCGTCCCGGTCATGTGACGTCTGACGTAATTGAAGATGGACTACAGTGGAGGCCGACAGCGGAAGACTGCAGCAGACCCGGGAGATAGATGAGTAACAGTGTTTTTTTTATGTTTTTCTCCCCCTGGGTCTCCGATTATTATACTCTGGGGTCTGAAAAGACCCCAGAGTATAATAATTGTTTATGGGTGTCCACAGTGGGGCATAATACTGTGTGCAGAGGCCACTATAGGGAATAATACTGTGTGCAGGGGCCACTAAGGGACATAATACTGTGTGCACGGGCCACTATGGGGTATAATACTGTGTGCAGGGGCCACTATGGGGCATAGTACTGTGTGCAGGGTCCACTATGGGGGATAAAACTGTGTGCAGGGGCCACTATGGGGGATAATACTGTGTGCAGGGGCCACTATGGGGGATAATACTGTGTGCAGGGGCCACTAAGGGACATAATACTGTGTGCAGGGGCCACTATGGGGCATCATAGAGCGCGCAGAAATGCGTAGGAGGGGGTTGGTCGAGGTCTTCGGTGTCAGTTGTCAGGGCAGCTCATAGGCATTACTTATTCTGTCTTAGTTTTTTTTTTTTTAGTTTTTTTTGTCAGGAAATCCATGCAAACACAGGGAGAACATACAAACTCCTTGCAGATGTTGTCCTTGGCAGAATTCAAACCCAAGACTTCAGCGCTCAGGAGAATGAGGGACTGAAAAAGTTTCCATGCCTCCTTATGAATGGAGCTTGAGTGACTGGCACTCTTTTTACTGCTATGGGGCTGCTGGGACTCCAAAATCTGGCGTCACTGGCAGCCCAATAGCAGTGAATGGAATTCCGGTCAGACAAGCGCACTTGAGCTCCATATCAGCACTTCCGCCTATCCACCATTACAACCAGCATCTTGTCCCTGCTCATCTCTATAGCTGTGTCTGTGCAATTCCTACAGCTGAGATGTGGGCTCTGATATATTGTTGCAGTTACATCATTCATTGTGTTTTCTCATGCAGCCTTTCCTGCCAAACATTGTTGGGAGGGTTTCTGCCCGAATAATTATTCACTAGAGAAACAAGCCTCTTGTGTTAAATAAAGGCATTGCGAATTTTCTTTAAAATGACGTAGTTATTTATATTGATTTTAGTTAATTAATTCAGAATAAAATGCATTGGAACAAAAAAACGCATTTGCGCCAATTTCTTATGGGTTTAATTCTTACGGCGTTCACTATGTGGTTCACTACTGTATGTGGTAAAAGTGACATATTACCTGTATTCTGTGAGTCAGTACAATCAGGCCATACCAAATTTATATAATATTTGTAATGTCATGAAAGTTGCAAAATAGAAAAAAATTTATGTGTGGCCCTGTTCAGACGCCTGTGACTTTTTCATATACACAAGTATGGCGCCGGGTATGGCATCTTTTTATGGGGGACAAGATGTTTTTAATATTTTATTATTCTAATAGTCTAGGCTAGTCTAAGTGTTTATAATTATTATTGTTCATTTATTTTTATCTGTGATTTAGAGAAAGAGGAGTGATTTAAACTTTTGTATTGTTGTTTTTTTATATATAATTTTAAAAACTTTATTTTGTTTTACATTTATTTTCAGAACCCCCTTGGCACCACAAACAATAGGGGGCAGATTTCTCCTACACTATACTGCAATACTAATGTACTGCAGTGTATAGTAAAATCCATTCATTTCTATGACATGCTGCCTATTGCCAGCTGTCATGCCACCCGATCGCCAATCAGCTGCAGAGCCCTCTCCATACTGCCCCTTGTGACCAATGACGTACTTTTATACATACTTTTGTTTTATCATTTATGAATTTCCTTACAGTTTTTTTCAGCCACAACTTATGTTCCTAAAGTGCCATATGAAATATCTCTTACACAGTCTATTCAGTCTATTTAAGATGCTTTTAAAAGTATTCCATTTAGCCTGTATATATATATATATATATATATATATTTTTTTTTTTTTTTTCAGCAAATTTCTCCTTAGCTAATGAAAATAGGCCAAAACAAGTTGCTACAATATCCCCATTAACCCACTCCCTCCACTGGCATTTTTTCGATTTTCGTTTTTGAATCCCCCCCCCCTTCCAAACCCCATAACTTTTTTATTTCTCAGAGTGTATGAGGTCTTACCCCTCATTCACATCTGTGTTTGTATTTCGATTGTGGTCCGTGTGCTTGCCGCCAAATCTCCGCAGGGAACATGCGGACAGAAAAGTAGTTCACAATCTACTTTCCTGTCCACAAGAATCGTGAGGGCAGCGAGCGGCAAGCACAAGGACTCCATTATAGTCTATGGGGTCCATGTGCTTTCACTGCACACCGCTTGCAAATACGTTCAGTAGTCTGTTGGGGGGGGGGGGGGGGCCCCATGCAGACTCCCCGAATGGATTACCAAATGCAGATGTGAACGAGGCCTTAATGTTTGTGGGACAAATTTTTCTTCATGATGCTACCATTACTTATTCTGTACAATGTACTGGGAAGCTGGAATAAATTCAGAATGGGGTAGATTTGAAGAAAAAATGCATTTGTGCAACTTTCTTACAGGCTTCATTTTTATGGTGTTCACTGTTCTGCCAAAATGACACGTCATCTCTAATCTATGTTTTAGTACAATTCCGAAGATACCAAATTTATATGGTTTTATTTACATTTTAACCCCTTAACAAAAATCCAAAACTGTTTCAAAAAAGTTTTTTTTCTAAAAGTCGCCATATACATTTCCATGTACAGGGGTGCATAGGACGTCTTTTTTTGTGGAACCAGGTGTAATTTTTAGTTATATCATTTTGGGGAATGTCTATTGCTTTGATCACTTTTTATTCAAACTTTTATCAGAGACAAAACTATAAAAAAAACAGCGGTTTGGCACTTTTGATTTATCTTCCTGCTACGCCATTTACCTTATGGGGAATTTTTTTTTTTAGATTTGTAGAGCGAGCGTTTTCAGACACAGGGATACCAAATGTGTAGGTGTTTCACAGTATTTAAGTACTTTAATATGTGTTCTAGGGAAAAGGGGGGTGATTTAAACTTTTTTTTTTTTTTTTAAATTTATATATTTTTTTACTTTTTTTTTTTTTTTTTTAATTGTGTGCATTTATTAGACCCTCTAGGGGTCTTGAATCCTAGGGGGTCTAATCACTAATACACGCATGCATTGCCTTACAAAATACTGGCATTTCTACTGCAGGCTACATAGAGTAGCCTGCGATAGAAATAAAGTACAGACAGGCCTGGGAGCCTTCACAAGGCTCAGACAACAGAACACCAGTCCTGCAGCTTGCTCCAGGTGCTGTCAATCCCCGACAAAATGGCGGCGCCCATGCGATGCCGGTAAAATGGCGCCTTGGTCAGCTTTGACTGAGGCGCCAGAAGGGATAATGTTCACAATCAGTGCGGGCACTCCTCGCAGACATTAGTGCTCGGTGTCTGCTGGTTTATAATATACTTTCTGTATCAATTCCTCACGGTTTTCTAGATCTCTACTTGCTGTCATTCACTCTGTATACTTCCAGGGGATAAAAAGCAGCCCATAGTCATGTGATATACAG
Source organism: Leptodactylus fuscus (assembly GCF_031893055.1). Classification (NCBI taxonomy): domain Eukaryota; kingdom Metazoa; phylum Chordata; class Amphibia; order Anura; family Leptodactylidae; genus Leptodactylus; species Leptodactylus fuscus. The sequence goes on from NC_134270.1 coordinate 61,872,425, forward strand.
TCCATGGTCATGTGATGAACACACAGGAGCACAGCGTTTCTCCCAATATTGTTCTGAAAGTGGCCAACGCCTTTATGGTCCAGTGTCAAGGACACTCCCCTATAGCATCATACTACACAGTATAATGTCTACACACAGTATAATGTCCCTCTTAAATGCCTATGGTATAATAACCCCCACATTATAATATCATCCTTGAATATGGCTCCACTTTAAAATACCCCCCTGAATATGCCCCCACTGTAAAATGTCCTCCAACTGATGTTCCCGCGTTATAATATCCCCCTAAATATACCTCCACATTATAATGTCCTCCTCCTGGTGCATAAACAGGAGCACAGGAACAGTAAAAATTAACACTTACCTCCCCCATTCCCCCAAACTCCTCATCTGTCTTTGTTGCTTACAGCTTCAGAGTGCAGCAGGCGAAATGTAATGACATCACTACATCGCGCCTACTGCTCCCCAGATGTTGGGAGCATTGGCAAAGACTTCGTGAAGCAGGGAACATCTCCCTTATTTACCAATGTATTCAACTCATCAGTGTCCAGAGTATGCAGATGAGTTGAAGAAGTGATATACCTCCTGTTGTCTGGGACAGCATTCAGAATCTGGGACTGTCCTACTAAATCTGGGACAGTTGGGAGGCAGGAAAATGGCTGATGAACAATTAATACCTGACAGCTCCCAATTACAGTCAATGGGGTCCCTCAGGATCTGTTGTTGTCTGGATCCCTTTTAATGCTTACTTCATTCTTCTGTTCCTATGAAAGAACTAGAGAACAGATTGAAATGACACAAGTGAGAAAGTATCCTTAGTTAAACACATCAGCCGCACAAATAGCTGTCCTGAGGGTTCGCTGCAACCTGTCAGTGTACAGTGCAGGTAAAATGTATCAGTCTGGAATTCAGGCTAGCTTCCAGGGTTGTCTAGACCAGAGAAAAGTGTAAGAAGCACTTAGCTGTAAGAAGTATTAATGTGGAGTGTTTAGTGAATGTAAGGAATGTTCTCATTCACTGACAACACACATCTTAAAATGTTGAGAAACTAGGTAAAATATAAAGTTGCAGAAATATTTTTACATACAAGAATAACTTTTTTTTTGGCAGGGACAGATGGTGGAGAGTCACCCCTCCTAAGGACTCTGTCTCCTTCCATACCTCCCAATTGTCTTAGATCAAGTCCCGGATTTCTGGTGCTGTCCTGCTATCCTTGCAAGAAAGAGGTATGCCTCAGCATCAACTTTATCTGCATCTAGACTTCATAGTACAAACATAATAAATGACTAAGATGTATTTGGAAGAATATATTTCTTAACATTTCATAAGAAAACTGTTGCAACACATATAATCATGTAAATAGTTCTGGGTGTTAGTCTGAGGTTTTCCTAAGAAGTTTAAGCCGTTTCTTCATTGCGTCAAATCCACTCTTCCCGGGAATATCCGGGTATGTCAGGGTGGATTAGTAAGCAAACAGTTTGAGGCCAAGACTTCAAATTGGACTGTCATGTGTGAGTGGTCGTGCTGAGCGTGCTCACTGCTGCCAGGACTGTGAATTATCGGACAAGGAGACGTTATAATGAGATCTTGGCAGTAATACTGTGCCCCTGGTTCTCACACAGATAAGATGAGCCACCCCCAGCTCTGGGCAGCACATCCTAGACACAGCTGTTGGCACGGAGAACACCAAACTTCTGCCCATAATCCTGTAACAAGGTATTCACAGCACAACACATTAACCCTCTCCATTCCTTGCAGTCATAAAACCTGCTCCCCTCCCTATCCCAAATAGTGGGATATTCTATATAATTATAGCCGGTCACAGAGAGATGACAGAAGTAACTGTAAGGAACTATCTATCTATCTATCTATCTATCTATCTATCTATCTATCTGTCTGTCACCTATCTATCTATCTGTTATCTATCTATCTATCTATCTATCTATCTATCTATCTAGCTCCTATCTATCTATCTATCTATCTATCTATCTCCTATCTATCTATCTATCTATCTATCTATCTATCTATCTGTCATCTATCTATCTATCTATCTATCTATCTATCTATCTGTCATCTATCTATCTATCTATCTATCTATCTGTCACCTATCTATCAATCTATCTATCTATCTATCTATCTATCTATCTATCTAGCTCCTATCTATCTATCTATCTATCTATCTATCTATCTGTCACCTATCTATCAATCTATCTATCTATCTATCTCCTATCTATCTATCTATCTATCTATCTATCTATCTAGCTCCTATCTATCTATCTATCTATCTATCTATCTATCTGTCACCTATCTATCTATCTATCTATCTATCCATCTCCTATCTATCTATCTATCTATCTATCTATCTATCTATCTATCTCCTATCTATCTATCTATCTATCTATCTATCTATCTATCTATCTATCTATCTATCTATCTAGCTCCTATCTATCTATCTATCTATCTGTCACCTATCTATCTATCTATCTATCCATCTCCTATCTATCTATCTATCTATCTATCTATCTATCTATCTATCTATCTATCCATCTCATATCTTTTTCAGGCTGGTTTCACACAAGCATTTTACTGTGTCTTTTTTTGGGAAAAAAATACAGCACCCAGATGTTACATGTTAGTCTATAGTATAAATGTTAAAATACTTTTTCACTTTACATGGCTTTTTTTTCTTTTTCTTTTTTTTCTTTTTCTTTTTGCCTGAATAGAATTTTTTTTTTTTTTGAATGCAGCATGCTCTGGGTCTGGCAGTTTTTTTTGGGTATGTTCTTGTTAATTTCATTATAGTAAAAAATGCATGAAAAAAAGCAATAAAAATGCTGTGTGAAAAAAAAAAATGCCGGGGGGGGGGGGGGGGATGTCCATAAAATATAATTAAATGCAATACTAGAATTTTGTTTCTGCCATTTTTTAAACCAAAAAAGCCATCAATCAGGGCTTGTATGGGGTGGGAGGGGGTCAAGCTGTAACAGTTGCTACTGGGCCCAGGACTCCAGGAGGGCCCTAGAAGCCCCTATGTCCCATAAACATACCACTATTCTAAATGGCACATGGTGGGATTTCACATTCAAGTTATGCCTCTGCGAATGCAAAAACTATGTGTGAAGGTAATCTTATCAATTTATTCTATCTATCTATCTATCTATCTATCTATCTATCTATCTATCTATCTATATCTAATGTCTGGAATGATGTAGGGCTCTAAGCTGTAGGACTCAGGATCTGGACAGTGCAACCTGTCTGCTGGGATTTTGATTTTTCTGAAATTTTTGGCAGCACCTGTCCCCAGCCCCATCTGTGCTCAGTGTAAACAACAAGCCCTTTGTCTGTTCTGTGCAGAGCTCTATTGCCACCCCCCCTTCCTTGGAGACGCTCTGAGGAAAATGTTCCGACCCCTTGTCCTTTTGTAGAGTAACACAATTTTCCCTGTGTTATACCTGCTTTGACGCCTGATACCTGCCACCTGACATGTGTGACCTTCCTGACTCCTGGTACCTGCTGGACCTGAACGGTGACTGTGCCAGGTCTTTACTGTAGATTTATTATTAACCAACATCCTACATATAGCGTGACTAAAAGCCTATAGGCCTTGGTGCAAGCTTTGATATGTGTTCCCTAAGCCATATTCTTGATAATGACAATTATACAGTATGTGCTGCAGATGCGAGGCATGGACTTGCATTGGACACAACTATAGTACCCACAACTGTTCTTATCAAGAATATGTCAAGTAATCAGCATGGCAAATGACATATAAGCCATGACGGGTGCTGAGAGCTTTGAAAAATAGTCATCTGGGAGAGTGCCGCCAGTTGGCCACCCGCTGATCTAAAATTGATAATCTGTTTTAATAAGGTGGATATCCCCTTCCATGTTAGTGACAAAAACAACATGCCCTTTCTTCTTGGGTGGGATCCTGGCTGGGTATTGTAGGCTGGTATCTCTAATGTGTTTGCATATCCATATGTTTGCAAGTATGGAAAGGGAGACAGCGCTTAAGTTATTAGTCTTTCCTCAAGCACTGTCATGATGCTGCTGGCCCTCAACCCCACCAGGCCTGGTTGCAGGGGGTGCGATGTTATACCCATATCCATTATCAATCTACCTTATTTGGCCATTTAGTTGTGTCTATTTCTAGGAAAATTGGATGACAACCAATATGGCTGCTATTTCAACTCTCACAAGTATTATCATAAAATTCCTGAATGCGAAGTCATCCTTTTATGTTTGTCTTCATTCCATTTGTCTGTGCAGTGACAATGGTCACTCCTACAGTAATAACACCCTATGTTTTGACTGACATTAAAGGAATTCAGTAGTTAGGAAAATCCTCTAACTCTCCATCTCCTTGTCACATTGTATTGTCTAGCACATCTGTGCAACATTGTTTTCATGCATATTCTCATAGAACTGCAAATCATCTGGGGCGTTCTGCACATTATTAACCCTGTGTTGTTTGTCTCTTATGAAATCACAAACATTTATCTTCAATCTATCTACAACTGAAAAAAGATACAACAAAGTTGTTTTAAAGAGGACCTTTCATGTCCTCAGGCACATGTGGTTTTACGAGTATTTACCGCTAGAAAACCGACAGTGCGTTGAATTCTGCTTTCGTTCAAGTCCACTTTCCCATTATGTGTCCCAGGGCAGGAGATATTGGTGCCGTTATAATGGTACCGATCTCTGTCCATTGTCAGAAGGGTGTTTCTGATAGTCCAGCCGGGCTGTAAGGAATAACCCCCTAACAGTACTTGTCCGTAGCCCTGTAATGTCAGAGGGGGTGTTCCTTACCGCCCAGTGATGACGCTAAACTGTGAGAAATAACTCACCTGACTGTACTCATCCATAGACTAGTACTAGGGGGTGTTCTTCACAGCTTAGCGTCATTGCTGGGTTGTTAGAAACACCCCCTCTGACAGTACACAGCTATGGACGAGTACTGTCAGGGGGTGAGGGGGGTTCAGCTAGATGGTAAGGAATGCCCTTCTGACAGTGGGCAGAGATTATATAGACTATAACGGAGGGTTCTGCAGGTGGTGAGCACAAACCATTTCTCTGTTCTTATCCTTTTTGGCTTTTGTCATTGCTCTCACCCATAGAGGTTACATGAGATGGTGTCTACAACCCACAGAAGTTGCTCAGGTAGTGCAGATCATCCAAGATGGCAGAACAATGCAAGCTGTGGCAAAAAGGCTAGCTCTGTCTGTCAGCACTGTGTCTATAGAATGGAGTAGATACCAGGAGACAGGCCAGTATACCAGGAGAGGTGGAGGGGGCCATAGGGGGGCATCAGAAACGCCACCTCTTCCTTTGTGTAAGGAGGAACAGGAGGAGCACTGCTAGAACGCTGCAAAATGACCTCCTGCAGGCCACCAACATCCATTTATCATTTATCCTGGATTCTTTTATATAGAATTATTGGATACTTACCTTTTCTCTTTCTTTTCTTCATTTATACTGCTGTGCATCTGATCCAGGATCATGCCTCAGAATAGCAGGGGCCATTATTCTATTGCCCTAAGGATAGCAGTGGAGATCAGTGGCTAGAGCGGAGGGCACACACTGAATAGAGAGTTTTCTATGAAGTCCTAACCTTTCTTCCTTTCAGTCTGTGGAGACCCCCCTCCTCCTTGTCCCGACTACTGAGGAAAGCATCTTGCATACAGCTAGAGGAGGAAGCTGTACAGGAGTTGCTCTGTGGAGAGAGGATAGAAGAAAGAAGGGGAGTGTGAATAATTTGAAAAATGGCCATATGATAGGGGCTACAAAAACATTCTCCACGGCCTTTTTTCACTTTTGTGTGAATAAGACCTCATTCAGTTCTTTTACACCCATCCTCCACTGGTTTTACTATCATGTATAATATAGAAAAATATAATAAATTTTTTTTCCTGACACCCAAACCTGTACCCATCAAGTGCCACAATAAACACTGGACTAGGAGTACACCCTAAGAATCAATACAGCCCTGGATGGTTCTTTTTGTACCTCTAATGGACCATTGTACATTGGTCATCTAAACCCAGCAGTCCATTAAATATGAAGGAAAAACTCTGCAGCACGTATACAGAATATCTGCAGTATCTGCCGCACAGGCACAGAATTCTCTCACTTAGTGACCGATTAAATGCAGTTTCCTTTCACACTTCCATTATTAGTCAGAATCATTAGCTGGATCCTTCTGCTCCGTGTCTCCTGCTTCCTGAAGAAGTAGATTGATTATTGATAAGTTTCTTGATCACTTCAGGGCATGTTGAGTTATAGGGTATTTGCCCCTGAAATTAAAAATTTCACTGAAATTCATGAACTTCTACATGCCTATTCCTGGGCTTCTTTTTGTTGCCTGTGCCATTACACTTACTGATCTTGGTTTGTGTATTGTATGTCAGCCTTATATCTGTTATCTACTTTTCTGTCCATGTGCTTATCCGTGTTTTCCATGGAGTGAGAGACACTGAGAACAAAGTACAGATATGCACTATTTTTTCCTCTTTTATTTACTCATCTTGGTCATTCAAGTCTATGGGTCAGTTTTTCCAAGGTACATTGCTACGTAATTGCTGAGAAATAAAAAGGTGACAATCATATATTTTTTTGCAACCTCCCCCTCATAAAAAAAAAACAGATGGCACACGGATAGCATACAGAAATACATGGTTTAGTAGTCCACAAACCTGACAGCTAATGTGAAAGCAGTCTTACTGATATTGTGTTTATGAACAAGGAATATCAGGATGAACAGGGGACTTCTACCCAAAGCTGAAACCTGCTTCCTCTGTCCCTCCAAATTAGGAAAATTCTTCTTATTGTAGTAAAATATTTCTATCCAGGAAAGAGTGCAAACCTCCCTTGCCATGTTTGTTCCCCCTTTGGTAACTTATACATAGACCTGGCAGTAACATGTGTCCTCTCATTAAATTGTACTTTCTTATTCATTTTATTTTGCTGACATATTTAGCACCATCATATTCCGTGGAACTTTACTGATATAGTCAGCAATGTCCCAAGTAGGGCTCGTAATCTAAGTTCCCTACGTGTGGGAGGAAATGCTGCACATCAGCAGTGATCTGTAGCCCCCTACTAGTGAAGCGCCCCGCCTTCAGTGATGCCTTGCACCCACTCCAATCATATCTCAATAGCGATGTTGTACCCCCTCCAGTGATATCCTTCTGGCATTGTCTGTGACCTCCTTTACACTGATGTTTATGTTCCTCTAGTCTCCAGTAATGTCTGTATGCCTTTGTTTATTGATGTCTGGGCCCACCTTCTCTAGTGATACATGTCCCCTCTTCAATGATGTCTGTGGCCCCCCATCTTCCAGTCATATCTGTACCCTTCTGTAGTGATATATGTCCTTTCCTCATATTAGGTGCCCCCTCCTCCAATAATGTTTGCAAATCCCTTCTCTAGTTATGTCTGTGTCTTCCTCCTCCAGTGATGTTTGTGCCCCTTCTCTAGTGATATTTGTGCTCCTTAGTGATAGATGATCCCCCTCCAGTTTTATTTATCCCCCACCTTCATTCATGTCTATGCCACCTTCTTCAGTGGTGTCTGGTGTGCCCTCATTCAGGCAGTGATGCCCCTCTGTATGATGTCTATGCCACCATCTCCTGTGATGTTTGTGCCCCTTCTCTGTGATGTCTATGCCACCATCTCCTGTGATGTTTGTGCCCCTTCTCTGTGATGTCTATGCCACCATCTCCAGTGATGTTTGTGCCCCCTCTCTGTGATGTCTATGCCCCTCTGTAGGCATGTCTTTGCCACCATGTCTTCGGCACGGCTCTATCAGTGATGTTTGTGCTCCCCTGTCTGTGCTATCTGTGCACCCCCTCCTTCAGTCATGTCGGTGTCCCCTCCTTTTTCTGACCATGCTGTCATTATTATCAGACCCCCTCCTCCTCCGGTCTCCTCCCCCGGAGCTGCCGTGCTCTGTACCCTCCTCCGGGCTGCCCAGTCTGCAGGCACCGTGTACCCGGGAGCTGGGAGGACAGCAGCATCGGTGAGTACCGGGGATTGCTGAGGAGAATGGCCGCTGAGCCTGGCACGGCTGGCTGCCCATTGTTCTGCCGGGCGGCGGCGGCTATGCCAGGAGAGAGGCGGCATCAGGCTGGCATGAATAAATGAAGCCCACAGATTAATGCGGCTACTCCTTGGTCACTGCAGCCAGGGAAGTGCTGGAGGTTATTGGCTGGGCATAGGTTGTCCCGGCATGTATGTGCCATGGCTGTGGTGCCACCTGTAACGTTATCAGTGCAGATGGCAGAGGAGGCCCCGCACCTGACAGGACTTCAGGGGTCGGAATCGTCTGGGTGTCTGGAGATGTATATAGGTGTATATGTGTCATACCTATGTGTGTGTATCTATCTGCTGTGTATACAGTCACATCTGCATTCCCATCTCCATTCTTTTAGTCCATCGGAGGACAAGAAAAACAGACAACAAAGGACCCTGAAAATAACAAACAGAACAGAGCCTCAGGGACCCCATTGACTATAATGGGGTCTGTGTCAGGTGTTGCTTTTTTTTTTTTTACGCCAAGTTCACACTAGCGTTCGGGTTAATAGAAAAATAATCCGCTTAAAAAACCCCGCAAACTCATAGACTATAATGGGGTCCGCCCAGTCTGTGCCTGAAAAAGGTGGAAAAATGTAGAGAGAAAACTTTTCTCTCTGCAATTATTAAGCGGGTTTGGGGACTGCAACCCTGAATGAACAGCAAGTGCCAGTGTGAACCTAACCTAAACTGAAATTGCTGAACAAAAAAGTCAGGCTTGCAGCACTTCTGCACCCGGTGATTTCCGATGGATCTGCACCTAATGGACACCCGGCGCAGAGGTGAACATGTGTTTGGAGCTGCGTCTATTGAGGTGTTTGCAATGTATTGTTTAGATAGTAAACTCTTGGGACAAACTTTTCTCTCCTTTTATTAAAGTTATGTAGATAGTAACGTAGTTGATCAGGTTGAATAAAGAATCATGTCCAACCTATAGATCTACCATGCCAGAAGAAGGCAAAAAACTTCCATGAGGCAGATGCCAATTGTCTCAGCAAGAGAATAAATTCTTTCCCAACAGCAAATATGGCAATTGGGCTAAAACCCGGGATCAACATCCCATCTGAAAATACTAGTTCTTAGAACCTGTGATATTTTTGCTTTCAAGAAAGTCATTCAGATGCCTCTTGAACTGATAAAAGTTATCGGTCATCACCACATCCTGTGCTAGTGAGTTCCATAGTCTCACCGCTCTTACTGTAAAGAAGACTCATCTATGTCTACACTAAAATCTTTTTAGAAAATGTCCCCTTGTCACAGTTATAGGCCTAGGTGTAGAGATCATTGGAAGTTTCTCTGTACTGTCCATTCATATACAGTATATGCATGGTTATTAGGTCATCCCTAAATCGTCATTTTCCCCTAAATGCACTCATTGTCTCATTACCTTGGTTGCCCTCCTCTGCACCCGCTTTAGTTCAGCTATATATCTCTTATATTCCGGCTCTACTTCAGCTACAGTCCTATGAAAAAGTTTGGGCACCCCTATTAATCTTAATCATTTTTAGTTCTAAATATTTTGGTGTTTGCAACAGCCATTTCAGTTTGATATATCTAATAACTGATGGACACAGTAATATTTCAGGATTGAAATGAGGTTTATTGTATTAACAGAAAATGTGCAATATGCATTAAACCAAAATTTGACCGGTGCAAAAGTATGGGCACCTCAACAGAAAAGTGACATTAATATTTAGTAGATCCTCCTTTTGCAAAGATAACATCCTCTAGTCGCTTCCTGTAGCTTTTAATCAGTTCCTGGATGAAGGGATTTTGGACCATTCCTCTTTACAAAACAATACAAGTTCAGTTAAGTTTGATGGTCGCCGAGCATGGACAGTCCGCTCTCAAATGATCTGAAAACAAAGATTGTTCAACATAGTTGTTCAGGGGAAAGATACAAAAAGTTGTCTCAGAGATTTAACCTGTCAGTTTCCACTGTGAGGAACATAGTAAGAAAATGGAAGACCACAGGGACAGTTCTTGTTAAGCCCAGAAGTGGCAGGCCAAGAAAAATATCAGAAAGGCAGAGAAGAAGAATGGTGAGAACAGTGAAGGACAATCCACAGACCACCTCCAAAGAGCTGCAGCATCATCCTGCTGCAGATGGTGTCACTGTGCATCGGTCAACTATACAGCGCACTTTGCACAAATAGAAGCTGTATGGGAGAGTGATGAGAAAGAAGCCGTTTCTGCAAGCACGCCACAAACAGAGTCACCTGAGGGATGCAAAAGCACATTTGGACAAGCCAGCTTCATTTTGGAAGAAGGTCCTGTGGACTGATGAAACAAAGATTGAGTTGTTTGGTCATACAAAAAGGCGTTATGCATGGCGTCCAAAAAAAAACAGCATTCCAAGAAAAACACTTGCTACCCACTGTAAAATTTGGTGGAGGTTCCATCATGCATTGGGGCTGTGTGGCCAACGCCGGCACCAGGAATCTTGTTAAAGTTGAGGGTCACAGCAGATTCTTGAGAATAATGTTCAAGAATCAGTGATGAAGTTGAAGTTACGCCGGGGATAGATATTTCAGCAAGACAATGATCCAAAACACCGCTCCAAATCGACTCAGGCATTCATGCAGAGGAACAATTACAATGTTCTGGAATGGCCATCCCAGTCCCCAGACCTGAATATCATTGAACATCTGTGGGATGATTTGAAGCGGGCTCGGCGACCATCATGCTCGGCGACCATTAAACTTAACTGAACTTGAATTGTTTTGTAAAGAGGAATGGTCCAAAATACCTTCATCCAGGATCCAGGAACTGATTAAAAGCTACAGGAAGCGACTAGAGGCTGTTATCTTTGCAAAAGGAGGATCTACTAAATATTAATGTCACTTTTCTGTTGAGGTGCCCATACTTTTGCACAGGTCAAATTTTGGTTTAATGCATATTACACATTTTCTGTTAGTACAATAAACCTCATTTCAATCCTGAAATATTACTGTGTCCATCGGTTATTAGATATATCAAACTGAAATGGCTGTGGTAAACACCAAAATATTTAGAACTAAAAATGATTAAGATTAATAGGGGTGCCCAAACTTTTTCATAGGACTGTATATATCTTATACTTCGGTGCACGGTACTCTATATATGGTCTGAACAGTGATCTGTTTAATAGCAATACCATAACCTTGTCAAGTTATGCATCTTATAAATGTATTTGCCTTGGAGGAGCCTGGTACTGGTGGCTAAAATGAAGTTTACTGTGAACCAATATCCCCAAGTCTTCTCATTTATTGTTTAATATAAAATTGTAAGACTTGTTTCTCTGGCCGGGTACATAACTTTACATTTATGCACTTTAAGACTAATTTGCCATTTCCCTGCCCAGGCTTCCAGCTTCCTTAAATCCGTGTGTAATATTGCACTATTCTCCTCCGTGTGGACTACTTTACAGAGCTTAGTATCATCTGCACATATTGAGATTGTACTCTGTAAACTCTGTACCAGGTCATTGATAAAAATATTAAAACAAAGAGGATCCTGTACTGGGTACAAGTAAAATAACTAAAAAGAACAAAACAACCAACTGACCAGTTGTTTTTTGGTTCTCTCTCGATCAAGTATATTCAGAATTTTGTTTGTATCCAATATATGCATACCTTATATGCTCAGCAAATGTAGTGTATATGGTGTATTTCATGTATTCATTAGGCAATTAAATCTAACCTGAAGACATCTCTTTGTGAACACCATCTCCTAAGGCTAGGTTCACACTTGCGCTAGGTTCTTTCTAGTGTTTGGGTCTGCTAGGGGACCTGAAGGACGGAGAGCCTGTCCGCTAAAACAGCGGGGTTATCCGCATACCCCATATACTGTAATGGGGTCGGCCCGTTTACCGTTGGGTTTCCACCATGCAGTACTTTTCACTCCACCAATCTTTAGTGGATTCTGCAGCAGAGTCAACTCTGATGCAGATGTGAACCTAGCCTTAGGCAAATTAGACCCGTTTTCAGTTCTGACATGCAGTAAGAGAAACATACTGACCGTCTTACGCTATGTTCACACTAATGTTTGCTTGTCTCTGTCCAGGGTTCCACTTAAATTGTTTTCAGTATAAATTTGGCAGAAATCCGGCAGACCCCATAATAGTCTATGGTGTCCATGGGAATTCCGCGGGTCATCGCTTTTTAAAGCTGAACAGGGTTTCCTTCTTTTGGGTCCTGACGTTCGTGTGAACCTAGCCTTATTGAGATGGTTAGAGGAACACGCTCTATTAGATCACTTTTTAATGCAGTTTTGAGTGGCCCTCTCAAAGAAGTTTCACAGTATGGAGTGAATATGTGCAGTGCATGTGATATATTTATGCAATATATGGGTTGTATCCACTGTATGCAGTATGTGAAGTGTGTGTAGCGTAATCAATATATGCAGTATATTTACTATGTGCTTTGTATACAGTATAAGCAGTATATGTGATGTTTCCAGTATACCTGTTGTATCTAGTAAATGTATTACATCTAGTATATAAAGTATATCAAGTATATGCTTGAGTATTCAATGTATGCCTTGTATCCAGTGTATCCAGTATATGTAGTGAATTCAGTATATGCCCTGTATTAAATTAATGCAGTGTATCTAGTGTATGCAGTTTATGTGGTGTGTCAAGTGTATGCTGTATTTCCAGAGTATTCAGTATATGCAGTATATTTTTGCATATGAAATCCATGCCGTGTCTTAAAGAGGACCTTTCATGTACTAATGAAAGTGTGGTTTTATATACCACTAGAAAGCGCACTGTTAGCTTACCCGGTATGTGCCCCAGGGCTGGAGATATCAGTGTTGATAATTTCAGCACCAATATCTCCCCACTGTCAGAAGGGCGTTCCTCTTAGCTTAACATCATTGCTGGGCTGTGACGAACGCCCCCCAGTACAAGTCTATAGAGCAGTACTTTCAGCGGAGCATTGCTTACAGCCCAGCGATGACACTGAGCTATGAGTAACGCCTTTCTTACAATGTGGAGATATAGGTGGTGAAACCAACGGCACTGATATCTCCAGCACCGAGGCATATATGGGGAATTCTGCACGCTATCGGCTATCTAGAGGTATATAAAAACGCACATTCATAAGGACTTGAAAGGTCCTATTTAAAGAGGACCTTTCACCGATTTGGGCACAGGCAGTTCTATATACTGCTGGAAAGCTGACAGTGTGCTGAATTCAGTGCACTATCGGCTTTCCCGATCTGTGCCCCGGGTAAAGAGCTAGCAGTCCTGTACCGTAGCACTTTACAGTCAGAAGGGCTGAATTCAGCGCACTGTCAGCTTTCCGGCAGTATATAGAACTGCCTGTGCCCAAATCGGTGAAAGGTCCTCTTTAAGTGCATGCTGGCTATGCCGTGTATTCTACATATGTAATGTATTTCATGAATTTGTTTGTATTTGTATTTGCAGTGTTTCAGTATATGCTGCTTATTAGTAAGCAGTATACTTAGTATATATGGTATATCTACTGTATATCTGGTACATGCAGTATATTCAGTATATCCAGTGTATTCAGCATATGCAGTTTTCAGTGTAATTTGTAGTATTGTATATTCCCCAATGGTGTATTCCTTATACTGTATGTGGTCTTTAGTATATTCAGTATATTCAGTTGTACCAAGTTCATGTCGTGTAATGAATATATGCTGTGTATCCAGCTGTATATGCAGTGAATCTAGTATTTGCAGTGCTTAGTGTATGCAGAGTATGTTGTGTAATAAGTATTGCAAAGGCAGGCAGTGTTAAGAGCAGAATAATAATAACAGCAGTAATGATAATGATGGTCCCTCCGCCCATCCTGTATCCTGCCAGTGACCTCGGCTGGTCTCATGTGGTGGGTGATGAAGATTTGCACGAGCAGATGCAGCGCAGCCCCTCATCCCCAGGATTAGATATTCGGATATTCTAATGTCCACATAAGCACTGTCAGTTTATTACTGATCTGCCTACCTACAGTCACTTACAAAACATGAGGGGTGGTCTGAGGAAACCTGGCCACTGAGATGTAATAATTGTGAAAATAATAAAAGAGAACAAATGTAGTAATAATACCTTTCATTTCCAGATGTGGTTATGTGATATTACACGTTGTGATCTGGGTTTACTATGTATAGGTCATATACAGGGCTTGTACTGCAGCTCTACGCTTCCTCTGAGGTGTATAGACTAGAATGCAGCTCATACTGTACATCGGCTTGCAAAAGTATTCCTACTCGTTGAAATTTCTCACATATGGTCACCTTACAACCACAAACTTAAATATATTTTCTTGAGATTTTAAGTGCTAGACCAACACAAAGTAGCAGATAATTGTGAAATGGAAGGAAAATGTTACATGGTTTTCATAATGTTAATCAAATAAAAATCTGAAAAGTGCAACGTGCAAAAGTATTCAGTATCAACTCTGACCAGCTCCCCTGTCCCTACTGAAGAAAAGCCTCCCCCAGCATAATACTGCCACCTCCATGTGTCACAGTGGGGATGGGTGATGAGTAGTGTTACTTTTCTACACACATAGTACTTTGTATTTAGGAAAAAATTCAACTTTGGTCTGATGTGACCAGAGCACCTTCCTTCCACATGTTTGCAGTGTCCCCTCTATGGCTTGTGGGAAACTTCAAACGCCACTTCTTATGTCTTTCTTTCAACAATGATTTTCTTCTTGCCACTTTTCCATAAAGGTCAGATTTTTGGAGTGCACAACTTGTAGTTGTCCTGTGGAAAGAGTCTCCCACCTGAGCTGTGGATTTCTGCTGCTCCTTCAGAGAGGTCCTCTTGGCTGCTTCTATGACCAGTGCTCTTCTTGCTTGATCTGTCAGTTTAGGTGGACGGCCATGTCTTGGTAGGTTTGCAGTTATAGAATACTATTTCCATTTTTGGATGATGGATTCAACAGTGCTCCTTGGTATGCTCAAACCTTGGGATATGTTTTTATAACCTAACCCTGCTTTAAACTTCTCCACAACTTTATCTCTGACCTGTCTGGTGAGTTCCTTTGTCTTCATGATGCTGTTTGTTCACTACTGTTCTCTAACAAACCACTGAGGTCTTCACAGAACATGTGTATATAAGGTAATTCATTGCACTGGATCTTATTTAGGGGTATCAGAGTACAGGGGGCTGAATACGTCTGCATGTCACATTTTCAAATTTTTAGAAGTCTTGGTTGTTCTCTTCTAACCACTGTTGGCATGCTCTATACCCCATTTGGTTCAGAGTGCCTTCCATGTAGATGAGTGTCCCAGAGAATTAAAAAAATTCCCCAAACCATATCACTGCCACCACCAGCTTATATTTGTCCAGCAATGGCTACATGGTGTTTGTTATCTGATGTTTCAAGCCTGACATGCCAATGTCCATCCATTCACTGACGCAAAAGATGGAAGTCATTGGAGAAGGCAACCCTTTACCAATCAGCAGTTGTCCAATTCCGATACTGAAAAATTGAAGCTTTTTTTCCCGAAGCGCCTTTGTTAGCATCTGGTGCAATGATCAGCCATCTGCTTTGGAGCCCCATATATAGTAGGGTTTGCTGAGTTGTAGTTTTAGACATACGTCTGGTTGCCCCTGGTTCATTTTCATGGTGAGCTCCTCTAATGGTCACCTCTCACATCATTGGCACTTGGTGCTCTACAGTTTTCTCATCAGTTATTCCTAGTGGTGCCATTTGTCCACTCCTGATACACTTTCACCACAGCATGCCAGCAGTTCATAAACTGTGCTGTATGAGAAATACTGCCACTTTTCTGTATCTAATCTCTCTATAATATATTGTATAGAGTTGCTCTATTTCAGTGTCTGCCTACAGTGGTAAACAACATGCCTTTGTAGATTTTGAGAAAAACCACTTTGAGGTCTTATGAAATTGAGACAGTTGGGGCAGTACATGCAGGCCTTCAGCCCTATGAACATTGCTTTTGTTGCAGGAGTAGTACCTGAAGGCCCGCCCCATTGCACCAACTGCCTAATGTGCTTAAAGGGTTTGCAGGACTTCAAAAACATGGCTGCTTTCTTCTCAGGAAGTGACATCATGGCACTGATGACATGGCCGTAATGCAACTGAGACAGACATGTGGCATTGCCATGTGACCGACAGATGTGATGTCACTTCCTGAGAAGAAGAAGAAAGCAGCCATTTTTTTGAGTCCTGCATAATCCCTTTAAGACTTCAAGGTTGTTTTTCTCCAAATCGGTGAAAGAAACATATCACTGTAATGTGCTCTGTAACACAGTATTCACAGTTGAATATATTAGGGAGGTGGCAGATTCTCTGTAAAGCAACTCATTTCCTGACAACTTTGTGTGACAGGAACGACAGACATTAAGTCATAGTGAAAACAGACCAAGTAGGCACACATAGGGTTAGTACGACAAATCAATAGCAGTGGCCAAAGAGGGCGCTCACCTTGGGTAATTGTGTAACGATAGTCATACTGCCAGCGTCCACGGCCAGGTCATTCCCCAGGCTTGCGACATAATGCTGTCTGAAAGTATATGTTCGTATTTGTATATCTCAGTATGTTGAAAAAGAGGCCTTTGAGACCAGAAACGCGTTCATCTGAGACTTCAACACTTTTATCAATAAAAAAATTTAAATATCAGATTGGATTTCATGGTTTGTGCCATGACGTAGACAAGGATGTCTACAGGAGCTTTAACCTCCAACATAGGATTATTGTTACAGGATCTGTACTCTTATCTTAACCATTTCTTAAACTGCAGTGGGTAAAGATTTGTATCCATTAGAAATGCACTTGTTCATGGTAACACTACAACTCCCAACATCTTGGAGTTGAAACTGATGGGAATATTTCACTCCTATGAATGCAGTAAGTAGTGTAATGGTTCACTCCTAAGGGACAATTAGAGATTCATTTTAATGGTTTATGTCGGTCACTGGGGGATTCATTGGTCAGGTGCTGTACTTATATCAAGTTGTGTTATACGTCACATTATCAGTTTTAAGCTTCTTACCAAAAACCTCCATAGAACGTGCATACTACTGCATTGTTGCTTAGTTTTGTCCTATATTCTATTTTAAGTTTTCCATCCTCTCTATGTGAATGTAGCCTTGTCATGGTTCTGTTGTGGGTTGTAATCTATAAAACCATTGCGAACGCGTTGTCATGTGTGTGCCACAGAGATAGCCTTAGCAGTCAGCATAAAGTACCTGCCTTACATAATCAGCAAAAACAAGCATTGCACCAGCAATCCTCCTCCCGCACCTCCTCTTATTGGGCTTACTAGGGACATTTTTGTTTAACTCCATTCACACTGTTTTTTTGGCTTTTATTTTTGAAGGAGGCATGCTGGATTTCTTGTGATCTGTCTTGTCATGGATCCTATTAAATTACATTGATTTGTCATCAGGACCCCGCTGATGAGTAGCAAGGGGGGCTTTCATCCCCTGTTTGGAATGGAGCAGTGGTCGAGGAATGCTGGAGATTCATTGAAAAATTTATTTTTTTAAGTTTTAATTGCTAAGGCCCCACGTAGCGAGACACAGCAAAAAAACATTGCGGAGAGAAATGTGGAAACGCATCATGTTCTGTAACGATTTTCACTGCATTTTTGTAGTGTTTTCCTCTGCTGACTTGTTTTTGAAAACGCAGATTTTCCGCTGCAGATTTTTTTTTTTTTGCACTGTATGGATGGGACTAGCTGGTACCCGCGACTTCGTCTGCGGTGATTGTAGAAGTGGGTATATACAGGCGCGGGTAAGGTTTTCGTAGTGTGTATAAGGTATGGGATATGAAATGTAACTTTGTATCTTGTTTTTGCTATAATTCAGAGAATACGTGAGACTTTTGTGTTGAAGTTAATTTGTATTTCAGCTGCTATATATACGGTGTTGTGAGAAACTTTACATAGTGACTTTGGGACAGAAGTATTTGAAGTTAACCCTTTGCCGCCGATGGCATTTTTTTGATTTTTGTCTTTCGTTTTTGACTCCCCTCCTTCTAAAGCCCATAACTTTTTTATTTCTCCGCTCCCAGAGTCATATGAGGTCGTAATTTTTCCTGGGACAAATTTTTCATCATGATGCCACCATTATTTATTTTATATAATGTACTGGGAAGCAGGGAAAAAATTCTGAATGGGGTGGATTTGAAGAAAAAATGCAGTTCTGCGACTTTCTTACGGGCTTTGGTTTTACGGCGTTCACTGTGCAACCAAAATGACATGTCCCCTATATTCTGTGTTTCGTTACGATGCTGGGGATACCAAATTTATATGGTTTTATTTACATTTTGACCCCTTAAAAAAATTCAAAACTGTGTTAAAAATTTTTTTTTTTTTGAAAAGTCGCCATATTCCGACAGCCGTAACTTTTTTATACGTGCGTGTATGGGGATGTATAGGGCGTCTTTTTTTGCGGGACCGGGTGTACTTTGTAGTTCTACCATTTTCGGGAAATGTTATTGCTTTGATCACTTTTTATTCAAATTTTTATCAGAATCAAAACAGTGAAAAAACGGCGGTTTGGCACTTTTGACCATTTTTCCCGCTACTGTGTTTACCGAACAGGAAAAATATTTGTATAGCTTTGTAGAGCGGGCGATTTTGGACGCGGCGATACCTAACATGTATGTGTTTCACAGTTTTTAACTACTTTTATATGTGTTCTAGGGGGGGGATTTGAATTTTTAATCCTTTTTATTTGTTTTTATATTTTTTTTACTTTTTTTTAAACTTTTTTTTTTACATTTATTAGACCGCCTAGGGGTATTGACATGGGTGGGCGGTGTCGTGCATTGTCAGAGCGGTGGGGGTCGGGAAACATGGCTGCTCCGGAGCGTTAAAGAGAGCCTCTTGGAGTATCGTTAAGGTGAGGGGTAAAGTGGTAAACTATATGTATATGTGATTGTGTGGAGCTAGGGGCTAGGCTGTAGAGGGCAATATGAATTTTGTGGCTTGCTATGGTCCAAAGTGTGTGAGATTGCAGAGATGGTGGTGTGAGTTTGGGTTTTGTGGGGGTCCTGGCACAAACGTATGTGCGCTATTGTGACGAAAAGTAGCCTATTGCGCATTCGGGTGTATTAGCTATGTTTGTGGAAACTTTCAGCCAAATTGGTCGAGCGGGTTTTGCGTGATTGAGGAACAAACATCCAAACATCCGAACATCCAAACACACAATCATCCAAACTCACAAACTTTCACATTTATAATATTAATAGGATTAGGCAGAGAATCTCACCCTCTTTACAGGTACTGTAAAGAACTGCGTTTTCACATCATGGGGCTTCAACCTTAGGCTAAGGCCCCACATTGGGGATATGCAGTCGTTTTTGTGGCAGATTTTGTTGTGTTTTTTTTTTTTTTTGAGCCAAAATCAGGAGTGGCTTTAAAAGGAATGGGAAATATAAAAGAAGCTCTTAGATGTTTCCTTTCTGTTAAATCCACACCTGACTTTGGCTAAAAAAACCGCAGCAAAATCTACAACATAAAACGCTCCATTTCTCTATGCAGCCTGTAGACACTCCCTCCTCCCGACTAGGCCTAATTCAGAGCGGAGTGCGCGACTGGATGCTGGTGCAGGGCAGTGCTACCCAATTTTCTGGACCAAAAAACCCCATATGAACTTACCCCGAGGCAGATTTTGCTTAAAATTAGTTTCATTATAAAACTGGTGGAAACCCGGCAGACCCCATTATAATCTTGAGGTAACCGTTTTTTAAGGGCACAGGCTCTTCGTCTTTTGGGTTGCCATGCAGACCCAAACGACAGAGACCCGATTGCTAATGTGAACTTAGCGTCAGTTGCAAACATCTACATACTCTGTTAAGACACAGAAACCAGTCTGAGGCTAGATTCACATGCCCACAGGGCTTTTCTCTCCGCTGTTTTAGTGGACGGGCTCTCTGTTGTTTGGATCCACTGGTGGACCCAAATGACGAAGACCCTACTACAAGTGTGGACCTAGCTTGAGTGTAGTGGAAGAGTATTAGTTGTGTTGTGTGAATGATTCTTTCCTGCCTGGTGATCCAGCAAGCAGCATAGTTTATGGGTTATGGCCTTTTGTCAGTTATAAAAATGTTATATACATATAAAGATTTATAGTTCAGTAAACGTTTATTAAAGTATCTGCTTCACAGATTATAGTTACAAGTCTTATGACATAATGTAAAACCATCACATGGCCATTGATGTAAAATCAATGATTTATATGATATATATTAAGGAGCAAAGACCTATGGAATCTCACAGACGTTCCATACCATTGTGATAGGAATTTTAAGATCAATTGCAGGAGCGTACGATACTAAACCTATAAAGATTTAATGGAAAAAAAACACAAATAATACATCTGGCTATGATTCATACACAAACCTCAGCCTTACTCCCTGTTATAGATTTCACTGAATATTATAGTAGCTATATACTAGCCATGCTCACCATATACTACAGTAGCAGCTATTCCATCATTTACTGGCAATCTGCCTCTATATTATAACTAAGGCCGGGGCCCCACGGGCTGGAAACACTGCGATTTGCCCACAGCGGAAACACCGTGTGAAAAATCAGTAAGTGCAATGTGGATAGGACTCTAGTGAATCCCATGCCCACTTTGTGGTAAAAACCGTGGTATGGATATGCCACAATCTCCAAAACTAAGTATGACTAAGAGGATGTCACAGCCCTGACCCCTAGAAGTAACATCAGTGAATTTATTATAATAGTGATATAATCACATTATGTTTAGATGTCCATCAGATTGACACATCTTATACTACATCTTTTACTGACTTCCTGCCTCTATATTATGACTAAGAGGTTGTCACAGCCCTGACCCCTAGAAGTGACCCCTAGAAGTGACATCACTGAATTTATTATAATAGTGATATAATTACATTATAATTAGATGTCCATTAGATTCACGTATCTTATACTACATCTGTTACTGACAACCTGCCTCTATATTATGATTAAAAGGTTATCACAGCCTTGACCCCTAGAAGTGACCCCTAGAAGTGACATCACTGAATTTATTATAATAGTGATATAATTACATTATAATTAGATGTCCATTAGATTCACGTATCTTATACTACATCTGTTACTGACAACCTGCCTCTATATTATGATTAAAAGGTTATCACAGCCTTGACCCCTAGAAGTGACCCCTAGAAGTGACATCACTGAATTTATTATAATAGTGATATAATTACATTATAATTAGATGTCCATTAGATTCACGTATCTTATACTACATCTGTTACTGACAACCTGCCTCTATATTATGATTAAAAGGTTATCACAGCCTTGACCCCTAGAAGTGACCCCTAAAAGTGACCTCACTGAATTTATTATAATAGTGATATAATTTCATTATGATTAGATAGCCATTAGATTCACGTATCTTATACTATATCTGTTACTGACAACCTGCCTTTATAGTATGACTAAGAGGTTGGCACAGCCCTGACCACTAGAAGTGACCCCTAGAAGTGACATCACTGAATTTATTATAATAGTGATATAATTTCATTATGTTTAGATGTCCATTAGATTCACATATCTTATACTACATCTGTTACTGACAACCTGCCTCTATATTATGACTAAGAGGTTATCACAGCCCTGACCCCTAGAAGTGACCCCTAGAAGTGACATCACTGAATTTATTATGATAGTGATATAATTACATTGTGATTAGATGTCCATTAGATTCACATATCTTATACTACATCTGTTACTGACAACCTGCCTCTATATTATGACTAAGAGGTTATCACAGCCCTGACCCCTAGAAGTGACCCCTAGAAGTGACATCACTGAATTTATTATAATAGTGATATAATTACATTATGTTTAGATGTCCATTAGATTCACATATCTTATACTACATCTGTTACTGACAACCTGCCTCTATATTATGACTAAGAGGTTATCACAGCCCTGACCCCTAGAAGTGACCCCTAGAAGTGACATCACTGAATTTATTATGATAGTGATATAATTACATTGTGATTAGATGTCCATTAGATTCACGTATCTTATACTACATCTGTTACTGACAACCTGCCTCTATATTAAGATTAAAAGGTTATCACAGCCCTGCCCCTGTAAGTATAATAGCAATATATATATACATTGTATATTCGATGTCCGTACCTTATACTACATCTATTTCTGACAACCTGTCATTATTGCCATCATGACACATTGATGCTGAGTGTACACATAATGACATTAGTTATGGGGTTCACATTTAGTTGTGCTTAGTCTCCCCCCATCTCAGATATTACATTCCATGTTTATTCTGCTTGTGTCTTATTGTTGGGTCTTCAGGCTTCTGAATATTGAGTTCCTGTACCTTTAACCGATGCTTTGCACTTATCTGAACAGGAAGTTTTTACTTTTCTACAGGAAACCGACTATATCAGACTGTAACTGCCCCATTATATAACTTCTTAAAAGTCTGAGCACTTTATATTCTTAGGCCACTGGTATATCTGCCTGCACACCCTGACATGGCACAGTACATTGTAATTCATATAGATGCTCTTCGTACAGCTTCTCCGCCAGGCTATCCATCAGTATAATAGACTGGGTACCCAGTTTACCTTTATATAGTTAGACACATTGGGCGGATGAGATGACATCTAGGTGCAAAGTCAGGCCAACCTGTATTGTTCCTCTAATAGGGCCCCATCTTCACTATGACATCACTGTCTGTATTTATTATTCATATACTGTGACATCACTATGTTTATTACCCCAGTACTGTGACATCACTGTCTGCGTTATCTGTACCGTAAAATCACTGTGCGTTATCCTTGTGTATAAAGGAGACCAAAATGATCATACCCATTTTATATTCTGAACTTGCTGCTTAAGATGGTCATGGTAGAGTGGAGTTACACATTTTGCTATGTGGACCCATGGCTACTTGTTTCACCTTTGGCAGTGCCCTATTCCATTGTTTATCCTGGAATATGAATAGAATTTTAGGACTGTAGTAAGTACTGACACAGCATTTGAAGACAAGTTGTAGAGAGGAGCATAATCTGTGTAATAATGCAGATGTCTACATGAGGTAGGATGGGTGACTGCCACTGTGGGCAGTTTAACAGCCACCATTAGCAGCCATCTCTCGGAGTGGAGCAGTACTTAATGTAGTTGATGTTCCATTGATATCCATGGACAATTCCCAGCTGAATCTCATAGCACTTTTTTCTGCTATGCTGCACTTCCCTGCGTTCTGGCTGGAGTTGCCATTTATCAGCTGCCTGTGTTTACCTGACCCATTGCAGCCATTAATATAGTGCTGAGATCAGCGCTCACTGCCCTTACCTTATCTCCACAGTCCTGAGATAGAAAGCAGATGGTTTTAGATGGCTTCAGAAATATTTTTACTTTGCTTCACTGTGTTTGATTGATACAGATTATTCCCACATATATATTTCTAACTGCGGCCCTATTGCTTGAATGTGTTTTTCTCTTTTTGGACCCCTAAAATGTTAGTTAAAGCTATTCAAAACATTATATGTACCCCAAAATGGTGCCAATTGAAAGGGCAACTCAATATGCAAAGAATAAGTTCTCACATGGCTATGCCAAAAAACCCAAACAATTAAATAGTTTTACATGATGGAAGTTGGAGATGTAACAGAAGATAAACATTGTTAAGCACTGTGATGTTGTTATAAGTATGTTCTGTATGTTCTGTTCTGCTTACTTATTCTGCTTTGTCTGCCTAGCAACAGTGAGGTAGTAATGGAGGAGGAGCTGAGCTTAGGGGGAGGAATTGTTAGACAGGGAGCCATGATGGAGCATGGAATAAAGTGTTCTGATCTACAAGAGTAACCATCTCATAGTGGAGTTATTCCAGAAGACCTGCATCCTCACTACAACACTACAAGCACCAATGCCCAGACTACTCTGTCCTTAGGCTATGTTCGCACTGTCGCTATTAACACTAGTTGCTGTCATCTGTCATAGGATGACACCAACAGACAATGGAGCACATTTATTAAGCTACTTGCTCCTTTTTTACTGTAAATTGCAACTTTTTGAGGTCTTTTTCTGTGCTGTTCTTCATTTATGAAGTATTTATGCCTTTTTTTCATGCTATGATGCCGCCTTCACCACTTTTGCTTTTTGGCAAGAAAAGGGACGTGGTCTTTTTGGGGGCAATGTGTACATGGTCTAAAAAGGAGCATCATTGTTCAACATGTACATGTAACAAGGAGGTGCGCCGACATCATAAATAAACACCTCAGTAAAATCAGTGTAAAAAAAGGCGCAACTGCGAAAAGTAAAGGGGCAGATGATGAATAACCCTCATTAACTGTGTAAGGCTAGGTTCACATCTGCACTCAATGACTGTTTGGAGATTCCGTCCCCCATTCTCCTTGAAATATGGGGGATGCATTTTTTGGGCAGAAACCTGGCGGACTCCATTATATTGTAAGGGGTCCGCAGGTTTAGCGGGTAACTGCTTTTGAAGTGGATTGGGCTTCCATTTTTCCAAAGCATAGAAACCCCAAAGCAGGTGTGATCTGAGCGTAACGGACACAGACAGAACCTCCATTCTCTGTGTCCATTCCCATTGACTCTAATGTAAACAACATGACGATGATGTCTTCTATCTTGTTTGTTTATTTTTGCCATGTAAGAAAAAGTCCTGGATGCAGGACTTTTTTTTTCTATCAGAAAAGTTAAAGAACATGATGGAAGAAAGCTTTTTTTTTACTGTAGGGTCCATTCACATGGAGGAAAATGGTGAGGAATTTGGTGTGGAATTTCAGCGTTGAAAAAAAAAAGCCTCTTATTGACTTCAATGGGTTCCATTTTCTGGTAGAGACTGAAAGCCATTTGTTTAGCTCACAGAGGATTGTCTAGACTGGATATAAGTGTAACAAACCCTCAGCTGATTAAGTCTGTATGATTGTAAATTTGGTTTGGTAAGAGGACATGCTGGGAGTTGTAGTTATAGAAAGCTTCTGGCTGGGGAGCAGTATCTGTATCTGTGGCTTGGACAGTGTGATGAGAATTGTGAAACCAGCAAATGGTTTCTGGATTTCTGTTCCTATCTTGTAATCAGGAAAGTTTTGCTTTCTGACACTTTCTCTCCCTTGGAGAATGTAAACAGATGATTTCATATTTTGCTGGTTTTTGCTCACATCCTGGCAGGTTGCTGGCCGGGCGTTGTCCTGATCTGGCTGCCACTCATACCTGCTGTGCAGCTGCCATGCGTATCACATAGGCTTTTTAATCCTTTGACTTTGGAAAGTTTTATAGCTGGAAACGTCTTTCATGTTGTATAAAAGGCTCGATGGTGGCTGATTCACGCATTCAGAGGAATCTTTATTCTGTTTTCTTTGTAGATTCTGGACGGGGTTCAGACAGAAATCCAAAATAGACACAGAGTATTGAATACGGTAATAACAAGCCCAGCTTCCTGGTAGACGGGAAATATAAGCCCATATACATGGCTAAAAAGACGACATATATTAATAGGGATGTTGGGCTGCTGACATTTTTGGCACTTCTTATTTCTGGGGAAAACTGAGATTCAGTTGAATTGATCGTATATCACCAATATTGACAGTGATTACCTTATTCTCATGTGCGGCCATGGCATTTGGGGGCCCCAAGCAAAGTATTACAGGGCCCCCTAACAATGTCTCCTTTTTCTTACCAGGGGGTACTTTGGTTGATATGGTTGAGAAATAGTGTCCTAGAGTCTGCTGATGGCATATGGACTACAGAGAGATTTGCTTAATGTAACTCCTCTCCTGATATGGAGATCACATGAGATTCTTCCAAACCTGTATATACAGGTATAAAGCAAGGGTATATCCACTAAGGCTAGGTTCACACTTGCTTTTTTTTTTTTTTTTTTTAAACGTAGATTGTGAGCCCCACATACAGCTCACAATGTACATTTTTCCCTATCATTATGTCTTTGGAATATGGGATGGAAATCCATGCAAACACGGGGAGAACATACAAACTCCTTGCAGATGGTTTTCTGCCCTTGGCGGGATTTGAACACCAGGACTCCAGCGCTGCAGGGCTGCAGTGCTAACCACTGAGCCACCGTGTGGCCCCCCATTGTTTGTGATTTCTGTCTCCGAATCCACTTTTTTCTCCTTCTTTGGGCAGAAATCAAGCAGTCTTCATAATGGTCTATGATGTCAGCAAATTTTCGCAGGTAACTGCTTTTTTAAGTGGACCCCACAAATGGAACCCAAGCAGACCCCACAAACAGAAACCCAAACACAGGTGTGAACCTAGCGTTAGTCTACTGGAAGGAGAGACTTATCACAGAGCTTTGTTCTCTGACAGCATCTGTGATATGAACTTTTGTACTGTAAGTGCAGTCACACTCTGAAGCTCTCTACTGTACGAGCAGTCACACTATGGAGCTCTCTACTGTAAGAGCAATCACACTATGGAGCTCTCTACTGTAAGAGCAATCACACTATGAAGCTCTCTACTGTAAGAGCAATCACACTATGGAGCTCTCTACTGTAAGAGCAGTCACACTATGGAGCTCTGTACTGTAAGAGCAATCACACTGTGGAGTCCTGTACTGTAAGAGCAATCACACTATGGAGCTATCAACTGTAAGAGCAGTCACACTATGGAGCTCTCTACTGTAAGAGCAGCCACACTATGGGTCTCTCTACTGTAAAAGCAATCACACTATGAAGCTCTGTACTGTAAGAGCAATCACACTGTGGAGTCCTGTACTGTAAGAGCAATCACACTATGGAGCTATCAACTGTAAGAGCAGTCACACTATGGAGCTCTCTACTGTAAGAGCAGCCACACTATGGGTCTCTCTACTGTAAAAGCAATCACACTATGAAGCTCTCTACTGTAAGAGCAATCACACTATGAAGCTGTCTACTGTAAGAGCAGTCACACTGTGGAGTCCTGTACTGGAAGAGCAGTCACACTGTGGAGTCCTGTACTGTAAGAGCAGTCACACTATGGAACTCTCTACTGTAAGGTCAATTACACTATGGATCCCTCAAGTGTAAAAACTGTCACCTTATGGAGTTCTCTAATACGAGGGCACTTACACTATAAAGCCCTCTACATTAAGGGTAGTCACACTGAGTCCTCTTTTATAAGAGCAGTCACACTGTGGAGCCCTATACTGTATGATCAGTCACAGTATAAGTGCCCCACAGATTCCCATAACACCCTCCATACAGTGTAGTCATGACTCGTGTAGTGAACAATGTAGCCAAGCAATTCGCCATCCAGAAACCAGAGTATAATAATATGGCATCAATGGCAGACAAAACACAGCTCCAGGAAAGTGCACTAGACAATTACATGTCAATACTCAGTAGGATACAAATAGACACCTAATGCACCATCAAAATGCCATAGGAAATAGCAACCCTCCTATCCAAGCTTCACTAGATAAATATCTGGCTCCTACTTAAACGAAAACTCAAAATCTATAGTTGGTTCTATCACCTTATAACATTATTGATAAAAGTAGTCACACTGTTGACCTCTCTATTGTAAGAGTGTTTACATATGGAGTTCTGTACTATTACATCAGATTGACAGTCTGGAAGGACTTGATATCACTTTAGTGCTAGTCAGGCCACTAGTAGGTATTGGGTCTATGTGTTCAGGTGGTGTGGTGCAGTCTGGATTGGGTTTTCTTTCTGTGGACCAGCCTTGCACCCCTGCTTTAAACATGTTTGCTGGACTGTTGCACAATCCCCTGCTATGATCAGTCATGTCTCTTTTTGCACTGGGATAGCACCAACAGCACGTTGAAGCAGCTGGAGCTGTTCCTTGCACAGTCTCCGCTCTCCTTGGTTGACTCCAGCACAGTGTGTGGTGGCTGCAGATCTGGAGTTGACATCATTCACATCTGGATGACATGACACAGGGAGGGACCAGTGAGGCTGCCAGCACTGATCTGTGTGCTTGGAACTGACTATTAAAGGACAACCGCGCAGTAAAAGGAGAAGATACCTGCCCTCTGCAGCGGACTCCCTGAAATCTGGAGGGGTGCCCTGCTATCTCATGAGCCTTGTGAATATATAGGTCCATCTCCAGAATGTCAGTTTCACTCTGCTTGTCATGACTACTGCTAGGGAATAGAAATTCTATTTCTCCCAGCATACATCTGTCAGGGCATAGAACTCAGTACGACAACAGCTGGACAGTTATAGGTCGGAGATCCTTAAATTAGAGGATAAACTATAATTATATGTGCAAATATATAGAGACTCCTGCTAGTAGCTATGACATCCAAAATGCCCCATCCCCCCATTCTTTATACCGCAGGCTGCATTAGCAGAACTACACAAGTAGTTTATTTCATACATTGACAGTATTCTTTCTTGGGTTATTTGCCTGCATTTTTTTCTAATCAATGTTTGGTTTATGCATATCCTTGAGTTTTCCTTCATTGCTTCCCAAGACTAATAACAATTTTCCTTCTTTTGTTCTGGATTTTCCTGTTTTTCTCTCTGATGGAGTTGGTTTCCATGGCTAGACTTCGCACAGTAAGGGAAGATAATAAGGCTTTGTCCCTCCACAGCAGCAATAGTGTAGAGTTATATGTGTTTGATCACTGGACAGATGAGGATTGCTGTTTTGTCACAGATTACGTAATTCGGTGGTACATTATCACTAGATTATTATTATGTGGAACAGCACGATTTTCAAGTAATCTTAAAGAGGACCTTTCACCTCCTGGGGCTTTCACGTTCTGTGCCCCCGGTGAAGATCTATCGGTGCTGGTACCGTAGCTCTTCACTGTCAGAAAGGCGATTCTGACAGTCAGTCAGGGACACCCTTCCTCACAGTAGCGCCTATTGCGCTGTACTGTGAGGAACAGTGTCATCACTGGGCGGTAAGAAACTCCCCCTCTCTCAGTACAGCGCTATAGACGCTGCTGTGAGGAGGGGGCCTTCCCGACTGACTGTCAGAAACACCATTCTGACAGTAAAGAGCTATTGTTAAACTCCAGTTTCGAATAGCACGCACTCATAGGAATGAATGGCCACTTCCATTCATTCCTATGGGTGCGTACTATTCGAAACGGCCGTTTCGAATAGTACTCGCTCATCTCTATTCATACTATGATAGGCCACCAGTATCTGCTTGGTAGTGGTCTGAGGTCTGGGTTATACGGCTCAAGACTCCTTGTTGATTTGGCCTGATCAGCATCGGAAAGCATTCTGCCACGGGGCGTGTCAGGGCCAGAAAATGAAGAGGAGTTCAACCTCAAACTCCTCTTCATTTTTCAACATCTGAACAGGACCTTACTGTACTTACAAGAAGCAGACAGCTATAACTATGGAGGAGAAGGAGAGAGCACACTATGAAAACAAGCTTGGTGCAGGGGAAAGGAGAAGAGGTGGCAGTTTACTATGTTGTAACAAGAAGCGGGCAGCAACAACCATACAATGCCAACAATGGAGCACTTCAGGGATAAACTTTCCCTTTTTGTGATGTTAGCACAAAAATGTGCCAAGCTTGTCCCTTTTTGTGATGTGCCTGGCACATAATATGCCCACACCATGTATAAGATAATAGAGAGCCTGGCTGATGGAGGAGCATACTGATAGTCTCAGGAGATATGCCAGATGTTCTGAGATCACTCCTTATTTCGGGAGCCTCCTGGCCTTCTGAGAGAGTTGGCAAGTATATGCTGCTGCTGCTGTTATTACTACTACTACTACTTTGCTCTAAGAAGCGATCTGTTCATGAGATGAGGGCCGAGGTGGAATAGGCCAATTTCCCAATAATATTCAAGGATCCAAATACATGGCTGGTAAAAAAAGAAAAAAAAAAGGAAAAGTTAATTTGGTCATTTTGATATTTTTTCCTGCGAAAATGTTTGCCATATTTGATAAATATTTTACGTATCATCCGAATCATTTGTGCGGGCACTGCGTGGCAAGCACATGGACCCCATTATAGTCTATGGGGTCTGGTTGCTTTTACAGCACAGCGCTTGCAATTGCGTTTGTATTCCATTCAGGGGGTCTCCATGCAGACTCTCCACGGACAGAATACAAAAGCAGATGTGAACGAACCCTTAGTCTAATTATAGGCGCTCCAAAATTGTATCAATAAAAAGTTTATCTCATCCTGCAAAAACAAACCCTTATATGGCTACATAACCTGAAAAATAAAATAAATACACTGTCACAACAACATAAAACAAAAAACAAAACAAATATCTCCACATCTTTAGGACAAAACTGGCTGCAGCTGAAAGGAAATGTATATGTGGGATGGTACGACTTAGGCTTACAGTTTACAAGGGAAAAAACAAAAAATTACCCCCAAATGCCCATTCAGACCACATTTTTTTTATTGTTGCAGATTTTGCTGTGTTTATTTTATCCAAAGCCAAGAATGACTACAAAAGGAATGAGAAATATATAAGAAGTTCTTATATTTCTCCCTTCTGCATAATCCACTCTTGGTTTTGGCTCAAAAAACAGCAGCAAAATCTGCAACAAAAAAAGCTGCATTTCCGCAATATGGGGCTTAAGCCATAAATTGTATTCCTGTTGTGCTGACCTCTAGTGGCCAAGAAATGAAATGCAACATTACATAATAACGTTATCGCTAAAATTACCACAAAAGTAATTTCAAATTATTTTAAGTACTGTATATACTTGAGTATATGCCAAATTTTTCAGCACAGTTTTTGTGCTGAAAAAGCCCCCCTTGGCTTATACTCGACTAAATAAAAAAAAATCCTTTTTTGTGGGGGAGTGTGTGTGTGTGTGGGTGGTGTCTATGACCAGCTGCAATAGTAATGTATAGAGTCTCCCATAAAATAGTGGGGAAAAAAAGAAGCTTTAAAAAATATAACAAAAAATAAAGTAAATAAAAGTTGTAAATCCCTCCTTTCCCTAGAATACATATAAAAGTAGAAAATTACTGCGAAACACATACACATTAGTTGACCCTGTGTGTGAAAGTTCCTGCTCTACTGAATATAGGGTATCTGCAGTGCTCCTGTTCCGTCAGGAAGGGGTTAATAGGAGCACTGTAGATACCCTGTATTCAGCCAGGGTGAATTCCGAGTGGGGGGAAAAAAAAACAGTTCTCAAGCTCAGGGAAGGGGCAGACAGACAACCAAAACTCCCCCTCCCCTTCCCCAGCAACTACTGCACCCAAAAACTCCTACCATTTGAATTTTTGAAATTTTCCAGTAGCTGCTGCATTTCCCCCCTAGGCTTATACTCGAGTCAACAAGTTTTCCCAGTTTTTTGTGGTAAAATTAGGGGCTCGGCTTATATTCGGGTCGGTTTATACTCGAGTATATACGGTATACCAAAATTTTTTTATAGGAGCATTATTGTATTAAATTCAAATATATAGAATTAGATTAATGAGTGTACCTCAAAGAGTATAGGTGACAGTTAAAGCATAATTAACCCCCCCCCCCCACCCCAATAAATCTATAGTACAGCTGAGGCTAGCAAACTCTATAATAACATTTTTGCCTTTTTCTTTGTTAATTTGCCTTCTTCTGTCAATGATCAAATCTGTACAATAAAATTCTATAGGCCGAGAAGAGGAGAGCTCCTCGTGGCAAAGAGACATCAGAGGAATTAGAGACCCCTCTGCACTATAGTGACAGTTCTTTTTATCAGGAATTACACCAGTAAGGGGTTGTCCAGGATCACCACTTTTTTACATGAGGCAGTGGAACATGGTTCCTGTGTTTGGTCCATCACATGATGGCATAGCACAATAAGCAGAGCTCTGTTTTGTAACAAGCTGTGCACCTGTGTGTCCATCACATGCTCATGGACTGATTTTTATCCATTGGAAGTAACAAAGAATGATGGCAAGCAGAAATATAGAAAACCATGAGATCAGTGCAGGACAACTAAAGCAAAATGAAATTTCCCTTTAAATATTTCTTACTGAATGTGCAGAATATGAATCTAATTATCTGTAATCTGCAGCAGATTATGGAGAAGTTTATAGAGCATATTTTTCTAAATGGAACAAATCTTGTGGTGTACAGTGAACTGAAGAGCTAATTCATCCTGCATGGAAGTTGAGTTTCTGCTGTTGGTAGTAAAAGAAGAATTAGAATTAGTCATTTCCGTCTTAAAAAACGGTATATGTTAATAGCTCGCAGTAGAGTGGGGGAGATTCAGCAGGAGTGTGCTAAAAATAGTTATCAGTATTCAGTTATCTGTTAGTCTCCATACTGACACCTGATACTGCTCCTATGTACAAGAATATCACTACTATAATACTGCTCCTATGTACAAGAATATCACTACTATAATACTGCTCCTATGTACAGAATATAACTACTATAATACTGCTCCTATGTACAGAATATAACTACTATAATACTGCTCCTATGTACAGAATATAACTACTATAATACTGCTCCTATGTACAGAATATAAGTACTATAATACTACTCCTATGTTCAAGAATATAACTACTATAATACTGCTCCTATGTACAAGAATATCACTACTATAATACTGCCCCTATGTACAAGAATATAACTACTATAATACTACCTCCTAGGTACAAGAATATCACTACTATAATACTGCTCCTATGTACAAGAATATCACTACTATAATACTGCTCCTATGTACAAAAATATAACTACTATAATACTGCTCCTATGTACAAGAATATAACCACTATAATACTGCTCCTATGATACATGAATATAACTACTATAATACTTTCACATTTTGTCACCTTACAACCACAAACTTAGGGAGCCTTCACACGGAGTAACGCCGGGCTTGTAAAAATACAGGCGTAAAATCACTGTCCATAGACTGCAATGGATTTCTTTGGTATTTTTACGGCCGTAAAGTTAATTGCAATATATTTCATTGGTTTGAGTGTGTTCACGCGGCGTATACGCAGCGCGTATACGCAGCGTATAACGCCTCGTATACAGACCGCGTTACGCTGCGTATAATGTATTTTAAGTGATAGACCAACACAAAGTAGCAGATAATTGTGTAGTAGAACAAAAATGATACATGGTTTTCAAAATTTTAATAAAATAAAATATTAGAAAAGTGTGGTGTGCAAAATTATTCAGCCCCCTGTACTCTGATACCCCTAAATAAAATCCAGTGCACACAACTGCCTTCAGAAATCACTTAATTAGTTAATAGAGTCCAGCTGTGTGTAATTTAGTCTCAGTATAAATACACCTGTTCTGTGAAGGCCTCAGTGGTTTGTTAGAGAACACTAGTGAACAAACAGCATCATGCAGACCAGGGAACTCACCAGACAGGTCAGAGATAAAGTTGTGGAGAAGTTTATAGCAGGGTTAGGTTATAAAAACATATCCCAAGTTTTGAGCATCCCAAGGAGCACTGTACAGTCCATCATCCAAAAATGGAAAAAGTATTCTACAACCACAAACCTACCAAGACATGACATTTGATTAAAATTCTGAAAACCATATCATCATTTTTCTTCCACTTCACAATTCTGTGCTACTTTGCGTTGGTCTATCACTGCAAATCTCAATAAAATACATTTAAGTTTGTGGTTGTAAGATGGCAAAATGTGAAACAGTTCAAGGGGTATGAATACTTTTGTAAGCCACTGTATAGCTACTATAATAAAGCCTAGTATGTATAATAATATAACCAGTGTTAGTGTTGGTTCAGCCCAATATGAATCCGCATGCCTTATGCTAGGGTCACACTAGCATTGGCGTTTCAATTCTTCTGGTATGGTTGGTTTCCGAAAAACAGGAACCCAATTCGCTTAAAAAGTGGTTACCTGCAGAAACCTGCGGACCCCATATAGCCAAGTATAAGTACAATTTGAATGTACTCCCTACATATTCAGACTCAGACTTGGAAATATGGCCGATATACTGACCACATTTTCCGAACAGAACAAGCCTCTGTACAGCTGGCTTCAAGTTACCTTTGATCAGTGGTCATGACAATACACATCAAATGTTTATATTGCTATGTATGTTATCTTGTATTATTTCTATTAATTTACCATCTCTTCATCAGGTATATAGATGGTGGGACCGAATATGAAAACATTTTCAAATGCAACTTTTTCTGGATAGGATGGAACTTTCTAGAATACCTAGAACCTGGACTTTGTAACCACTTAACAAGAGTCTGTACTGGACCCTGTAAGCCATTGCTTCACTTTGTACTGGTGGAACTTATGTCTCCAGTTAAGGCCTGCACTGTCTGTAACCCGGACCCTGGAACTATCACAGCTTCATAACCACAGTCCATTAACATATTTATAACACTGGGTCAAGCTACAGTCAAACTTCATTCATCACATGTCAATGAAAGAACAAAGGTGCTATTCTCTGAAACCTCTTCTTCATCTTGGGCCTGAACCCCAGGAACTTCTCTCCATAAGAAACCAAATAAGGTAATTTCTGCTCTGAATTATTGAAGGGATTCTTCCCTTTGGGAAGTTGTTATACTTCGACAATAAGGTGTGCCTTGGTGCCGGGACCCCCCATGATGAGTTCTAATATGTGGAGGAACAAGCAGTAAGTTATCACTTTCCTTACAGCACATTATCTGTGTAATGCATGGATACACTTGATCTTCCAGAGATAGAAAAACAACTACAAAGAACAATTATAATTCAGATATTTAAAGGGTATATCCAGTTTTTAATACGTATGGCCTATCCTTACAATTAAAGGGATCCTATCTTTCAAACACATTTTTTTCTGAGTAACACGAAGGATTAGCCTTTAGAAAGGCTATTCGTCTCCTACCTTTCATTGTCTTCTCCACGGCGCCGTTCCATAGGAATTCCGGTTTTTGTCAGTATGCAAATGAATTCTCTCGCAGCACTGGGGCGTCCCCAATGCTGCAAGAGAACTCTTCAGCGCCGCTTCATCTTCTTCACCCGTCTTCTTCCTGTGTAGGTTTCAGACTTCTAGGCCTCGGGCAGAGTAGACTGCGCATGCCCACAGGTCACAAGAAAATGGCCTCTTACACAGTATGTAGCGGCCATTTTCTCGTGGCCTGTGGGCATATGCAGTCTGCTCTGCCCGAGGACATTGCTAGAGGCGTATTTTACGCTAGAAAGCTCAGGTATGGACAGGACAGGGATTGGGTGAAATATAAACTTTATTCATGTTTTGTGTATATGTTATGTAAGTGTTTGGTGCGACTTTTTTTTTTTGGCGCTGCAACCTGGACAATGGTAAATGTCTGGTTATGTTCAGGGGGTATAACAAAATAATAGCCCACTAGTAAACCTCAGGGGGGAATTACATTATACCTGTATGTGACAATCAGACAGCAAAAGTACAGTATGCGCTCTGATTGACAGGAGGGGGAAAATAGGGACTGAATCCCTTTTTCCTCCCTCCTGGGGTCACATACAGGTTGTGCACAAAGACAGAGAAAATGCTTCTCTGTCTCTGTGCACGCTCCTCCTCCTCCCCCCTTCCTGTTTCACTAATGCTTCCCGAGACAGGATGGCAGGGACACTTTAAAGTCCTGTATCTCAGGACTCGTTTGGCCTATGAAGATAATTTTAGGTTCATTTTAAAGATTAGAATATCATCTTTAAAATGATACCAAGAACTTCATAATAGCCTTTATAAATTTTTAGCAAATTGCTGTTAAAAACACTCTCAAGAATTGAGATCTTCAATGAGATCTCGATCCCCAATAGTGTATTCAACAGTGAATTGCTTTGGCACAGTAAGGGTTAACGTTAAGAACTTGATATCAATTTAAAGAATAGATTCTCGTCTTTACAATGAATCTAAAATTATCTTCATAGCCCAAACAAGACCAGAGATATGGGCATTAGAAATAAGGACGTAGCAGCTATGTCCTCGGCTAGGCAAGTGACACCCTGGGAGGACGTAGAGCTACGTCTTTGGCAGTGAAATGGTTAATGTGCAGTACCAAAACCTACTGCTACCAATCATATGGAGAGTGCGTAAAGAGTACCGGGAACCATGTTATCCTGGAGCAGATAATCTGCGGGGTCCCAGGTGTTGGACTGTCACAGATCTAGTATTGATGACCTATCCTAAGGATAGGCCATTAATATTAGAAACTGGATAACTCCTTTAACAGAGAACCAATTTAACATGTGATTTGCTTCCTATATGAAAGACTAGCCTCTGCCCTCGGCTTCGTCGGAGTGATGTTGGCGTCGTTGATCCGCCTATATTCAGCAAATTGCTGCAGTCGATGGCTTGCCTGTTCCGGCATTACCTGCTGCTGAACTTGTTCCTCACACCGTGCCTATGATTGTTCCGGCATCTCAGCAGTTCACTGGGACGCCATGTAATGAGCCTGGTGTTGGTGTTGATGATTCTTCTGCTCCAGCGTTTCGACAGCTGTCAAGCTGGCCTGCTGCTGAACTCGTTCCTCGGTCTGTGCCCGTGATTGTTCCGGAATCTCAGCAGCTCGCTGGGAAGCCATATAATGGGCGTATTGTCCAAACACGCAAACACACAAACGTTCATATTTATAATATTAGGATTTACTTTCAATTTAAAATACAACCCCTCCCCCACCATCACCAATAGTCAGGAACTTTCACCACTTCAAACATATCCATCCTTTTACATCATATAATAGTTGATTCTCCACTAATTTTGGAATTTTTCCTCTATCCTTCACCATTCCTGAGGAAGAAAAAATGTCTTTGTACCGTGGTAGCCAGTGGATATGAAATGAAAGAAATTTTTTGAGAGAAGTACTCAGTAGTTGATACCTTTTTTAATGGCTAACTTAAAAATTTTTTTGATGACATATCGAGCATATATATATATATATATATATATATATATATATATATATATATATACTGTACTGTCTTCCATCTATTTTGCATCTAACATTCCATTCCTATATATATATATATATATATATATATATATATATATATATGCCTAACTTCAGAAATTGTGTTATACCATTCTGATGAAGAGACCTCTATAGAGTCTCGAAAGCTCGATATGTCATCAAAATTTTTTTGAAGTTAGCCATTAAAAAAGGTATCATTCCTGAGGAATGAATGCTGTTAGTTTTGGTGCCTGATATACTATTTAGTCTCTGTCAGGAGGGCGGTGTCAGACAAGGGTGTGATTCTGAGCTCTGACCCTGGCTGCCTCGGATTGGAACTCTGAATCATACCTTCGCCTGACATTACAGAGCTTAAATAGTACAACAGACATCAAGACAAACTGTGCTTGTTGCTCGGTAATGGTGGGGGCTAGAGAGATAATTCCAACTGTGCTGGAATCAGTGGAAATCCTAATGCTTTTGTAAGTCATTTTGAACAATTGTATTCTTCCATCTTTGGGGTAAAAGTTTGGTTAATGCCCTTTTCTGTTCCAGCATGACTGTGTCCCAGGATACAAAGCAGGTCCATAAAGGCATGGTTGGATGTGCTTTGTATTACTGTGGGTTCTAATCATTGCCGCACCTCCCATGAGGCGACCTGAAGCGGCCACTTCAGGTGGCGCTATGCCAGGGCCTCGGGAGGGCGGCATTTTTGCTGACCTAAGCCAGTCCAGGACAAGCTGTCCTGGACTGGCTTAGTGTCACCGTGTCTGCAGCCCGACACGGGAAGCGAGCGGTGTATTGGGGTGGCCCTGCTGGACGCAGCGCTGCTCCAGCAGCCGCCCCTCACACCCAGGCAGAGAGCAGGTCCTCTCCCTGCCTGCTCTCTGCCTGCGAACGCCGCTCGCTCTGCTCTGCCCCGCCCCCTTTCCACTCGGCCCTGCCCCTTCCGCCCGGCCACGCCCCTTTCTTGTGAACCCCGCCCCCTCAGGCTTTCTGACGTCCGCTTCAGGCGGCAGAAAGCCCAGGTTCACCCCTGGTTGTAATGATATTCTAATGATATTGAAAATCCAGAATGCTACACATCTGATGATTTTAATCAAAAGATCGAACATAAGTAAGCACATACAAGACAATAAATAAGAATATAATCAAACTTGTGTCAATCCTCGGGTGAACCCAGTGTCATCTAGGTGACACCCTAAGGTATACTGTACATACAAATCACAGATGATGAGAACCTATCAGACGTCTGGTCAGTGGTTTGTCTGGCATAGCATATTCTCAGCTTTTATAGTGTTCCAGGCCCCTTCTTAATCTATAGACTTCTCCAGAAACTGCATGTACGCTTGTCTTCTGGTGACTGATTTGGAATTTGACCTTACACCTTTTGTATCAGACTGTACCAAGACACTTTAGAAAGCTTAAAAGAAAGCTAAGGCTAGATTCACATAAAAGAGGTGCAAAATAGCCGTGAAAAACATCAATTTTTCACTGCTGTCTTATACCCAAGGGGCACCCGTCCTCACAGATCCCTCATACATTTCTATGGCGGGATCTGTAAAAATGGCCAAAAATAAGACAAAAATAAGAGTCATTTGAATATCCCCCATTCACTGACATTGAAATGAATGCTTCTTTTGACATCCCTTAAAAAAGGAAGTCACACAGCCATTCATTACTTTTAAGTAGGTATACAAATAAATGCTACACAGTAAGAATGCTTTCCAAAGTCAAAGTGTTACTTGTTTCTATTCTCAGTTAACAAAATGCAAAGTGAAGGAATAAAAACCTAAATCACATCAATACATGATATGGCCGTGCTGTCTTTGCATTCTCATTTTTTCTTCATTGCGTTGAATAGAGTTCTTAAGGACATTGGCCGTATCTTTGGGTTCGTTGCCTGTATTATTAAGGCCTCTCCAACAAAAGCAGTTTGTTTGCCGGAGGGCTGGAGAGTGGTATAATAAGAAGTGTCTGCAGCAACAGTGAATCATGGTAAAGTATGAGGCTGCATTTCAGGAGATTGAGTTGGGGATTTGGTCAGGATTCATCCTGAGAAATTCAGGCGGATACTTATCCGTCAAGTACCATCAAGGTAGAGTCTGGTTGGCTCCAAATTTACTCGGCAGAAGGACAACAACCCCAAACATACAACCAATGTTATAGAAGAATCCTGAAAGTGATGATATGACCGCCACAGAGCCCTGATCTCAAAATCATTGAATCTGTCTGGGATTATATAAAGAGACAGACAGATTTTAGAAAGCTAGGTAGGTAAAAAAGCCTCCCATTGATTTCAATGGGTAGCGCGCGTATGCTGGCACCCATAGAAAGCAATGGGATCTGGTTTTTACGTGTTCATTCTGAACGAGTTTTACGTTCAGAATGAGCGGAGTGTAACTCCGTGTGAAGGCTCCCTTAAACATCCAGCCATTAGTTACTTTTTTTTTTGCCAATGTATCTGGCAGAAACACAACATACATGAGAAGATCACCTGGCCACACTAAGGAAATCATGGCTGGGTTTCTGACAACTCCCAGACCATAGAAAGTCTCTGCATTCATGGTCATATCCATTGACAACAGATCAAGACAACAGATTGTCATCATAAATTTGCAAAGCGTTTTTCTGCTTCTATTATACCTATACGGAAAACATCAATATTTCCGTAGGTATAATTGACATACTGCGTTTTTGAAACCGCAGCCTCATGTAGCCTTTTTTTTCTGCAATGTGTAAGTGGGATTATCCAGTATCCCACTTACTTTGCAGGTACTGTAAAATGTGGCGTTTTTACAAGGTGCGATCTCACCTATTCTTGGCTTTGACTCAAAAAAACACAACAAAATCTGCAACCTAAAAGCAGAGTTTCTGCAATGGAGGGGTGTCTCAGCCTTAGGCTCATGTTACGAAAAAGCAGCTTTTTTGTTGTTGCAGATCTTGCTGTGTTTTATGAGCCAAAGTATGGAGTGAATTTAGCAGGGGGGGATAAGTATAAGAACTTCCAATATATTTCCCACTCCTATTGAAGCCATTCTTGGCTTTGGCACAAAAAAAACGCAGCAAAATCCGCAACAAAAAAGCAGCTTTTCCACTATGTGGGGCCTCACGCTGAAGTTGAAAATCTACACTTTTCAGTCACACCTTGATAGCTTTGTTTCACATTGTACTGTTGTGCGGTCTCTCTGCTTTTGCATACACATTTGCACTGCCATAGCCTTGTAACATGATCGTATGGCAGAAGGATGCCAGCACTGTCTGTCTCCCACACACAGCACGCCTGGCGTAACACAACGCCCTTGAAGAATTCCTGTATTTTGTATCTAACCAAAGCCCATGTTAGGAAGTGATACTGACAGAGACTTTCCAAACTGTCTGCACTTTCACTGCCTGAAATAAATGTCATAATGCCAGCTTTCATCACTGCGGGTGAAATCATACCAGGAGCAGCTGTAAGCGGAAGAATGATGCTCCTGTCTGCAAATGAAAAACAGAAAATAAGATTTATCCAGAGTTCTAAAAAGGATGTAGCCAGGTGCACCTACAGGGACCAAGGACTACATAGCAAAGGCTAGCAGAGATATGCTATATCTCCAGCCTCATCATGGTCATCACTGCGCCATCCATAGTTGTGGTCACAATACGGTAAACCACACGTTATATAAGGGTTTCATTTCCATGGAATTAATGTTCTGCTCCACAGCAGAGTATACTGAGCAACATACCTTACATTATCTTTTATATATAGAAACAGTATTTACAAGGGTCAATTCTGTGTGTATATATTATAAAGGGGTGCGGTTCATGGCAGGAAGCGATTTACCCCAACCACCCTATTGCAAGTAAGGCTGCTTTCACACGGAGTAACTCTCATTGAAATCAATGGGAGGCTTTTTAAGCCATTGATTTCAATTTGTAGCACGTGTAAGACGGCATCCATTGAAGTCAATTGGATTCTGTTTTACAGCGCTCACTCTGACACGTGTTTACGTGTCAAAATGAACGGAGCGTTACTCCGTGTGAAAGCAACCTAAGGGTGCATGCACACTACGTAACGCCGGGCGTGTATGAGAGCCGTACACGCCGGCGTTACAGCAGGGCTGCCGAACACTTCCCATTCACTTCAATGGGAGCGCTCGTAAACGCCGATGTTACGAGCGCTCCCATTGAAGTGAATGGAGAGTGTTCGGCAGTCTGCTGTAATGCCGGCGTGTACGGCTGTGATACACGCCCGGCGTTACTCAGTGTGCATGCACCCTAACAGTGCAAGATTGTCAGGCTTACCCATTCACTGCAGTTATCAGGGGTGCCTGTAGGTGGCAGAGTGAAGAGTTTTGATGTTTGTAGTATGATATAAAATTCATTGTTAGAATATATACAGACACTTGTGCTCGATCCCATTTCCTCATCTTATTAGGATAGTGATTCATGAAGAAATCACTAGCTTTTATTCATATTGATCTATACAACGTTCTGTCAAGTATCAATTATGGCAAATGTTATGTTTATGACTAAAAGCAAAAGGCAACTGCTAAAAATATGTTTGGGCCACAATTACAGGAAGATGTTGCAATGATTGTCGCTAATCTATTGGTTTTGGTTTCAGAGATTCCAACCCCTTATTATTTTGGTGGTAGACTGACAATAGCTAAGTGAGCTGTGCTTAGAGCATGCTGACAATGTGAACGGGAATCTGGTAATATTTGCATGAGGGGCATTCACACATTGCAGTAGGATGTATCAAAACTGCATTGGAAAAAATGACATGCGTTTTGTTGTGATTTGAGGTGTACGATCTCAGTTTTACAGATAAAACATCTTTTTTTCACCTGTAAAATCCAAAGTTGCATGCTTTAACTGCACCCCAACTGCACTGTGTGAATGTACTCTTATAAACAGTATTACGCTAGGTTCACCTCTCCATTGTTCAGGTCCATCAGAAAAACTGCACCGCTAAAACAGAGTTAACACACAAAGTCCAATGGACCCCATAGACTATAATGGGGTCCATTGTTATAAAACTGAAACTAGCGGAGGAAAAGAGTCCTCAGTGCAGATTCTCAGGCGGAGTCTCCAGTGGAAACTCTGATGGAGAGATGAACACAGTGTCAGAGCATAAGTCATTGGATGACTGTGATAAGGAATGTGGTATGAAGAGCACAACATAACCAAAGCAACCGCATGACCTTGCATGAACTTGTAGACTGGATCAGATTATGGTTGCGTGCCCTAGATCTCCTACAGGTCCTTTAACAGTCAAACTTCTTCCTCAGCAACCGAGTCCTGTATGTCTCCTATTTACCGTATATACTCGAGTATAAGCCGACCCGAATATAAGCCAAGGCCCCTAATTTTACCACAAAAAACTGGGAAAACTTATTGACTCGAGTATAAGCTGAGGGGGGGAGGGGAATGCAGCAGGTACTGGAAAATTTCAAAAATTAAAATGGTCGGAGTTTTTGGGTGCAGTAAAAAAAATTTTTTGCTGACTCGAGTATAAGCCGAGGGGGCTTTTTCAGCACAAAAACTGTGTTGAAAAATTCGGCTTATACTCAAGTATATACGGTAAAAGGGAGGCAGAGATCGAAAAAGAACACTGAAAAATAAATGCCTTGCCTGATCTTGTAGTGGGTTCTGCAGCTAAACCTGCGGCAAAAGACACTCATCTGATCACCCAGTGATAGGGATATATATATATATATATATATATATATATATATATATATATATACATATGTGTGTACATATACAGTCCTATGAAAAAGTTTGGGCACCCCTATTAATCTTAATCATTTTTAGTTCTAAATATTTTGGTATTTGCAGCAGCCATTTCAGTTTGATATATCTAATAACTGATGGACACAGTAATATTTCAGGATTGAAATGAGGTTTATTGTACTAACAGAAAATGTGCAATATGCATTAAACCAAAATTTGACCGATGCAAAAGTATGGGCACCTCAACAGAAAAGTGACATTAATATTTAGTAGATTCTCCTTTTGCAAAGATAACAGCCTCTAGTCGCTTCCTGTAGCTTTTAATCAGTGAATGGGGAGTGCCGGCGTATACGGCAAGCTCTGCTCATGCCGGAGTGTACACGCCGGCACTCCCCATTCACTTCAATGGGACTGCACGGAGTGAAAGAAGCAGCCCATTCATTTCTATGGGGAGCGCTCGTATCCCCGCTCCCATAGAAATGAATGGAGCTGCTTTAGACGCCGCTTATTCTGAACGTGTTTTACGTTCAGAATAAGCTAGCGTTTACTCAGTGTGAATGCACCCTAAGTCTGCAGAGCTTTTCTCTGTGAACTTTCTATCCCTATTATAACTATACAGAAAATGCCAGCGTTTCCATAGGTATAATTGACATGCTGCGATTTAAAAAAAACGTAACATTTCTGCTATGGATATTTTTTTGCAATGTATGGATGGGATTTGCCAGAGTCCCATCTACTTTGCAGGTACTGTAAAACACTGTTTTATGCTGTCGTGGCATTTTCGCAAAGTGGGGCCCCAACTTTACATGTATGTCAGGGGAACTTCTGTTCTTAAGATAGATGGGATTCCCATACTTTGGTCATTTATGGCATATTCTTTGAAAAGGAGATACCCCTGTAATGCATAGACTTTAGGCACATTTACTAAGACCCTTGCACCAGAATATTTTTAACTGCACCTACGTTTTGACCATAATCTGTTTAGAAAAAGTGTCTCCTTCGTAGTTCAACTCAACGATAAATTTGTCTAAAGTGTCTAGACAAGGGAGCGTGATTTTGTTGAGTCTTGAGACAGATTTCGTAGTGATGCATGCCAGTTCTTTGCTCATAGTAATGGTCTAAATCAGACGAACTAAGGCTCATTTCACATCTGCGTTCGGGGTTATTTTGTTCCCCTCTTCTCATGAAAAATGTGGATAAAAAAGTGCCGCATTTTTTGTGTAGAAACTGAGCGGAAACCACGTGGACCCTATTATAGTCTGTGGGATCTGCAGGTTTCCTAAGGTAACTGCTTTTTTTATGTGGATTAGGTTTCTGTTCAGGGAGTCCCCAAGCGGACTCCCTGAACTGAAACCAATGTGCAGATGTGAACTGGGCCTAAGAGCTCCTGAAAATAGAAGAATATCTAACTTTTTGCAAAATGCCCCAAATCTATCATAGAATGTTCTCCACTGTGATGAATTTGGTGCATTTTGTGACTGTACAATATAATTTTACACCATAAACTTATCAACAGCATTAGTAAGAATTAAGCTATTTTTATGGGAGTAAGGCCCCGACAATTAACATTCGTCATATGCTTGCAGCCAGATGTTACACGCGCTTCTGTCCAAACCTGCGCTTCTGTTCCTATAATACAAAGCCCAGCATCCGTTCTTTGCAAAATTAAGAATGATTTTTATGTCATGGTTAGGGTAAGTTCACACGGGTTTTTGTTGATCCAGAACCTGAGGCGGAGGCGAAGCCGTGACTGAATGCCAGTGCAGTGCACTGCGCACTCTGCTCTGGATTAGGCCCAATGAATGGGCCTAGTCGGGAGGAGGGAGTGACTTCAGGCCGAATCGCGAGGCATCTACATTTTATTTTTTTTTTACTTTGCAAAGTATAGTAAAAATGTGATGTGAACCTAACCTTACATATAAAGAAGTGAACATTAATTAT
Source organism: Leptodactylus fuscus (assembly GCF_031893055.1). Classification (NCBI taxonomy): domain Eukaryota; kingdom Metazoa; phylum Chordata; class Amphibia; order Anura; family Leptodactylidae; genus Leptodactylus; species Leptodactylus fuscus. The sequence goes on from NC_134270.1 coordinate 61,916,933, forward strand.
TGATCGGCTCGCCCCCTTGTAAAGAGCAGCAGTGTGAACAGGACATGGTGCTCACCCTCTAGATGTGCACAAGTTGTCATGTACTGATAGCAAGCAGAGCTCTTCATAATGGAGAGGAACTGAAACATAAATGGGGAACATTTATCAAACCTCTTGCACCTATTTTTTTAACATTTTATGCTCAGTGCCAAGGTTTATCATTCGTTTGATCATATTTTGAAGGCTTTTACACCAGGCTCTTCCAGTTTCTTTTTTTTTTTTTTTTTTTTCTTCTTCTTCAGGAAAAGTGACTTTGGTTTATTTGAAGTAACATTTAAATATTTTTGCATTTATGAATGTGCCCTTTTGGAAAAAAGGTGCACCTACTCTACTATACATGGATAGGGTAAAAACACAACATATCTCACAGTATTGGAATCACAAGTTCCATTTGGTGAATTTTGTGCAAAATTTATGTGCGTCATTTCTGATAAATTAGGTGCAGATATTAGACAAAAAAAAGGGCAAGTCAGGACAATGAATAGAAATGAATGAATGATTAGAAATAGCTGCTCGTTCCTGGAACATGTCCTTTATCATGTAAATATGGATTCCTGTTCACTTTATGATTGATTCCTGCACTGTAGAAATATTTGTCCTTGTATACATGATTGTCCATATACTCTTTTTTTATTATTCTTTCATTCATTTTGGATTATGAAAAATTCCATATGTCAATAAACATTAGGAACAGGTTGTATAGGATTCACTCATAGTCTGTCTATGGGGACTGCAAGACCTTCATCCAATGCCTTATTCAAACATTTACATTTGCTTACGTGTGAGGTCAATGACATTTACAGACAACACAGCACCCTGCTAACTTGCGTGTTGCTGTCTGTAGTTAATCCACTTTTCATGTCTGGGAAAAGCAGATGACCTTTCTTTTTTTGTATGTCCTACTTTGTATGTCACAGACCCGTAGACTTTCATTGGTGTGATGCATCCGTGATACATTACTTATGGTCTGCAAAAAAACTAAAAGTAGTTGTCTGAAGTAACACATTGAAATGGTTGTGTATGTATGCAGATGGCACACGTATGTGATATGTGGATGTGTGAATAAGGCCTAAGATAGTATCAGGGATCTGATAGGATCTGATTGTTCACTAGGTGCCACTTATTAAAAGGCAGAATGCAGCAAACTATTTGAAAACATTAGAATGGTTTCCTAATGGAGAATGTCTGTGACTGTAAGCCCATTAATACCATAGATAATATTTTTTGGTGACACCCCTTTTACAAAAAGACAATGACTCTCCTGATCAGGTTTAGTAACATGCACACAATGATGATATTATTATGCATTATTACGCATCTTATGGTAGCAAAATAATGCCAATGTTATTCCAGTCTAAGGCTAGGACCACACACAGAAAATCGCTGCAAAAAAAAAGACTGCGGAAAAGACCACGATAGAAACGCGTGGTGAGTTTTTCTGCAGAGTTTTCCTCTGCTGACTTTCTGCCTCTATTGCATCTATACGGAAAACACCGGCATATCCATAGGCTGCGATTTATTAAAACACATGCATTTTTGAAATCTCAACATTTCCACTGCATATTTTTTATGCAGAATCTTATCCACTGTGTAGATACTGTAAAACGCAGTGTTTTTACACAGAAACAAATGTTAGGTATGATACGGTAAATACTGCAGCCTGGACTGCAGCCAGAACTGAAATAAGTGTTCAGTCCCTTTGCTGTGACACTCATATTTAACTCACATGCTGTCCATTTCCTTCTGATCTTCCTTGAGATGGTTCTGCTCCTTCATTGGAGTCCAGCTGTGTTTAATTAAACTGATTGGACTTGATTAGGAGAGACACACTCCTGTCTATATAAGACCTCACAGCTCACAGTGCAAGTCAGAGCAAATGAGAATTGTGAGGTCAAATAAATTGCCCAAGGAGCTCAGAGACAGAATGGTGGCAAGGCACAGATCTGTCCACAGTTTCAAAAGAATTTCTTCAGCACTCAAGGTTCCTAAGAGCACAGTGGCTTCCATAATCCTTGGACGAAGTTTAGGGCAACCAGAACTCTTCCTAGACTTGGCCATCCAGCCAAACTGAGCAATCATGAGAGAAGAACCTTGATGAGAGAGGTAAAGAAGAACTCAAAGATCAAAGAACTGTGGCTGAGCTCCAGAGATGCAGTAGGGAGATGGAAGAAAGTTCCACAAAGTCTACTATCACTGCAGCCCTCCACCAGTCAGGGCTTTATGGCATAGTGGCCCAAAGGAAGCCTGTCCTTAGTGCAAGACATATGAAAGCCCACATAGAGTTTGCCAAAAACCACATGAAGGACTCCCAGACTATGAGAAATAAGATTCTCTGGTCTTATGAGGTGAAGATTGAACTTTTTGGCATTCATTTTAAGCGGTATGTGTGGAGAAAACCAGGCACTGCTCATCACCTGCCCAATAAAATCCCAACAGTGAAACATGGTGGTGGCAGCATCATGCTATGGGGGTGTTTTTCAGCTGCAGGGACAGGAAAACTGGTTGCAAATGAAGGAAAGATGATTGCGGCCAAGTACAGTGATATCCTGGAAGAAAACCTCTTCCAGAGTGCTCTGGACCTCAAACTGGGCCGAAGGTTCACATTCCAACAAGACAATGACCCTAAGCACACAGCTAAAATAACAAAGGAGAACAACTATGTGACCATTCTTGACTGACCCAGCCAGAGCCCTGACCTCAACCCAATTGAACATCTCTGGAGAGACCTGAAAATGGCTGTCCACCAAAGTTCACCATCCAATGTGTTATCAGTACTCAGCTATAGGATGGGGAAGGGAATTATCAGAGGGGAACCCTACAAACCGCCCTTGTTCTACTGCATAGCAGTGTCTCGACAGGCTCAATCGGACTCAACTTAGTTTGGCTATTATATAATTGTTTTCTACTGTAGAGTGTACCCACTTCTTGTAACGGGTTGTCATCTATAGTTACAGCCATAGCAGCTGCTATGGGACCCTCAGTGTCAAAGAGGCCCAACCATCTGGCCTTAATCAAACAAAAGAATGGAGAATACACAACATTATTTTTGGCATATTAAAGGTGACCTCCAGTGTTGCTATATTGCTGGCGTTCTTGTCTGCTGTCAGAAAAATGGGAATGGGCGCAGATCTGGCAGTATTGTCGCACCTGTATGAAGATCAAAGCCTTTCCAGCATAATGTAAGTAAGGTTTAGGGCGTTGTATGGTTGTTAACATTATTGCCTGATCTGGCAGCTGCATCCCCCAGTGACATAAGATATCGTATATCAGATTAGACCTTGCGTACACAATGATGCTTAATCTGACCTGTAATGTTCATGTGATATGGGATGGGGGGGGGCATTCAAAACTGTTATAGGGTTCAGTTCCTTACAATTACACCATGCTTCTAGTGCTGTTTGGCTAGCTTGGTACCTAGTCTAAAACAGGTACTGGTACAAGGTACTATTGGAACTTTTTGCCAAAAGTGGGTTGAGGTGAGCTGAGGCGATTCAGTAGCATGCAGTGGATAAGGGACTTGTATCCTAATAACTATCACTTGATTTCAATGATATTGCTGGTTGCTCAGAGTTGCAACCCCCTGATCCAAGAGCTGAGTTTACATTCAGACATCACCCCCTGGTCTGACATCTGTGATGGTGCATCCTGTGTATTCAGTATCTATCAACCACTGGCTGATAAGAATGGGGTGGTGACGTTCTGATGTCTGATAATGCACATAGCTACATTAACATGTTCTATGCTTTTGAAAAATTCAAATGAACACATTGCTGATCTGCTAGATGTGAACACAGTGGAAAATATATTGCACAAAAGGTCAGCAGCACCTTGATCCGGTTAAAATATAACCTTTATTTCATGCTTAAAAGTCCATAATAGGAACGTGCTGACAGACAACAGAAAACATAGAAAAAACGCATAAAAAACGCGTTTTTTATGCGTTTTTTCTATGTTTTCTGTTGTCTGTCAGCACGTTCCTATTATGGACTTTTAAGCATGAAATAAAGGTTATATTTTAACCGGATCAAGGTGCTGCGGACCTTTTGTGCAATATATTTTCCATTAAATTTGTCCTCTGAAGTCCGGGAATCTACAGGTCGTGCACCCTTTCTGGTTCGGTCTTATGGTGAGTGGCAGTGTGCACATACTTCATATTTTTTGTTGATGTAAACACAGTACCACAGAAATTTACATTATAGCAAAGCACTCCCTGGTAAAGTATGTCAGTAATGTGGGGGATACGTTGTGTGGACGGGAGGCTCCAGCTGGGGATGAGGTGTGATGTCATTAGAGCTCCTCCATCAGGGTGCGGTGCGAGAAGAAATATCACATTTACTTGGCAAACAGTAAATATAATGATTAACCATTGCTTAGCCTGGTTATAAAGCTGCTATTACAGATGCTGTTTTTCCTATACCAATGAAAATGGCTATCACTGATAAACAATGCAAAAACCAATTATTCTTCCATTAACACCATTTACAAAATGGGGGTTGGCCATATTTTTTGCAGCTGAGCTTTTTTTAGGCCAAAGCGCCATGTTGCGATTTGGCCACGACGGACATCATTTTACAGTACCTGCAAAGTGGATGGGATTTTGGCTAATCCCATCCCCACATTGCAGAAAAATATTCACAGCGGTAATGCTGCGATTTCAATAACCGTTGCGGTTTTGTAAATCAGCATGTCAATTATACCTAACGAAAGGCTGATGTTTTCCATATAGGTATAATAAGGACTGATAGTCCACAGAAGAGAACTCTGCAGACTAGCCATTGACTAGTTTTACAATGTATCTCCATGTAGGCCACTCACCCTTTTCTCACCAAAAAGTGGAGCAAATGCTTCATAAATGAAGTGCAGGGCAGAAAAAGACGTATTGTGTAAAGGCATTGTGTAAAGACGTGCGTATCTAATCCTCTGGCATGTGTAACTATGCGCAGACGTGCATATCTAATGCTGCGGCATGTGTCACTGTGCATAGACGCACGTATCTAATCCTCCGGCCTGTGGAACTGTGTGAAGACGTGCGTATCTAATCCTCTGGCATGTGGTACTGTGTACTGACTTGTGTATCTAATCCTCTAGCGTGTGGTACTGTGTAAAGACATGCGTATCTAATCCTCCAGCATGTGGAATTGTGCGCAGACGTGTGTATCTAATCCTGCGGAATGTGGAACTGTGTATAGATGCACGTATCTAATCTTCTGACGTGTGGAACTGTGTGAAGATGCACGTATCTAATCCTCTGGCGTGTAGTACTGTGTGAAGACTCGCATATGTAATCCTCTGGCATGTGGAATTGTGTGTGGATGCTCATATCTAATCTTGTGGAATGTGTAACTGTGTGCATTGGCACATATCCAATCCTCCGGCGTGTGGTATTGTGTGCAGTGGCGCGTGTCTAATCATGCGGTGTGTGGAACAGTGGGCAGACTTGCGTATCTAATCCTCTGGCGTGTGGAACTGTGTGCAGACGTGCATATCTAATCCTTTGACATGTGGAATTGTGTGCAGACGCATGTATCTAATCCTCTGGCATGTGATACTGTGTGCTGACCTGTGTATCTAATCCTCCAGCGTGTGGTACTTTGTGCAGATGCTCAAATCTAATCGTCTTGCATGTGGAACTGTATGCAGACGTACGTATCTAATCTTTCGACATGTTGTACTTTGTGCGGATGCGCGTATCTAATCCTCTGGTGTGTGATACTGTGTGCTGACCTGTGTATCTAATCCTTTGGCGTGTGGTTATGTGTGCAGACATGCGTATCTAATCATTTGGGTTGTGGAACTGTGTGTAGACTTGCATATCTAATCCTCTGGTTTGTGGAACTGTGTGCTGACCTGTGTATCTAATCCTTCCGCGTGTGGTACTTTGAGCAGACACACGTATCTAATCCTTTGGTGTGTGGAACTGTGTGCAGACGCGCATATCTAATCCTCTGGTTTGTGGAACGATGTGCAGACGCGTGTATCTAATCCTTCATTTTGTGGAACTTTGTGCAGACACGCATATTTAAAGGGATTCTACCATTGAAATGAATTTTTTTGGCGATCACACGTCGGAATAGCCTTTAGAAAGGCTATTCGTCTCTTACCTTTAGATGTGGTCTCCGCTGCGCCATTCCTTAGAAATACCAGTTTTTACCGGTATGCAAGTTAGTTATCTCACAGCGATGGGGGCAGGCCCCAGCACTGAGAATACGATGGGGGTGTCCCCACTGCTGCTCGAGAACACGATCCTGCGACGCCTATATCTTCGGCTGGATCCTCCCCTTCTCTGTCGTCTTCCTCCTGCGTCACCTCCGACGCCTGCGCAGTTGGCTCTGCCAGTGAGACACCAGCAGAGCCGAGAGAGCATGCCGGCTGGCGGACATTTTTGGGAGGCCGCTCTTGCTCTTGTAGTTCAATGCAGGAGCGGCCTGTTGGAAAGCTGTATCTCCGGAACGGTAGGTCCGAGTGGGTTGGGGCCTCATCTTAAACCTTCCTGAACACCTGAAGTATCTGTGTGCCAAATTTGGTGAAGATTGGTCCAGTTGTTTGGTCGCGCAGGGTGAAGAGACAGACAAGAATTCATTTTTATAATATAGAGAGATAAGACATCATGATTTAAAAGCCCAGAAACCACCTTCTTATTACAAGGGGTATTAACATTGACTTTTTTTTTTCTACGTAATTCAGTCATTTGGCTCCCAGTGTTTATTTCCTCTGGGATAGGTGATTATTAGATCTATTTTATTACAGACATGGGTGGTAGCTTCTGTCTTTTCCATCTATCCCATCGTGGTGTTCTGACGATAGCTTAAATCTGAACACAAAAGCTGCCCCTACATGTTTCACTATGTAAATGGCGTCCTCCAGTTTCTGTCCCCTGCTTTTTCAACTCACCTTCCTAAAATTTTTAACCTTCCTCTTTCTTATGGAATCTTTCCCTCCTTCTTCAAACATGCTTTTATAACCACACTACTGAAAAAACCTCCCTCGACCCATCCTGTGCTGCCAACAACCAACCAGTCTCTAACCTCCCCTTCATCTCTAAACTCCAGGAACGCTTGGTCTATTCTAATCCGCTATCTCTCTGCTATTTCTCTCCTGGACCCCTTACAATCAGGTTGTCGTGCACTACGCTCTACAAAAATGGCCCTCACAAAAGTCTCCAATGATCTCTTGACGGCTAAATCTAAAGGAAACTATTCACTTCTTATTTTTCTGGATCTCTCAGGAGCATTTGACATTGTAGACCACCATCTTCTCCTCACTATGCTCCACTCTATTGGCCTCAGGGATAGCGCTCTCTCTTGGTTTTCTTCCTATCTCACTGACCGCTCATTTATTATAACATTAACTGTTGCTATTTCTTCTCCTCTGTCCCTTGTGGTTGGGGTTCCTCAAGGGTCGGTCCTGGGCCCCCTTGTCTTCTCTCTGTACACAGTCTCAATTGGACAAACCATCAGCAGATTTGGCTACTGGTACCACCTTTATGATGGTGATACCCAACTATATACCTCATCCTGTGACGTCACCCTGCACTACTACAGAACACCAGTGACTGTCTCTCTGCTGTCTCTAACATCATGTCTTCTCTTTGTCTGAAATTTTTATCTTTCAAAAACTGAACTTCTTGTGTTCCCTCCATCTACTAACCGACCTAACCCTGATATCTCCATTTCTGTCTGTGGCCTTACTGTCATGGTAATGTCTCATATTGTCTGTTCATGTGTCCTCTGATTTATAAAGTGTTACGGAATATGTTGGCGCTATATAAAGTTATTATTATTATATGGGGTTCTCAGGGGTTTTGGAGCTAATAGTATGCTATGTTTGAGCACAGCTTATATATCTGCCCACACAACAGGAAATCTGATCCCTTATCAGTCTTTATATATGTTTACAGCATCAGACAGATAAAAACTTTGTATGAAATAAGAAAACACGCAGTAGAGAGTGGAAGTCTGTGAGCGCCATACTACAGCTACATAGCGATGTGCATGAGATAGAGACTGTAGTTGCCCATGTGTATGCAGGATGCATCAAGGGAGCGTTCACACTACCGTCGGTGTCCGACAGTTAGTGTCCGCTCCTAGTGTCCGCTCAAAATCTGGCACGGACATTAGGAGTGGACACTAGCTGTGTCCGTGACACCTGTCATTTATTTAAATGGGCATCGGGTGCGTTCTTTTGCACTCCGTGCCCTTCCTTCCCTGTCCGCAAGTGAAGATGTCCGACTTCTCAAACGGACAGGAAAACCCGACATGCAGGGTTCTTCTGTCCGCTTGAGAAGTCGGACATCTTCACTTGCGGACAGGGAAGGACAGGCACAGAGTGCAAAACAACGCACCCGATGCCCATTTAAATAAATGACAGGTGTCACGGACACAGCTAGTGTCCGCTCCTAATGTCCGTGCCAGATTTTGAGCGGACACTAGGAGCGGACACTACCTGTTGGACACCGACGGTAGTGTGAACGCCCCCTAACACTTCGCGACTTACATATTTTACTATTAGATACCTCTGGAGTGTATCTAACACAGTACTAGATGGCAGGCTCAGACTGGCTCACAAGTGAATCTCCCAATGGGAAAAAACGTGTAACTGCAACAACATTATTAACATTAAATAGTAATGAAGGTCCATGTTTAATTAGGGGGCGTTCACACTACCGTCGGTGTCTGACATGTAGTGTCCGCTCCTAGTGTCCGCTCAAAATCTGTCACGGACACTAGGAGCGGACACTAGATGTGTCCGTGACACCTGTCATTCACTTTAATGGGCATCGGGTGCGTTCTTTTGCACTCCGTGCCCGTCCTTCCCTGTCCGCAAGAGAAGATGTCCGACTTGTCAAGCGGACAGAGGAACCCTGGTTTTTCTGTCCGCTTGAGAAGTCGGACATCTTCTCTTGCGGACAGGAAAGGACGGGCACGGAGTGCAAAAGAACGCACCCGATGCCCATTAAAGTGAATGACAGGTGTCACGGACACATCTAGTGTCCGCTCCTAGTGTCCGTGACAGATTTTGAGCGGACACTAGGAGCGGACACTACATGTCGGAAACCGACGGTAGTGTGAACGCTCCCTTAGATTTACTTCCATTGCAGTTACCCATGTTTTGATATGCACATGTTTATTTTTTTTGTGTTTTTTGGAACAACAAGGTGGAGGTCACAGGGTCACAGGTGGAGTCTAAAAGATCATCTGATTTCTAAATGTAGATAAAAAGCCCTTCAGCCTGTTACTAAATCACAGCTCTTGGCATTCCCTGAAGCCTCTGGCTGCCTTGGTATGCACTGAGTCATAGTTTCTGAACGTCTTAAGAACCAGGTTGGAGACCTCTGATACAGGTCAACCTGACATATTTGACTCCATTGAAACATTGTAGCAATGATTCCAATTTATCAATAGTAAACACTGAGAACTTCTGAGGGAAACCTAGGGGCTCTGGTTGTTGTGTGGAAATAATTGGGCTGTGCCCGTTACAAACATGCAGGGGACAGTTACTTGAGGTCCAAATTATTCATATGACCATTTGGCCTAAAATGACACGGTTGTCCTTCTGTGAAGGAATCTTATTTGCGAGGGTGGTGGGAAATGGTTATGGGGATTAAGGATCATGTGCCCCTCTTCTTCTGCCCGAGCTGTAAAACACATGAGCCTGGTTACATTTTAGCATATTTAATCTTTTGCATTGTTTTATATAGACCCTAAACTTCAATGTATTTGACTCATAGGCTGTAGCCTCTTTAGGCTGTGGTCCATTGGGCACTAGTGCCCATATAGCCAGTCTTCCCCTGTCCATCCTATCAGTTTCAGAAGAAATCCTATTAAATCGGAATAACCTCATGTAGGAGACGCTGCCATGTTTCTAGGACAACTGTATTAACCCTCTAATGACATGTTTCAAGCGGCTGCAAATGCCCCACAAACTTTGTCACTCAGATCTTATGCCCATGAATCTCCAGGCGGCCAATATAATTTTCAGCCTATTATTCACATGCATCGGCATTCAGTCGCGGCTACCCGTTTTTTGGTCCAGAACCTGAGGCGGCCTCCGCCTCAGGTTCCGGACCAAAACACCCCGTGTGAACCCGGCCTTACAGACTGCACTCATTGGGGCACATTTATTAAGTTACTCGCACATTTTGTGGTCTTTTTCTGCCCTGCACTTCATTTATAAAACATTTTTTTCGGGACAGGGGGTGTGGCCTAAATGGAGATCCTTTTCATGCTGTACTGGCGTAAAAGTCATAACAGTTTAAAAACATTTTTGTCCTTTAAGCCACTTACCCTTTTTATGAGAATCCACACCCTACTGTCTAGCAAGTCAAAAAAAATGTAGTTGAAAATGAATGCACTAATGTCTAGTCATAACTGTAATAATAAATCTGGACCGTGGATATCTAACTAGTCAGGCTGATCTTAAAAACACAAACAGAACACCCTAAGAGAACCAGCTTTATAAACACGTATTTTGTTAGGAGTCAGCCAATTCCCATCTGCTAGGATTCTTGTAAAACAAAACCTTTCTATTCCATTATTTAACATGTCTCACCTGTAAAATAAAAATAAAAAAACTGCCCCCCGTAATTGTCTATGTACGAGTACTGCCAAGAGCAGAGGGGCATTCCTCACCACTCAGCATCATGGCTAGGCGGTAAGGAACGCCCCCTTACAGTACAGCGCAGTTACACTGTCAGGAACGCCCTCCTGACAGTGAAAAGCTCTTGGTAAATGCACTGATAGCTCTTCACCCAACTGTCGGCTTTCTAGCGGTATATAAAACCGCATGTGCCCCGAGGACATGAAAGGTCCTCTTTAAAGAAGCCCCATTTCTTGTGATGTAACACAAAGGATATTGTACACATTCAAAGCCACAGTACTGCACATTCACCCACTTCCTGTATTAGGCTGAAGCCCCTCGTTGCGGAAACGTAGCTTTATTTGTTGCAGATTTTGCTGCCATATTTTGAGAATGGCTACAAAAGGAATGAGAAATATATACGAAGTTCTTCCATTTCTCCATTCTGCTCAATCCACTCCTGGCTTTGGCTTAAAAAAAACCCCAAAAATAAACAAACAAAAAAAAACACAGCAAAATCTGCAACAAAAAAAGCTGTTTCCGCAATGTGGCGCTTCAGTCTTAAAAGTTGTCCCACTTCTTGTGGGAAATACAAGAATAATGTACAAATGCAAGATCATGATGCTGGACCACATGCTTCACTTCCTGTGATGTAACACAAAGGATATTGTGCAAGGACAAAGTCACAACTGTGGTCACTGTCCCACTTCCTGAAACATAATGGCAGATGCTCTATTTACAGTGAAGTATCAATACTCTTAGATACAGCAAGTATCTAATTAACCTAGTGGCCACACATATGTGTACATAGGGGGCTTAATTTTGGCAAAAACCCAATTCTCATATTAGAAAAGTGGCAATCTATTACGTCAAATAAATAAACTAGCGCATCACCCCGAAGGGTGATAGACCCACAGACTATAATGGATGGCCTTGATCTGCACAATGACCATGTGTATCTCTTCTTTAAAAACAATGAAAATATAAATGCACCTTTCATACCGTCTGTGAATAATGCGAACATTGCTTGTATATGTGAATAAGGCCTAATTGCTAATTGCTAATTTCTATTCTATTTGCTTTTCTCTAGGGGAGTGAGTCTATGGCATGTAAAGAAGACGCTTTTACAGCAATTAAAATACGGTAAGTATAGGGCAGGGCCTGGGCACATAGTTGTACATCATTACATATGTCAATTAATGCCAGATTTAGTATGTCACTTGCCTTTTCTAGAATCCTAAACGACAAATGTGTTTAGTAAAGGTGCATGTAGGTGCCAATGATCACACCATTAGGGTAAGTTCACACAGAGTTTTTTGGTCAGGGTTTTGAGGCCATATCCACCTCAAAACCCTGACCAAAAAGACAGCTCCCATTGAAATCAATGGGAGCCGTTCAGGTCTTTTTTCTGGGAGCCGTTTCTTCTGGCTCCCGGAAAAGAAGCGAGATGTTCATTCTTCAGGCTGAGTCACCTCGCGATTCGGCCTGTAGAAACTCCCTCCTCCGGACTAGGCTCATTCATTGGGCCTAATCCGGAGCAGAGTGCGCGGCTGGATGCCGATGCAGTGCACCGGCTTTCAGTTGCGGCAAGCCAGTTTTTTGGAACGGAACCTGAGGCGGCCTCCACCTCAGGTTCCGATCCCAAAAACTCTGTGTGAACTTACCCTGCTACAGTATAATCATATGAACATTGGTGGTTGTCACAGTGTGAGAATGAACCCTTATAGAATGACCCATCAACCCTGTATCATTTTGTACCATAATCTACCATTCAGGGTTATGAGAAAGCTGGGTAACCAGATACCACAATAAAACAGACATGCTCATCACACCTTACAGTCTTTGCTATGGTATGACACAAAGTCTTGTGTATAGTTCATATTTAATAGAGATGAGCGAACACTAAAATGTTCGAGGTTCGAAATTCGATTCGAACAGCCGCTCAATGTTCGTGTGTTCGAACGGGTTTCGAACCCCATTATAGTCTATGGGGAACAGATACTCGTTAAGGGGGAAACCCAAATCCGTGTCTGGAGGGTCACCAAGTCCACTATGACACCCCAGGAAATGATGCCAACACCTCTGGAATGACACTGGGACAGCAGGGGAAGCATGTCTGGGGGCATCTAACACACCAAAGACCCTCTATTACCCCAACATCACAGCCTAACAACTACACACTTTACACACTCAATACCACCTCTCTGACAGTAGGAAAACACCTTGAAACATGTGTATTTGGCACTTGCAGTGAGGAGAGCTTGTCACCAGCAGTGAATTTGGCCCTTGTAGTAAGTTGAGGTTGGCACCAACATTTGTTTTGAAAATCAGGGTGGATTGAGCCTCTAACCAGCAGAGTTTGGGCAAATTCATGGTGGAGGGAGCCTCTAAAAACCCCAGTTTGGACCAATTCATGGTGGAGGGAGCCTCTAACCAGCCCAGTTTGGGCAAATTCATGGTGGAGGGAGCCTCTAAAAAACCCAGTTTGGACCAATTCATGGTGGAGGGAGCCTCTAACCAGCCCAGTTTGGGCAAATTCATGGTGGAGGGAGCCTCTAACCAGCCCAGTTTGGACCAATTAATGGTGGAGGGAGCCTCTAACCAGCCCAGTTTGGACCAATTAATGGTGGAGGGAGCCTCTAACCACCCCAGTTTGGACCAATTCATGGTGGAGGGAGCCTCTAACCAGCCCAGTTTGGACCAATTCATGGTGGAGGGAGCCTCTAAAAAACCCAGTTTGGACCAATTCATGGTGGAGGGAGCCTCTAAACAGCCCAGTTTGGGCAAATTCATGGTGGAGGGAGCCTCTAAAAAACCCAGTTTGGACCAATTCATGGTGGAGGGAGCCTCTAACCAGCCCAGTTTGGACCAATTAATGGTGGAGGGAGCCTCTAAACAGCCAAGTTTGGACCAATTCATGGTGGAGGGAGCCTCTAAAAAACCCAGTTTGGACCAATTCATGGTGGAGGGAGCCTCTAAACAGCCCAGTTTGGGCAAATTCATGGTGGAGGGAGCCTCTAAAAACCCAGTTTGGACCAATTCATGGTGGAGGGAGCCTCTAACCAGCCCAGTTTGGACCAATTAATGGTGGAGGGAGCCTCTAAACAGCCAAGTTTGGACCAATTCATGGTGGAGGGAGCCTCTAAAAACCCCAGTTTGGACCAATTCATGGTGGAGGGAGCCTCTAACCAGCCCAGTTTGGACCAATTAATGGTGGAGGGAGCCTCTAACCACCCCAGTTTGGACCAATTCATGGTGGAGGGAGCCTCTAAAAACCCCAGTTTGGACCAATTCATGGTGGAGGGAGCCTCTAACCAGCCCAGTTTGGGCAAATTCATGGTGGAGGGAGCCTCTAAACAGCCCAGTTTGGGCAAATTCATGGTGGAGGGAGCCTCTAACCAGCCCAGTTTGGACCAATTAATGGTGGAGGGAGCCTCTAACCAGCCCAGTTTGGACCAATTAATGGTGGAGGGAGCCTCTAACCACCCCAGTTTGGACCAATTCATGGTGGAGGGAGCCTCTAAAAACCCCAGTTTGGACCAATTCATGGTGGAGGGAGCCTCTAAAAACCCCAGTTTGGACCAATTCATGGTGGAGGGAGCCTCTAACCAGCCCAGTTTGGGCAAATTCATGGTGGAGGGAGCCTCTAAACAGCCCAGTTTGGGCAAATTCATGGTGGAGGGAGCCTCTAACCAGCCCAGTTTGGACCAATTAATGGTGGAGGGAGCCTCTAACCAGCCCAGTTTGGACCAATTAATGGTGGAGGGAGCCTCTAACCACCCCAGTTTGGACCAATTCATGGTGGAGGGAGCCTCTAAAAACCCCAGTTTGGACCAATTCATGGTGGAGGGAGCCTCTAACCAGCCCAGTTTGGGCAAATTCATGGTGGAGGGAGCCTCTAAACAGCCCAGTTTGGGCAAATTCATGGTGGAGGGAGCCTCTAACCAGCCCAGTTTGGACCAATTAATGGTGGAGGGAGCCTCTAACCAGCCCAGTTTGGACCAATTAATGGTGGAGGGAGCCTCTAACCACCCCAGTTTGGACCAATTCATGGTGGAGGGAGCCTCTAAACAGCCAAGTTTGGACCAATTCATGGTGGAGGGAGCCTCTAAAAACCCCAGTTTGGACCAATTCATGGTGGAGGGAGCCTCTAACCAGCCCAGTTTGGACCAATTAATGGTGGAGGGAGCCTCTAACCACCCCAGTTTGGACCAATTCATGGTGGAGGGAGCCTCTAAAAACCCCAGTTTGGACCAATTCATGGTGGAGGGAGCCTCTAACCAGCCCAGTTTGGGCAAATTCATGGTGGAGGGAGCCTCTAAACAGCCCAGTTTGGGCAAATTCATGGTGGAGGGAGCCTCTAACCAGCCCAGTTTGGACCAATTAATGGTGGAGGGAGCCTCTAACCAGCCCAGTTTGGACCAATTAATGGTGGAGGGAGCCTCTAACCACCCCAGTTTGGACCAATTCATGGTGGAGGGAGCCTCTAAACAGCCAAGTTTGGACCAATTCATGGTGGAGGGAGCCTCTAAAAACCCCAGTTTGGACCAATTCATGGTGGAGGGAGCCTCTAACCAGCCCAGTTTGGGCAAATTCATGGTGGAGGGAGCCTCTAAACAGCCCAGTTTGGGCAAATTCATGGTGGAGGGAGCCTCTAACCAGCCCAGTTTGGACCAATTAATGGTGGAGGGAGCCTCTAACCAGCCCAGTTTGGACCAATTAATGGTGGAGGGAGCCTCTAACCAGCCCAGTTTGGACCAATTAATGGTGGAGGGAGCCTCTAACCACCCCAGTTTGGACCAATTCATGGTGGAGGGAGCCTCTAAAAAACCCAGTTTGGACCAATTCATGGTGGAGGGAGCCTCTAAACAGCCCAGTTTGGGCAAATTCATGGTGGAGGGAGCCTCTAAACAGCCCAGTTTGGGCAAATTCATGGTGGAGGGAGCCTCTAACCAGCCCAGTTTGGACCAATTAATGGTGGAGGGAGCCTCTAACCAGCCCAGTTTGGACCAATTCATGGTGGAGGGAGCCTCTAAACAGCCCAGTTTGGGCAAATTCATGGTGGAAGGAGCCTCTAACCAGCAGAGTTGTGGGAAAGCAGGGTGGAGGGAGCCTCTAACCAGCAGAGTTGGTGGAAATCAGGGTGGAGGGAGCCTCTAACCAGCAGAGTTGGGGGAAATCATGTTGGAGGGAGCCTAGTATTAGCAGAATTGTGCAACGCTTATGGTGGATGAGTATGAGGATGCGGAGGAATTGGAGAGGTTGAGTACAGACATGGAGTTTCATGTTGGGGTGCTTTACACAGGTGGGCACAAAAATGAAGGCTCTATCCAGTGGTGGTTCATTTTTATCAAAGTGAGCCGGTCGGCACTCTCAGCTGACAGACGGGTGCGCTTGTCAGTGATGATGCCACCGGCTGCACTGAACACCCTCTCAGATAGGACGCTGGCGGCAGGACAGGACAGCACCTCCAAGGCATATAGGGCAAGTTCAAGCCACAGGTCCAACTTCGACACCCAATACGTGTAGGGCGCAGAGGGGTCGGAGAGGACAGGGCTGTGGTCGGAAAGGTATTCCCGCAACATGCGCCTATACTTCTCACGCCTGGTGACACTAGGACCCTCCGTGGCGGCACTTTGGCGAGGGGGTGCCATCAAGGTGTCCCAGACCTTAGACAGTGTGCCCCTCGTTTGTGTGGACCGGTGAGAACTTGGTTGCCTACTGGAGGAACTGCCCTCCCTGCCGCCACTGTCACATGCTGGAAACATCTCCATCATATTCTGCACCAATTGCCTGTGGCAAGCATTGATGCGATTGGCCCTCCCCTCTACCGGAATAAAAGACGAGATGTTGTTTTTATACCGGGGGTCAAGGATAGCAAAGATCCAGTACTGGTTGTCCTCCATGATTTTGACAATACGCTTGTCGGTTGTAAAGCACCCCAACATGAACTCAGCCATGTCTGCCACAGTGTTAGTTGGCATGACTCCTCTGGCCCCACCGGAAAGTTCAATCTCCATTTCCTCCTCATCCTCCATGTCTACCCATCCGCGCTGCAACAATGGGACGATTCGAAGTTGCCCGGAAGCCTCCTGTATCACCATCACATCATCGGACAACTCTTCTTCCTCCTCCTCCTCCTCCTCCTCCTCCTCCATTAAACGCAGTGAAGCGGACAGATGTGTGGACCTACTCTCCAGCTGTGACGGATCGGATGCTATCCCTAACTCCTCTGTGTGATCTGAGTTATCCCTGATGTCAATCAGGGATTCTCTCAGAACACACAAGAGCGGGATTGTAAGGCTCACCATCGCATCCTCAGAGCTCACCCTCCTTGTGGACTCCTCAAAGACCCGTAGGATGTCACAAAGGTCTCTCATCCATGGCCACTCATGGATGTGAAACTGAGGCAGCTGACTTTGTGGCACCCTAGGGTTTTGTAGCTGGTATTCCATCAAAGGTCTCTGCTGCTCAACCACTCTATTCAACATCTGAAACGTTGAGTTCCAGCGTGTGGGGACGTCGCACAAAAGCCGGTGTTGTGGCACATGCAGGCGTTGCTGGAGAGATTTTAAGCTAGCAGCGGCTACTGTCGACTTGCGAAAGTGGGCGCACATGCGCCGCACTTTCACCAGTAGCTCTGGAACATTGGGGTAGCTCTTTAGGAAACGTTGCACCACTAGGTTGAAGACGTGGGCCAGGCATGGAACATGTTGGAGTCCGGCAAGCTCCAGAGCTGCTACCAGGTTCCGGCCGTTATCACAAACGACCATGCCTGGGCCCAGGTGCAGCGGCTCAAACCATATTGCCGTCTCATCGAGGAGGGCATCCCTCACCTCGGAGGCAGTGTGCTGTCTGTCCCCCAAGCTGATCAGCTTCAGCACAGCCTGCTGACGTCTACCAACGCCAGTGCTGCAACGTTTCCAACTCGTAGCTGGGGTCAATCTAACAGCGGAGGAGGAGGCGGTGGCGGAGGAGGAGGCGGTGGCGGAGGAGGAGGCGGTAGAGGAGGAGGAGGAGGGGGGTGTTCTTCTCGTGTCCCTGCCAGGAATGTTAGGCGGGGAGACGAGGTACACCGGGCCAGTTTGGGAAGCAGTCCCAGCCTCAACTACATTCACCCAGTGTGCCGTCAGTGAAATGTAGCGTCCCTGTCCGCATGCACTTGTCCACGCGTCGGTGGTCAAGTGGACCTTTGTGCAAAGCGCGGAACTAAGGGCCCGCCTGATGTTGAGTGACACGTGCTGGTGCAAGGCGGGGACGGCACACCGGGAGAAGTAGTGACGGCTAGGGACGGCATAGCGAGGTGCCGCAGTTGCCATCAGGTCCAGGAAGGCGGGAGTTTCAACAAGCCGGAACGCCAACATCTCCTGGGCCAGCAGTTTAGCGATGTTGGCGTTCAAGGCTTGCGCGTGTGGGTGGTTAGCAGTGTATTTCTGCCGCCGCTCCAATGTCTGAGAGATGGTGGGTTGTTGTAAAGAAACGCCTGATGGTGCCTTTGATGGTGCAGGAGAAGGAGATAAGACAGGACCAGGGGAGGATGAGGTAGAAGTCAACAAAGTGGCGGAGGCAGATGAAGTGGTGTCCTGGCTCGTCCTCTGGAGTGCATCGCCAGCACAGTCAGCAGTGGCAGTGGCAGAGGCAGAGGCAGAGGCAGTGGCAGTGGCGTGAACGGCAGGCGGCCTTTGTCCTGCCGTTGCTGCCTGCCACTGATTCCAGTGCTTGGATTCCAAATGACGGCGCATTGAAGTGGTGGACAGGTTGCTCTTCTCAGAGCCCCTAATCAATTTCGAGAGGCAAATTGTGCAGACAACACTATATCTGTCCTCGGCGCATTCCTTGAAAAAACTCCACACCTTCGAGAAACGTGCCCTCGAGGTGGGAGTTTTTCGGGGCTGGGTACGAACTGGAACATCTTGGGAGATTCCGGGTGTGGCCTGGCTTCGCCTAAGCTGCTGACCTCTGCCTCTGCCTCTAGCTACCCTTTTTGGTGCTGCACCTGCCTCAACATCCACACTACTTTCCCCGCTTGACATCCCCCCTGTCCAGGTCGGGTCAGTGTCCTCATCATCCACCACTTCCTCTTCCAACTCCTGTCTCATCTCCTCCTCCCGCACAATGCGCCAGTCAACTGGATGCCCTGACGGCAACTGCGTCACATCATCGTCGATGAGGGTGGGTTGCTGGTCATCCACCACCAAATCGAACGGAGATGGAGGAGACTCTAGTGTTTGAGCATCTGGACACAGATGCTCCTCTGTTAGGTTCGTGGAATCGTGACGTGGAGAGGCAGGTTGAGGGACAATGAAAGGAGCGGAGAACAGCTCTGGGGAGCAGGGACAGTTTGGGTTATTGTTCTGTAAAGCTTCGGAATTTTGGGAGGAAGGAAGACAAGACTGTTGGGTAATAGGAGGAGAGGAGGCAGAGTCTGACTGGCTGCTGGACAATGTGCTGTAAGCGTTCTCTGACAGCCATTGCAAGACCTGTTCCTGGTTCTCGGGCCTACTAAGGTTTGTACCCTGCAGTTTAGTTAATGTGGCAAGCAACCCTGGCACTGTGGAGTGGCGCAATGCTTGCTGCCCCACAGGAGTAGGCACGGGACGCCCTGTGGCTTCACTGCTACCTTGCTCCCCAGAACCATTCCCCCGACCTCGCCCACGGCCTCGTCCACGTCCCTTTCCGGGAGCCTTGCGCATTTTGAATTCCTAGTTAGAAATTGGCACTGTATACCAGTAGTAAAAATTGTGGGTGCACGTAACCCCAATATATTCTTTGAATTACCAGTCAGACACTGGCACTATATGGCAGTAGCAAGAAATGAGGGTATTTGTATTCCCAATATATTCTTTGAATTCCCAGTCAGACAATGGCACTGTATACCAGTAGTAAAAATTGTGGGTGCACGTAACCCCAATATATTCTTTGAATTCCCAGTCAGACACTGGCACTATATGGCAGTAGCAAGAAATGAGGGTATTTGTATTCCCAATATATTCTTTGAATTCCCAGTCAGACAATGGCACTGTATACCAGTAGTAAAAATTGTGGGTGCACGTAACCCCAATATATTCTTTGAATTCCCAGTCAGACACTGGCACTATATGGCAGTAGCAAGAAATGAGGGTATTTGTATTCCCAATATATTCTTTGAATTCCCAGTCAGACAATGGCACTGTATACCAGTAGTAAAAATTGTGGGTGCACGTAACCCCAATATATTCTTTGAATTCCCAGTCAGACACTGGCACTATATGGCAGTAGCAAGAAATGAGGGTATTTGTATTCCCAATATATTCTTTGAATTCCCAGTCAGACAATGGCACTGTATACCAGTAGTAAAAATTGTGGGTGCACGTAACCCCAATATATTCTTTGAATTACCAGTCAGACACTGGCACTATATGGCAGTAGCAAGAAATGAGGGTATTTGTATTCCCAATATATTCTTTGAATTCCCAGTCAGACAATGGCACTGTATACCAGTAGTAAAAATTGTGGGTGCACGTAACCCCAATATATTCTTTGAATTACCAGTCAGACACTGGCACTATATGGCAGTAGCAAGAAATGAGGGTATTTGTATTCCCAATATATTCTTTGAATTCCCAGTCAGACAATGGCACTGTATACCAGTAGTAAAAATTGTGGGTGCACGTAACCCCAATATATTCTTTGAATTACCAGTCAGAAACTGGCACTATATGGCAGTAGCAAGAAATGAGGGTATTTATAACCCCAATATATTCTTTGAATTCCCAGTCAGACAATGGCACTGTATACCAGTAGTAAAAATTGTGGGTGCACGTAACCCCAATATATTCTTTGAATTACCAGTCAGAAACTGGCACTATATGGCAGTAGCAAGAAATGAGGGTATTTGTATTCCCAATATACTCTTTGAATTCCCAGTCAGACAATGGCACTGTATACCAGTAGTAAAAATTGTGGGTGCACGTAACCCCAATATATTCTTTGAATTCCCAGTCAGAAACTGGCACTATATGGCAGTAGCAAGAAATGAGGGTATTTGTATTCCCAATATATTCTTTGAATTCCCAGTCAGACAATGGCACTGTATACCAGTAGTAAAAATTGTGGGTGCACGTAACCCCAATATATTCTTTGAATTCCCAGTCAGACACTGGCACTATATGGCAGTAGCAAGAAATGAGGGTATTTGTATTCCCAATATATTCTTTGAATTCCCAGTCAGACAATGGCACTGTATACCAGTAGTAAAAATTGTGGGTGCACGTAACCCCAATATATTCTTTGAATTACCAGTCAGACACTGGCACTATATGGCAGTAGCAAGAAATGAGGGTATTTGTATTCCCAATATATTCTTTGAATTCCCAGTCAGACAATGGCACTGTATACCAGTAGTAAAAATTGTGGGTGCACGTAACCCCAATATATTCTTTGAATTACCAGTCAGAAACTGGCACTATATGGCAGTAGCAAGAAATGAGGGTATTTATAACCCCAATATATTCTTTGAATTCCCAGTCAGACAATGGCACTGTATACCAGTAGTAAAAATTGTGGGTGCACGTAACCCCAATATATTCTTTGAATTACCAGTCAGAAACTGGCACTATATGGCAGTAGCAAGAAATGAGGGTATTTATAACCCCAATATATTCTTTGAATTCCCAGTCAGACAATGGCACTGTATACCAGTAGTAAAAATTGTGGGTGCACGTAACCCCAATATATTCTTTGAATTACCAGTCAGAAACTGGCACTATATGGCAGTAGCAAGAAATGAGGGTATTTGTATTCCCAATATACTCTTTGAATTCCCAGTCAGACAATGGCACTGTATACCAGTAGTAAAAATTGTGGGTGCACGTAACCCCAATATATTCTTTGAATTCCCAGTCAGAAACTGGCACTATATGGCAGTAGCAAGAAATGAGGGTATTTGTATTCCCAATATATTCTTTGAATTCCCAGTCAGACAATGGCACTGTATACCAGTAGTAAAAATTGTGGGTGTATATAGCCCCAATTCTATTGCTAGGGGACTTGCAGGGTATTTCTGGGGTGAAGGTGGGGGGGCACACCGTTGGAACGGGTATCGGGGTATATATCGGGTATACGGGAATACACTGACAGTGTATTCCATTCAGGATCCTGGGAAAGCTGGGTTGCGGCGATTGAGCCCGTCAGTGCCACGTTACACTGACAAGCTTCTCCCTGGAATTTAGCTCTTACAAGAGCTGTTGGTTGTCTTCTCCTTCCTATCCTAGCCTGTCCCTGCCTACCCAGAATCTAAGCCCTAGCTAGCTGGACGGAAACCTCCGTCCTCGGTGAATTGCAAGCTCAGAATGACGCGAAGCTGGGCGTCGCTGTTCTTTTAAATTAGAGGTCACATGTTTTCGGCAGCCAATGGGTTTTGCCTACTTTTTTCAACGTCACCGGTGTCGTAGTTCCTGTCCCACCTACCCTGCGCTGTTATTGGAGCAAAAAAGGCGCCAGGGAAGGTGGGAGGGGAATCGAGTAATGGCGCACTTTACCACGCGGTGTTCGATTCGATTCGAACATGCCGAACAGCCTAATATCCGATCGAACATGAGTTCGATAGAACACTGTTCGCTCATCTCTAATATTTAACACTAGTTTTGTGTAAAACATAACCTGTTGCTTTTACTGCAAAGAGATGACACAACGCTCTGTAAGGCCAGGGCCTCTCGTGGTGTTTTAGCCTGAGTTCACACAGAGATTTTTGGAGTGGATTTTGACTCGGGAATCCGCCTCAGAATCCCCTCCATATAATCCTGCAGCTAGCCGTGACTGAATGCCGGTGCAGTGCAGTGCGGAAAAAAAAGTGAACGGCTCCCTTTGAAGTCAATGAGAGGAGTTTTTTGGAGCCGGATCCAGATGCAGATTCCGCATCAAAATCCGGACCAAGAAACTCCACATAAACTCAGCTTTACAGTCCCTGCAAAGTAGCAAATCCCATTGTATTTTTGGAAATCGCAGCATGTCAATTATACAGTCCTATGAAAAAGTTTGGGCACCCCTATTAATCTTAATAATTTTTAGTTCTAAATATTTTGGTGTTTGCAGCAGCCATTTCAGTTTGATATATTTAATAACTGATGGACACAGTAATACTTCAGGATTGAAATGAGGTTTATTGTACTAACAGAAAATGTGCAATATGCATTAAACCAAAATTTGACTGGTGCAAAAGTATGGGCACCTCAACAGAAAAGTGACATTAATATTTAGTAGATCCTCCTTTTGCAAAGATAACAGCCTCTAGTTGCTTCCTGTAGCTTTTAATCAGTTCCTGGATCCTGGATGAAGGGATTTTGGACCATTCCTCTTTACAAAACAATTCAAGTTCAGTTAAGTTTGATGGTCGCCGAGCATGGACAGCCCGCTCTCAAATGATCTGAAAACAAAGCTTGTTCAACATAGTTGTTCAGGGGAAGGATACAAAAAGTTGTCTCAGAGATTTAACCTGTCAGTTTCCACTGTGAAGAACATATTAAGGAAATGGAAGACCACAGGGACAGTTCTTGTTAAGCCCAGAAGTGGCAGACCAAGAAAAATATCAGAAAGGCAGAGAAGAAGAATGGTGAGAACAGTCAAGGACAATCCACAGACCACCTCGAAAGAGCTGCAGCATCATCTTGCTGCAGATGGTGTCACTGTGCATCGGTCAACAATACAGCGCACTTTGCACAAGGAGAAGCTGTATGGGAGAGTGATGAGAAAGAAGCCGTTTCTGCAAGCACGCCACAAACAGAGTCACCTGAGGGATGCAAAAGCACATTTGGTTAAGCCAGCTTCATTTTGGAAGAAGGTCCTGTGGACTGATGAAACAAAGATTGAGTTGTTTGGTCATACAAAAAGGCGTTATGCATGGTGTCCAAAAAAAACAGCATTCCAAGAAAAACACTTGCTACCCACTGTAAAATTTGGTGGAGGTTCCATCATGCTTTGGGGCTGTGTGGCCAATGCCGGCACCGGGAATCTTGTTAAAGTTGAGGGTCGCATGGATTCCACTCAGTATCAGCAGATTCTTGAGAATAATGTTCAAGAATCAGTGACGAAGTTGAAGTTACGCCGGGGATGGATATTTCAGCAAGACAATGATCCAAAACATCGCTCCAAATCGACTCAGGCATTCATGCAGAGGAACAATTACAATGTTCTGGAATGGCCATCCCAGTCCCCAGACCTGAATATCATTGAACATCTGTGGGATGATTTGAAGCCGGCTGTCCATGCTCGGCGACCATCTAACTTAACTGAACTTGAATTGTTTTGTAAAGAGGAATGATCCAAAATACCTTCATCCAGGATCCAGGAACTGATTAAAAGCTACAGGAAGCGACTAGAGGCTGTTATCTTTGCAAAAGGAGGATCTACTAAATATTAATGTCACTTTTCTGTTGAGGTGCCCATACTTTTGCACCGGTCAAATTTTGGTTTAATGCATATTGCACATTTTCTGCTAGTACAATAAACCTCATTTCAATCCTGAAATATTACTGTGTCCATCAGTTATTAGATATATCAAACTGAAATGGCTGCTGCAAACACCAAAATATTTAGAACTAAAAATGATTAAGATTAGAGATGAGCGAACACTAAAATGTTCGAGGTTCGAAATTCGATTCGAACAGCCGCTCACTGTTCGAGTGTTCGAATGGGTTTCGAACCCCATTATAGTCTATGGGGAACATAAACTCGTTAAGGGGGAAACCCAAATTCGTGTCTGGAGGGTCACCAAGTCCACTATGACACCCCAGGAAATGATACCAACACCCTGGAATGACACTGGGACAGCAGGGGAAGCATGTCTGGGGGCATAAAAGTCACTTTATTTCATGGAAATCCCTGTCAGTTTGCGATTTTCGCAAGCTAACTTTTCCCCATAGAAATGCATTGGCCAGTGCTGATTGGCCAGAGTACGGAACTCGACCAATCAGCGCTGGCTCTGCTGGAGGAGGCGGAGTCTAAGATAGCTCCACACCAGTCTCCATTCAGGTCCGACCTTAGACTCCGCCTCCTCCGGCAGAGCCAGCGCTGATTGGCCGAAGGCTGGCCAATGCATTCCTATGCGAATGCAGACTTAGCAGTGCTGAGTCAGTTTTGCTCAACTACACATCTGATGCACACTCGGCACTGCTACATCAGATGTAGCAATCTGATGTAGCAGAGCCGAGGGTGCACTAGAACCCCTGTGCAAACTCAGTTCACGCTAATAGAATGCATTGGCCAGCGCTGATTGGCCAATGCATTCTATTAGCCCGATGAAGTAGAGCTGAATGTGTGTGCTAAGCACACACATTCAGCACTGCTTCATCAAGCCAATACAATGCATTAGCCAGTGCTGATTGGCCAGAGTACGGAATTCGGCCAATCAGCGCTGGCCAATGCATTCTATTAGCCCGATGAAGTAGAGCTGAATGTGTGTGCTAAGCACACACATTCAGCACTGCTTCATCAAGCCAATACAATGCATTAGCCAGTGCTGATTGGCCAGAGTACGGAATTCGGCCAATCAGCGCTGGCTCTGCTGGAGGAGGCGGAGTCTAAGGTCGCTCCACACCAGTCTCCATTCAGGTCCGACCTTAGACTCCGCCTCCTCCGGCAGAGCCAGCGCTGATTGGCCGAAGGCTGGCCAATGCATTCCTATGCGAATGCAGACTTAGCAGTGCTGAGTCAGTTTTGCTCAACTACACATCTGATGCACACTCGGCACTGCTACATCAGATGTAGCAATCTGATGTAGCAGAGCCGAGGGTGCACTAGAACCCCTGTGCAAACTCAGTTCACGCTAATAGAATGCATTGGCCAGCGCTGATTGGCCAATGCATTCTATTAGCCCGATGAAGTAGAGCTGAATGTGTGTGCTAAGCACACACATTCAGCACTGCTTCATCAAGCCAATACAATGCATTAGCCAGTGCTGATTGGCCAGAGTACGGAATTCGGCCAATCAGCGCTGGCCAATGCATTCTATTAGCCCGATGAAGTAGAGCTGAATGTGTGTGCTAAGCACACACATTCAGCACTGCTTCATCAAGCCAATACAATGCATTAGCCAGTGCTGATTGGCCAGAGTACGGAATTCGGCCAATCAGCGCTGGCTCTGCTGGAGGAGGCGGAGTCTAAGGTCGGACCTGAATGGAGACTGGTGTGGAGCGATCTTAGACTCCGCCTCCTCCAGCAGAGCCAGCGCTGATTGGCCGAATTCCGTACTCTGGCCAATCAGCACTGGCTAATGCATTGTATTGGCGTGATGAAGCAGTGCTGAATGTGTGTGCTTAGCACACACATTCAGCTCTACTTCATCGGGCTAATAGAATGCATTGGCCAGCGCTGATTGGCCGAATTCCGTACTCTGGCCAATCAGTGCTGGCCAATGCATTCTATTAGCTTGATGAAGCAGAGTGTGCACAAGGGTTCAAGCGCACCCTCGGCTCTGATGTAGCAGAGCCGAGGCTGCACAAGGGTTCAAGCGCACCCTCGGCTCTGATGTAGGAGAGCCGAGGGTGCACTTGAACCCTTGTGCAGCCTCGGCTCTGCTACATCAGAGCCGAGGGTGCGCTTGAACCCTTGTGCACACTCTGCTTCATCAAGCTAATAGAATGCATTGGCCAGCGCTGATTGGCCAATGTATTCTATTAGCCTGATGAAGTAGAGCTGAATGTGTGTGCTAAGCACACACATTCAGCTCTACTTCATCGGGCTAATAGAATGCATTGGCCAGCGCTGATTGGCCAGAGTACGGAACTCGACCAATCAGCGCTGGCTCTGCTGGAGGAGGCGGAGTCTAAGATCGCTCCACACCAGTCTCCATTCAGGTCCGACCTTAGACTCCGCCTCCTCCAGCAGAGCCAGCGCTGATTGGCCGAATTCCGTACTCTGGCCAATCAGCACTGGCTAATGCATTGTATTGGCGTGATGAAGCAGTGCTGAATGTGTGTGCTTAGCACACACATTCAGCTCTACTTCATCGGGCTAATAGAATGCATTGGCCAATCAGCGCTGGCCAATGCATTCTATTAGCGTGAACTGAGTTTGCACAGGGGTTCTAGTGCACCCTCGGCTCTGCTACATCAGATTGCTACATCTGATGTAGCAGTGCCGAGTGTGCATCAGATGTGTAGTTGAGCAAAACTGACTCAGCACTGCTAAGTCTCTGCATTCGCATAGGAATGCATTGGCCAGCCTTCGGCCAATCAGCGCTGGCTCTGCCGGAGGAGGCGGAGTCTAAGGTCGGACCTGAATGGAGACTGGTGTGGAGCGATCTTAGACTCCGCCTCCTCCAGCAGAGCCAGCGCTGATTGGTCGAGTTCCGTACTCTGGCCAATCAGCGCTGGCCAATGCATTCTATTAGCCCGATGAAGTAGAGCTGAATGTGTGTGCTTAGCACACACATTCAGCTCTACTTCATAAGGCTAATAGAATACATTGGCCAATCAGCGCTGGCCAATGCATTCTATTAGCTTGATGAAGCAGAGTGTGCACAAGGGTTCAAGCGCACCCTCGGCTCTGATGTAGCAGAGCTGAGGGTGCACAAGGGTTCAAGTGCACCCTCGGCTCTCCTACATCAGAGCCGAGGGTGCGCTTGAACCCTTGTGCAGCCTCGGCTCTGCTACATCAGAGCCGAGGGTGCGCTTGAACCCTTGTGCACACTCTGCTTCATCAAGCTAATAGAATGCATTGGCCAGCACTGATTGGCCAGAGTACGGAATTCGGCCAATCAGCGCTGGCCAATGCATCCCTATGGGAAAAAGTTTATCTCACAAAAATCACAATTACACACCCGATAGAGCCCCAAAAAGTTATTTTTAATAACATTCCCCCCTAAATAAAGGTTATCCCTAGCTATCCCTGCCTGTACAGCTATCCCTGTCTCATAGTCACAAAGTTCACATTCTCATATGACCCGGATTTGAAATCCACTATTCGTCTAAAATGGAGGTCACCTGATTTCGGCAGCCAATGACTTTTTCCAATTTTTTTCAATGCCCCCAGTGTCGTAGTTCCTGTCCCACCTCCCCTGCGCTGTTATTGGTGCAAAAAAGGCGCCAGGGAAGGTGGGAGGGGAATCGAATTTTGGCGCACTTTACCACGTGGTGTTCGATTCGATTCGAACATGGCGAACACCCTGATATCCGATCGAACATGTGTTCGATAGAACACTGTTCGCTCATCTCTAATTAAGATTAATAGGGGTGCCCAAACTTTTTCATAGGACTGTACATACAGAAACGCCAGTTAATGGCAATAAAATTGAGCAAACATACACATTTTCTGCTCTTGGACCACATACCACTACTTAGATAACTTGTGACTAAGAGCATGATTGTGATACATTCACATGTCAGTGATACTGGGCATTTAATGTTCTTTTTTTTTTTTTTTAAACTGACAGTACACGGCAGCATTCATTTACATGTCCGAGAATGGGGTCAATCACATGACTGTTGTTTTGATGGTTCATTGTCACGGACCAACAAAATATAAGTCATGTTTTATTTTTGGCCATTTTCACGGATCCCTCCATACGCTAAAATGCACCTCACCTCAATGTGTTGTGAAACTGTCACAACATATTCATTTGAATTGGATAAGAGGTGGCAGCAGACCGGTCCAACATAAGATAAGATAATCCTTTAATAGTCCCACAGTGGGGAAATTTCAGCAAGCAACATGCAAGATGTCAAGCATACACGAAGAAACAGGTTACGGAAAACCCAAATACAAACATGGACCAGTTGCGCTCTTGGAAATGATGAATTCCAGGTCACTAGGGCAAAAAAACATGTGTCTTTATTGGCAAATACGAGACACAACGCGTACCGTGTTTCGGGGAGAATTCCCCTTTATCAAATGCAACATTATCGAACCTAAAAGAACAGGTTCACCCAGGAGACTTGTGCACGCGTTGTGCCTTGACTCTTTTCTCTGCTGATTTTCAGGTAAAAAATATGCAAATCTATTCTGGATGGAATTAGGAGAACAGAGTGCACTCTGTACACCACCCTATAGAGGGCAGCATCCTTAACATCATGAACGACTCAGTTATAAAGTCTTTTAATCATAATGTGGATTTAATTGCTAAATCAGTATTTCTGTCCCAAAAGGAACAGATTCCCATATTTTTTACCCATAATCCCTAGCGGAGCAGGAATGACTTGTAAGTCTCCGTACTACCTATTTGGCACACGCTCTCCCTAATGTGGACGCGTGTCCCCATACCCTGATTTTCAGGTAGACATTATGACAGAGACTCCAGTGCAGATGTGAACGCAGCCTTATCCACCACTGATAGAAATCTCAGATCTGATTGCTATAAGGAACACTGATCTACCAGTGACAGGAAGTGTTGTCATGAGAACATACGCTAAGAAGCTTTCTCAATTAAGTTGGTATTGGCATATAATCTCTATGATATGTTGTAATTTTGATGTTCTCTTCATAAATTACAGAATTAACATAAAACGACATGAGAAGATGACTACAGAGTCACAATCACTAAAGTCTTGTGTGAAAGCCTTGGTTTTAAGAAATGTAAGAGTTTCAGTAAGCAGAGGTGTAACTTGGAGCTCCTAAGCTTCAATGCATTATTTGTAAAGGACTCAGTAGCTACCTTTTGCCATTTAGAGCAGTGGTATATGTTATGTGGCAGAGGGACCTTTGGGGACCCCCTCTGGGTCCAGGGCCCAGTAGTGAGTGCCACTGCTGCCCCTCCTATAACTACACAACCATCAGTAGGTACATAGAGAGACTAGGAAATTCCAATGTGTCCTGTCGAGGGTCAACTTGAATTTCAAACTGTGGGGTAAGGCAGCGATCAGCACTATAGGTGGCGCTCACACAGGTAATGATATTATAGCAATATTCATGGCTCTCACTTCTGCTGGATTTTGCTTTCCTACCTAGTGCAGCAGTCTTCCTCTTGTGGATCTCCAGTTTTCCTGCAACTATAACTCCTAGAATGCCTTTTACAGGTTGTAAATTTGACTCAGTGCATTGCATTGAAAGGGGTTCATGGGGTCCATCATCCCACACAGAGGCAGTAATTCCTTGTCTGTTGTCCAGTAATACACTACGTGAAGATTAGAGGCTCGACATCTCATCTTATATCACCTGTCAGTAAAGCGGCACTGCTTAACACTAGAGATGAGCGAACAGTGTTCTATCGAACACATGTTCGATCGGATATCAGGGTGTTCGCCATGTTCGAATCGAATCGAACACCACGTGGTAAAGTGCGCCAAAATTCGATTCCCCTCCCACCTTCCCTGGCGCCTTTTTTGCACCAATAACAGCGCAGGGGAGGTGGGACAGGAACTACGACACTGGGGGCATTGAAAAAAATTGGAAAAAGTCATTGGCTGCCGAAATCAGGTGACCTCCATTTTAGACGAATAGTGGATTTCAAATCCGGGTCATATGAGAATGTGAACTTTGTGACTATGAGACAGGGATAGCTGTACAGGCAGGGATAGCTAGGGATAACCTTTATTTAGGGGGGAATGTTATTAAAAATAACTTTTTGGGGCTCTATCGGGTGTGTAATTGTGATTTTTGTGAGATAAACTTTTTCCCATAGGGATGCATTGGCCAGCGCTGATTGGCCGAATTCCGTACTCTGGCCAATCAGTGCTGGCCAATGCATTCTATTAGCTTGATGAAGCAGAGTGTGCACAAGGGTTCAAGCGCACCCTCGGCTCTGATGTAGCAGAGCCGAGGCTGCACAAGGGTTCAAGCGCACCCTCGGCTCTGATGTAGGAGAGCCGAGGGTGCACTTGAACCCTTGTGCACCCTCAGCTCTGCTACATCAGAGCCGAGGGTGCGCTTGAACCCTTGTGCACACTCTGCTTCATCAAGCTAATAGAATGCATTGGCCAGCGCTGATTGGCCAATGTATTCTATTAGCCTTATGAAGTAGAGCTGAATGTGTGTGCTAAGCACACACATTCAGCTCTACTTCATCGGGCTAATAGAATGCATTGGCCAGCGCTGATTGGCCAGAGTACGGAACTCGACCAATCAGCGCTGGCTCTGCTGGAGGAGGCGGAGTCTAAGATCGCTCCACACCAGTCTCCATTCAGGTCCGACCTTAGACTCCGCCTCCTCCGGCAGAGCCAGCGCTGATTGGCCGAAGGCTGGCCAATGCATTCCTATGCGAATGCAGAGACTTAGCAGTGCTGAGTCAGTTTTGCTCAACTACACATCTGATGCACACTCGGCACTGCTACATCAGATGTAGCAATCTGATGTAGCAGAGCCGAGGGTGCACTAGAACCCCTGTGCAAACTCAGTTCACGCTAATAGAATGCATTGGCCAGCGCTGATTGGCCAATGCATTCTATTAGCCCGATGAAGTAGAGCTGAATGTGTGTGCTAAGCACACACATTCAGCACTGCTTCATCACGCCAATACAATGCATTAGCCAGTGCTGATTGGCCAGAGTACGGAATTCGGCCAATCAGCGCTGGCTCTGCTGGAGGAGGCGGAGTCTAAGGTCGGACCTGAATGGAGACTGGTGTGGAGCGATCTTAGACTCCGCCTCCTCCAGCAGAGCCAGCGCTGATTGGTCGAGTTCCGTACTCTGGCCAATCAGCGCTGGCCAATGCATTCTATTAGCCCGATGAAGTAGAGCTGAATGTGTGTGCTTAGCACACACATTCAGCTCTACTTCATCAGGCTAATAGAATACATTGGCCAATCAGCGCTGGCCAATGCATTCTATTAGCTTGATGAAGCAGAGTGTGCACAAGGGTTCAAGCGCACCCTCGGCTCTGATGTAGCAGAGCCGAGGCTGCACAAGGGTTCAAGTGCACCCTCGGCTCTCCTACATCAGAGCCGAGGGTGCGCTTGAACCCTTGTGCAGCCTCGGCTCTGCTACATCAGAGCCGAGGGTGCGCTTGAACCCTTGTGCACACTCTGCTTCATCAAGCTAATAGAATGCATTGGCCAGCACTGATTGGCCAGAGTACGGAATTCGGCCAATCAGCGCTGGCCAATGCATTCTATTAGCCCGATGAAGTAGAGCTGAATGTGTGTGCTAAGCACACACATTCAGCACTGCTTCATCACGCCAATACAATGCATTAGCCAGTGCTGATTGGCCAGAGTACGGAATTCGGCCAATCAGCGCTGGCTCTGCTGGAGGAGGCGGAGTCTAAGATCGCTCCACACCAGTCTCCATTCAGGTCCGACCTTAGACTCCGCCTCCTCCAGCAGAGCCAGCGCTGATTGGCCGAATTCCGTACTCTGGCCAATCAGCACTGGCTAATGCATTGTATTGGCTTGATGAAGCAGTGCTGAATGTGTGTGCTTAGCACACACATTCAGCTCTACTTCATCGGGCTAATAGAATGCATTGGCCAGCGCTGATTGGCCGAATTCCGTACTCTGGCCAATCAGCACTGGCTAATGCATTGTATTGGCTTGATGAAGCAGTGCTGAATGTGTGTGCTTAGCACACACATTCAGCTCTACTTCATCGGGCTAATAGAATGCATTGGCCAATCAGCGCTGGCCAATGCATTCTATTAGCGTGAACTGAGTTTGCACAGGGGTTCTAGTGCACCCTCGGCTCTGCTACATCAGATTGCTACATCTGATGTAGCAGTGCCGAGTGTGCATCAGATGTGTAGTTGAGCAAAACTGACTCAGCACTGCTAAGTCTGCATTCGCATAGGAATGCATTGGCCAGCCTTCGGCCAATCAGCGCTGGCTCTGCCGGAGGAGGCGGAGTCTAAGGTCGGACCTGAATGGAGACTGGTGTGGAGCGACCTTAGACTCCGCCTCCTCCAGCAGAGCCAGCGCTGATTGGCCGAATTCCGTACTCTGGCCAATCAGCACTGGCTAATGCATTGTATTGGCTTGATGAAGCAGTGCTGAATGTGTGTGCTTAGCACACACATTCAGCTCTACTTCATCGGGCTAATAGAATGCATTGGCCAGCGCTGATTGGCCGAATTCCGTACTCTGGCCAATCAGCACTGGCTAATGCATTGTATTGGCTTGATGAAGCAGTGCTGAATGTGTGTGCTTAGCACACACATTCAGCTCTACTTCATCGGGCTAATAGAATGCATTGGCCAATCAGCGCTGGCCAATGCATTCTATTAGCGTGAACTGAGTTTGCACAGGGGTTCTAGTGCACCCTCGGCTCTGCTACATCAGATTGCTACATCTGATGTAGCAGTGCCGAGTGTGCATCAGATGTGTAGTTGAGCAAAACTGACTCAGCACTGCTAAGTCTGCATTCGCATAGGAATGCATTGGCCAGCCTTCGGCCAATCAGCGCTGGCTCTGCCGGAGGAGGCGGAGTCTAAGGTCGGACCTGAATGGAGACTGGTGTGGAGCTATCTTAGACTCCGCCTCCTCCAGCAGAGCCAGCGCTGATTGGTCGAGTTCCGTACTCTGGCCAATCAGCACTGGCCAATGCATTTCTATGGGGAAAAGTTAGCTTGCGAAAATCGCAAACTGACAGGGATTTCCATGAAATAAAGTGACTTTTATGCCCCCAGACATGCTTCCCCTGCTGTCCCAGTGTCATTCCAGGGTGTTGGTATCATTTCCTGGGGTGTCATAGTGGACTTGGTGACCCTCCAGACACGAATTTGGGTTTCCCCCTTAACGAGTTTATGTTCCCCATAGACTATAATGGGGTTCGAAACCCATTCGAACACTCGAACAGTGAGCGGCTGTTCGAATCGAATTTCGAACCTCGAACATTTTAGTGTTCGCTCATCTCTACTTAACACAGTTCCCTAGAGTCCTTGGCTAATCGGCACTAAGAGTAGACGGTCTGCCAAGTCCCAGAGGAGTCTTGTGTCAGTTCATTAGATTTAACACTGTGTTTCTGCGACGGCTCTGGTATGTGTGACATGGCCGCCATGCAATGTACAGTATTCATTTCACTGCAGGGGAATGAAGGAATTCTTATAGGAATGAAGCAACATCTGTAAGGATAAATTCACAACATCTTGCTCAAATGGTACTGTTGTTAGACAATGAAATCTAGGAGTTGAGTGTGACTGTGGTCATACAAGATCCTGTCGTAATACTATTACAATATTTTATTGATATGTACTGTAGTAACACTCCCCACATATGTCTGCTCGCCTCCATACTGGGCCTCATGCACAGGACCTTATCTACTGTCAGTGTGGTAGACATATTTTTAGCGACTGATCCATTCATTTCTATGGCCCCTTAAACACAGACATGTATTTTCACGGACCTGTGTACCTGTCCGTTATGCGCCCTGGGTCACTGAGATCAATGAATGGGTCCACGGAGACATGTTTGGCGCACGGATGCCATCCATGTGTCGTTCAATTGCAGTCTGGCTACATGTACATGACTGTGTGCATCTAACCTTAAAACAAGTGTCAGCTGAGGTGGTGATTCAGGTTTGGTGCACATGATACAACTATTATTTTAGGAAATTGTAGCATAAGCAGTTTCCTTCTATAATTTCTTCATCGGTATAACTCCATAGGTCACAGTGGTTGCAGCTGACTGGGCCCAGAAGCCAAGGGAGCCCACAAGTCATCCTCATCATGTTA
Organism: Leptodactylus fuscus; assembly: GCF_031893055.1. NCBI lineage: Eukaryota > Metazoa > Chordata > Amphibia > Anura > Leptodactylidae > Leptodactylus > Leptodactylus fuscus. Next base: position 61,951,115 of record NC_134270.1, read on the forward strand.
GAGGATATGTTCTGGATAAACTTTCCTGATTTCCTTTGATGATTGTCAATGTGTGCACTGTAAATGTATTACCACTGCCCTCTGGGATGCTGGAGTGAGGTTATTGATATACAGCCTTCCACTGACAGACACGCAAAATTATCCTTTCATGGCAAAAATATTAGTTGTTCTGCAGCATATAGTCCAGGAGGGAGTCTGTGAGGAGGAAAGGGAAATGTAAATGCTGCTAAAATGTATGGATATTGCATAGCTAAGGGAGCGTTCACACTACCGTCGGTGTCCGACAGGTAGTGTCCGCTCCTAGTGTCCGCTCAAAATCTGTCACGGACTCTGTCCGCTTGAGAAGTCGGACATCTTCACTTGCAGACAGGAAAGGACGGGCACGGAGTGCAAAAGAACGCACCCGATGCCCATTGAAATAAATGACAGGTGTCACGGACACAGCTAGTGTTCGCTCCTAATGTCTGTGACAGATTTTGAGCGGACACTAGGAGCGGACACTACCTGTCGGACACCGACGGTAGTGTGAACGCCCCCTAACTCGTGAGGCAAGGTAGTGTAGAGAGGCTCAAGCTGAAATCTTGCACCAGGAACCATTAGGCTTTAATCACGTTTATGGTGTTGCAGAGTATATAATGGTGATAATAATCATGGACGGGAAGCAAAGGTTAATAGGTCCCTTTTTTTTCATACAAATGCTGATTACAGTTCCAAATACTCTGATCATTTAGGCTAGGCTAGCATGGTGGGCCCACAGACACCACCATAACTCCTATGAGAACAGTATTCACACACTAGACTAGTGATCCCAACAGGGGTGCCTTGCAGACAACAATCTAAGTCTCTACATGCAACAATTTCTGCATCCTTAGGACATTTTTTGTCTTTTGGTAAAATTATTTGGTTGGGATGCAAAGAGGAATTTTCTTTTCCAGGGATGGGGTACCCTTAGTCTAAAAAGGTTGGCAAATACTGCACTATAGGCTTGATGCTAAGGCCCTATGTATCGTCGCTGCAGGAAAAAATGCATTTTCGTATATGGTATAATTGATATGCTACGATTCTCAAAACCGTGATGGATTTGGAAATCGCAGCGTGTCCACTGCACAGATTTTTATGCAAAGTGAGGATGGGATTCGCTAAAATCCTGTCCACTTTGCTGTAACTGTAAAATGCTGCTTTTTTGCCAGATGGGCCCCGTGGCCTTATACAGCACATGTATTCTGCTCATAGTAGGAGGCAGGGATTAGATTACCTTCAGGGCCACACCCCTTTGTTAAGAAATTTCTAGTTATTTAGTTATTGTAAATATAATTTTGGCATAACCAAGATTCACAAGGAAAGTCAAGGTTTCCCTATGATTTAAAACATGGGTCAGCACTTCAGACGTATTTGCTAGACACAGTGTTCTCTCTAATGTTTACAATGCTGCTGCCTCATGTAACCCTTCTCTCTCATGGACCTTTCAAAAACAATTGGAGGGGGAAGCAAGAAGCATGGCGTCCTAGTGTCCAGGGTGCGATTAAAAAATTTGCGCACAATACATAAAAGCTTGCTGACCCCTGATTTATAAAGTTGAGACGACAGCCATAGGTTGTCCGTCATGACAGAACTCTAGTGATTGTCACATGACCTTTCCCCATAGGACAAGATTGACGTCATACACACGAGTGGCTAGTGGCTACATGACACCATTGATTTCTAACTTTCAGAATAAGGGTCCATTCACACGGAGTAACGTGCCGCGTGATGTGGCACGTATACGGCGTGTAAGACATTGCGCGCCGTAAAAGCTCCCATTGATTTCAATGGGAGCCTGGATCGTATACGCCGCGTTATTTTGCAGCCGTGATTTTGCAGCGTATACAATCCAGGCTCTCATTGAAATCAATGGGAGCTTTTACGGCGCGCAAAGTCTCACACGCCGTATACATGCTACATCTCGCGGCACGTTACTCCGTGTGAATGGACCCTTACTGTACATAATAATTTTTTTTCAGAAACATACCTTTCCTCTACACAATTTGTGTGTGGTATTGGCGTTAGCCATATGCATTTCCATTTTTTTGTAATCCTGGACACCCACCTTGCTCTAGGCTACAGGCATATGGAAAAGCGTTTGCTGCAAATTTTCCGCAACAGTTTCACATGTTGGTTTTGTCTCAGCTTTGTCTCTCTTTTTAAAATACATGAAATCTGTATTGAAAATTGGCACAAAAAATGTTCATGATGCAGATTTCAAAATCCGCACAATATTTCAGCTTTCCCGCATTGTGTACATGAGACTATGTAAATCTCACTGACTAAAGGCTGTATTAGATAGCCAGAGTTCGGCTCCTGAGAAAACCCATTGACCTTCATTTGTTTGCATCGGGGAGGAATGATCTCTATTGTAATCGTATCTACCCTATGGTGCATGGAATATTGTTAGCCCTGCCACGATTACCATGGCGATCTGCAGCTGAAAATCTGCATCTTTAATCCTGAATAAAAGATGCGCTCAGACCATGTTTGCTGATCGGACATACTCTTAGACATGGCTGTTATTGGCGACGACCATTCCTAGGAACACTACTTGCCAATATCCTGAATACCAGCTCATCCTTTATATGTTTCTGTATTATGCTGTAAATTTTTGCATCAACATTCATGCAAATAATCCACGTGATCTACCACATAGCCTTCAGGTTGAAGCCTCGTAACTGCAACGTATGCTTAGGAAACGGACACAATAATATTTGCCTTTTTGAACTGGTTTCATGCCAGAGGAATAATTTGGATCCTGGCTTAATGACACAATGAGTACTTTGACTTTGTTCCTGTCTTTAATGTCTTATACAAACAAATGACTGAATAATCACCTTTAAGAACAGCGGTAATGAAACATATAAATATAATAGACTAGGCACTCCCTATAGTGTAATGTCCTAAGCTGTCACCTCCCAGGGATCCGAGGACTAGATCAGTACTTTTGGGTTTGCTAATTCTGTCAAATTTCTTTTGTCCTCAAATTAAATACTCAAAAATCTCCCTGGATTTAAAGCATACATACAATTATAAAACAACTTTTCATAACGTACTCACCTGTCCCCAGTGCTGTGGGGTCCTGCAGTGTACTTGATGGTTGTGGAAGTCTTTCCCTCAGGGCACATCCAAGATATTTTTTTGAGAGAAGAAAAAACAGGGGGCACTCACCCTTTACAAAGCGAAGATAAAACAAACCGGGAGGGAGGAATGACATGCAAGGCATAGGCAGCAGCCGTTTTGTGCCGGTGCAGGCGCTTTCTCAAGCCAAATATGTGTCAAACTAACATGGATTAAGTAACATGGATTAAATCATTAACACCTGAATCATATTGCATTCCACAAAAGAACGACTTTGAACCACAAAAAACTTTATAGTAAAGAATCGAAGGAACTAGAAGTTTGAGTCATCTTCTCTCAAATCTAGACCAATAAACAAATATTAAATCAATTGACCTAACTGTGTCTTGTTTTATTATTAATCAATATATTTCTAAATACCTACAGTCCTATGAAAAAGTTTGGGCACCCCTATTAATCTTAATCATTTTTAGTTCTAAATATTTTGGTATTTGCAACAGCCATTTCAGTTTGATATATCTAATAACTGATGGACACAGTAATATTTCAGGATTGAAATGAGGTTTATTGTACTAACAGAAAATGTGCAATATGCATTAAACCAAAATTTGACCGGTGCAAAAGTATGGGCACCTCAACAGAAAAGTGACATTAATATTTAGTAGATCCTCCTTTTGCAAAGATAACAGCCTCTAGTCGCTTCCTGTAGATTTTAATCAGATCCTGGATAAAGGTATTTTGGACAAACAATTCAAGTTCAGTTAAGTTAGATGGTCGCCGAGCATGGACAGCCCGCTTCAAATCATCCCACAGATGTTCAATGATATTCAGGTCTGGGGACTGGGATGGCCATTCCAGAACATTGTAATTGTTCCTCTGCATGAATGCCTGAGGATTTGGAGCGGTGTTTTGGATCATTGTCTTGCTGAAATATCCATCCCCGGCGTAACTTCAACTTCGTCACTGATTCTTGAACATTATTCTCAAGAATCTGCTGATACTGAGTGGAATCCATGCGACCCTCAACTTTAACAAGATTCCCGATGCCGGCATTGGCCACACAGCCCCAAAGCATGATGGAACCTCCACCAAATTTTACAGTGGGTAGCATGTGTTTTTCTTGGAATGCTGTTTCTTTTTGGACGCCATGCATAACGCCTTTTTTTTTATAACCAAACAACTCAATTTTTGTTTCCAAAATGAAGCTGCCTTGTCCAAATGTGCTTTTTCATACCTCAGGCAACTCTATTTGTGGCGTACGTGCAGAAACGGCTTCTTTCTCATCACTCTCCCATACAGCTTCTATTTGTGCAAAGTGCGCTGTATAGTTGACCGATGCACAGTGACACCATCTGCAGCAAGATGATGCTGCAGCTCTTTGGAGGTGGTCTGTGGATTGTCCTTGACTGTTCTCACCATTCTTCTTCTCTGCCTTTCTGATATTTTTCTTGGCCTGCCACTTCTGGGCTTAACAAGAACTGTCCCTGTGGTCTTCCATTTCCTTACTATGTTCCTCACAGTGGAAACTGACAGGTTAAATCTCTGAGACAACTTTTTGTATGCTTCCCCTGAACAACTATGTTGAACAATCTTTGTTTTCAGATCATTTGAGAGTTGTTTTGAGTAGCCCATGATGCCACTCTTCAGAGGAGATTCAAATAGGAGAACAACTTGCAATTGGCCACCTTAAATACCTTTTCTTATGATTGGATACATCTGGTTATGAAGGTCAAAGCTCACTGAGGTTACAAAACCAATTTTGTGCTTCAGTAAGTCAGTAAAAAATAGTTAGGGAAATTCAAATCAATAAAATGATAAGGGTGCCCATACTTTCGCACCGGTCAAATTTTGGTTTAATGCATATTGCACATTTTCTGTTAGTACAATAAACCTCATTTCAATCCTGAAATATTACTGTGTCCATCAGTTATTAGATATAGCAAACTGAAATGGCTGTTGCAAACACCAAAATATTTAGAACAAAAAATGATTAAGATTAATAGGGGTGCCCAAACTTTTTCATAGGACTGTATATTAGTAAACCTTTATGGCATTTAAAAGAGATAAAAAAGAAGACGTGGGCCTAACTGCCCATGCGTGTACATAAGCGGACCAGAAAGAAAACTGGTTGAATCTGCTCAACCATTCAAAACGCCGCCGATGCTTGCCTAAAAAAAGAAGGCGGGCCAGGGAGGGAAAACACGTGCTGTCATTAGTCCAATGACAGCAAGGCCGACGCTGGTTTAAGAGAAGATAGAAAGGTGCGGACCAGAATGGAAACCGCACATTTAATCCTCAGCCAATCAAAAACGCCAATATAAAATAAAGATGTAATATGAAAAAGTATTTCCCCTACAGGTTCTTTTGGTTAATAAACAATGTTAGCTAATGCCTAGTCTAAATATAGAAAAGATATAGTATATTGTTACAAAAAGATGGTCCATTAAGGAGAGAAGAAGACTCAAAAAAAATACAATAATGTACGCTAAGTGCATATATATCAAGGAGAGAATAAGAAGAGGAAAAAACACTATCAGAGAAAAACGCTCATATCATTTGTATCGTTCAGACCTAGCGGTCCTAGTGCGTTAGTTTTTAATTTCCATTTGGCTTCACGTTGCAGTAAGATTTTATTTCTGTTACCTCCTTTTTTTTTTTTTTTTTTTTTTTTTAATGTAGATTGTGAGCCCCACATAGAGCTCACAATGTACATTTTTTCCTATCAGTATGTCTTTTTTGGAATGTGGGATGGAAATCCACGCAAACACGGGGAGAACATACAAACTCCTTGCAGATGGTTTTATGCCCTTGGCGGGATTTGAACACCAGGACTCCAGCGCTGCAAGGCTGCAGTGCTAACCACTGAGCCACCGTGTGGCCCCATATTTCTGTTACCTCCTTGAGGATGTAGAGCTACTTGTTCGAGACCTGCAAACGAAAGGCAATTAGAATTGCTTTGATGACATTCTCTAATGTGTTTTATCAGTCTGGGAGACCCTGAACCTGTCTCTATTGATTTAAAGTGTTTGCGGAAGCGAACATTGAGTGGTCGGATAGTTATTCCGATATAGAAATAATTACAAGGGCAGAAGATCACATAGACCACGTATTGTGTTTTACAATTAATAAATTGTGTAACAGTATGGGCGATCCCTCCAAGATGAAAGAATTTGCAGCAAGTATTAAACTTACAGAAGTTACAGTTACCACACTTGTAATTGCCCCTAGGGGTCATTTTATTCAGCCAATTTTTGGAGTCAGTAATAAAGCGACTGGACACTAGCGTGTCTTTAATGGTCTTACATGTCTTAAAACTAATTAGTGTTTTTTCTTTGGCTTTATTTTTCAAGATTGGATCTGCTTGAATGATGCTCCAATTTTTATATATTGCAGTTTTTATTTGTTCAGCGATTGAACTATATTTAAAGCAGAAATTAAATCTCTCATCATTATAAGAAATTTGTGTATGTTTTAAGAGGGTTCCTCTATCTACTCAACGGCTTTTGAATACGCCTGTTGAACGGCAGAAGGAGGATAGCCTCTTTTACTTAAACGTTTTTTAAGATCATTTGCCTGTCTTTCAAAAGTGTCAATATTACTATTAATATGTTTTAATCTTATAATTTGCCCATATGTCACAGTATTTTTGACATGTTCGGGGTGCTAACTTTGGTAGTGTAGTAATGAATTTGTGGCCGTGCTTTTTTTGAAAGACTTCCGTCTCGAAACCACAATCCGTATTCTTAACCAATACATCAAGGAATTCTAGTGTACTGTTATTGATTTTAGCTGTAAAACTCATGTTCATAGAATTGTTGTTAAGATATTTAACGAAGTCAAAGAAATTTTCTTTTTTTTAATTTTTATTTATTTTTATTTTTATTTTTTTTTATTTATTTTTATTTTTATTTTATTTATTTATTTTATTTTGTTTTTTTTACGAAGTCAAAAAAAATTTCTTCTGATCCTGACCATAGGATGAAAATATCATCCACGTATCTAATGTATGAATGTATAAATGAGGCAAATGTATTATACTTGGTATAAACATAATGATTAGAGATGAGCGAGTAGTATTCGATCGAGTAGGTATTTGATCGAATACAACGGTATTCGAAATACTCGTACTCGATCGAGTACCACTCGCTATTCGAATGGAAAAGTTCGATGCAGAACCAGCATTGATTGATCGAATGCTATATAGTCATTCCATCACTACACAGAGAACATAGCTATATGCTTCCTGCTCCAGTCTCTGTGTAACAGCAGCTGAGAAATGCTCATTAATGGGGATGTGAAAACAAAAAAATCATTTGCATAAGAAATAAAAGAGAAAATTCTCAGGAACGGCGGCGTGGCTCAGAAAAAGAATGGTAGAAGAATAGCATTTCAATGTGGTCTTTGTAGAAAAAGGGATTCTAATGATAGAATCCCTTTAAAGAGGACCTTTCATGTCCTTGGGGCACATGTGGTTTTATATACGGCTAGAAAGCCAACAGTCTAACTAGGAACCCCGCCTCCTGACAGTCTGTCCGTAGCTCTGTACTGTCAGAGGGGGTGTTCCTTACTGCCCAGTGATGATGCTGAGCGGTGGGGAACGCCTCCCTCCCCTTCCGCCAGACAGTACTCATCCATAGACGAGTACTGGGGGGCATTGTTCACAGCTCAGCGTCATGGCTGGACAGTAAGGAACGCCCTCTCTAACAGTATAGTGCTACTGACAGTACTGTTAGGAGTGGCTTTCCCAGTTAGACTGTCAGGAACGCCCTTCTGGCAGTGAAGAGCTATTGGTAATGGCACCGATATATCTCTTTACCCAGGGCATATAATGGGAAAGCCGACAGTGAATTCAGCACACTGTCGGCTTTCTAGCCGTATATAAAAACGCATCAAAGGTCCTCTTTTATATATAGCATATACAATATAACAGTGTAATATTCTACCTCAGGCAGCATGAGCTGTAATAATGTCCGGGTGACACCCTCCCTGCCAACTGTCTATGTGACGCCCTCCATGAAGTTTCTCCAGTGGTCCCTCCCTGTTCTTTATCTGGCTTATATACTCGACATCTCTTCATAAGTGTATCTTGTGTCCCTGCCAATATGGTCACCCTATACCGTAGTAATGTCCTGTTTCATAAAACTTTTGAGTCACTGTGTTCTATGAGGACACCGCAGACAAGCCTGGATTTTATGGCAGTGCCAGACAAGTGGCAGAATGCCCAAGCTTTCATGAGGTCATTCGGCGATAATTGTAATGACATTAACTTGGTGAGAAATTGCCTGTAAATTGAAGGAGCCACCCAGCAGTAACCAAAGCTGCAGCCACAGACATGACATCAATATCAATACAAAACTGCAGGCAATGTCACTTACAAGAATATCTTAGCTGCCCCAATGTGTCCATCAGGAAAATAGGGATTCCATATGTAAGCCTACAACAACACAGCAACTCATACTGGATTACTGCCATCTCTAGAATACAAAATCATTGTATACAATAAAAGGCACTGAATTTCTGTTATTGGGCCAGTCATAGTATAATAGTTTTGACAGATATGTTCACATGGTGAAAAATGAAGAGGAATTTAAGACAGACATCCGCTTTGGATTCCTCTTAATTTTGCGCCCCGTGGCTTTCCGCCACTGGTTAGGCCTGTATGAATCAATCTCTTTCCGGTCCTGATAGATTTTGTTTTCACCAATACATTTTAACAAACTATCAGCTCCATATGTATACTTCGAAACATTGCCTACATTGTAACAAGCCAACAAGCTTGTATTAACCATCTAAAGGATGCACATGATCAGCAGCTCATTGTCCTGTATAAAGAGAGTTGTGTACCAATCATTAGTGCAGATGAATGGAGAGGAATGACTGTAGCCATGAAAGGAGCCGCTGCAGCCCTGTGTAATACCATGGATAAACACAGTGACAATTCATCCTATCCTATCCTACTAATATTATTAATATCAATAATATCCTATTAGTATTATTAATATTCCTTCCCGATTTGAATGAAATTTGGCACATAGTTAATAACCTCGATTAAAACATAGGCTTCTTTTTATCTGGTAAATGACATGGCTTCACGACTGTTATGAATTTATGTTCACACTAGCTTTTACCCGCGACTTTGTCTGCGGTGATTTGAGAATTGGGCGGACAGAGACGTGTGAAACTGTAAAAGTGCTTTAAAAAGTTTGGTGGGATAGCAAATGTGATCTGTTATATTGTGTATGTAGTAATACAGACAATGTGATCTGTTATATTGTGTATGTAGTGATACAGACAATGTGATGTGTTATATTGTGTATGTAGTGATACAGACAATGTGATGTGTTATATTGTGTATGTAGTGATACAGACAATGTGATGTGTTATATTGTGTATGTAGTGATACAGACAATGTGATGTGTTATATTGTGTATGTAGTGATACAGACAATGTGATGTGTTATATTGTGTATGTAGTGATACAGACAATGTGATGTGTTATATTGTGTATGTAGTGATACAGACAATGTGATGTGTTATATTGTGTATGTAGTGATACAGACAATGTGATGTGTTATATTGTATATGTAGTAATACAGACAATGTGATCTGTTATATTGTGTATGTAGTAATACAGACAGTGTGATGTGTTATATTGTGTATGTAGTAATACAGACAGTGTGATCTGTTATATTGTGTATGTAGTAATACAGACAATGTGATCTGTTATATTGTGTATGTAGTAATACAGACAATGTGATGTGTTATATTGTATATGTAATAATACAGACAATGTGATGTGTTATATTGTGTATGTAGTGATACAGACAACGTGATCTGTTATATAGTGGAAAGCTGTGAGTGAGTAGAGTGAGTGCTACTCCTGAGGTGACAGTAAGGAGTGTGCAGGCAGGTTGAGGCAGGAAATGCCAGGCAGTGTGTGTGAGTCTATAGCTGGGGCTAGGAGTCCTGCTTTTGTGAGTCTCCTGCTAGGAAGCCATGTTGTTTAGTGGCACCAAAAGTAGCCTGTGACTCAATCCTAAGGGAAAACTATGTTTGTAGAAAATTGCACGCAAATCCGTCCAGGCGTTTTAGCGTGATTGAGGAACAAACTCACAAACATCCAAACACACCTTAATAGGATACTATATTAAACTGCTCTTGGCAGCACCTTATCTCAGGTTCTGATAAAGTCAGGTCTGTTATCTCTCTGTGCAAACACACACTAACCCTCAGTGTGTACACACGTTTGCATATTACCTGATCTGCTCCAGTCAGTGCAGACAAACTGACATAGGCAAACACCTTTAATCCAAATTGGCAGTTTGCCAATTATAAACATGCCTGCAAAAAGAAAATCTAATCTCTTTTCTCCTATTCCAAAGCTTACACGTTTTCTGTGACACTTCTCTCTTACTCCATCACTTACACTCTTCCTGTGATGCTTCTCTCTTATCCCACCACTCACACTCTACCTGCACCGCTTTTCTTATCCCATCACTCAGACTCTTCCTGTGATGCTTCTTTGTTATCCCATCACTCACTCTCTTCCTGTGATGCTTCTCTCTTATCCCATCACATACACTCTACCTGCATCTCTTCTCTTATCCCATCACTCACTCTCTTCCTGTGTTGCTTCTCTTATCCCACCACTTATACTCTACTTGCGTCACTTCTCTTATCACTTACACTCTTCCTCTGATGCTGCTCATTTGTGTTTATTTGTAATTTTGTAAAAAGGATTACATGTTATTGTGGGGATGTGTGAGGCCACGTTCATATAATACAGTAATACATGTGGTGTTTTCCAGATATGCAGAATATTCAGGATATGAATGTGCTCATTTGTGGGAGGACATAGATTGTGCTGATTTTGGGAGGTCACAGATTGAGAGTTAGTTAGTGGAAGGAGTGAGCTCCCCAAAAGCACAGAGTATTTCAGGAGAGGAGTATGCTGATCTAGTGGGAGCCAGTTACCTGTCCATTCATGTGATAAATTGTTAGTAGAAGGGTCATGATGTGAGGATAGGAACAGAGGCAGAGAACAGTTCACAGAGCAAGGTTTTGTTCTATGAAGGTCCAGTATATCAGGTTTTTCGTGGTCAGGACTTTGCATTGTATTGTACACTGTAGATGTAGACTGTAAACTTTTAATGGTCTGAAAGTTGTGATTCTAGAGCTTAGATAATGAATGTAGGGTCCCAGGAGCACAGAGCATTTCAGGATAACAGCATGCTGATCATGTCACAGATACGATACTGACTGCTGGATCCTGTCCTTCCTTTTCCTAGTTCTTACAGTGTCTGTATTTTCGATATAGGGATGGTTTTGTTATATCACTACAGTGTGGGTGAAGGTAGTGAATCATCAGGGTTGCTTTTAGTTTTCTCTTTTATGATACATCAGGGATTATATCTCAGATTCATTCCAAGCAACAGATTAGAACTCTGACCAGAATATGTACCAGACGACAAATCCCTCTAGACTCATCCTCTTGGTGCTGGTGTTTGCAGATATTCCTCTCTAGTGCTTTCTCCTTTCCTACATTCTGATATTTGTCAGCAGAGGCAGCAGTCAGGTAAGAGGGGTAAAGATGGAGCTGGGTTATGGGGAGCAACATTGAAGGGTAAATGTCACTGCATGTAATGTTTAGCAAAAGAGAAATGACATTTGTCTATGGTTATATAATATATATCTGGTATACGCAATAACCTGTTTAAAGGAAAACAAAGTGTGACCACTGGCACAGTAAGAACAAGTCAGATATATTTGATGCAGGCTTCTTCATCCTATCAGCAGACTTTTCAATCATAGATTGTGGGGGAAGGAGGAAGCCTGCATGGAAAATATCAGATCCGAGTCCAAATACCATCTGTGCATGCTACATGTATGTAAAAGGATGGGGTTCAATAAACTAATATACAGGACTTCTGATGATAGTCAGTGTATATAAATATTGTGCTATATACTAGTTATCCATATTTGTATATTATATTATATATATATTATATAATATTATTATATATAATGGATCGAACACCATTCTTTTATATAACTTAGTCTAAAAATGGTATTCATATGGACTTAAATCTCTTATAGAAGTTAACAGCGTCATCCATGTGCAAAGCAAGATATTGCAAGTTCAGCTATTATACCTGGCATGGAGACCCCAAAAATATCTATATAAGGACCATTTAGTGAGTTATGGCTCTTTTGGGATAAAAATGTGCTTTAGCCCATATAGATGTTGTTATATGGGCTAAAGCACATATATGGGCTAGTATGTGTGAGAATGCATTTGTTATGCTAGATGGACCATTACCTAAAAAGATTTTTTATGAGCGTAACATCTTCTGCCACCTCAGGTGGTATACTGTAGCAAAGAGTGGCAGAGTTTCATACACCTTGATATTTTGCTCCTTGCCTGCACCTCTCTTATTCCTGAATTCTTCATTGCTTCTACTGTGGTTAGAGTCCTGCTCCTTGGAGTATACAGATGCTAACTGCAGCTTTCATACTACTTGCACTGGCTCTTGCTTTGCCACATGCTGCAAAATCATCTGCTAAAGTCCTCAGAACAGATGGTCAACTTGTACAGTTGCATTTCTCTTACAAATTTCAATTTCTGATATGACAGGAGCTGGGCATAGAGGAGTGCATGTTGCTAACCTCCACACATGCTACAACTTTATTCCTATTCACGGAGAGAAAAAAAACACATGGCTCAATGCTTGGCAGAAAAGGCAGTGTCAAGTGCCACTTTTTTATTTGTTGCATACTAGCCTTGCTATGACTTAGGGTAGTCTGGCCAGATTGTAGTACCTGAACCAGATGTGGTTGGCAGCCAGACCTTATATCCAAAAATGTTTCCACCACTCGATCTGTTGCCATCCGGACTTTCTTGAGCTTGTTCCTTTACTCAATCCATTGCCTGCCATACTGCCTTCTCCAAAGCCCCTTTTTTGAGGTCAGACACTCAACACCATGATAGACCGAGCTTGTTTGTCATCAGCAATGCAATCACCTGCTTCATTGAAACACAGTGAATCCACCTTTCATATTGTAGTTACATATCTAAAATTATTTACATCATAACCTAAAAAGGGTATATATATCAATTGACTGTGAATGTGATAATAGGAGGGCTTTATAGTGAATCTTTGGTTTGGAGCCATCTAGTGATATAAACAGAAAAGAATAGGCCTATAGTGAACCAGCACGATGCTGGTTTCTGTTATCACATCTCACCATGTTGGGATAGTATGCCTTGGTAGTTGTAGTCCCTTGTCCTGTATTCCCTTGTAGGGGAGCAGAGCGATATCTCATTAGTATTTCTGCTGTTCTGAAACTCTCACCCACTCTCCCTACTGGAAAAAAAGATAGGGTCACACCATAGTCCCCCTATTCAAAAATGCTTCTGCATGGACTCCTTTAATGGCATACCTACTCATGAATCTGCATTAAACAATATATTGGGGAACTGTACTGTAAGCAATTATTATGTTTATTATTATAACTACTAGAAAATGGCCCACCACCTCACTGGAAGGATGTCTCCACAAATGTGCATTCTATTAAAAGGGGATTGTTTTTCTCCATGAATCAAACTTTTCCCCTATCCACAAGATAGTAGATAAGTTGTAGACTAGTAGCTGTCAACCATTAGGACCCCCACTGTCAACAAAACGATGTTGTCTTGTACCTCCAGTCTGAATGAAGCAAAAGTGCTGCCACTCCACTTATTTCTATGTGGCTGTCACAAATAGCCAAGCACTGTACTGGGTTGATGAATGTTCACCTGTGTGGCCATTGTTCCATACAAATGGTGGTTCTCGCGTTTGATGGGGGTCCAGCTGTCAGACCCTTACTCATCTACAGCCTATCTACTATTAAGTATATAGGGGATACTTTTAAACCTCTTTAATGCCCCCTTGTGATGTACTGTACTCTGTACTATTATATAGTGCCCAAATAGCACTGCCAGACAGTTCTCTTAAAGGGATCCTATCTTTCAAACACTTTTTTTTTTCTGAGTAACATGTCGGAATAGCCTTAAAAAAGGCTATTCTTCTCCTACCTTTCGTTGTCATCTCCGCGCCGCTGTTCACCTGTAGTCCCGGTTTTTGTCGGTATGCAAATGAGTCCTCTTGCAGCACTGGGGGCAGGCCCTAGCGCTCAAACAGCACTGGGGGCGTCCCCAATGCCGCAATAGAACTCTCTCCAGCGCCGCCTCCATCTTCGTCAGCAGCATCATCTTCATCCTCTTCTTCTGGCGGTGGCTTGTAACTTCTAGGCCTCAGGCCTTGGGCAGAGCAGACTGCGCATGCTCACAGGCCACGAGAAAATGGCCGTTTGCACAGTATGGAGGCGGCGTTGGAGAGAGTTTTATCGCAACATTGGGGACGCCCCCAGTGTTGTTTGAACGCTGTAGCCCGCCCCCAGTGCTGCTAGAGAACTCATTTGCATACCGACAAAAAACAGGATTTCTACAGAAAGGCGGCGCGGAGAAGACAACGAAAGGTGGGAGAAGAAGAATATCCTTTCTTAAGGCTATTCTGACATGTTACTCAGAAATAAAAGTGTTTGAAAGATAGGATCCCTTTTGACACTAACCAAACAACAAACTCTTAAAACCAGTTCCCCCTTTTAAAGCTGTCCCCTAACACTGCAGAGGTGACTTTGCGTCCATTCACACGGAGTAAACGCGCACTCATTTTGGCAAAATACACATGTAAAGAATACATGTATAAAAATAAGACTCCCTTTGACTTCAATGACATTTTACACGTGTATTTTGCCCAAATGAGCGCACATTTACTCCGTGTGAATGGACCCTTTGATCTCTGATTTACTTATTAACAAGACCTGGGACCAGCTCCCAAAAAATTAGTTTTAATCATTACATTCATTGGATGTGCTCGCCAGGTGAATTTCTCGTGAAAGTATAAAGAGTTAAGAGCTCCAGGGAGATGTTTGCACACTTCATATTATCATGCATTCTCTCAAGGGTTAACAAACTAAATAAAATGAATGATACAATCATTATTAACTGCTATACAACTGTCATTAAATATTTACTGCGTCCTCTTCCCTTCATCTGTATTAAAATAACTATGGAGCTCCCCGGGACGAGCAAGGCAATGGCTTCCCCTAGAGGATGTGTAATGTTGCTATGTAACTAATGTTACCTGAGGACAAATCCGGACTGGGAATTTCTCCTTTGTGGAAGGCAATGTTCTACTGATTGTTTTTGTTTTCACGCATTTGTTTTGGATTCACATAAGGGTGTGTGGGGGCGCTATCTACTGACCAGCCTCTACTACAGTTACAGGTAATTGGGCTGCATTTAAGGACATGGCTGAGCCCTGTATGGTTTTCATTCCCAATTCTGTAAATGCAGGTGAATGGCCAACAAGTCTTTATTTCCGTACCTGCGGCGACTGCAATGCTGCCTCCTATAAATAAGAATATAATGTGTACAGGACTGCTACACATTATATATATACCCACTATTTTACTTTTTATTATAGCACATACTACATTTCTTGACACTGCAGTTTTAGTTCTGATAGATTTCCTAGGTTTCCGATGACTAATATATTCTATTATTCCAAATGGAAATATATCAGAGTAAAAAGTTGAAGTTATGATGAAAACCTGAATCATTGTCATCTTCATTCTACATGCTTACAATTTTATCACATTATTTCTTTGCTTTCCTGCAGGGAACATTTCTTTTCATGAGCGTTCGTCTGTTTCACCGTATCAGCGCATCCATCATATTCATCAGATCTTTTCTTAGATTGGTAAGATAATGGATATAACAATTGTATGGATTACTGTAAATTGCTAAAACATAACCTCTCACCAGTGGCTCCAGACCTATAATACATGCCATATTATTCCTTGTAATATGCAGTACTAATCATAAACCTTTATTAGCACAGCCAAGTGCGTAACTGCTAATACTGTCCCCATGTACAAAAATGTAACTGCAATAAAACTGTTCCCTATGTACATATATGACCCGCACCAATAAAGCGCTCTGGGAAAAACAGCGGCAGCAATGCATTGCGGTTCTTCCCATAGCGCTTTACACAGAAAGTTTGCGGCCTTTTCCTCCGCAGACTTTCTATTACAATTAAACCTATGGGGAAACTGCCGGCGTTTCCATAATGGCCCCCATATAATAATGATTTTCCCATATACTGTAGTATAATGCTTGTCTTTGTGCCTCCTTATAGTACAGTGCTCCACAATGTACCTCCATTGAGTAATCATTTTTCTCTATATGATCTCTAGAGTAATAATGTTCCCTATGTCCCCCCATATGCCTCATAGAGTATAATTCTCCCTGTGCTTGCCCACAGAGTATAATGCTCTTTACGTGCCACCATATAGTATAGTATAGTACTCCCATGTGCCCCTTATAGTATAATGTGCCCAGGTGCCACCATGTACTATGATGGTCCCATCTTTATCATATAGTGTAATGCTCCCCTTTGTGCTTCATGTACTAGAATGCTCCACATGTAGCTCCATATCATAATTTCCCCTCATGTGCTCCCATATAGTATAATGCTTTTAATGTATTCCCGGATAATGTCCCCCTTGCGCACCCATATAATACAATGCTCTCATATTGTATAAAACGTATCTAAATTTTACCATAAAATGCAGTATTCCTCCATATACAGTAATATAGTGCTCCCATATGTGTCCCGTAGAGTAATATGCTCCCCTATTTGTCCCATATAGTGTAATGCCCCCATATCATAATAGTGCCTCCATAAATATACTATAATAGTCCTCACTGTAACCACATATAGTAATATACCTGCTCTCCAACATGCATAACAATGCTTCCCTATGTGCCCTCTTATACTGTAATTTTCCCCCTATTGTCACATATGTTATAATGCCCCATAGAGCATAGTGCTGCTCATGTGCCACTATATAATATAATGCTTGCCTCTGCTTCCCCATATAGTATAATGCTCCCCTATTACCCCATATAGTGTAATGACCCCTTAGTTCCACCATATAGTGTAATGCTCCCTATGTTCCCCCCATATAAATGCTCTCCTATTGCTCAATATAGTATAATGCTCCTCTTTATACCCACATAAATATAATGTTCCTGTTGTGCCCCAAAATAGTATAATATAGTTTTTATAGCCTCCTATGTTACCCCATACAATGTGATGCTTCTCTATGTTTGCCCGTAAAGGAAAAAACAAAAAAACAAAACTTGCCTCACCTTGTGCATGATGTTCAGGGTGCTTCCCATAGAGGGCAGCATAACAGAGGTACTATCTCCCTGTTTACATCTTGGGAGACAGATTTGCAAATTCTTCCCTTGTTACAAGTAGCAGCGACAGGCTCATCATCTTCCTCCTTGTGCTCACTGACCCCCTACAGTCTTCTGACCTCTGGTAGACCACATGCCTAAAGCAACCTGTGGCTGTGACTTACCAGAATAAGTGTCAGGGCAAGACACTAAAAGCTCTGTCCTTGTGTCTTATAGATACATATACAGTCGTAACTAGTGCAGGCAGCAATTTCAGCATGAGCATTGAGTATCGGTAGCTTGGTGGAGGCTACTCCTGCCTGGCGGTAGAAGCCCTGGGGCAAACATCCGAGGTTCCTAATCCTTAATATGGCCCTAGCCTCCTAGGTATAAGAATATAACTACTATAAAACTTCCCCCAAGTACATGAATATAAGTGGTATAATACTGTCCTTTTTGTACAAGTCTCTAACAGCTATAATATTACCTACTATATAGGAGCATATATAGTATTATATTCTATAATACAGCCCCAATTTACAAAAAATATAACTACTACAATATACAGCATAGAACTACTATCACTTCCCCTTTTAGAGAGAGATATCCGAACATCCTGGTTGACAATTTCATCTAAATATAAATGGTATTTTACTGTGTAATTTTCTTGGGAAACGTATTATTGTATTTCTTGTGAATTGATGACTTTTGCCCTTTTTTCATCTGAAACATATTTTTCCCTGATAGCATTTTCTGTAGAATTTGCTGACTATATTGCTAGTTATGTGAGAAGATAATAAAATTGCTACGAGCATACGGATGTGTTGCAGGCATGTCCGGGATTGATCAGAGGTCATACTGTGCAGTGTTACATGGAAATACATTGAATACTTGGGGCTAGTTTGATAAGCCCATACCAAGTATTATATCAACATACACAGAATATCAGAAGTGTTACTGTGCACTGTTACGTAGATGTACTGTGCAAATATACAGCAGATGAACCTATATCCTGGTAGTAGGAAGTAATACTGTGGCGTTCTTATTAAGGCTATAACACATACTGGCATTTCTTGGACACGGCAAATATTTGGTCATTCTGTCATTGAGGATGTTGTGAGACAACATAGTGATGACATACATAACACCAATGATCATAAGTGGATGTGGTACTTACTCATTGTTCCTTGCCCCATACCTGTTTATTGAGAAGGGTCCTTCACATTCTTATGTGACTACTCCAGGTTATGACTTCACTTTACTGTTATGATCTATAAACTAAAATGCGTTGTTAGGGTGTTCACGTCATTTTCTAAACATTTTATATCATAAAAAATCTTTAAGTGAAGAAAGGGAAAATGTCCATTACTGTATTTAAAGGGCTATGCACCCTAAATATTAGAAAGGCGTGGAAGGGCTAAGATAATAGTGACTGATATAACTCACATACTTGACTTCCTTGACACACATGGGCAGATTTTGTGTGATATTATGGAGATGTGCTTAATTTATAACGGGGCACATGTCGTAAATTAAAGGGGTTGTCCAGTTCTTTTTTTATTGATGACCAATCATTAGGATCCCCACTGATCAGCTGTATGAAGGTGCCGCAGCACTTGTGTGAGTGCCGCGATCCCTTCACTCTTTACATTGTACACCATTGGTTTCATAGTATGTATGGAAAGTGATTACATCATCATCCTATGGAAGTCAGTGGGACAAGGCTGTAATTATATTGAATGTCATCAATGAAACAGTGTAAACAATGAGGCAGTCATAGCACTTGAGTATGATCAAATAGCTGATCGGTGGGGGTTCCAGGTGACAGACCCACACTAATCTTGATGACCTATCCTACATAGAGAAGCTTAGTATAAACCTGCAGTAGAACAACACATAAGAGGTGAACACAACCCTTGTGCAAGCAGGAAAACTACCGTATTCTATGAAGAGACTGCAACTCTGACACTGTTTGAAAAGTTGCTTTCTATGTCCTGTAGATCTACTAAGAAGCTGATGATGTGTCTGTCCAATGATGATGGGATTGTTCTTAAAACAGTCAGCCCCACAATAAACACTAACAACTAAACTGTCCGATAAGGTGGGCAGCTTAGTTGTTAGGAGACAAAACGCACAGTAAACTATTTTCGCCAGTAGAAACCTGTAGTATTTTCCTGGCTGATTGACAGCCCAAAATGGCCAAGATTGGCTATTTTGGCTAAAGAAAATGTAATGCTTATGGCCAGCTTTATGCTTACTTTGTTGTCCCCATATTATAATGCCTCCCTACTGTCTCCCAAGTTGTGAGATGTAACAATAAAAAAGTAATGCTTATCAAGTCCCAAGTAGGTGAGAAGATGTGAACCTGGGACAGTCCTTACCACGGCGGGTCAAGGTATAAGTGGGAGTGCCCTTCTCCAAAGTGTATGGCCTATATAAAATAGTGTGGCTAACAAGTATAGTACCTTAGGATACAATAGTAATTGTGGAATAGTATTGGGGCAATATTGCTTCAGGTGTTCCAGAATCCAAATGTGTAATAAGAAAATTAGAAATATTTAGTTGTTGTGTCACCAACATCCCTGCCCAGTGAGCTGTTCTACTTTATTCATTAGGCATGTGGCAGTCTAGAGCACAACGTGAAGGTTTTCTCCATTAGCAAAAGGGTCATAAATAATCTGCGGCATATTTCTCATCGATTATTTTTGACATGTGTGGCACAGCAGAGGGGAGACTTCATCTGAAATCTAACCACCAATTACCATTGAAGCTGGAACCACAATGTTACGTTCAAGGCTTTTCCAGCACCTTATATGAATGATGTCCATAGTCTTATCCATACAGTCTGGCTACTGGGAAAACACCAGCCCACAACCACCATGTTTTCAGTAGGACTGTAAGGTAGAACATCTAAAGCTAGCAGTCTGTTCGGCTTTTCAAAACTAAGCATTGCAGCGTTGTTGTTTTCCATTAAGTCATGCTCTTAACTCTGGTAAACACCTGTCCATGCACACTCGATTTTAACCAGTCTAATGTTTCCATGCAGGAAAGTCATTTAAGGACATACGGCACTAAAACAGCACTGTGGCCACTTCTCTTTAAGGTTCATAGCCATCTGTCTTGGCCGAAGCTGCAGCCTGACACACAGCACTATCCTATTCTGTCATCCCTCTATACTGGGCGAAGCTGCAGCCTGACACACAGCACTAGCCTATTCTGTCATCCCTCTGTACTGGCCGAAGCTGCAGCCTTACACACAGCATTAGCCTATTTTGTCATCCCTCTGTACTGGCCGAAGCTGCAGCCTGACACACAGCACTAGCCTATTCTGTCATCCCTCTGTACTGGCCGAAGCTGCAGCCTGACACACAGCATTAGCCTATTCTGTCATCCCTCCATACTGGCCGAAGCTGCAGCCTGACACACAGCACTAGCCTATTCTGTCATCCCTCTGTACTGGCCGAAGCTGCAGCCTGACACACAGCACTAGCCTATTCTGTCATCCCTCTGTACTGGCCGAAGCTGCAGCCTGACACACAGCACTATCCTATTCTGTCATCCCTATGTACTGGGCGAAGCTGCAGCCTGACACACAGCACTAGCCTATTCTGTCATCCCTCTGTACTGGCCGAAGCTGCAGCCTTACACACAGCATTAGCCTATTCTGTCATCCCTCTGTACTGGCCGAAGCTGCAGCCTGACATACAGCACTAGCCTATTCTGTCATTCCTCTATACTGGCCGAAGCTGCAGCCTGACACACAGCACTAGCCTATTCTGTCATCCCTCTGTACTGGCCGAAGCTGCAGCCTGACACACGGCACTTGCCTATTCTGTCATCCCTCTGTACTGGCTGAAGCTGCAGCCTGACACATGGCACTTGCCTATTCTGTCATTCCTCTGTACTGGCCGAAGCTGCAGCCTGACACACAGCACTAGCCTATTCTGTCATCCCTCTGTACTGGCCGATGCTGCAGCCTGACACACAGCACTAGCCTATTCTGTCATTCCTCTGTACTGGCTGAAGCTGCAGCCTGACACACAGCACTAGCCTATTCTGTCATCCCTCTGTACTGGCCGAAGCTGCAGCCTGACACACAGCATTAGCAAATTCTATAATTCCTCCGTCTGACTCCAGTTACAAGGACAGTAGTTAAGACGTAGGCACATATACAGCTCACAGACCCCCACTTATAGGAAGAGGACCACTAGGCCCCATAGCTGTCATTATACCTCCTAACACTCCTGGATTCAGTGGGCCAGTTCTTGATTTTGGGTGCTGTCCTGCTGTCTCAGGAGGCTGGAGGTAAGTCCCAGCTGGATCCCTATCTGACTCTGAAGGAGGCAGATGAAGTTGAGAAAAATGGAGCAGCCATTACATTGTGCCTGCTGCTGCCAGCAGCAAAAACTAATTAAGACTGTACATTTTTAGGGAGGTGGTGGTTTGGGGACGGGGTTGGGGCACAAGGAGGGGTAATTTATATATAATATGTGGGGGCCACAATGAGTTGGTATTATTTAAACTGTAGGGACTACAATAAGGGGAACATTATACTGTGTAGAGACCACAAGGAGAGCATTATACTGTGTCAGGGCCACTATTTATACTATGTGGGAACACAAAGGGATATGGTTAGGAATGGGCACAGTCAAGGTGACATATGTGGGGTGGGTGGTCATGGCTTACATCAAAATTTGATAATTTTGTCATAGGGGGCGCTATGCCTTGTTTGCTATGGGGCTCAGTCTTTGTTAGTTACACCCTTTTATATAATATGTATATATATTATATATTTAGAGAGAGAGATAGCATCTGTGGGCACCCACTCCGTTTCTGCATTGAGCATTTCCATTAACACCAATGAAAGTGCTCATTGCACTACAGTATCAGGCCCCGTTCGAGGTAAAGAGTGGAGCAGAATGCTGAAAAATCCTTCTTGGTCCTGCAGATTGTACAGCTGATTTGGAGGCTGTGTCTTGAGACTCCCACTGATAAGACCCTCATCAGTGGTGGGAAGTCATAGCAGAATACTGGATGTATCCACCACCATGATCTGGGGGAAGAAAATAAACAGCAATCCAAAGTAGATATCCACCTCAAATATCTTCTTACTTTCCGACGCTTGAACAGATTCTGTCTGCTTGTATGGAATGAACTGTATTTTATCCAACTCCAGTAGGTCTGCCTCACCAAAAAACATAGTTTTCTTTTTTTTTTTTTTTTTGCTGCAGTGCACATGAGTTACCTCAAAAGGGGCCCACTGAGGCTCTGATGCCCAAAGGCCCACACACCTGAGCCCAACCTAGCCATGACATTGATGCTTATGGAAATGTATAGAATGTCATTCCCTTGATGGACAAATGTCTTTTTTACACAATGTAACAGTTTATTTGCAACATGAAAGGGCTGATAACATGAAAATATAGGGCGTAGTTGTCTGTTTTACAGCCTAAAATGGCTGACAATTGGGGACATTATATAGTGATAAAATTGCACACCACATATTATATGAAGGGGGTTGTAGTCCTGTATGTTTTAGGATCTTTGATCCATGGCCTGCCATGATAGCCTGCAGCGAGTCCCTTCTTGGTTGTTTCTTTGGTAACAAATCTTTTCCTTGTTCTGGTGCATTGTCTTTATAGTGTTTATCTTAAGGATCCACACGATTACCTCAGATACTTCCCTGACAGTTTACACAGGGAAATGACTGGCAGGAGTGGCGTAAGCAAAGTTTCCTAACAGCAAGCTCCAGCGCCCAGATTCTGCATGCCGCCACAGTGGTGTAACAGCACATTTTTGTTTCTTGACAACATCCACAACATTATAATGTTGTAATTTGCAGCTTATATCAGTTAGTGCCAATAGCTTATTTATGATGGTGTGCAGGACTGCAGGTGATATTTGCGACACTCTCTGTACTGGCAGAGAGTTATCACTGTTTGTCATCTGTGATGTTATACAGGAGGACTGCAGGTAATATCTGATACAAACTACAGTTACTGTTATGGCTGCAGGTGACATCTACTAACATTATGTTACATGACTGCCTATGTGGGATGGATGCCACACAGTGTCATTCATTCATTGCATATTTTTAATGTATGGATGGCTGGCAGCTTTCCCAGATAATACACAAAGCACATGGTTGGGACATAATGTAAAAGTTGCATAATATGTACTCAGATTGATCACTTTGGTTTGTTACCGGTGTCATAAAGAACTGAAAGGGATTGTAATTGGTCTTCCCCTTACTAAACTCTCCCCTCTACAATCTATTCTGAATGCAGCAGCCAGTCTCATCTATCAGGCTAGACACTACAGCGATGCCTCTGGTCTGTGCCAGTCGCTACACTGGCTGCCTATTCATTATAGAATAAAATATAAAGTTATCACCCTCATCCACAAGGCTCTCCATAATGCCGCACCTCCCTATATTTCCTCCCTCAGCTCTGTCTACCACCCAACCATTCACTCAATGACCTAAAACTTACATCCTCTATTATCAGAACCTCCCACGCTCGTACACAAGACTTTTCCCACGTTGCACCACTTCTCTGGAATGCTCTACCCCGGACAATCAGATTAACTCCCAATTTCTACAGCTTCAAGCGCAAACTAAAGACACATCTTTTCAGACAGGCCTATCACAATTTGTAATGTAAACCCTTCCGTACCGTCATTAGAATCCCCAAAATCTAACGACAGTAGCCTCAAAAATTGTCTGACCCCTGTATAAGCAATGCTGCCCCTGTTACCTCTTGTGTCACCCCCTCTACCTCATAGATTGTAAGCTCTTGCGAGCAGGGTCCTCGGTCCGAGTCTGTGAAGTGACTTTCTTTGTAATATATCTTTCTGTCTGTATTTGAACCCTACTAATTGTACAGCGCTTTCTTTTTTTTATTAATGTATATAGTAGCAGCATTTTATTGTACTATCTCAGGGGTAGGGAACGTATGGCTCTCCAGCTGTTGCAAAACTACAACTCCCAGCATGCATACTTGCTCTGCTGTCTTTGAAACTCCCATGGAAGTGAATGGAGCATGTTGGGAGTTGTAGTTTCACAGCAGCTGGAGAGCCGAAGGTTCCCTATCCCTGTACTATCTTGTTATGGGTACTAAACATCCTTTTGGAGACTTCTTTTGCAGATTACCATTGCCGGTATAAGTCTTAAAGAACCTTAGAAGCCATGCATGCTGCATTAGGAATGCTTTTACATTTTCCTTATTAGAAATGAGAAAACGGTGCCACTTATTGGAAGATAGCTCTGTATAATGTGTTAAGATGTCTTTCTCTATGATGTGGGCACTGAGTTATAGGGAACTACCTTACAAATTGTGGTGTTAGAGCCCCAGTTTTTTCCCATTTCCATCAAGGGAACTTTTTTACATATTCTTTCTCAGAGTACAACTTCATAGTGCAGAACCTCTGAGCTTGTAGTACAGAGCCTCAGAGCAGAGCTACATATTAGAAAGAGGTAGTTCATGAACTATTAGTCCAGAGGTCCTGTCTATTTTGTGCTTTCAGCTCTTTCATACACACTCACCATGAATCAGTCCCATGAAACTACCATAGGTGGCGCTGCTGTGCTCAGCCATATGCATCTGAGTTGAATTAGACCTGCATGATTAGTTTCTAGTTTAGTAGTTTACAAGTGACATGATTAATTCTCTGCCAAGCGCCTCAGGACACAGATCTCAGTGCTACATAGAATGCTACAGGTAATACTGTAGATCTGTTTACTCCACCAGGTATCATAGTTTATTATATTGTGTGACCAAACTGGTAGACAATAATCCCAGTGAAAATGTTATTGACGTTGCAGAGTTCTCCAAGTTTGTGTTATAAATGATTGTAAAACATATTAAATCATTTTAGTAGATCTATAATTTATCCCTGGAGCCAGCAGTAACCTCATATAACAGACTATAGCTATGTTTTCAGCAATATCTCAGAGCCAGAGAAATAATGAACTAAATGTACAGTGATCTCATCTTTCCAATGAACTAGATCATAAGGAACTAATCTCCAAAATAGACTACCGTAGATTTCCTATCACTACTTCATAGTGTGGAACCTCTGAGCAATGTAGCAGAGAATATACGCATACAACAGGCTCATGTGCAGAGCCTCAGAGCTTTATAAGGATTTTAGGATAGCTTAAAAATATCAGTTTAGTGAAGGGGTTCACACCTGGCATTCTGACCAGAGGCAGTGCTGTACGTTGTATAGAAAATGTGCTTGGTATTGCAGCTCACCCCATTCATTTGAACCATGTGAAGCAGAAGCAGTGCTCACCCAAGCATCTCTGCTACTTCAAACAACTGATTTGGGTGGTGCTTGGTGGCTGAATGTCCACCCACCACTGATCCAATGTTAATGACCAGTTGTAAGGATAGGTCATAAATATTTATTTTCTGGAAAACCCCTTTAGGCTAAGGCCCCACTGGGCAGAAACGCAGCATTTTTGGGCATTGCGGAAATGCAGCAGAAAAAAACACTTCGTTTTATAGTACCAGCATAGTGAATGCAATTTTGTCTAATCCTAGCCCCACTTTGCGGAAAAGCTATGTTTTTAAAAAACGCAGCATGTCAATTATAGTTGCAGAAATGCTGAGTTTTTGCCTCCATAGATTTTGCCTCCATAGCATGATAAATGTGTTGCGGAAACTCAGCAGAAATGGAGTTTCATCTTCATTCATTGAAAAACTGACACAGATGGATTACTATTAGAGATGAGTGAGTATATTCGTTCGAATACCTCCACCACATAGCTCCCAGTAGTAAAAATTCAATGCCCCGGAAGTGTTTTTGCACCGGGAGCTATGCGGCGGAGGTATTTGAACAAATATATTTGCTCATCTCTAATTACTATCTGTTGGTAATCTGTTTGTGTCCGCCTTCCATAGACCTAAAAGTTACAAAAAAATAAATAAATTGATTTGTTGCTTTCAGTTGTACATATCTATTTTTTTTGCATGGAGCAAAATTGCTGTAAGTCTGACATTTGTCTCTGTTCAAAACAGCGGATATATGGTGGCAATGCTCCAAACACACACCTGAATGTGCTAGCAGAAAAAGGAACCCATTGAAGTCAATGGGAGGCTTTTTTTCAGCACTGAAATTCCACACCAAATTCCTCACCATTTTCATCCGTGTGAATGGACCCTAAGTTATATTTAGTAGGTGATCAGTCCCCATCCCAGGCTTGACAATTACAGTTGGGATTGTGAATTTACTTGCACCCCACCTTCTTAATAATTTTCTATCCCTTGTCCGGAGTTTCATAGGGATCACTGTGCATTTTTTTGGTTATAAAATAATAAATAAAACACTGCACTTGACCGTCAATCTTGAGATAGAATTTGGTTAGATGTGTGCGGTAGATATTAGTAGAATACCCGCCACTGAAAGCCAATTTATGGTTATTTCTGCATTCTGAGGGATAGCTTTGTGTAGGAACATAGTCCCGGTGGGTTGGGGGTGATATAGTTATCTTTTATTCAGTCCATTACCTGGGGAAAATATATTTTAATGCATATCAATAAACTTTAATATTTTTGCCACTCCTTTGTAGGTACACACAGTAAGACTGGACTCTAATAGATTTATTTCTTCTACAACAATAGGTTTTATTCCACAGACTATATACAGGTACATATTTATTTATTCATTTGTCATCAAGCAATTGTTCTTGAATTATAATAAAATTCAGCCTAATAACCCAATAAAACAATGAAAGATTTCCTCATAACAAGAAGATTTAGTTTGTCATTCGGATCAGTTTCGCTCTTTCATCATCATCTGTAGGTCTGACTCCATATGATAATAGATAGATAATAATCTAGATGGGTGGATTATATTCACAGAGAGAAACCTACGGTATGTAATTTAATCTTCAGGTTTATAATCAGTAACATGAAACTCTATACTATGGGATCTCTAAGATACTATCATATGTAATAGGTTAAATATTAGGATATCTTCTTGTAGGAGGTATTATTGTACTAGGTGTATACGTATACATGGTACATTATTACAACAGTTATTTTCTTTTACATGGTGTATTATTTTAGTATGTAGGAAAAATTAAATGTATTATTTTAGTAGTTATATTCTCCTGTACAAAGGTGATAGCATTATAGTAGTTATACACTATTACAGTATGTGCATTGTACACGGGAGGGAGTATTATAGTAGTTTTATTTTTGTACATGGGGCGATACTTTTTTTTTTTTTTGAAAGTTATACAACATTGCAAATAATACAGTCAGGAAAAACACGCTCACAAAGAGCACAAAATAAAATACAAAGAAAATACAAATGGAAAACATAAACAGATAAAGATATGCCATATCGCTTCCCCACCCGGATCCCAACACACCCACCACAACAATAGCACAAAGAAGAACAGAGCACAATAGCATCAATAGTAGTACAACATACCGGCACAAGGGGCCATGGATCCTTCCAGCAGATGTCGCTCCTCAGGACGCAAAAGCGTCAAAAGCCAATTGTAATGAGGGAGCAGAGTATTGGGTTGTAGGGGAATCACACCTCGCTCCACACAGCTTATAAAATTTCTGGGGAGAACCCAGAAATGGGAGAACTAAATTAATCAACTTCCAGCACTGGGATATCGATGAAGATTTTGGGGCCATCCACCGCAGGACGATGGCCTTCCTGGCGTAAAATAAACATTCCTGGAGAAAAATCAGAGTATGGTGCCGCCACAATTTCTCCTCCAGCACGCCAAGAAGGCATACTTCGGGATAAAGCAGGACAAGCTGAGCTAAGACATCTGCCAAGAGGTCCACAACCCCACTCCAAAAGTTCCGCACAATTGGACAATCCCACACCATGTGCATGAGGACAGGAACACCTAAGGTAGTTCGTACCTGGCAATCGACCCATCCTATGCAGACGGGCCAGAGTCAGATAATACTGATGTAAAATAAAAATGTGTTAATGAGTTTCATAAAGCAAAACATACTGAGGGGACTCAAAATATCCTGAAACATTTCATCTGTTAGCTTCGGAATATCAGAGCCGGGGTCTCAGCTAAGGATACTTTCACTTGAATCAAATGCTCATAGAGAATAGAAATGAGACCGCCGGTGCCCTGAGAACACAGCACACCTATCAACGGATATTCAGAAATGGCACTCGGATGGATAGGGAACAATAAGGAAAGGGCATGTCGTATTTGAAGAAATCTAAAAAATTGATGTCGAGGAATCTCATGTGAGGTACTCAAGGAGTCAAACGTTACAAAAACCCTCTGTGTGTACAGATCAGCCAGGGAAGTCACAACGTACCACAACCAGGACTGAGCTCCAGGTAACTCAAAGCCAGGGTTATCCCATAAAGGGATTTTCCCATAAAGGGGTTTCTACTGGGGTATCGAAGTATGAGGACATTTTCCGAGCCTGCCTCCAAACCTGCACTGCCAAGGAATGAATGGGCAAGAGCCTATCCCTAAACAGCCGAGGTTGTTCCAACACCGCCCACAGGATACGCAGGTCCAGGTGGTGAACCAGATGCGCCTCGGGTCCCCGAAGACGATCCGAGGAGGCCCAATGCTTAATGAAGCAGAGCTAACTCGCTAGATAATAAAGAAACAGGTCGGGGAGCAAAGCACCATTGAGCTGCTTCGGTCGCTGCGGAGTAGATAATTTCAACTTGGATCTGGAGTGGTCTCATACAAAGGAAATGATTAGGGAATCCATATGTTTAAAGAATTGGCGAGGCACAGGCATGGCCAAGTGACTCACAGCATACAGACATTTGGGTTCAACAATCATCTTCACAAGGTTAATCCTGCCTGCTACCGATAAAGGCAAAGCAGCCCAGGTCTGAAATTTAGTCCTAAAATGCGAGATAACGGGGAAGATATTCTGATCTAGGAATCTCTTATGGTCTATGGAAATAACAATGCCTAGATACTTACAGGCTGAAACCACTGGCAACCCACACATCCTATCTCCCCCACCGCAGCCGGTACATGGCCAATGTGCATGTAAGAGGATTTAACCCAGACCCGAGTAGTTGCCAAACTCATCTATTAACGCCATGGCTCGGGGCAACGACACAGAGTCATTAACAGGAGGAGATCATTGGCATAAAGTGCGGTTCTCTCCTCCCGGGAGCCAATGGTTATACCCTTATATACAGGGTCTTGTCTAAGTAATATAGCTAGGGATTCTACAGCCAGAGCAAACAGTAGTGGCGAAAGTGGGCACCCCTGCCGCATGCCTCTACCCAATGAAAAGTAAGGAGACAGCGAGCCATTAATTGACAACATCGCTCTGGGGGAAACTATATAAAAGAGAAACCCAAATAATGAAGCCATCTCCAAAACCATACCTGCGTAAAGTCTACAAGAGGAAAGGTCATTCAACGAGGCAGTGTTATAGTCTTGTACATAGTTACAGTCTAGTTATAGTCTTGTAGATAGGGGCTGTATTATAGTAGTTATATTTTCCTATATAGGAGATATTATTATAGTAGTATTATTCTTGTACATTAGGTACAGTATTATCAGTTATATTCTTGTTCATAAAGACATTATTATAATAACTATATGCATGGTACAGCATTATTGTGTATTGGGTACAGTGTTATACCAGTTATATTCTTGCACATGAGGATAGTATTATTCTCGTGATATTCTTTGTTCTAAAATATGCTACAAAATATTGCTATTTTATTGAAGTGCCTGAAGTCAGTCAAGATAAATCATTCCCACTCAGTATATTATATTATATTGCATATTGTTTATTCTATTCATGCTGAGCCTTAACCTTGGGAAAGTTCACAGATGTGTCCTTCGGATTAAGCAGAAATTTGCAACACTTCCTTCACCATTGTCTGAGAGGCCAGTTTCTCAATGATTAATATGCTTGACGTTGTATGAGGATGAGGTTAGGTGAGATCCACTCCCAAAAGACAAATATCAATGGCATTTCCTTACAGGCAGCTCTTTACTCGGTTTATTGTTCTCTCCATATATTCTAGGAGGTCCGTTCATCAATGTGAAGACATTAAAGGGCCTGTCCAGTTTTATGTAACTAAAGCTCAGTTGTTTTGTTATGAGAAGTTCAGAAACTTTCTAATATACTTTGTTTCCATTACCATTTTCAAGACACCTGCTTGCTGACAGTGAATAGGAGATTGGGAGATAAGGCTCCGGTCCTGACCTACTCCTGCTCACAGGACTGGGTGTTATAGTGTTATCAGCGTAGACAATTCTTTGTGAACCAAACACATCATCAGCTGGTAGCCTGAATAGCCGATGGATTATCTACTCTGATACATTGTAACGGAACGTGGCACGTGTACTGTATATGAAGCTGCATCCATAAGAAAAATTTCTATAGAATAATAATTGAAATGTCATATCTGTGCCATCTGTTCCCTTTCAGAACTGTAGAATAGTCTGACTTGGGGGTGACTAGTAGAAAATGTGGCAAATAAAATCACACTGGATGTAAAGAACACCAAAAAGAGCACATGCAGCAACAAAATGTGGAACTCCTTCTAATCCTCAATATTTTATTGTACTATATACCGTATTTTTCGGACTATAAGACGCACCGGACCATAAGACGCACTAAGGTTTTAGAGGAGGAAAATAGGGAAAAAAAAATTTTTAAGGAAAAAAAATTGGTGAAATATTTAATAACCTAATAATATAATATTTCACCAATGTAAATAGAACCGGGGGCTTTCGGACACAGGGATACCAAATGTGTATGTGTTTCACAGTAATGTTTTTGTTTTATATGTATTGTAGGGCTATGGGGGTGATTTGAACATATCTATCTATCTAATCTATCCTATCTATCTGTCTGTCTGTCTGTCTATCTATCTATTCTATCTAATCTCATCCATGGATGGAAAGAGACACCCTGCAGTGAAGCTATGTAAGAAGAGAAAAAGGGGCGGGCCAGACGGGTGAAGGAGGTGTGGTTTTCTAAGCAAACTTGAAAACACACCTCTTTCACCCGTCTGGCTCGTCCCTCCTTCACTGCCTCTCAGATGTCGCTTCTGCAATGATGCCACACAGGCAGGGAAATAGGGGCGGGCCAGACGGGTGAAGGAGGCGTGGTTTCAAGCTTGCCGAGAAAACCACGCCTCCTCCTCCCGTTTGGCCCGCCCCTCCTTCCCTGTCTGTGTGGCTTCATTGCCAGAGCCAGATCTGAGAGGCAGTGAAGCAGGGGCGGGGCCAGACGGGAGAAGGAGGCGTGGTTTTCTCGGCAAGCTTGAAACCACGCCTCCTTCACCTGTCTGGCCCGCCCCTACTTCCCTGCCTCTCAGATCTCGCTCCTGCAAACACGCAACACAGACAGGGAAGGAGGGGCAGAGCAGGCAGGCACCGTGCTGCTCTTCTTTTCATTCGCACAGACGGGACACAGACGCTGCGCACGCTGCATTCGGACTATAAGACGCACACACATTTTCCTCCCATATTGGGAGGAAAAAAAGTGCGTCTTATAGTCCGAAAAATACGGTATAAAGTTAAAAAACGCAGCATAACATGTTCACATGTAGTGACGTAATTATTATTATTGTTTTTTTATATAACACCATTAATTCCATGCTTCTGTACATTATATTAACTCCATGCTGCTGTACATTATTATATCAATTCCATGCTGCTGTATATTATTATATTAATTCCATGCTGCTTTACATTTGAGGGTTTACATAGAGTACATAAAATATACAACACAAATACAATACTAACAATGACCGACTGGTACAGAGGGGTAGAGGGCCCTGCCCACGAGGGCTAAGTATATGAGGGAAGAGGGATAGAGACAGAAGGTGAGGGATACAGATGGTGGTGTGGTGACAGTAGTGTTATTGGAGGTTGTAGGCCTTCCTGAATAGGTGAGTCTTCAGGGCCTTCTTGAAGCCTGTGATTGTGGGGGTCAGTCTTATGTGTCTTGGTAAGGAGTTCCAGAGTATGGGGGATGCACAGGAGAAATCTTGGAGTTGGTTGTGTGAGGGGCGGATAAGAACAGAGCGAAGTAGGAGGTCATTGGAGGATCTGAGGTTATGTGTGGGCGGGTAGTGGGAGATTAGGTCAGAAATATATGGAGGGGGAAGGTTGTGGATGGCTTTGTATGTCAGCGTTAATAATTTGAACTCTATTCGCTGGGCACCGGATAACCAGTGAAGGGATTGGCAGAGGGGAGCTGCAGGGGAGAGGTGCACAGTTTAAAGGGGTTGTCCCACGTTGCATACTCTCCAGTCTTCGCTGCAGCAAATTCTTCTGTCTTCCGGCTTTGTTGCGTCATTGGTGGGCGGGGTTACATATGCAAAGCCAGCGGCGAAAAGTCGTCGCTTCTATGCCGCTGGCCCTGCGTGTGTGCTGCCGATGCACTAGGCATTGGACGTACAGCCTTCACAGTGTAATACAGACCCGGCATCCGCTGTAATAGAGAGGCGGATGCCAGGGAGTGTAGACGCCAGCACAGGTGAAGCCACCAGCGGCAGGACCGATGCTACTATTCCGCTCCTCCGCCCCCCCTCCCCTCCCCTCCGGAATAGCAGCATCGCTCCTGCTGCTGCAGGCTTCACTTGTGCCGGCGTCTACACTCCCCGGTATCCGCCTCTCTATTACAGCGGATGCCGGGTCTGTATTGGTGGCCCCTTCCCTCCCCCCAAAGTGTAAACTACCCCCCCTTCAGGCTCGCTCCCGTGCACTTAGCCCCTCCTCCCTCCCCCCTGAGAGCAGCAGATACATCACTTGACTTATGACCAGATAAATCAAGGGATGTGTAAAAAAAAATGAATAAAGTGATATAGTGGACAAACAAAGCAGTTTTGCTGAAGCAGTGTATTTAGGGAAAAGTCTTACATTCACATTAACAAGCAGTATAGATAGGATCCTTGTGATGGGACAACCCCTTTAAGGTGGACTGGAGGGGAGCGAGAATATTCGCTGGGAGGCTATGGAGAAGGGTGTTACAGTAGTCTATTATGAGGGTATGGACTAGCATCTTTGTAGTTTCAGGTGTGAGGAAGGAGCAGATTCGATGGATGTTCTTAAGTTGGAGGCGGCAGGAGGTGTTGAGGGTTTGGACGTGTGACTTGTGACGTACTAAAATATCACATTCATTTGCTGCTTTTTTCATAAATAATGAATGAGATATATGGTGTAAGTGTAAGCCAGGCGCCGTTTTTTCCCATTTCGTCATTGCTGATTGCTGAAGTTTATGGTTTTCTTCACTCGCTGCCTGCTCTGACTTGTTTTATACAAACATTAGCTGAACGTGTCATGAGCAGCACTTCTCTCTAATGTGTTCTAATGCTTCTCTTGTAATTGGACATAACCCTCAGGTGATCAGCTGGTAAGGTGTCATGGAATAACATATACAGTATGAATTATTTACTAATGTGATTAGACATGCCACCCAGCTTTCCTGGAACCCTGAGTGGTAAATGTGCCACATTACATCCCCACTCTCATCCATATCACTGACTCTCGAAGAAGCTGTTATTGGTGGCTGCTCATGCTGACAGACTGGAGAAGCAATATGTAAATGTTTTTGTAACTCCCGGTCTGATGGATGGGAGAATGAACCCTGTAGTCTCATCTGGAATATGTTTGGCCTGATGTGGGAATACCTCTTTAAACTAAGGACCCATGTTGCAAAAATACACTGTTTTCAAACATACAGGTGTATTTATTTAATCTGTAAAAATGTTTTTTTCCATGGACTTGGGAGGCAGAAATGCTAAATGCAAATACTTCTCTACTAGATTTTTTTTCTACAGCTCTTTTAGCTATGATTTACTATGTGGGGCCTTAAGATCCTATGGCACTGCCCAGGGTAATTATCGAGAACTGATGTTCCTTAGAACATGCACAGTGGTCATTCTATATCACCAATGAAATTGGGCGCCAGTGATCCTGATGCTTGCACCTCTGATTTTACACTTGTTGCCCTGGACCTGTAGCTGTATGACATGCGGCTGTCCTCCCTAGCGTATCGATAGAGGTTTTACATGGGCACTGTATAGCATGTTTATTTTTATACTGTATATTTGGGTACAATGCAGTATACTTCAGTATACTAGGGTGAGTCAATAGAAGGTATTGACCAGGGCACCATCCAATCTGTGATCAGTCCTGCTTAGGGTGTGTCTGCTGGCAAGTCCCCTCTTGGATATTGTCATGTCAGCAGCACTTAGCAGGTTAATTTTTTTTATTTATTTATTTATAATAGAGTTTTTCCTCTCTGTTCATTCATGTCTCTGCCATCCATGGGTGCGGCCCTATAGCTTTGTGCACTGTACTCGCCAGTGATGTCGATTTATCTTTCGCAACCCTTAATGATATGAGACAGTTCTCGACCGCGCTCCCTACTGCACATACACCTGCTTTAAATAAACAGTGAGGTGGGTGTAATCCTGTGTGTCACCCACAGCTCCCTCACTTTTTGGCCACTTGTGTCTGGCTTTCTTCTCACTGTCTGGTGTGTGGATGTAAATCTCCCGCTGAGTAATGATAATGGTAAGACAAGCAAGGGCACCCTTCACTGTGACAGCAGCTGACGTGTGGTGAGTGCCAAGACCCAGAAGATTCACCCGGATATTATAGACATATATCAGTAGTGCCACCTGGTGCCAGGAGGGTATCGTGCCCATGATATTACGCTTTCATTACAGTCTCACGGTGTCCCTGGCTACTCCTCTGCTGCTGCTGTCAGAGTTTGATGGAAACAAGTAATAACATTTTGCTTTATAGCTCGGCGGAGGGGGGGGGGGGGTATTTAATTTAGGAGGAGAGACAACACTGGAATAATGGAATGTTATTTGTGTTATGTTTTAGCTCAGCTCAAAAATATTGTCCTTTTTTTTACACATTGCATTATTATTGCTTCTAATTTATAGAATTTACTGTCTATTTCTTTGCTATTTTGATCTTTTTGTTGGTTGCATAATTTTATGACTTATTTGATTAATTGGGACTTATTTTGTACGTGTTTTTTTTGCTTTTGTATAAATTTAGGGTCTTTTTATTGCTTTTTTTTCATATGATTTATGTATTTTATTTACATTTATGCATATTTATAGAGGGGAGATTTGTAAAAATCAGTTCAGCAACTTTTACCACACCGATTGCTATCTCAGGCTACGTTCACATCTGCGGCAGAGTCCCCTTAGGAGAGACTGCTGAATATTGTCCTGCACCTAGGACTTTTCAATCCCCTGGTTTCAATATAAAAACAGCAGAAACCCGACAGACTCCATTATAGTCTAGTGATCTGCGGGTCACTGCTGTCTTAGCAGACGGACTCTGTCGTTTGGGTCCCCCAACAGGTCCGAACGACAGAGTGCCAGGGGCAAGTGTAAACCTACCCTTAGTCTATATTCACAAGACCGTGGGGGAAAACTGCATTTTTCATGACCATTTTTACAGATCACTCATATATTGCAGTGTATGGAGGGATCCGTGTAATACAGACAAAAATAAAGCATGACCTATATTTTGATGGTCTATTACAGAGAACCATCAAAATATCAGTCATGTGAATAGCCCCCATTGACAGACTTAATGTTGTTGCAGGACTTTTCTCTCTGCCTATTTTAAGTGGACTGGGGGATGGAGTTCCCAAATGCTAGTGTGAACTTGGCATAACCTTGGTCATGTGCAGTAAAGATGTCAGTGTCAGCATCCCTAGTGGTCTAAGGCAGTGAAGGGTTGATGACAGTATACCAGGTGATCTAGGACAGAAAAGTGGTTAGTTCCAGTATTCATGGTGGTCTAGCAGTAATGTGATTAATGCAAGAATCCATCAAGGTTTAGAGCAGTACATCTAGTGGTCTAGGGCAGTAAGGGATTAATATCAGTATAACTATTGTACGGCAGTTAAGGAGTTAATGTCAGATTACCTAGGACAGTGAAAGTGGAAAGTATACCTGGAGATTGAGGACAGTAAATGGGTTTATTTCATTATACATACATGATCTTGGGCAGTAAAGAGGTTTTTGTAAGGGTAAATGGTAGTGTAAGGCAGTGAAGGATGTAATACCAGTATACCTGGTGATCTAGGACAGAGTTAATTCCAGTATACATGTTGTTTATGGGCAATAATGGGGTTAATGTAAATGCTTCTGGTGGTCTAGGGTAGCGAAGGGGTAAATGTCAATTTATGTGGTGGCCTAGAAGTAAAGATATTAGTGTAGAAATACTTGGCGGTCTAAGCTTGTGACGGGCTTAATGTCAGTACACCTGATGCTCTTGGACAGTGTAGGGATTAATGTCAGTATACCTTGTGATCTAGGACAGTGAAGGGGTTAGTGTAGCTATATATGGTGGTCCAGGTAGTGAGGGTGTTAGTGTTGGTATAACTGTTGATGTAGGGTACCAAAGGGGTTAATGTAAATATAACTTTTGGTCTAGAGTAGTGAAAAGGTAATGTTAATATTTCTGAATGGGGGCAGTAGAAGGGTTAATCCTGCAGATTTTATTTTATTTTATTTTACATACTTATATAGCACCATCATATTCTACAGCACTTTACAGATATTGTCAACCACTGTCCCATATAGAGCTCAAGGAGAACATATAAACTCCTTGCAGATGTCATCTTTGGTTGGATGCAAACCTAGGACTCCAGCGCTGCAAAGAAATATACCTGGGGTCTAGAGGTTACTCGTGTCTCCAAGGTTACCTTGGCTGTTAGTTCTGTTTCCGCCCTGTGTTGATCATAGAGAGGGGATTACATAACTGTAACGGTACGGCTGCATAGTTCTCTTTATGAGATAAGGCAGAGCTTTTCAGAAACTTAGCTATTACTGTTGGGCCTGTTTCCTATTAATGTTGTCTATTCTGTTTCTGCACTTTGCATACATGTCTGTTTAACTGTTAGAATGTGATAATGCAAAGCTGAAATGTAAATATGAGTAATTTTTGCTGGCAGCTGATGGGTGGATGGCTCCTGTATTGTGTGATAATGTAATTTGATACATGTAATCTGTACCTTTTAAAGGTATTGGCTACAAGCCTGGGTCAGTCAGTGCCAACGTTAGAATGTGATAATGCAAAGCTGAAATGTAAATATGAATAATTTTTGCTGGCAGCTGATGGGTGGATGGCTCCTGTATTGTATGATAATGTAATTTGATATACCGTATATACTTGAGTATAAGCCGACCCGAATATAAGCCAAGACCCCTAATTTTACCACAAAAAACTAGGAAAATTTATTGACTCGAGTATAAGCCTAGGGGGGAGATCCACCATTGCAGATAAAAAGTCTGGTCATGTGCATTGCAGCTTAGTAACTCCATGGGGATCATAGTAATAGCAGTTAACCCCATCATATCCCTCACATTAACCCCCTGTGTGCCTCACATAAGAGTTACTGATATGTGGGACATATGGAGGTAATAATTAGGTATCTTCATAATTAAGGTCCTTCATTAGTACCCTCATGTGTCTCACATATTAGTAACCCTTAGGCCGGGTTCACACAGAGTGATGACGTCATGACCATGTGATCGGACTCTGGTGTGGGCGGAGCTACTAGGATTTAGACTCATCCTTATCTGCAGATGTTACATACCAGTGGCTACAGGACCTTTGATGACATCAAAGTCACGTAACCTCATGACAAGCCAATCACAGAGCAGTAGCACTAAAGGACTTCCTTCTTCCAGTTTTCTGTGCTCTGTGGACCTTGACTCATGTATAAGCTGAAGAGAGCTTTTTCAGCATGAAAAACGTGCGGAAAAAAAATCAGCTTATACTTGAGTATATACGTATGTAATCTGTACCTTTTATAGGTATTGGCTACAAGCCTGGGTTAGTCAGTGCCACACTGAGCCCGCGCTATAGAGGCTTTGCATGGATTTGCATGCATGCCATGTAGCAATAAATAGATAGTAGTGGGTGACATGTGGTACTTACAAATTGATGCACCACTCCAGAGAATCATAGAGCAGGTATTATACACCACCCTTGCAGTGAGAGAAGAAGAGTAGTGAGGGCTTAAATCTTAACAGACTTCACACCAAAGTTGTACCAACTCTGAGGTTGCTGTGACTTTCAGTGGGTTAAAGTGTGCACCAACCCTGGAACTGAGGAGACTGGGGGATACCAGCCCAATACTGTCACAAAATTGAACCAATTCTTTGCTGAGAGACTGACCGAACTACAGGTAGTCCTCGGGTTACGATGGTCTAGGGTTACAACGTTTCGTGGTTATGACTAGAGATGAGCTAAAAAGTAAAGCTCCCTCGTAACAGAAAGTTGCCAGCACTCCCGACTAGCAAGGACGAGCCTGCGGCAAATCAACGCTGGTTCTGCGGCAAATCAACGCTGGTTCTGTGGCAAATCAACGCTGGTTCTGCAGCAGGCTCGTCCTTGCTAGTCAGAAGAGAGCTGGCAGCTTGCTGTTACAAGGGAGCTTACTTTTTCTCATAGCAATTAATTGACCAGCGTTGATTGGTACCGCATTCGGCCAATCAACGCTGGTTCTGCCGGAGGCTCGTCTGTGAGGAGGCGGAGTCTAATATCAGACCACAGCAGTCTCCATTGTGGTCCGATATTAGACTCTGCCTCCCGGCCAGCATTGATTGGCTGAATGCTGTACACTGGCCAATCAACGCTGGCCAATGCATTCCTATGAGAAAAAGTAAGCTCCCTTGTAACAGCAAGCTGCCTACAGCTCTCCCTGTAAAGTACGTGATTTAGTGTGAAGCGGCTTGGAACCGAGGAAGACTGTACTGTATTGTTTATGGTACAGTCTTCCTCGGTTCTGAGCCGTTGCACACTAAATCACGTTGATCCGTTCCTACGCGTCGTCGTATGGTATGTTTCCGACTTACGTAGAAATTCGGTTTACGACGCCGCATAAGAACGGATCAGCGACGAAAGTCGAGGACTACCTGTACATAATGTGAGTTCTACACTGTGACCAAAGTGTGTAGAAGCTGTGAGCTTAGCCTGGAACGGCTGTTGCACAGTGCTGTGGCCCTAAGGCTGAGTATGAGCAAGGGGTACTCTATGAGGCTGCTGCTGTGGTGAACTAAAGTGGACTTTGGAATTACTGCCATTATTGGAGTCCTTGCCTTCTGGATTGCCAGTATTAGGGCGGGATTCCTGTGGTTTACAACTGTGTGGTTATCTCCCCATCGGAGTGATGATATGTATGTATATGATGTAAATGTATGTGTTTTATAGAAACTGTGTTCTGTACATGAACTGGGTTTCCTTTGTTTTGCACTTCAAACTTTGCTCACATTATCGTCAAGCTTCAGATTGTGATCCGTTTTGAATTGATTTTTTGTTTTTCGATCAATCCATACAGAAAAGATTCATTTGCAATTTTATCACTATTTTATGCATTTTTGCTCCTACAGTGTTCACTCTTTATTAAAGGAAGTCTATCACTGCTACTTTAAACTGCTCCCATACTGCTGTAGTTGTTGTTAGCAGAATGAAAACCATACCTTTCTTATGTTTCAGAGCCCCAGGATTCCTGCATTTGGCTCATCCACCTCAATATGAGTTAATCCAGTGTCAATTGCTCCTCCCCCACCCCCCTGAATGCAGGATGGGTGTGTTTAGTGATGATGCAGCAGAGCTCATTAATAGAAGAAAACTCCCCCTCTGCTCCAAGATCCTCATTTAAATAAACAATAAAAGTGCTTTCTCTACACATCCCTGGGGCTCTAAAAGATAAGAAAGGTATGGTCTTCTACAGCACTATGGGAACAGTTAAAAGTAGCTGGGGGCAGTGATAGACTCCCATTAAAAATAATATAGCAACTATATCTGGCAGGTCATTAAGATTATGGTGATATAATATTTATATTTGTTTTATTATGTTTGATTTTTGATCACGTCTTATTGTGATATTTTGGGGAGAAGCAAGTTGACCAAAATACATTAATTTGTGCATTGCAGTATATTTTTTACGGTGTTCAACGGATG
Source organism: Leptodactylus fuscus (assembly GCF_031893055.1). Taxonomy (NCBI): domain Eukaryota; kingdom Metazoa; phylum Chordata; class Amphibia; order Anura; family Leptodactylidae; genus Leptodactylus; species Leptodactylus fuscus. Next base: position 61,991,460 of record NC_134270.1, read on the forward strand.
GGATAGATGACGTTATTTTTGGATAGAGTGGACTTATACATTGGGTTACCTAACATGTTTGTGTATTTTATTTTGTTTACATTATGTTTTTAAAATTAATAAATGTGATTTTTTTATTTTTTTTTTAAATGTAGATTGTGAGCCCCATATAGAGCTCACAATGTACATTTTTCCCTATCAGTATGTCTTTGGAATATGGGATGGAAATCCATGCAAACACGGGGAGAACATACAAACTCCTTGCAGATGGTTTTATGCCCTTGGTGGGATTTGAACACCAGGACTCCAGTGCTGCAAGGCTGCAGTGCTAACCACTGAGCCACCGTGTGGCCCCTAATAAATGTGATTTATTAACTTTATTTTTTTTTTTAATACTTTTAATATTTACCTTTTTCAACTTTTTTTTTCTTCCTGTCTGACAATGGACAGTAGTACATTGTACATAAACTCCCTAGGCAGAAACTGTCATGGCATCCCCTCAGACCACACAGTCTCATCACAGAGGATCTGTGGAGTGGCAGGGGGACGCGTTCTTGTCCCTGAACCACCCACATACTGTGAATGTTATTGATTACAGCATCTGTGGGGTTACAACCGCTGGAGTTGGAGTATCTTCTGTCTTTGGTGGCTAGTCCCAATTCTTGGCTGTGTAATACAACTGAGACACAAAAGTAATGCCACAGGCACAGCTTCTGTCCCACGGCATGAATCATTACCTATATGCTCAGTGCGACTTATGGTTGTGGCACAGAACGGGAAGGGGTTAAGCTAATAGAAACTTGCCATCTATAGTCATAGAGGTCTTTTTGTAACAAAAGTTAACCCATTCCGACTGCTGGAACCCCTATGATTATGACAACTGGGGTGTTTTGAAACCCACACCAAGTGTACCTTAGGATCAGCACTGGATTAGTAATGTTCTCCATGTATTCAGTGGGAGGTTGCTTATTGTCTGCCCCTCTGTTGGCCATACTTTTTGCAGGCACTCCTTTTTTTTTTTTTTTTTTTTAAGACTAGTTTACTATGGTGCTTATTAATGCATTCAAATCTGACAGGCTCTTTTACACTGCCCCTGTACCGGAGTTCATTTGCGACTTTTTTTTTTTTGCCCCTTTTTAAAAAGGTGCAAGTCATAAATACAGCACGAAAAGGATCTCCATTTAGGCCACTACCCCTTTTCTTGCCAAAATGCAAAAGTGGCAAGAGCAGCACAACAATCGGGAAGAAAAGGTGCAAATGCTTCATAAATGAAGAGTAGGGCAGATAAAGACCTCAAAAAGGTGCAATTTACACCAAAAAAGGGTGCAAATAGCTTAATAAACGTGTCCCATTGTCTCCACCAGCACAATTGTGCGGAATTGTTGAGTAATCCTGAAACTTAGAAATGATGTCATACAAGGAACTTTCTGGTGAAGCATCACATATTTCCACATCTGCATTATCCTATAGAATGCTCATATGGCATATGCCATGAGTAAGAAGGAAATCAGTTCTTATATTGTCAGAAACAAATGTAATAATTGTTGGTTATGTGGTAATGTTGGGTGGAGAGTGGAAAATATATGGCTACCTGTAGAAGGCATCTCCCCGGTGTCACCTGCAATACCTTAATGAATTGTCTATTGTGTTGTAATAATATATTGTGTAATGGCCCAGGTAAACCCAGGATATGAAAGACCAAGAGCCGTCCTTATAGCTATAAATTCTCTTCAGCCGATTCTTAGTTATATCTGCTCCTGCCTGATAATAGAAATGGCCACTGGAGATCCCCCAGTCTATACTCCTTATTCTACAGAACGGTACAGCCATAAAATAGATACATACATGTGCACAGGATTTCCACTGTGTAAAAGGCAGATCTGTTACTGATATTATTTTTTACCCTTCCTTTCCAAACTCTCTGGGTTGGATTGATATGGATTTAATAACATGTATTGTATGGACCATATCATGACTACAAATCCTGTTCTGCAGGTTTATAATGAATAAGAAGCCATTGTTACTTTTGTCTAGGAGTAGCCAGTACTTTTTTTAATTTTTTTATTTTTAGTAATGCCATCTAAATACCCAAGAACAAATGGGTTTTGCAGAGATTTTACTTTCATATAGTGACTACCTGGACATCTTTTCCATTGTCTTCTACTGTCCTGGAGTTTCATCGTATTTTACACAGAATATAATTGACCCATTACACTGAAGTCCTACATTATATCATCTGTAGAGCTAATGAAATGTGTACAGTCATGGCCAAAAGTTTTGAGAATGATACAAATATTAATTTTTACAAAGTCTACTGCTTCAGTTTTTCTAATGGCAATTTGCATATACTCCAGAATGTTATAAAGAGTGATAAGTTTAACAGCAATTACTTGCAAAGTCAATATTTGCCTAGAAAATTAACTTTATCCCCCAAAACACATTTCAACATCATTGCAGCCCTGCCTTAAAAGGACCAGCTAACATCGTTTCAGTGATTGCTCCATTAACACAGGTGTGGGTGTTGATGAGGACAGGGCTGGAGATCAATCTGTCATGATTAAGTAAGAATGACACCACTGGACACTTTAAAAGGAGGCTGGTGCTTGGCATCATTGTTTCTTTTCTGTTAACCATGGTTATCTCTAAAGAAACACGTGCAGTCATCATTGCACTGCACAAAAATGGCCTAACAGGGAAGAGTATCGCAGCTAGAAAGATTGCACCTCAGTCAACAATCTATCGCATCATCAAGAACTTCAAGGAGAGAGGTTCCATTGTTGGCAAAAAGGCTCCAGGGCACTCAAGAAAGACCAGCAAGCACCAGGACCGTCTCTTAAAAGTGTTTCAGCTGCGGGATCGGGCTACCAGCAGTGCAGAGCTTGCTCAGGAATGGCAGCAGGCAGGTGTGAGTGCATCTGCACGCACTGTGAGGCGGAGACTCTTGGAGCAAGGCCTGGTCTCAAGGAGGGCAGCAAAGAAGCCACTTCTCTCCAGAAAAAACATCAGGGACAGACTGATATTCTGCAAAAGGTACAGGGAGTGGACTGCTGAGGACTGGGGTAAAGTCATTTTCTCTGATGAATCCCCTTTTTGATTGTTTGGGACATCTGGAAAACAGCTTATTCAGAGAAGACGAGGCGAGCGCTACCACCAGTCTTGTCTCATGCCAACTGTAAAGCATCCTGAAACCATTCATGTGTGGGGTTGCTTCTCAGCCAAGGGAATCGGCTCTCTCACAGTCTTGCCTAAAAACACAGCCATGAATAAAGAATGGTACCAGAATGTCCTCCAAGATCAACGTCTCCCAACCGTCCAAGAGCAGTTTGGCGATCAACAATGCCTTTTCCAGCATGATGGAGCACCTTGCCATAAAGCAAAGGTGATAACTAAATGGCTCAGGGAACAAAACATAGAGATTTTGGGTCCATGGCCTGGAAACTCCCCAGATCTTAATCCCATTGAGAACTTGTGGTCAATCATCAAGAGACGGGTGGACAAACAAAAACCTACAAATTCTGACAAAATGCAAGCATTGATTGTGCAAGAATGGACTGCTATCAGTCAGGATTTGGTCCAGAAGTTGATTGAGAGCATGCCAGGGAGAATTGCAGAGGTCCTGAAGAAGAAGGGTCAACACTGCAAATATTGACTTGCTGCATTAACTCATTCTGTCAATATAAGCTTTTGTTCCTCATAATATGATTGCAATTACAGTATATTTCTGTATGTGATAAAAACATCTGACAAACACACATAAAAACCAGAGGCCAGCAGATCATGTGAAAATATAAGAAAATATAAGATTTGTGTCATTCTCAAAACTTTTGGCCATGACTGTATATAGAGAGGTGGAGGGATTGGGGCATTTATTTATTTATTTATTCCACTTAACCCAGGGTAAGCACATGCAGGGTGGGGAGGGAGGTATTTGCAGACAGCAGGCTGGTGGAGCATTGGGAACTTCAATCTGTAGACACATTATAGAGATTTTATTATAAGATCTATGCCAGTTTTCTAGTGTAGATGGGTTTCAATATGGTGCATCTTAGTCTATAGCCAATTCTTGTGCAAACATGTGTCATATCCATTGTTCTGCTCCTTGCCTTTCACTTTTTGTAAGCGTGACCGAGGCTCCACGCACATGAATGTGTTCTAGCATACTGTGGCATACCGACTCATTATTTTCTATAGCCACATACACACACCTGTGTTTTACCAGGTATATGGCACATGCACACTGCTTTGTTTCTAACAAGTCAGTAATGAAGCTGTACAGACCTGTCTCCTGTAATAATAGCTTGTAAGTGTAGTGTTGTAGTGAGGATGCAGGTCTTCTGGAATAACTCCACTATGAGATGGTTACTCTTGTAGATCAGAACACTTTATTCCATGCTCCATCATGGCATACAGAACATACTTATAACAACATCACAGTAAGGTTCAGTGGAGAACCACCAGCACAGTTGCAGCTCTTACCCGGACACCAACCTACACATGAAGCGGTGAAAAATACCAAGCAGATAAGAAAAAAAAATCAGGAAAATGGTGCTGGAAAATAATGACAGATTGCCAGAGGAAGTTGACGTATAAAACATAACTTTATTGTTCTAAAGACAGTGATAGGCAATGCGTTTCGACACCGGTCAGGGATCTTCATCAGGCCAATGTACAAAGATAGGTAAAAATCAAAGAATCAAAATGCTGCCAACTTTAAAAATAAAGATAAAATCCCTGTCTCTACCCTGAAATTAAACATGTGCATGTAGTACATAGTGTGTCCCTCTAATAACTGTGTTCAGATCTAACCAAAAACCTCTGATTTAGGCCAGGGTTACACTGCAATTTTTTAAATTTCTTGAGTTACAGCTGCAGGCCAGATGAATGCATTGAGTGCTTTGCAATCTTTAGGCTACAGTTGGCATTCGATAGTTCAAATCAGTTAAAGGGGTTTTCCAGCCTAAAATTTTATCTATTATTTGAGTTGTTGTTTTTTTTTTCACCTCCCCCAGCATAATGATAAAATATTCTTTTGCCTGGACAACCTCTTTAAGTGCACTTGAAAAAGTTGCAATGTAATCCTATCCTTGTTGAACCTGTGTGAACACAGACTTAGGCTAAGGCTCCACTTTATGGAAAAAGTGTTTTGTTTTGGGGCGTTTTTTTTGTTGTTGCAGATTTTATTGTGTTTTTTTGAGCCAAAGCCAATAATGGATTCAACAGAAAGGAGAAGTAGAAATCTCCTATTATGCCTATAGGTGGCATGCACCTATTATGTAGTGCTCACCTCTTGGATGCCATGTAACTTTAATTACTAAGCTGTATTTTCTTCCTTTTTTCTAGATTACTGACCATGAAATCTGTCCGAGCAGTAGTGGTTTTCCGACGACCAAAATGAATAGTAAACCAGGTGAGCTGTCACCCCTATTCCCCTCCCTTTATATGTCTATGTTTGGGTGCCTTGTATCAGAAAAATTGATCTGAACATTAAATCATTGTCAGAACTTTGGAACAATTAGAGTCGCAATTCCGCTTAGTTGTGGTGAACCGCATGTTTTTATTGTGTCTGCATCAGTTACTAAGTAAGCACAATCTAATTACCTCACATAAAACAGATGGCATCCACATAAAATAACTCCTTGGCACTATCACACAGCTCTATACATACTTGTTTTATGGGAAGCAGACATCACAACAATCTCACTCTTAAAGAGAGAAAAACCAAAGTTGTAGGAAACCCCCTTTTTATTTGCCCTTTTTCAGGCTGTAAAGCTTTTTTTAGGACCTGTTGGCTCAGGAATCTACACTATACACAGCTATGGGTACGGAGGTTGTATAGGTTACATATATGATGGTTGGAGCATGGCAACATACTTTATATGTTACCATCTAGAACGAGGCTAGGCATCCTTCAGCACTCCAGCTGTTGTAAAACTACAACTCCCAGCAGGCAACACTTGCTCTGCTGTTCTTGGAACTCCCATTAAAGTGGATGGAGCATGTTGGGAGTTGTAGTTTCACAGCAGCTGGAGAGCCGAAGGTTGCTGACCCCTGAGCTAGAAGATTGTGATGATGTGCACAACGGATATATCACTGGACTGAATGAATGGTGACAAATGTTAATATATCTTTAAGACCGATGTGCTTCAGGTCAAATCTTGGAAAAAAATATTTAAGGCTTTGTCTACATGGTTTTTTTTTTTTTAAACTACCGAAGTACAGTTTTTAATTGAAATTGTAAGTAGCAATTACTATGGCAATAAACCAGGGTTTTCTGTTAGCAAACACGTGAAAGTACAGCAAATAAAAACTGCATGCAAAGTAGCACTATGTATACCTAGTCTTACTTTGTGAAAGTTTCGGTAATATTTATTTGGCAGCTAGCTTCCACTTCAGAAGACAATACACAGTATTTACTTACCACCACCTTTTTTAAAGGTTCTTAGACCTGTCATCTACTAAATCTGGATCCGCATTCTTGGACATTGGTGTGAGAAGATACTAACGTAACTAAACATCAGGAGGAATTCTTAAAGATCCAGTTACCCTAGTATATGGCACTAATAACAGTACTGCACCATTATAAGAGAAGCTGTTACACATAAATATGGATGGAGGTGTCTGCAACATACAAGTAGTGATCACAAGGAAGGAGCGCTACAATGACTCGCACCCCAGCCTGAAGTGATAGATAGCAAGAATCAATAGGCTGTATTACTGTCCTACTGAGAGCCTGAGAATAGCTGATAAAAGGGAACAATGGCCGGTGTTCACCTGCCCTCTATTCAGCTTCCTCACCATGGAATAATGAAATACACCAGACAGTTGAGCGCAGTTTTCTTGTGCCAGGTTTTTCGCACGTATGGTGCCTTTTTTTTTTCTCCAAATCACTGCATGCTTTTTTTCATAGACTTCTCTACAGAAAAAAGCATGTAAAAAATGAATGCCCCAAAAAATGTATATAAAAATGCATACATTTTATGGATTTTTTTTTAAAATTCAAGTAACATTTTATGGATTTTTTACAATCTGAAAATCCTGTCATAAAAAGCCTAACTGTTGTCGTCCAGCCTTTCCTGAAACAGATAGACATTCACTTATGGCAGATTGCTGCACAACTCTGCATGCGGTCATGTCTCGGGCAGATACAGTCCTATGAAAAAGTTTGGGCACCCCTATTAATCTTAATCATTTTTAGTTCTAAATATTTTGGTGTTTGCAACAGCCATTTCAGTTTGATATATCTAATAACTGATGGACACAGTAATATTTCAGGATTGAAATGAGGTTTATTGTACTAACAGAAAATGTGCAATATGCATTAAACCAAAATTTGACCGGTGCAAAAGTATGGGCACCTCAACAGAAAAGTGACATTAATATTTAGTAGATCCTCCATTTGCAAAGATAACAGCCTCTAGTCGCTTCCTGTAGCTTTTAATCAGTTCCTGGATGAAGGTATTTTGGACCATTCCTCTTTACAAAACAATTCAAATTCAGTTAAGTTTGATGGTGGCCGAGCATGGACAGCCCGCTTCAAATCATCCCACAGATGTTCAATGATATTCAGGTCTGGGGACTGGGATGGCCATTCCAGAACATTGTAATTGTTCCTCTGCATGAATGCCTGAGTCGATTTGGAGCGGTGTTTTGGATCATTGTCTTGCTCTAATATCCATCCCCGGCGTAACTTCAACTTCGTCACTGATTCTTCAACATTATTCTCAAGAATCTGCTGATACTGAGTGGAATCCATGCGACCCGCAATTTTAATAAGATTCTCGGTGCCGGCATTGGCCACACAGCCCCAAAGCATGATGGAACCTCCACGAAATTTTACAGTGGGTAGCAAGTGGTTTTCTTGGAATGTTGGTTGTTTTTTGGATGCCATGCATAATGCCTTTTTGTATGACCAAACAACTCAATCTTTGTTTCATCAGTCCACAGGACCTTCTTCCAAAATGAAGCTAGCTTGTCCAAATGTGCTTTTGCATACCTCTGGCGACTCTGTGGCGTGTTTGCAGAAACGGCTTCTTTCTCATCACTCTCCCATACAGCTTCTCCTTGTGTAAAGTGTCCTGTATTGTTGACCGATGCACAGTGACACCATCTGCAGCAAGATGATGCTGCAGCTCTTTGGAGGTGGTCTGTGGATTGTCCTTGACTGTTCTCACCATTCTTCTTCTCTGCCTTTCTGATATTTTTCTTGGCCTGCCACTTCTGGGCTTAACAAGAACTGTCCCTGTGGTCTTCCATTTCCTTACTATGTTCCTCACAGTGGAAACTGACAGGTTAAATCTCTGAGACAACTTTTTGTATCCTTCCCTTGAACAACTATGTTGAACAATATTTGTTTTCAGATCATTTGAGAGCGGGCTTTCCATGCTCGGCGTCCATCAAACTTAACTGAACTTGAATTGTTTTGTAAAGATGAATGGTCCAAAATACCTTCATCCAGGATCCAGGAACTGATTAAAAGCTACAGGAAGCGACTAGAGGCTGTTATCTTTGCAAAAGGAGGATCTACTAAATATTAATGTCACTTTTCTGTTGAGGTGCCCATACTTTTGCACCGGTCAAATTTTGGTTTAATGCATATTGCACATTTTCTGTTAGTACAATAAACCTCATTTCAATCCTGAAATATTACTGTGTCCATCAGTTATTAGATATATCAAACTGAAATGGCTGTTGCAAACACCAAAATATTTAGAACTAAAAATGATTAAGATTAATAGGGGTGCCCAAACTTTTTCATAGGACTGTATGTATATGGATACAGGGGTGGTCTGATTAGACACTAGGTCTTGCCATAAGAGAGTGTAGAAGTGCTTTGCCTGCTGCCCTATAAAAGGCCTGGGGGCTATTTTTTGGGGGTGTACCTCTTGGTGAGAGATCATGGATTATTAGACTTGCCTCTACGATACAATTGAAGATCATTTGCCAAGGTGACTTATTTTGGAATGGGGTGCATTTTTGGACAGAGAGAAACAGGATGGTTATTTTGATGAATTGCCAACAATGTAGGCCATTCTGATCTAGCTGTGAGGAGGTGCGAGGGGAATGATCATGTGAGAGCCAGCACACACAACAAACAGACTTGGGACAAACCACCGGTAGTTTCCTTGTCTACTATCCAGATACAGGTGGCACTTTTATTACACATCCCATATCTGTCCAGGCCATGTCCAGGTGCTTAGCAGAAGAAAACATCATGCCAATTATGTGTCCTGCCATTGACAGCCAGCTATGCACTGTCGCCTTAATCTACAGTGACCTGGAATACTATAGATTGGAACCATATTGTCTTTAGTGGTGAATCCAGGTTCTCTTGGGAATCCAGGGAGACAGTTTCCAGATTGGAGGCCTCATGGTGAGCACTTCAATTCTGCCTTTGTTGTGGTGGTGTCATAGCCTGGGAATCCATCGCATACTCCAGGTCACCCCTAGTAGTCATATGTGGAACACAAACAGCTCATTGATATGTGCATGATGTCCTGTGGCCATGTGTGTTGCTTCTTATGGCAAGGCCTTCAATGTTCCTATTTTAGGAGGACAATACTCCTTTGTTGAATTTCTCACCATTCCAGCCTAGCCTGTGGAAGGTATTGAGAGTTGTGGTTTCGTGAGGACAAACATACAGCAAACAGGATCCCATTATGTGTCTGGAGACCATTTGGAACCTTTATACCTCCATGCCCAGTTGTATCTCATGTTGCTTCCAGGCTAGAGGTTACGCTACAGGGTAACAGAGCCTCTTGCCCAATAAACTTATTATTTTGCTCTAATATTACAGTCACTTACATTTATCATATTCACAAAGAGAGTTTCTTTTGATTTTATTAAGTGTAATTGAATGGCTGAATTTTTTTTTTTAAAGAAAAGACGGATTATTTTTAGCGTATATAGGGGGATTGTTGATTTTAGGGGTGGTTGACCTTTAGTCTAACAATATGTATAGGTAGATTTGTGTTTATTGCAGTTTTGCGTTGCCCTATGTGTTTATCTTGATGAAATAGCTCACAATGTTACAATGTATCAGTGTTGTCTGGTTTATATTCCGCATGCAGGATGGAGAGCTGCCGCCGCCTTCCTTACTGTCATGTTCTGCTTTGGGATGCTGTGGTACTTACATGTGGACACATACATACCAAGGTAGGTACCCATGTGGTTCGGTGGCTGCAGGGGTTGTGTAATATTTAGGCCATAAGGCAGTAAATCCCATACACAAGGCATAGATATATATATATTTTTCTGCTCTAAGAATATATTTAAAGGGTAGGTAGTATCAAAAATTGATCTACTGTTTAAGTCAATCTTTTATGTAAATTAAAATAAAAAATAAAAAAAATGTCTAGGTTACTAAATATTTTTTTTTTTTTACAAATTGGAACACTTTCAATTTTTATTCTGGTCACCGGGATTCAAAATAGGCTGACACTTCCTGTTCTAGAGATTATTTTTCAATAGTCCTCTCATTGTAACGAGCAGGATTACAATAGAAGGTAACGCTTCTATTAGAGGTCAATAAAGTGTTTCCTCTCCCCCTCCACCCACTGTCTTAAAAAGTGGTGAGCGGGCACAGGAGCAGTTTTAGACACATTTCTGATTTAGCTTTCCAGTAAATATATAACTGTAATATATAAATTTGCTGTTGATCCAGTCCCTCTCCAGGTGCAAGAGTTTGGCGGTGTGACGGTGACCTCTTCACCCACACAACCTCTATCCTCTAATTCACTGTCTCTAAATGTTGTTATACCATAGAAAATAATGAACTTGAACCATATTAAATAGCAGATGTGTAACTTCAACTTCTTTCTCATCAGGTCCTATGTAAATGTTGGATCACTGTGCAATCCAGGTGATGTTGCTTCCAAAGCAGCTTCTATGATCAGCAAGTAAGTGTCAGCTGTCGGTCCTCCACTGTAGTGCTCAGCCATACTCCAACATAGCACACAGCCATTCTCTTGCCCAGCATACGTGTAATGTCAAGTGCTCTCTGTTGTAATAATGTAGGCCTCTTGTAATTGATGATTTTCTTTTCTTGACCTGGGCCAGACTCTACAATACCGTAGTGAGCCCACTAGAGTTGTGATGTACCCATAGTGACTCTTGGCTTTCTCCTGTCCTATAGAGCAGTTGTGGGTCTCTGGAACGGTTCTCGCCGCAGGCTGTCCCACGTAGATGCCATTCTATTCAGCATTCTAGAAAAAATGCTCAATGCCATAACGCCCATTGTCAAATCAGTCTTATACTCGCCAGCTTCTCCTGCAGTACTGGCAGGGTTTGGTGGTACTGCCACATACTACACACCGCCATGCTCACAATGTGCACAACAAATGTAGGGTATCACAAGGCACATTACATGTCAATAATCACCTTTTGTAATATTACTAACACTTTTTAAATTTAAAGGGGGAAATATGGAGTTTACCCAGTAGATTCACTGTCCAGCCCTCCTCCTGGCCAGTATATATCCTCCTGTATTTTATCCAGCCACCTACCTGTATATACATTTCACAGTTTTCCATCCACTATACATCCACTGAAATTGTCCATCACTAAATCTCATGTGTTGCTTTTCATGTGTTGACTTGTAATGTCTTCTCTTTCTCCAGTTACTCCAGAAATCACCCTGTCTTCCTGCAGATGAGTGACTATTTCTGGGTAAAGAATGAATCAGTCTATAGTTTACCGTACGGCACAAAAGGAAGTGGTAAGACAACAGCAAAAAACATTGGGAACGTTCATAGAGAGGATATTTTGTTGCCATTTAGTAAAAATGGAGCAGTTATTTATTACAAATGTGCATCACCGGTGATGGCAATATAGAGACACAGCATGTACACTTAAAGTCATTTGCGATAGACCAGGAAGTTTTGCTATAGGTTTAGTGGACGCTGTACGATAAAGTATATGTGGTGTGAATATTTATAGAGTTTCATATTTTTCACTATTGCCTCTGACCTAGCATGATGTGGTGTAATATATAGATGGAGAAATGTTCTCTTCCATATTTGTTGCATGAACTTTAAGCACCTTAAGGTTTGGACACCACATTCAATGCAAATTTTGTGCATGTAAAGGTCAAGGCAGACGTTGCTGTTACACCCGATTTCTTTTGATCATGTAGTCACAATATCTTATGTAAGGTAGAGATGATACTATGCCATGAACATCAATGCATCACTGAATAGTCCAAGCATTGCTGTAACATTAAGAAGGAATGGGTATGAGATTCCGGGATGGACCCCCATATCGCTCTGGTCTTAGTAACTACTCGGTAGTCACCCATAAAATACCCTCACTGAGAGCCAACTTTCTTTCTCCTTCAGAGGAACTACTGATGAAGTTTTTGGCATTATCAAACCAATATCATGTGCAACCAGAAATAGAGAGGTAAGATTTCTGCAGTTCTACGTCTTTCCACTAGGATCAGCATTTATAATGCACATGGGGCCCATATTTATGCAACTTTATCTGCTTTTGTTTGTAGGGAAGGAGGAAAAGGATAAGGTTCTTCAAGAACTAACAAAAGTGTCAGTGTGCTATTGCACCAAATGGCATACTCCGCTCCAATACTGTTCACTTTATAAAGATATTATTGGACGCAGCACAGAAAACTTTCTATTAGTACCTCTTTAAATCCTAATATTGATACAGATGTTGTTGCCATCTAGTGGCATGTACATAGAAGTTAATGTAGTGATTTCCCTGTATACATGTAATTACATTCACGCTGATGACACACGAGCAGAATGTATTCCCTGAAGAACATTTATAATGACAACTGTTAAACTTAAGTGTTGTTTTAGTGGATCCGTAAGTAACTGGTAATAACATAGAGCAATGATCTCTTGTGCAGGTTACGGTGTAGACGGTGTGTGGTGGTCGGAAATGGACACCGGTTAAAAAACAGCTCTCTGGGTGAAATTATTAATAAATATGATGTAGTGATCAGGTAAGATCAATGTGATTGTAATAGTAATTGATGAGGCGTGTGATAGGCAGCGACACAGCAACAAAAAATAATAGATCTATAACTTACAGTAGCAATGATATAGAATTTTCCACACCAGAATAACTCTATTATTAGGGTATATCTATGATCAGAGTCTCCACCTTATCTGTAATGTCTGGAATCTGATGAACTTTCAATGAAGAAGCAGTGATGTCAATATTCTGTGAAAAAACTAATCTTGTCCCATGTACAAAACACAACACAACACTTTGGCCTATTGAAGCCCTTTTCAAGGCAGATTTTTTGAAAAGGTTCTTAACCCCCTAACAATTTTACCTGTCCCCAGCTTGGGCTTTGAGTAAAGGTCCTAACACTTTAGCCCTAGCAGGAGTTGGTCAGTGAAACTGCAAAGGTAGCACATGCTAAAATGGCTCTAGCTCCGGAGCCATGGAGAACAAGGTTGTGCCTGTAGCCCCAGTAGAACCAGGGTTATCACTGGTTGAAGTGGGAACAGCATATATTCGCAGCTCTCATTTCAGCTCTTGTAAAGGGGAATAGATGCTGCTGACAGTGTGCTGGGAGACTAGAAAGATTTCTCATTGTCCTGTTCATGTGACTTCACATGAACCCAGGGCAGGGGATACTATGGACTTTTGTTTAGGATACCCCCTCCATCATTAACCAGAGAGCATGCACTGTAATAGCCCTTACATGCTGTGTTAAATGTTGGTCGCGGCGCCAAGTACTTTTATACACAATTGTCATCGCCACATCTATAACGACCCATAAAATAGAATTAGTATATTCTTTATTTTTACATAATAAACACCATAAACCTTATTATTGACATGCCAGAATTGATGTTTTCTGCTCATCTCACGTCTCAAATAGAAAAAAACTATTAAAAACTGATCTGTTTTTGGTATTATTATTAGATATATGGTTTGGGGATAGATTCAGGAATTTCTACAGATTCAGGTAGGCAAGAAATTCTTCCCCTAAAATAAGGAGAATTGGTCCTACCTTATGGGGTTTTTGCCTTCTCCTGGATCAACATTGTAGGACTGTAAACTGAACTGGATGGACATGTCTTTTTTTTAGCCCTCTAAACTACATTGCTATGTTACTACATGAGACAATAAACATATATCTTTTTATGTAACACTAACATCATCATTGAAGTTACCAGAGTGGTATTTTTCATTGATGGAAAGGGAATTCTGCCTAGGATACAATAAAATATAGCCTTTATTGGCATATAGTGACAAAGTGGGGTCCTTACTGATGTACTAGACAGGGAAAGTTACTGACGGAGTGCTAAAGTCTACAGCTATCCCAGTATCATCCCAGTAACAAAAGGACTGACACTGAATTGAACTGCTAGTTTGGGCGCAGCAATCTGTTCGCCTAATACTACCCTGAAATAATCCCCTAGTTAAGGTTTCCACCTTTCTCCAGTACATACTAGCCAAGGTGAATAGTGTATAGCTTTGAGAGCTTGGGGTTAAGGAATTGTTCCATAATTGAAATGCATCACCTATCCACCAGGTATAAAAATGTTTAATAGAGACGTAGATCATTAACCTGTTCTATCTAGTCTGCCCTTATAGTCTTATAGTTTTTCCATCCAGGCCTCATGCACACAACCATTTGCACAGTCAGTGCTGGCCATGTTTCTTATTCGGAGTACTCAGGACGGGTCCTCTTCCTGTCTGTTTTGTGAGTCGTGCTCACTGACCCAATGAATGGGGCCACAGGAGTACGGGCCGGCCCAGGGATGACATCCGTGTGCTGTCTGTGCCTTTTATTCATGGTTCAGCGACATCCACTCCACTTTATTCAGGATAGACATGTGTTTCTGCCAAGCATACTATCGATTTTCCAGCTTTGTCTGCTGTATATCAGTAAAGTGTATATTTTAGGGAACTCAATAATTTATCTTAATCTCTATTCTGTAATAATACAAGTTATTGATTGCTGTAATGTAATTAATGAGAAAGCAAACTCATATTTGCAGCATATATTTCATGTCATACGTTGACATGTTTTGTGTGTATTTGTATATAGCTGTTTTACTATGTTGTGTGTTTGTGTATCTATTATCTGGTTATAAATTTTTCAGTTTATTGTGGTCATAAAATGCATTAAGATAAGTTTCTCGAGTCACCTCTGACATCAGAGAAGCTGTGATAATGTTTAGTTATTTACAGTTTACCATACAGCCATATAAAATAGATAGCTGCAGGTCAAAAGTTGTATTTCCAGAAATTCCCATGTACTTGCATCCATGTGTTTATTTCAATGGAGTGAGAGGTGTAACACACTGCCGGGCACAATGTGAACATGGCGCAATTATGGTTTAAATTAGGGTCATGTGACATAGATGTGCCACTTATAGTTAGATAGTTAAGTGAATTCAATCTATAATGTATACATATAATCAGTCTATGGCTAACATTTTAATCTAATTTTTCTTTCACTAGACTGAACAATGCTCCTGTCCACAATTACGAGAAGGACGTTGGCAGTAAGACCACCATGAGATTCTTCTACCCAGAATCTGCTGACTTTGACCCACAGCTGGACAACAACCCTGACACTTTGTTGGTGCTTGTACCATTTAAGCCTCTGGATATCCAATGGATGAAGATTATATTGAATAATGAGAAGAGGGTGCGTTGCAGTCTATAACCTCACTACACTCCATCACCCTATTACTACTTTGTGTCATTTAGTTTTAAAAAGTGAATAAAGGGACTGTTGTATGGTGTGGACACTCTCTACCAGGAAGACTGGAGTGTTGTACTTCATAGCCCTTCGCCCATGCTCCATATATTGATGGATATCATAATTTTCAGTGGGATTCTATCAAAATGTCTGGCAGATCCTCAGAATAATCATGTAGTCTTCTGACCCAACCTGCCCCCATGATAATGAATGGGCATACTTGACCAAGCCACCAAAGATCTTACTAATGTGTATTTATTTTGCCAGGTCCGCAAAGGATTTTGGAAAATGCCTCCTTTGATTTGGGAGGTGTCCCCTGAGAATACACGGATCCTAAACCCTTATTATATGGAGGTGACAGCCACCAAAATATTGGATGTCATTCTCACAAACCAGAAGACCTCAAAAAAGATGAAAGCGGTAAGAGGTGTACAGAAGCTGGATGACATGTAGATGGATGTGGCCAATGATTGTGGTTATGGCCCCCATGCTGGAGATGCCAACTTAATTTAATTAGTATTCATATAAAATAATATTGTAGCCCTAAATACAAAGTATAAAGAAATGTAAGAAATGGCTGGCCATTCAGATGTTTTTCTCTTGAGCCATGCTACTGTATATCACCACTTCTCCAATTCTAATACAGTTATGGGGGAATGTAGCATTTTTGTAGCTAGATTGCCTCATCCTGGTAAGTTAACCCCCTATAAGATGTTTCTTTATATCCACCATTTAGTTGTAACCCAACGTCCTTAACAAAGCTGCAGAACTTTCTATAATTAGGACAAAAGTGCAGTTTCCCAAATCAGACTACATGGCTAGGACTATGGATGGGGGATCTGCACTGCACTGAGGTTACTAGTTGGCCAAATAATAAGTGACAGTTGTGCCATCTCTGAAAGGTTCTCGTAATGGAGGTCTCTGAACCTGGGTGAACAATGTCCCCTGGCAATTTCTGGACTACAGGGTCAAGTGTCTTAGTAACAGTGATGATCTGCCTGTACTTTTTACCTGTGCCATTGGGTCTGGCGTAAATCTTAAGAATACAGCCAACTTTAAAATAATACAAGTTGTACAGAATATAGTCATAAACACATACTGTAGATCAATTCCCCAGTGTAGTCAGAATAAATAATATCTACAATAAGCAGTGAGGGGTTTCATAACCTCAGATTGAAACACAAAAACAGATAAGTTTGCACCCAGTGTATAAACATGTGACATGGCAAAAAACGTCCCGGAACAATTTCCTGTAGTTATCAGACAAAAAAAACTTAT
Organism: Leptodactylus fuscus; assembly: GCF_031893055.1. NCBI lineage: Eukaryota > Metazoa > Chordata > Amphibia > Anura > Leptodactylidae > Leptodactylus > Leptodactylus fuscus. Next base: position 62,008,402 of record NC_134270.1, read on the forward strand.
AGGGTGGTAACCTCATTAAAAACTGTCTCCCTGGGTATCACCTAGACGAGCGAAAACTTTACTACATGCCTTTTGGACTAAACAGGTCGTTCTTAGTATGATGCCGGACTAATGTAATGCCAATCTCATTGAGAACCATTTAATACCATTACTTTAGTACAACCACACAAATTGGATGTTCTCTTAGTCCTGGTGGACCTGCCCAGATTTGAAGATCCTGCATTCTACATGTATTATGGACTCTGATCGTTGCATAAACTAGTACTTTAAAATAACATTTAGAAGGAAACATTCAATGGGCAGGTTAGTGTTCCTAAGTTCTATTATAGGGAATTTGTATATTAAATTACACCCTCGAAATGACCAACCCCACAGTGAAAGTAAGCTGGCTTTGAGGCTTATTTGAAGACCACTTCTGCTGGAAAGTGCCATACCATTTTAACCAAATGGCTAGTACAACTTCCAGAGGATTACCCAGGGCTCTGAAAGTACAGTATCTTGCATCAATGTTCACCTTCTCTATTCTAGAAACCCACTACTGGCATGCTGGCGATCACCTTCGCCCTTCACTTCTGTGATCTGGTTGACATTGCTGGATTTGGCTACCCAGCATTATCGAACAAGAAGCAGCCGATTCATTACTATGAGAAAGTTACGCTAAAATCCATGGCGGTGAGTGTCTCCTGATCATCTCTGATGACTGTCCATATAACATACAATTATTTGAAGATGACCTTTCACCTACTCAACCAATAGGCACTGATCCACTCATTAAAGTGCAGCTAGTTTTGATGTCTGATGTTCTATTTAAAGGGGTTGTCCAACATTAAAAAAATTATATTAGGCTGGGGAAGGTGGAAAAAAAAAATCACACTCGTCTGATCCTGCTGCTCTGGTGTTTTCTTTCGGCCAGAGTCCCCACCACACATGACCATTGAGGTCCTGTCCTCAGCTAAGGACATGGGACGTCACAGTGTAGCAGGGGTTTCTACCACAAGAAAACACCGGAGCAGCAAGATTAGACCGCACTAGACTAGACCGCACTGGGAGACTTGGGGACAGGTGAGTATGTTTTTTTGTTTTTTTCACCTTTCCCTGGACAACCTCTTTAAAAGGATTGACCAGGAAAAAATGGACAACCCTTTTAAAGTTTAAAGGGGCTCTATCAGCAAAATCATGCTGATAGAGCCCCACATATGCATGAATAGCCTTTAAAAAGGCTATTCAGGCACCGTAAATGTTATATTAAACTACCCCCCCCCATTTTAAAATAATACCCTAAAAAAGAATGTGATCTACCTACGCATCGTGCACGCTGGGCGGGCATTCAGGGTGCGCCATCTTCTTCATCCACGCCTCCTCTTCCTCCGATGTCCTCGGGTCCCGTCCTCCTCCGGCGCTCGCGAACTGACATTGATAAAAAAAAATGGCCTGGGCGCATGCGCAGTAGCATGTGGCTTTTACTACGGCTACTGCCTATTATGTGTGATAGACTCACACATAATAGGCTTAGATACATTGACCCATAACTTTATAGTAACTTCTCTTTCTTTTTTTTCAGGAATCTGGACATAATATCACGCTAGAAGCTGTTGCAATAAGGAACCTTCTCCAGCATCAGATCATTCACAACCTAACATACTTCTGAGGAGGTTCTGGATCTGTAAACAGTTGTATACCTTGCAGCTAGGAGGACAGTATGCTGGACACACTGCACCTGGCAAACTCTAAAAGACGTGTGTGGTACCGAACACCCATAAAACGTACAGAACCTGCGAAAGTAGCAGTCACAGGGTGGTACGGCAGTCACTATGCAGAGTCTTCTGCAATGGACACGTGATCCTGGATCGTACACCAGGCTTATAATAGCTGGTGAAGTGTTGACTAAACCCTTAATTTAATTTTTTTATAGATATTTTTTTTTTAAGGACAAAAGCATATAATATTTATTTAAGACTTTGGCTCCATTCATATCTGACATAAAGAAACAAGGATGATGGCAGCCTTTACTGTCCTCCTCTATGTACAGACGATAAATATGACTAGGATTTTGGGATTCTTTGCCATCTTGGATCTTCACTTTTTCTTTTTCTACACAATGTTCACATTCCATTTTTAATATTTGTAAGATCTTTGATTTTGCCCTCAAGGAAATGCTTGGATGAACCGCTGGACGTATCGGACAAAAGGGGCAGGACCCCATGCTATGTGCCAATTCTTTATATGTTCTGAACCTTGGATGAAAATATTTGTGTAGGCCCTCGAAATGGGGGGGGTTCTTCGCGTCCTTTCAATATTATGCTGCTGCTATTATGTTTAAGTCTTTGTCTTCTATTGGTAGAACTGGAAGGGAATTCCATATTAAATTGATCAATCCCCAAGTCCATTTCAGGGGTCCTTGTACCTTCAGTGCCTTGATTTTCTCATTTTTTTCAGTAGTTAGAATCCCTTATGTAGTAACATGTATACTGTAAATGACTATATACAGAAGAATCACAGTTACACCTCATTATAAAAGGTACATCCTATATACACACTCTTGAGTAACTTTGTAAACCATCTGCCTTATATACCTCATTCACATCTAGAGCTGCATTTAGAATATTTCTGACTTCACACTCAGGCTGCAAGAATCTTCTAGTTCCTGCTTCCTCTACCTGTTCAAGATTTCTACTCTACTTTGCATTGATCTTAAATGTCTCAAAATATTCCTGTAGATGTTTGGGGTAACAGAAACAATCCTATTTCAATATGGCTATTGACAATTACTAAGGCCCTAACTACCACCTATATAAAGTCTCTGTCTATCTCTGTTAACTAAAAAGAACTTGTATTTCAATATTTTCTAAAATATAATATCGCAATTAAGATTATTTTTTAGTTGATAGAGATGGACAGTGACTTTACGTAGGTGGTAGATATTAGGCTTAGCAATTACCCATATGCAGATGGAAATAGGATTACATTTTGTCTTAAAGGGGTATTCCAACGTCGCATACTCACCAGTCTTCGTTGCTATAAAATCTTCTGTCTTCCGGCTTTGTTGCGTCATTGGTGGGTGGGGTCACATATGCAAAGCCAAGCGGCGAGATGCCGCTGGCCCTGCGTGCGCACTCTTAGACCAGTCTAGCCTTCACAATGCGAATACAGACCCGACATCCGCCTCTCTCTATTACAGCGGATGCCGGGTCTGTATTCGCATTGTGAAGGCTAGACTGGTCTATGAGTGCGCACGCAGGGCCATCTCGCCGCTTGGCTTTGCATATGTGAATACAGACCCAGCATCCTCTGTAATAGAGAGGCGGATGCCGGGGAGTGTAGACGCCGGCACAGATGCACAGACGCCGACACAGATGCCAGCAACATCGCTATGCTTCTGCCCTGCATGAAGCCAGCAGCGGCAGAAGCGATGGTATTATTCCGCTCCTCCGCCCTTCCGCCCGTCTTACATTCACATTAGCAGTATAGATAGGATCCTTGTGATGGGACAACCCCTTTAAGCTCCAGTAACATCAAGAGCTATAGGCACAATTCTCAGGCTGCAAGCCCTCACATCCCCTTTTTGCTTCCATGGTTGTATGCAGGATATGCCTTGCCATGTTACTGTGCAAGATGCAGCGTTTACACCAGGCATGGTGCCATAGTCTAATGTAGAAATTATTCTAGAATTTCGAGTGCCATGCAGAAGAGTGCAACACATGATAGAAACTTACCTAAACTATGAGGAGGGTGTCTTTTGCAGAGTTCATGCAGTTTTGGATTATAGGAGACAGATTTACACGTAATTTATAATAGCTAAGCAGAGACAGTGTTGTGTTAGAGAAATATTGCTGCTCTTTGTATGATATGCTGTAACATATGGAATAAACACAAGTGTTATGTACACCCCCCTTCCCCGCCATTGCTGTGACCAACACACCCTAGTGAATGAAGAATTGGTGAAACCGCCACACATCACCAGTACAGAGGACTCCTGTCTGGCTGCAGGCAGCATTGTTTGTATTGGAAAGATTTGGGGTCTCTCGTGTCCCCTATAGAGAGAACAATAAGGTAGCCTTGACTATAGGACATACATAATACTGTATGATTTTTTTAGTAGGGTGAATGTGTCCCTATTTAAGTTGGGAGTTTACCATCTACAGATAATGAGTGACTTAAGATCAGTAAGACTATAATGTGATGACTTCACGTTCACAGCCAATGGTTCCTGCATCTGAAGTTTTTTTACATGGACATATTGCCTTGTGGGGGCAATGTCTCTTCCCTTTCTACCAATATTTTAACTGTTTTTTTTTGTTTGTTTGTTTTCTTTTTTTTAATCCATAACAAGCAAAATGCAAAAATTTAAAATAAAAAGAAAATAACTAAACTAAGTTGTCTTGTTCGAGTCTTCCACGTGAAAATCCGCCTGCAAAAAAACTCCTTGTGAACATACCCTAACTGTACGTGTGGCTTGCTTCAGCAACAGTCAACACAAAAAGTGAAAAAACACAAGCAATAGTTCACACTGGTCTCTCACCAGCTGTCAGGGAGTTAAGACAGAACCCGGCTCCTCCTGTCTCCCCCAGGAACTGCCCAGGTCTGAGGTCTTTACAACCTTTTATAGACCTATAATGAGGCCCAGCTCCTACCTGCGCTTGAAGGCTCCTTCCTGCTATAGGATAAGAAGTAGTTGACATACAGGCCATCTCACAGCTGAGGTTTTGTTACAGCCTTCCAGAACTTTACCTGTCACCTTCTCACAACATGTATAGAATAGATTTCTGCCACTGCCATATGTACATTCCTATGACCTGACTTTTGACTACTAGAGACTTCAGCAAAATATAAATCTGGCCCCATACCCCCTTACATTATCTCCCTACAATTAACCGGTATGCACAGGTATGTGACCACTAAATCTCACTGGTCTTGGTAACCTAAAAATAGAATATAGCAGTTATACAGGGAATTCCGAATCGCAGGAAATAATCTTTTCTTTTCAAAATCTTTTTATTGTTTTAAGATCTACATAAACAAGATATAAAAACAAGGTAACGGTTCCAGAGCAAATCAATACTAGATACAGATCAGTACAAAGTGAAATTAGGGCAATATCAAAGTATTGACAGTGGAGAGATGTGGCATGAACAGTTCTTATGTATGAAGATGAACTACCAGAGGGGTTGTGTAACAACTAGAGATGAGCGAACACTAAAATGTTCGAGGTTCAAAATTCGATTCGAACAGCCGCTAACTGTTCGAGTGCTCAAACGCATTACGAACCCCATTATAGTCTATGGGGAATATATACTCGTTAAGGGGGAAACCCAAATCTGTCTCTGGAGGGTCACCAAGTCCACTATGACACCCCAGGAAATGATGCCAACACCTCTGGAATGACACTGGGACAGCAGGGGAAGCATGTCTGGGGGCATCTAACACACCAAAGACCCTCTATTACCCCAAAATCACAGCCTAACAACTACACACTTTACACACTCAATTCCACCTCTCAGACAGTAGGATAACACCTTGAAACATGTGTATTTGGCACTTGGAGTGAGGGGAGCTTGTCACCAGCAGTGAATTTGGCCCTTGTAGTAAGTTGAGGTTGGCACCAACATTTGTTTTGAAAATCAGGGTGGATTGAGCCTCTAACCAGCAGAGTTTGGGCAAATTCATGGTAGAGGGAGCCTCTAAACACCCCAGTTTGGGCAAATTCATGGTGGAGGGAGCCTCTAAAAGCCCCAGTTTGGACCAATTCATGGTGGAGGGAGCCTCTAAAAACCCCAGTTTGGCCAAATTCATGGTGGAGGGAGCCTCTAAAAACCCCAGTTTGGGCAAATTCATGGTGGAGGGAGCCTCTAACCAGCCCAGTTTGGACCAATTCATGGTGGAGGGAGCCTTTAAACAGCCAAGTTTTGGGAAATTCATGGTGGAGGGAGCCTCTAACCAGCACAGTTGTGGGAAATTCATGGTGGAAGGAGCATCTAACCAGCAGAGTTGTGGGAAATCAGGGTGGAGGGAGCCTGTAACCAGCAGAGTTGGGTGAAATCAGGGTGGAGGGAGCCTCTAACCAGCAGAGTTGTGGGAAATCAGGGTGGAGGGAGCCTCTAACCAGCAGAGTTGTGGGAAATCAGGGTGCAGAGAGCCTCTAACCAGCAGAGTTGGGGGAAATCAGGGTGGAGGGAGCCTCTAACCAGCAGAGTTGTGGGAAATCAGGGTGGAGGGAGCCTAGTATTAGCAGAATTGTGCAACGCTTATGGTGGATGAGTATGAGGATGCGGAGGAATTGGAGAGGTTGAGCACAGACATGGAGTTTCATGTTGGGGTGCTTTACACAGGTGGGCACGAAAATGAAGGCTCTATCCAGTGGTGGTTCATTTTTATCAAAGTGAGCCGGTCGGCACTCTCAGCTGACAGACGGGTGCGCTTGTCAGTGATGATGCCACCGGCTGCACTGAACACCCTCTCAGATAGGACGCTGGCGGCAGGACAGGACAGCACCTCCAAGACATATAGGGCAAGTTCAAGCCACAGGTCCAACTTCGACACCCAATACATGTAGGGCGCAGAGGGATCGGAGAGGACAGGGCTGTGGTCGGAAAGGTATTCCCGCAACATGCGCCTATACTTCTCACGCCTGGTGACACTAGGACCCTCAGTGGCGGCACTTTGGCGAGGGGGTGCCATCAAGGTGTCCCAGACCTTAGACAGTGTGCCCCTTGTTTGTGTGGACCGGTGAGCACTTGGTCGCCTACTGGAGGAACTGCCCTCCCTGCCGCCAACGTCACATGCTGGAAACATCTCCATCATATTCTGCACCAATTGCTTGTGGCAAGCATTGATGCGATTGGCCCTCCCCTCTACCGGAATAAAAGAGGAGATGTTGTTTTTATACCGGGGGTCAAGGATAACAAAGATCCAGTACTGGTTGTCCTCCATGATTTTGACAATACGCTTGTCGGTTGTAAAGCACCCCAACATGAACTCAGCCATGTCTGCCACAGTGTTAGTTGGCATGACTCCTCTGGCCCCACCAGAAAGTTCAATCTCCATTTCCTCCTCATCCTCCATGTCTACCCATCCGCGCTGCAACAATGGGACGATTCGAAGTTGCCCGGAAGCCTCCTGTATCACCATCACATCATCGGACAACTCTTCTTCCTCCTCCTCCTCCTCCATTAAACGCGATGAAGCGGACAGATGTGTGGACCTACTCTCCAGCTGTGACGGATCGGATGCTATCCCTGACTCCTCTGTGTGATCTGAGTTATCCCTGATGTCAATCAGGGATTCTCTCAGAACACACAAGAGCGGGATTGTAAGGCTCACCATCGCATCCTCAGAGCTCACCCTCCTTGTGGACTCCTCAAACACCCGTAGGATGTCACAAAGGTCTCTCATCCATGGCCACTCATGGATGAGAAACTGAGGCAGCTGACTTTGTGGCACCCTAGGGTTTTGTAGCTGGTATTCCATCAAAGGTCTCTGCAGCTCAACCACTCTATTCAACATCTGAAACGTTGAGTTCCAGCGTGTGGGGACGTCGCACAAAAGCCGGTGTTGTGGCACATGCAGGCGTTGCTGGAGAGATTTTAAGCTAGCAGCGGCTACTGTCGACTTGCGAAAGTGGGCGCACATGCACTGCACTTTCACCAGTAGCTCTGGAACATTGGGGTAGCTCTTTAGGAAACTGTAAGGATTGGAGTCAGGGTCAGGCAGTGCAAAGTGACACAGCTGGGAAAGCAACACTGTGCAACTAATGACAAAAGGGGTCGTAGGCCCTGCGGCTATGACTATGCTGTAGTATCTGAGATGAGGCAGACCAATGCACTTCCTAATTGAAGTGCGCCTACCACGACTCCTTACGCTTCTATCCCGGCGGCTAGGATAAGGGGAGAGGAGGCCCTGAAAGTCCTAGGGACTGGAGTCACGGGGGTCACACCTAAACAGAAAGCACAGTGTAAATGCAATGCACAACAAAAGACTAAACAGCATGGAACCAGGGAGGACCACAAGTCCCAGCAAGACACAGAAGAGAAGGCGAGGTCAGACGAGCAAGAGGTCGAGCCAGGAGATAATAATAAAGGTACCGAATCAAAAGACAAAGGATAGTGAAAAATACAAGCCGGGATACAAACCAAGGAACAGACCGAATACAAACAGACAGGGAATCAGACTGAGCAGGGGAACCAGGAACACAAAGTGAATGGCTGGCAAGGATCCATGCCTGGGTGGGGTTTAAATAGCAGCAGAGAACACACCTGATGGCTAATGGCATGGAGACTGAGAGCAAGGAAAAGATTAACCCTTAATGACCTAAGCACACCCAATAGAACTCCTAACACGTCTCCCAGGGAGACGCCGCGCAGCAAGGAGACCGTGGCGACTCCGTATCCTGACAGTACCCCCCCTTTGAGGAGGGGCCTCCGGACCCTCAAGAGGACCCCCTGGCTTAGTAGGGTAAGAACGGTAAAACTTCTCCACCAATCTAGGAGCATGAAGGTCTATGGCTGCCCCCCAAACACGCTCCTCTGGTCCATACCCCTTCCAATGTATGAGGAACTGAAGGGAATTCCGCACTCTGCGTGAATCAATGACCCGCTCCACCTCATACTCTAGTTCCCCCTGAACGATCACTGGTTCGGGTGGGGAACGAGTGACCATTGCCGGAACATACTTTTTGAGTAGGGACTTATGAAAAACTGGGTGAATATGGAGGGACCTAGGAAGTGATAATTTGAATGACACAGGGTTGATTATTTCAGAAATGGGATATGGACCAATAAAACGCGGGGCAAATTTAGTAGATGGAACATTTTTAGTGGATAACCAGACCTTGTCACCCACCACAAAGTCAGGTCCAGGGCGGCGCTTTCTGTTGGCGAAATTGACTTGATTAGCCTGGGCTTTTCTCAGCGATGCCAGGCTTTCAGCCCATACAGTACAGAGAGATTTAGCAACGTCCTCTACTGAGGAAAAGGCAAATTCATTACCTGTTCCTGAGGAGAATCTGGGGTGAAAACCATAGTTAATGTGGAAAGAAGACGACTGAGTCGAGGAGTTGACATGATTATTTAGTGCAAATTCAGCCATGGGCAAATATTCACTCCATTTATCTTGGCAATCAGACACAAAGCACCTCAAATACTGTTCCAAAGATTGATTCAATCTCTCTGTTTGACCGTTAGTCTTTGGGTGGAAGGCTGAGGAAAAAGAAAGAGAGACTCCCAACCTGTTACAAAAGGCTTTCCAAAACCTGGACACAAACTGTACGCCCCTGTCTGACACCACATTAGAAGGAATACCATGCAGACGTAAAATGTGACGGATAAACAACCAGGCCAACAATTTAGCTGAAGGCAATTTTTTCAAGGCAACAAAGTGGGACATCTTAGAAAAACGATCTACTACAACCCAAATTACCGATTTCCCTTTAGAGGACGGGAGATCGGTAATAAAATCCATGGAGATGTGTGACCAGGGTCGATTGGGTAGCGGGAGTAGATGTAAAAGACCCGCTGGAAGTTCATGGGGCACCTTAGATCTGGCACAGGTCTCGCAAGAATGAACAAAATTTTTAACATCTCGTTGCCAAGATGGCCACCAATACGTTCGTGATAACAGATTCCCAGTACCAGCAATGCCTGGATGACCCGCCAGAACAGAGGAGTGGATCTCCTCTAAGAGCTCCAAGCGGAGGTGGCTAGGAACAAACAATTTGCCTGGCGGTAGCGCACTAGGGGCAGCATCCTGAGTGTTGAGAATACGGGTTTCAAGATCTGAGGTCAAAACTGCCACTGCCACCCCAGGAGCAAGTATATTTTCAGGTTCCCCATCAGAACTACCACTAAGACCAAAACGTCTAGACAAGGCATCTGCTTTAGTATTCTTTGAGCTGGGATGGTAGGTAATTACAAAGTGAAACCTAGTGAAAAATAGAGCCCACCTGGCTTGACGGGGATTTAATCTTTTTGCCTTGTCTAAATATAAGTTTTTGTGGTCAGTTAGTACAGTAATTTTATGTCTGGCCCCCTCCAGGAAGTGTCTCCACTCTTCAAAGGCCCACTTAATCACCAGAAGCTCTCTATTGCCAATATCATAATTGGCCTCGGTAGTGGAGAACCTCCTGGAAAAGTAGGCGATAGGTTGGAGGTTGGTAAATGGTTCAGTGCCCTGAGACAGGACGGCTCCTACACCTACTTCTGAAGCGTCAACCTCTACAATAAAGGGTAATTCAGGATCAGGATGGACCAGGACTGGGGCAGAAGTAAAGAGTTGTTTTAAGGTGGCGAACACTACCTCCGTCTCTGGTGTCCAGGAGGCAGGATCCGCCCCCTTTTTGGTCAAATCGGTGAGAGGTTTAACAATAGAAGAAAAATTTCGGATAAATTTTCGGTAATAGTTGGCGAAACCTAGAAACCTCTGAACTTCTTTTAAGGTAGTAGGTTTCTCCCATTCAAGTACTGCAGATACCTTTCTGGGATCCATACCAATGGTACCAGGAGTAAGGATGTATCCCAAAAAACCTATCTCCTGGACTCCAAATTGACACTTGGATAACTTAGCACAGAGGTGGTTTTGACGTAGCCTAAGAAGAACCTCTTTTACATGTTGCTGATGTGACTCCCAGTCCGGTGAGAATATGAGGATGTCATCTAAATAAATTACTAGATATCTACCTAAAAGATCCCTAAAAATGTCATTCACAAAACGTTGAAATACTGCCGGAGCATTTCTCAAACCAAAAGGCATAACTAGGTATTCAAAATGACCTTCAGGGGTATTAAATGCGGTTTTCCACTCATCCCCGTCTCTTATCCGAATCAAGTTGTAAGCTCCACGGAGGTCAATTTTAGAAAACCACCGAGCCCCCACCACCTGGTTAAAAAGATCCGGGATGAGTGGCAGAGGATGTTGGTCTTTGACCGTAATTTTATTCAATTCCCTGTAGTCAATACAAGGTCGGAGGCCACCATCTTTTTTTTCAACGAAGAAAAACCCCGCCCCCACAGGAGAAACTGAAGGTCGGATATGTCCTTTAGATAGGCTCTCTTTAATGTACTGGCGCATGGACTCGCGCTCTGGAGCTGAAAGGTTAAAAATGCGACCTTTGGGTAGTTTAGCTCCAGGAACCAAATCAATTGCGCAGTCATAAGGTCGATGTAGAGGCAAGGCCTCCGCACTGAGCTCGTCAAAGACGTCTTTGAACTCGGTAATAAATTCCGGAATTTTGATATCATTTTTGATAGTACAAATAGTATTAATATGAGAAGTACAGGAATCTCCCCATCTAACCAACTCCGAAGTTTCCCAATCAAACACTGGATTATGTACACGCAACCAGGGTAAACCAAGAATAACGTCTGCAGCCAGTTTTTTCATAACAAAAAATGACACTTTTTCAACATGTAAACTGCCGACAAAAAACTGCACCTCAGCAGTATGGGCTAAGATTTTCCCTTCAGACAAAGGGGTTAGATCTGCTCCAGATACCTGAAATGGGTATTTCAAGGGAATTAATTCAATTCCTAGAGCTTGCGCCACCACTTCATGGATGAAGTTCATGGCGGCACCTGAATCCACCATCGCTTGACATGCAAAAGTTTTATTACCATTAACAAGAATAGCAGGGAGTAAACATTTCTCAATATTATTAGGAGGTACCTGTGCGCCTGAGTGACCCTCCCGGAAATCACTCAGGCATTGACGTTTCCCGGCGGTGGTTTAGGTCTGGTTGGACAATTTCTCAGGATATGTCCAGGCTTGCCGCAATACAGACACAGAGCGTTTTCTAGGCGATACTTTCTCCTGGAGGCGGATGTGGACCCCAATATCATTGGTTCTTCTTCAGGAATAGAACAAGAGATAGGAACAGCAGAAGGAGGTATAGGTTCCGAAAGGACAGACCAGGATTTAGCTGAGGACCCAGGTTTGCTTAATTTCTCTATACGCCTTTCCCTAAGCCTCACTAGACTGACTTACTAGAGCATCTTTTACAGAATCAGATAAGCCTTGTCTAAAAAGGGTTAACAAAGGTCTGTCTGTCCACCCTGACTGAGAGCTCCACTGACGAAACTCCCTGCTGAATAGACAACAGATGGGACTCGGCCAAGGCAACTCTATTAGGGTCATCATAAATCTGACCTAATGTTTGAAAAAATTTACTTAACGAATTCCATTCAGGAGCTCCAGCAGGTAGATCCAAGGCCCAGTCTTGTGGTGACCCTCGTAGAAGGGAGACCACCAGCACCACCTGCTCTGCTTCAGAAGAAAGGAAATTAAAACGAAAAAATAAATGGCAAGATTCCCGAAATGTTTGGAATCTGTCTGGTTTACCGTCAAAACGGTCAGGCAAGAGCATTTTAGGATCCTGACTGGTATTCAATATAGGAAGAACTGGCGTTTGAATAGAAGAACCTGCAGCGGCTGATGCTGGATCAGGCAAAGCATCCAGACGCTGCGAGACTTGGTTAATTAACCCAGCCATGCCCTGCACCTGCCTTGACAGTTCGTCCAGGCGGTCAGTTACAGAGTGTTCGGCATCCACACTAAACCGCCGGGCGGTCTGCCTAGGGTGAGGGCCAGCCATTATGTAAGGATTGGAGTCAGGGTCAGGCAGTGCAAAGTGACACAGCTGGGAAAGCAACACTGTGCAACTAATGACAAAAGGGGTCGTAGGCCCTGCGGCTATGACTATGCTGTAGTATCTGAGATGAAGCAGACCAATGCACTTCCTAATTGAAGTGCGCCTACCACGACTCCTTACGCTTCTATCCCGGCGGCTAGGATAAGGGGAGAGGAGGCCCTGAAAGTCCTAGGGACTGGAGTCACGGGGGTCACACCTAAACAGAAAGCACAGTGTAAATGCAATGCACAACAAAAGACTAAACAGCATGGAACCAGGGAGGACCACAAGTCCCAGCAAGACACAGAAGAGAAGGCGAGGTCAGACGAGCAAGAGGTCGAGCCAGGAGATAATAATAAAGGTACCGAATCAAAAGACAAAGGATAGTCAAAAATACAAGCTGGGATACAAACCAAGGAACAGACCGAATACAAACAGACAGGGAATCAGACTGAGCAGGGGAACCAGGAACACAAAGTGAATGGCTGGCAAGGATCCATGCCTGGGTGGGGATTAAATAGCAGCAGAGAACACACCTGATGGCTAATGGCATGGAGACTGAGAGCAAGGAAAAGATTAACCCTTAATGACCTAAGCACACCCAATAGAACTCCTAACACGTCTCCCAGGGAGACGCCGCGCAGCAAGGAGACTGCGGCGACTCCGTATCCTGACAGAAACGTTGCACCACTAGGTTGAAGACGTGGGCCAGGCATGGAACATGTTGGAGTCCGGCAAGCTCCAGAGCTGCTACCAGGTTCCGGCCGTTATCACAAACGACCATGCCTGGGCCCAGGTGCAGCGGCTCAAACCATATTACCATCTCATCGAGGAGGGCATCCCTCACCTCGGAGGCAGTGTGCTGTCTGTCCCCCAAGCTGATCAGCTTCAGCACGGCCTGCTGACGTCTACCAACGACAGTGCTGCAACGTTTCCAACTCGTAGCTGGGGTCAATCTAACAGCGGAGGAGGAGGCGGTAGCGGAGGAGGAGGCGGTGACGGAGGAGGAGGAGGTGGAGGAGGAGGAGGAGGAGGGGGGTGTTCTTCTCGTGTCCCTGCCAGGAATGTTAGGCGGGGAGACGAGGTACACCGGGCCAGTTTGGGAAGCAGTCCCAGCCTCAACTACATTCACCCAGTGTGCCGTCAGTGAAATGTAGCGTCCCTGTCCGCATGCACTTGTCCACGCGTCGGTGGTCAAGTGGACCTTTGTGCAAAGCGCGGAACTAAGGGCCCGCCTGATGTTGAGTGACACGTGCTGGTGCAAGGCGGGGACGGCACACCGGGAGAAGTAGTGACGGCTAGGGACAGCATAGTGAGGTGCCGCAGTTGCCATCAGGTCCAGGAAGGCGGGAGTCTCAACAAGCCGGAACGCCAACATCTCCTGGGCCAGCAGTTTAGCGATGTTGGCGTTCAAGGCTTGCGCGTGTGGGTGGTTAGCGGTGTATTTCTGCCGCCGCTCCAATGTCTGAGAGATGGTGGGTTGTTTTAAAGAAGCGCCTGATGGTGCCTTTGATGGTGCAGGAGAAGGAGATAAGACAGGAACAGGGGAGGATGAGGAAGAAGTCAACAAAGTGGCGGAGGCAGATGAAGTGGTGTCCTGGCTCGTCCTCTGGAGTGCATCCCCAGCACTGTGAGCAGTGGCAGAGGCAGAGGCAGTGGCGTGAATGGCGGGCGGCCTTTGTCCTGCCGTTGCTGCCTGCCACTGATTCCAGTGCTTGGATTCCAAATGACGGCGCATTGAAGTAGTGGACAGGTTGCTCTTCTCAGAGCCCCTAATCAATTTCGAGAGGCAAATTGTGCAGACAACACTATATCTGTCCTCAGCGCATTCCTTGAACAAAACTCCACACCTTCGAGAAACGTGCCCTCGAGGTGGGAGTTTTTCGGGGCTGGGTACGAACTGGAACATCTTGGGAGATTCCGGGTGTGGCCTGGCTTCGCCTAAGCTGCTGACCTCTGCCTCTAGCTACCCTTTTTGGTGCTGCACCTGCCTCAACATCCACACTACTTTCCCCGCTTGACATCCCCCCTGTCCAGGTCGGGTCAGTGTCCTCATCATCCACCACTTCCTCTTCCAACTCCTGTCTCATCTCCTCCTCCCGCACAATGCGCATGTCAACTGGATGCCCTGACGGCAACTGCGTCTCATCGTCGTCGATGAGAGTGGGTTGCTGGTTATCCACCACCAAATCGAACGGAGATGGAGGAGACTCTAGTGTTTGAGCATCTGGACACAGATGCACGTCTGTTAGGTCCGTGGAATCGCGAAATGGAGGGGCAGGTTGAGGGACAATGAAAGGAGCGGAGAACAGCTCTGGGGAGCAGGGACAGTTGGGGTTATTGTTCTGGGAAGATTGGGAATTTTGGGAGGAAGGAGGACAAGACTGTTGGGTAATAGGAGGAGAGGAGGCAGAGGCTGACTGGCTGGTGGACAATGTGCTGGAAGCATTATCCGACAGCCATTGCAAGACCTGTTCCTGGTTCTCGGGCCTACTAAGGTTTGTACCCTGCAGTTTAGTTAATGTGGCAAGCAACCCTGGCACTGTGGAGCAGCGCAATGCTTGCTGCCCCACAGGAGTAGGCACGGGACACCCTGTGGCTTCACCGCTACCTTGCTCCCCAGAACCATTCCCCCGACCTCGCCCACAGCCTCGTCCACGTCCCTTTCCGGGAGCCTTGCGCATTTTGAATTCCCAGTTAGAAAATGACACTCTATGGCAGTAGCAAGACTTGAGGGTATTTGTAACCCCAATATATTCTTTGAATTCCCAGTCAGAAACTGGCAGTATATGGCAGTGGCAGGACTTGAAGGTATTTGTAACCCCAATATATTCTTTGAATTCCCAGTCAGAAACTGGCACTATATGGCAGTAGCAAGAAATGAGGGTATTTGTAACCCCAATATATTCTTTGAATTACCAGTCAGAAACTGGCACTATATGGCAGTAGCAAAAATAGTGGGTGTATATAGCCCCAATTCTATTGCTAGGGGACTGCCAGTGTATTTCTGGGGTGAAGGTGGGGGGCACACCGTTGGAACGTGGATCAGGGGTGTATATATAGGGTATACGGGAATACACTGTCAGTGTATTCCATTGAGGATCCGGGGAAAGCTGGGTTGCGGCGATTGAGCCCGTCAGTGCCACGTTACACTGACAAGCTTCTCCCTTGAATTTAGCTCTTACAAGAGCTGTTGGTTGTCTTCTCCTTCCTATCCTAGCCTGTCCCTGCCTACCCAGAATTTGATCCCTAGCTAAGTGGACTGAAGCCTCCGTTCTCGGTGAATTGCAAGCTCAGAATGACGCGAACCTGGGCGGCGCTGTTCTTTTAAATCAGAGGTCACATGTTTTCGGCAGCCAATGAGTTTTGCCTACTTTTTTCAACGTCACCGGTGTCGTAGTTCCTGTCCCACCTACCCTGCGCTGTTATTGGAGCAAAAAAGGCGCCAGGGAAGGTGGGAGGGGAATCGAGTAATGGCGCACTTTACCACGCGGTGTTCGATTCGAACATGCCGAACAGCCTAATATCCGATCGAACATGTGTTCGATAGAACACTGTTCGCTCATCTCTAGTAACAACAAGTGCGTCTGTGTCAGACCTAGTGGGGTGGGAGAGCAGAGAGGGTCTCTGAACTATTCCATATGGTATACTGATCAGGAGGAAATGTCAACACATTAACGGAAAACTAGGGAAGGGGAGGCATGATGGGAAGGTGGTGGGGTGAGCATAATTAAGGAGAGGAGAGGAAGAGAAGGCAATGGAGGAAAGGGGAGAGGGATATTAAATTGAGTGGATGGAGGGTAGTTCATTATTAAAGGGAGTCTATCATTGGGGATTTTGTTTTTTAAGTAAACACAAGTTGGAATAGCCTTCAGAAAGTCTGTTCTAGTCCTATCTCTCTTACTCCTGCTAACAGCCGTTTTGGAAGTATACAATTTTTGGCCAATATGTAAATGATGCTTAAGGAGCATAGGGGGTGTTGATGCTGCCTCCTGGGCCGTTCCTTCATGCAGATTAGCTCTTCTCACTTCCTCTTCATTGCCTACACAGCCGTCTCTGTCTTCTGCAGAATCCAAATCCCATTCATGTGCTATACATGTGGCCACTGCGCGTTTGGGACGAGCATACATGGCATGCTCCACCGGCCATCTTTATTATATTCCTACAGGAGTAAAGAACACATGCGTGAGATTTGGATCCCACTAAAGACAGAGGCGACTGCTTACTCAGTGAAGAGGATGATGAGAAGAGCTAATCTGCATAAAAGGGTCGTGATCGAACGGCCCAGGAGGCAGTATCAATGGTATGACCCTGCTGTGCTTGGTGATCCCCCTGTGCTCCCTGAGCTTCATTTACATATTTGCCATAAACTATAAATTTCAAAAATGGCTGTGAGCTGAAAGAGTGTTAGAACTAGAACAACCTTTCTAAAGGCTATTCCAATGTGTGTTTCCTTAAAAATAATAGACTCCCTTTAAAGGGTGAATTGAGGAGCAGAAAGGATCTCGCATCAGAGGACTATGAGAGTCATGGAGGGTTGAAGAGAGTTGGATTGGAGGGTAGAGCCAGAATAGACTCAATAGCCCATCCATACGATCTTGCCTCTGTGCGGTGCCCATAGATTTAAAATTTTGGCAAATTTGTGATGTCATCTGGTCTCCCAATGGGTCAGTTCTTTGAAGTGGAAGATATGGTCAACTTTGTAACCAGAGTAAAGGGGTTGTAGGACTATTCTAAAACTTGGAGTATCATCCTTGCTAACGTTAAGGTGTCTAATTAGTTTATCTAAGTTTGTCTGTATATTACAAGGTAGAATGTGCTTTTCCATGCCTAAATGTATCTGACTTCTATAGGGCTTGCTGAGTTGGCCGTAATGAGATGTCTATAAATAGAGGAGATTGCTCCCCTCTGGGGTGTAGTTTTTAAGATAAATTGCTCAAACCATCTTAGGTCTTTATCGTGATCAGTATGTTGGGCAATACCTTTGAGCATGATGTTCACAAATCATGAAGTGGTGTGGCAGAAAAAAATAATAATATAGAATCTTATAGATTATAATATAGAATATTCTTATCTGCTGCCAAAAAACTCAGTGTGAATGAGCCCGTATGGTTCGACTAATTTTTATTGAAAAGAAGTTTACATATAACAACAGGGAGGTCAGTGACCCAACTCCAATTCATGTGCCCGCTGTGAGTAAGTAGACTGCGATAGGGTAAATAGAGAACAGGACCTAGAGAGTCAAAATTTTATCCAAATGTGTTTAAAGGTGAAGGCTACACAACAACTAAATCTAAAGGATGGTTTAACATGTTGCTTCTTTATGCTGAAGATCTGCATGCAGTTTTTAATTGCAGTTATGAGTATCAGATTTTAGTTTGCCATTACAGCAAGTGGCAAGTTTTTGTTTTCAGTTATCTGGCTGTTAACATATAGGTGAGATGTACAGTAACATGAGCTAATCATTATTTTTAAGGCTGGGTTCACACTACCATTGTTGTTTTAATGTCCGTTGCTGTCTTCCATCATAGGATGACAGCAATGGACGTCAACTGATGCAGAGTCGGTCTGTGTCCATTCCCATGGACATGCTATATCTTCTGTCATGACGGATGCTATCTTCTGTCATGTTTGCTTACTTCTCTATGGGAGAAAAAGTGGTGCAAGCATTGTGCCTTACAGACCTGGCAACAGTCTTCTTTAAATGTAGGAATCCTTCAACTGTTTCGTAATGTGTTGCTTATATACAGTTCACTCGCTCTGTGTTCTGCTTGAAAAACTATTATGAATGCTTATTTTCAGACTGGCCCCAATCTTTGCAGTGTTTCTGTTGCCCAGGGAATCAGAGCTGACATGTGAGGCGTCTATTTCTTTAACCCCTTCCTGCCATAGACATTTTTCAGTCTTTTTTTTTGTCTACCTACCTTCCAAAAGCCATGCTTTTATTTTGTTCCATTTACAGAGCCATATGAGGGCTTAATTTTTGTTAGGCAAAATTGTACTACACAATGGTGCCAGTTACTATTTTGTGTGATGTACTGGGAAGCTGGAGTAAAAATCAGGATGGGTTGGAATTGGAGAAAAACTGCATTTGTACAACATTATTATGGGCTTTGTTTTTGTGGCATTCACTGTCCAGCCAAAATGACCGAAGGGTCAGTGCAACGCCAGTGATACCAAATTTAGATAGAGGGTTTTTTTTTTTGCATTTTATTCCTTAAAAAAGAAAATCCAAAACTCAGCTAAAAACAATATTTCTTGGCATTGCCATATTCTGACACCCATAAAAAATTTTTATGTTACTTTGTTTCTGTGCTACGCGCGTATCACATTGAAAGCAATAGGGAAAAAAGCAGCCCTTTCATTTCTATGGGGAGCGCACGTGTGCCGGCTCCCATAGAAAGCAATGGGATCTGTTTTAATGCCGCTGATTCGGAACGTGTTACACCTTCAGAATCAGTGAGCGTATACTCCATGTGAAGGGGCCTTTAGCCTAAGGTTAAGGCCCCACGTTGCAGAAATGCAGCTGGCTTATTGCAGATTTTGCTGTGTTGTTTTGATCCAAAGTCAGGAGTAGCTACAAAAGGAATGGAAAATATAAAGAAAGCCCTTAGCACTTAGGAAGTACTTTTCGGTGTTGGAATAGACAGCATGTCTATTATACCTATAGAAATGCTGTTGGTTTCCCTATAGGTATAATAGAAACAGAAGGTCTACAGAGAAAACCTCTGCAGACTTTTTGTGAAAAGTAAAAAGGCCTTAGCTAAAAAGTTTTTTTTAAAATCGCACCGGCCGTTTATCATCTTTTCACAGGATAAGTAATACTTGTGTGATCACTGGGGACCCCAGCTATATTCACAGATTGCAGGAGTAAAGATGCCAAGGAGAAAGCTAACTATGAAAAGCTTCAATTGGTCATAAACAATATAAAAAGTATGGAAAAAGTAACATTTTATTTCATTGATCTATGGGAACTTGATGGTGTAGTTATTGGAGACGTCTTTTATGCTTCAGATGAGTGCAACACCCCTAGATCTTATCATCCCTTGGAGTGAAAACTAGAAGAAAATCTACAGAATACTCGAAGCCCATGGCATTGTTAAAACTGGCTATATAGCCATCTTCATGACAGTACTTCTGTCACAAGGACATTCTTGAAGAGTCAGGACCATAAAAATGTTAAAGATTACACAGGGCAAAACCATAAAAATATTAACCATTACATATTCTGTACATGTTACATGTACTCATCATGTACATGTTCTCAACAATTCATTATAACCAACAAAATGAACAACAACGAAATCTGCTACCCATACAGTATACGTGTTTGTTATTATGGCGCTGTTGTACAAGTGGTGGAATACACCTAAATTGCTATCTATATGGCACCATTTAGGAAGCCCAGCGTGTTACTGTATGATTGTTCTAATAATGATGGTATATAGTAGTAAAGCAAGTATTTATGAGATACCAGACTGCAGTTTTACAACTTAATTTGTAACAGTCCATTGTCCTATCCCACTATCCAATTATCTAGCTTCAAGGTAACCTTAAAAGAGTATTCCCAAGAACATAATCATATTTCTAGGGACTCCATGATCCAGAGGTGTTTGCTCCCTGGGGAGAAGGTTGGCCATATTTTTATTATTTTATTAATGGCCTGTATTC
The DNA here is from genome assembly GCF_031893055.1 of Leptodactylus fuscus. Classification (NCBI taxonomy): domain Eukaryota; kingdom Metazoa; phylum Chordata; class Amphibia; order Anura; family Leptodactylidae; genus Leptodactylus; species Leptodactylus fuscus. The sequence continues at coordinate 62,028,686 of NC_134270.1, forward strand.
CAACTGTTTCCTGGGCTACGGGTATTGCCGGGATCTTCAGATGGAGATTCTGTCAGTGTGGAATCATAAAAAAGGTTTACTAGATATGATGATGGATGTGTCGTGCAGTACCAGATCCACCCTTGCCTAGTTGTAAGACCAGGTAAATCTCAACCCCCCTTGTAATTACCACACATCCCAGTCCCTGAGGATGAGGGGCTCATCTATGTTCCTTGTATTTTCATGGTCTCTGGTCCAGCAATTTTGTCCCAGCTTCATCAAATTTAAAGAGGCTTATGACAGTCTTACTGACCGTAAAGGAGACATCCCCTTTGATTCAGGGCCATCATGAAAGGATCCTGTCCCATAGCAGGACTGTGGTCTCTTACATAAACAGAAAAGGGGGTACATGATCGCTTTTCCTTATGTAGATCACATCCCAGATTCTGAAGTTGGTGGAACATTCTCTTTCAGCCCTTCAAATAATGAGGTCCTTTTTTAAAGACTCTCCTGTTGGTTGTCCTTACATCAGCCAGACGAATTAGTGAGCTCAAGCTCTTTCAGCTAACCCTCCCTTCATGATAGTCATAAAGGATAGGGTAATACTTAGACCTGATCCTGCTTTTGTCCCAAATGTGTCATTCAAATTATACTCCACTCGAGAGATTCTGTTGCCATCCTTCTGTGCTAATCCTAAAACGCCAAAAGAACAGGAGTTTCATTGTCTTGATGTGACACATATTGTAGAACATTTATCTGTTGCTGCTGGTTGGAGGAAGTCTAGCTTTCTCTTTGTGCTTTTTGCAGGTCCTAACAGGGGTAAAGCCTCCTCCAAAAGTACTCTAACCAAATGGATAAAAGAGACAATTTTCATAGCCTGCAGTTCCTTGGGGGTTGTCCCGCCAGGAGAACCTGAGGCTTTTATTTGGTAGGTTTCCTCTCCCTGGGGGTTGATCCTTTCTCTCTCTGGTTCTGTCATGGGATCTGGAAAATCCAATTACAATAAAGATTCATCATAATCTTACATCTACTCCCATCTCTCCAGAAAGATGAATGGCATGCCCAACATGTATTAAATGCCCAAGAATGTAATGTTTTAAAAGGAGTTGGTACCTGACTTGAGGAGGAAGGACACTGACATTCAACACATTTGTCTTAGTTTTTCAATCAATAACAGCTGAGGACTTGCATTCTACATGGTCCTCCAAATATGCTCCCTTCTCCCTCCATACTGTTCTCCTAGGGTGCTGATAGGGATGAAAAAATTTGAAGTATAGATATAAAACTAAATGTTTCTTTTTGCAATGTTGGTCTCATTCGGATATTCAGCACCTGATAGAAGGCGTCCAGTATACACATTCATTTGAATGGGTGAGAAAGCTGTCCGGCCGTGAGCGGCGGTGAGCGTTTTATGCTCTCCGCCGTGAAACCAGGTTTTTTAATCCGGACACAGAGTCGGACATGCAGTACTCTGTGCCCGGATTTAAAAAAAACGGTTTAGCGGCGGAGAGCATAAAATGCTCACCGCCGCTCACGGCCGGACCCAGTCTGTGGTTTCCATCTTCTTGCATGCAGAAGACGGAAACCACAGAACGGAGGCCCGAACGCAGGTGTGAACCTAGCGTTAGTTGTGGATATTTTGCTTTTACCAGGCTATCATAGCTTGAAAATATAAATGTTTGCTCTATGAAAAGTTTACAAAAAATCCCTGCCTCCTATGTAGAAGAATATAACTACTATAATGCTGCACATACTGTATGTAGAGGAATAGAACTACTAGAATGCTGCACATATGTAGAGGAATATACAGTAGATACTGTCACACTGCAAGGATACAGTGCAGTAAAACTACTTTATTTTTATAGCTCCATATAATATAATCCTTTCAGCTAGAGTTTGGAGTACACTCACATTTGCAGGATAATACACATACATCCCTATTCTCAATCACAATTCAATACTACACGACAGAGGGGAAAATGCAAACTATGAAGATTGATCATTCATGATCATGGGTGAAGATCATAGAAGGAAATTATTCAATACAGAATCATCCTAGCCTATCCTTTCTACTAATATTTATTTATTTATTTATTTATTTATATGTTTGTTCCTCAATCATGCAAAAACTGCTGAAAGGACTTGAATGAAATTCGGCACATAGATACCGTGTTTCCACGAAAGTATGACACCCCCTGAAAGTAAGGCATGCGGGGGTTTCTGTTGAATTGCCTAATATAAGGCATTCCCCCAAAAAAAGGCATGCCTGGCAGTGGTGTGCGGGGTTTCGGGGGGAGGGCTTAGCGGAGGTTCCGGGGGCGGGGCTTAGCTGAGCTTTCATGGGCGGGGCTTAGCGAGCTCCACTTCACTGACACAGCAGCCATGCTCTGTGCTCCGTGTGCACAGCAAAGCCGGCTGCTGCCTTTGCTGTTGTAGGATGAGCTCTCCCAGCTCATCCCAGAGGCAGAGACAGCAGCTGCCATACAGAAGAGGCAGCAGCCGGCTTTCCTGTGCACACGGAGCACAGAGCACGGCTGCTGTGTCAGTGAAGTGGAGCTTGCAAAGCTCCGTAAAGCCCCGCCTCCAAAGCCTCGCTAAGCCCCCCCCCCCCCCCCCGAAGCCTAGCTAAGCCCCGCTCACCACTTCCAGGACGAACAGCAGCACCAGCGCTGCTAGGAAGAAGGGAACGGTAAGTATCATAACTTCCCCCCTCCCCTACACTACACTACCTACAACCGGCAGTCATGCTGACGCTCCACTAAGGAAGTGCCGGCATGACTGCCAGTTGTAATAAGGCACCCCCCGAAAATAAGACAAGTCCTATGTTTAGAGTGACAATTTAATATAAGACACTGTCTTATTTTCGGGGAAACACGGTAGTTTGTAACCTTGATTAACACATAGGCTATTTTTATCCTAGTAAATCACATGGCTTCACGACTGTTATGAATTTATGTTCACATACTATATTACACTGCAGCAGCTTATCTCAGGTTCTGATAAAGACAGGTCTGTTATCTCTCTGAGTAAACAGCTGCTTAGATCAATGTCATAAGCGTGTATCACTATGAAAGCAATAGGGAAAAAAGCAGCCCATTCATTTCTATGGGGAGCGCACGTATGCCGGTTCCCATAGAAAGCAATGGGATCTGTTTTAACGCCGCTGATTCGGAACGTGTTACACATTCAGAATCAGCGAGCGTATACTTCGTGTGAAGGGGCCCTAAGAGTCTTCAGTCTGGCTTGCCACATTTTCGATTTTTGGAGAATTGGGATGACGTCTCTGTTGGCTGCAGGCTCTATGGTAAGAATTGGGGCACTGGAATGGAAGGCTGCAGCTGTGTTGGACTATAAAGTTGGAGGAACATTTCAACTTTGTTTAGGGGGACAACAGTACAGGAGGGGAAGATAGTTTAGTTAGTGACCTGGGGCTCAGTAATGAAATAGGAGGGGATAGGAGCCCTTGAAGCGTATAGAGAGAAGGGCTAGGACTGGAGGGCGGGGTGACTAGCAGGTTTACTTTTAAAATCATTGGAGACTCCTTGGCGGTCTTTTTCTGATTGGCCCCTAGTTTCAAAGGGCGGGCCACTATAAAATTGAGGTCACGTGGATGTGGAAGCACCTTCTCACAGTGTCGGCTGCAGAGAGGATCGAGCGCTTACCTTGTCATGGAGATGGAGTGGCTCATCATGGACAGGCTCAGAGCGGAGGGTTCTGGCTGGCTTGATGCCTTGCTGAGAGGAGTCCAGGAGTCCAGATCGGAGGAATCGCAGCGGGACGTGTCCGGTGAGCAGTCGATGGGTCCAGGCGTGGAGGAAGTTTTCGTGCCGGGGCCTGCGCCTGTGGAAGCCAGGAGGCCGCAGAGGGACACCAGACCTCCGAGACGGCTCAGCCCTAGTCCCCCGGGGAGTGGTAAGAGGAGGATCGGGCGTTCGGGTTCGGGTGGTAAGGCTGTAGCAGCTCCGTCCTTGTTGTTAGCCCAGGGGCGTTCGCGTGCGCGCGCACGGCCGGCGGCGGCGGGGCGTGGGGATGGGCCAGGTGCGCAGCGTGCGTCTTCTCCTGTTAGCAGGGCCGCGGCTGTGGATGTCCAGGGCGTGCGCGTCGGCGCTCCCTCCTCGGGTCTCCCCCTATCCTCCGCTGGGGTTAATGCGTGTGGCATCCAGGTAAGTGCTCCCCCCCTCCTAGCAACACGTGGGCCATAGAACAGGTTTTCTCCCGTCACGGGGATGGATGGGCCGGAGGGGCGGGTCTCCCTGCAGTTACTCAGCTTTCCCAGGGATCTGGTCCAGCGTCAGCTGGTGGCGCGCCTGAGGCTTGCCTTTACCATCAGCATCCTCATCCAGCAGCCCTGTAGCCCTTGCGGTTGGGGGAGGGGTTCCGGGTAGCGGGGAGGCGGTGTCTAGCGGCCCTTTCCCCCTTCAAACACCTTATATGCCCCCACAGCAATTTTCTTATGGGGGGTTTAACGCCATGCCACCTTTGGTTTTTCAGGGGGGTCTGGTTAGCGCCCAGGCTCCGCCTTCTGCGCTTCTGCAGCTGCCCATGGCAACGGGGGCTGCGCAGGGTGCTAGAGATTTGAGCAGGAGCTCACATGCACGGCGTCCTTCTGTTGCTATGTCACCTCGTTTGCATAGATGCCCTTCTGCCTCTGCTTCATCTTCCGGTCCGCAGCGGAGCCCTCGTCGGCAGTCGAGAGAGAGATCGCCCGTCCGCTCCAGGAGGAGCGCTCATCGCCATTCGCATTCTCATGGATCTCGCCACCGTTCCCGGTCCAGAAGCAGGTTTTCCCGTAATCGGTCGGTCGAACGCAGGTCCTCCAGCGCACGTCACGCTTCAGTCGGCTCTCCTGCCCGTTCCACCTTCTCCAGGTCAAGACGGTCTCCTTCGCGGTCAAGCCATGCCTCGGGTAGAAAGTCTTCTAGAAGAGGCTCACCAGGGGCTCCACCTAGCCCTCCGGTTCGCCAGCAGATCCCCGGACCTTCACCTGCACCTGTCGGAATTTGAACCTGTGACCTGCTGTCTTGCTCAGTGTCTCCTTGCTACCTGAGCTATCAGGCTTGTGGAATCATGGCCTGTTGGACTTCTGTGTGGAGCCTACTCCTGAGGCTCATCAGCTGCTGCTAATGATGGTAACCCGCCCTGTATTAACCTTGATTGGACTGGCTATATATAGGTGACTCTGACACTTCCTGTTTGTGTTGGTATTGTGTTCTGTTTATTCCGGATACAGCCTGAACACCCAGGAGACCTCCTTGCTGGAGATCCTCTTCAGTTCCTTGGAACCTCACCTGCTGGCTGCAAGCTCACCGTAGCTTTACTACAGCTCCTGAAAGACTACAGACTTCTACCTGGTCTTTACTCATCTGCTCTTGGACTACTACCTCAGCCCCCTGTGGGCTATCCACCTGCTTTCTCCAGCCTCCTCTGCATTACCCGACGACTGGACTCCTGATCCTGTACCACTAGTATCGTGACAGTGCCATTGGAAGTCCCCGTCCCATCGCCGGCCCCTCCTTTGCCAGAATCAGGGACCAGGAGAGAAGGTGAGTGCTCTTCTGCTTCTCTTGCTTGGTCTGCCCTACCGGCTGCGGGCCCTCCGGAGGATTTAGCTTCGGTTTTGCGTAGGGTCGCTAGTCAATTGGATGGCTCGGTTGCACCTGCCGGTTCGCTTACGGCGCCAGGAGGTTCTTGCCCTCCGTCCGTGGGCGGGCAGGCTGGTATGACCTTTCGTGATTCTATCTTTTGCGGGGTGTCTCCGTTGGGCATTAATGTGCCAGCTGACACCCGGGAAAAGATTTTAAAAGGGGAGTATATAGATATTTGGTCTCTCCTTTCTCCCGACCATGTGACGGTGGACAAGGAGAGGTCGTTCGAGCGAGGTTCTGATAGGAAACCCAAGGTCGCTAAGACCTTCGGGAACTGGTTGCAAGCCTTTTCAGTCATGTCTTATATTTTGTGTCAGCACTCGCCTGAAAGGGGTCCGGAGCTTTTTGTTTATTTAGACACAATTTATAGCGCCCACAAGATGCACGGCGGTGCAGCTTGGTGGCGCTATGACGAGGAGTACCGGCGTCGTTTGGCCTTTACTCCTTCTATTGGTTGGGCCTCCAAAGCTGCGGATGTCTGGATCCAATTGATCCTTTCGCAGAAGGCTCAGCGCCCCTTTCAGGCCGGTCCCGGGGGTGGGTCCTCGGGTGCTGTTTCCCAGAAGCCGACGGGTTCGTGCTGGCTCTTTAACGAGGGCCACTGTAGATTTTTTTTGCAGCATGCAAATTCAGGCATGACTGCTCCATCTGCGGGGGATCCCACCCGGCTGTCCGTTGTTCTAAAAAAGGAAAGCAGTCGGCCAGAGTGGGTTCCGCAGGTGTCTCGGAGAACGCCGGTGAGAGGTCAGGTCATCAGGCAGTGGCTAAACCTGTATCCCAGGAGACGGGAGGCAAAGCTGCTGCTTGATGGCTTCACCGAAGGCTTTGTTATACCTTTTGTTCCGTCGGTGTCGTCTATGTTTTGTTCCAATTTGAAGTCAGTTTCCGAGAATGTTGATTTGGCCTGGGAGAAGGTGATGAAGGAGGTGGAGCTTGGCAGGATGGCGGGTCCGTTTAGTGAACCCCCTTTTCCTAATTTCAGGGTGTCTCCTTTGGGTTTGGTTCCGAAGAAGGAACCTGGCAAGTTCCGCCTCATTCATCACCTATCTTTCCCAAAGGGGGATTCGGTTAACGACGGAATTTCTAAGGAAGAGTCTGCCGTTCATTATGCGTCCTTCGATAGGGCGGTCGATTTGGTCCGAAGGGCTGGCCCGGGCGCCCTTTTGGCCAAATCGGATATTGAATCGGCTTTTCGTCTTTTGCCGATCCACCCTGACTGTTTCCACCTGTTGGGCTGTTCTTTGCGTGGTTTCTTCTTTGTTGACATGTGTTTGCCCATGGGCTGTTCAATTTCCTGTTATTATTTTGAGTTATTTAGTTCCTTTTTAGAGTGGTCTTTGTGTTTTGAATCGGGTATCTCTTCGTCTATTCATTATCTCGACGATTTTTTGTTCGTTGGGTCGGCTGGGTCAGCTACGTGTGAGTTGTTGCTTTGTTCCTTTAAAAGCTTGATGGAGCGCTTCGGGGTCCCCTTGTCAGCCGAAAAAACTGTTGGTCCGGTTACTTGTCTTTCATTTTTAGGAATAGAAATTGACACGGTTTCCATGGTTTTTCGTTTGCCTTCTGATAAGTTAAATCGCCTGTTATCAACTGTGGAGGAGGTGTCCGGGTCCCGCAAGGTTACTCTTCATCAGATGCAGGTGCTTTTGGGTCTGCTGAACTTTGCCTGTAGGGTGATGCCTATGGGCAGGGCCTTTTGTCGTCGGCTCTCTCTGTCGACAAACGGTGTTCAGGCATCGCATCATTTTATTAGGGTTACGAAGCCTTTGCGCGCAGATTTGTTGGTTTGGCGGGAATTCTTACTGTCTTTCAACGGGCGTGTTATCTGTCAGGAGTCTGAGTTATCTAGTGGCGATTTGTGTTTGTTCACTGATGCAGCGACGGGTTCGCGGCGGTTTTTGGTAATCATTGGTGTAGGGGTTCCTGGCCGGATACTTGGGTCCGAGCCGGTTTGGTTCGGAATCTTACTTTGTTGGAGCTATTTCCGATAGTTGTGGCTGTTGAACTTTGGGCTCAGAGTTTTAGCAATGGTAGAATTTGTTTCTGGACTGATAATATGTCCGTGGTGCAGGCGATTAATGGGCAGTCGTCGTCATCACTGGAGGTATTGTCGTTGTTGCGTCATTTAGTTTTACGTTGCTTGCAAGCTAATGTTTGGTTTCGGGCAAAACATATTCCGGGGATTGAGAATTCTGTTGCTGATGCTCTGTCTCGCTCGCATTTTCAGGTCTTTCGGTCTTTACATCCATCGGCAGATCTGGAAGGTGCGACGTGCCCGAGTTACTTATGGGATCTGGTAGAGATTGTTTGATTCCTCTCGTGCAAAGTTCAGTTGCTGCTTCTACCTGGAAAGCTCATTCTACTGCGTGGAACGAGTGGTTGTCCTTCTCTGGCGGTGTGGTACCCGCAGAGGACAGCTGCCGCTTAAATGTTACCTTGGATTTATTGTGCAGTCTACGTCGCAGGGGTGTATCGGCGTCCCTAGTGAAGAAACATTTGTCGGGTATTGCATTTATGTTGAAATTGCATGGTTTTTCGGATGTTACTAAATGTTTTGTGATTCGGCAGATTCTTAGGGGCTGGAAGAAAGAGGTTTCTTCGGTGGACAGACGTCGTCCGGTGTCGCTTTCTCTGCTAGACCGCCTGATGGGGATATTGTCCGTTGTATGTTCTTGTGATTCCGAGGTATTGTTGTTTCGTGTAGCCTTTTCTTTAGCATTTTATGTGGCTTTACGTATCAGCGAACTTTTGCCCGCCAGTGCGAGAGCGTCTGGCGGTCTGGGTCAGAATGATGTGGTGGTTGTTGATTCCGGTGTCAGAGTGTGTATCCGCAAGTCTAAGACGGATGTGTATGGCCGGGGTACCTGGGTGTCCTTGCGTGCTATTGGTTCTTCATCCTGCCCTTTTCGTTTAGTGAGTGAATATTTGACTGTGCGTGTGCCTGGTGATCGATTTCTGTTGCATTCCTGTGGTTCTCCCCTTACTAAATTTCAATTTTCCTCCGTTTTTCGGCTGTCTTTAGTCAATTTAGGTCTTAACCCGTCTGAATTTGCGTCCCATTCCTTCCGGATTGGGGCGGCCACTGCTGCCGATGTGTTGGGATTAGGTGTCGAAGGTGTCAAAAGGGTCGGTAGATGGTCTTCTGAAGCATATCGTTCGTATGTTCGCCCCGATTTGCTCACGGCATGAATGTTTTTGCTTGGTAATGTTTTTCTTCCTTTTTGTTCTTTCATAGGTTTTCCCATTCCTGTTTGGATAGTAGGGCACTCCTACGTGTATTGGGCTGCGAGGAGAGCGGCGGAGCGTCCTGGTGGTTTATCTCTGGGGACGGAAGTACATTGGCTGGGGATCCGCGGACTTCGGTGGATGGGCATCTTCCCCCAGGTCGCCAAACTGAGCAGGTCTGTCTCCGGTAGTGCAATTTTAGTAGTGCATGCTGGGGGAAATGACTTGGGGGCAACTAAGATGGGGGATTTGGTTTCATTGATCAGACAGGATTTTTCTCGTTTTCCTGAATTTTTTAGGGAAGTTGTTTTGGTATGGTCGGAGATTGTGCCTAGGAAGGTGTGGAGAGGGGCGAGGGATATGAATGCTCTTGAGAGGGCTAGGAGGGTGGTGAACCACCGGGTGTCGAAACATGTTAGGTCCCTGGGAGGGGTTTCGGTGCGGCACACGGAGTTGGAGGGTGACAATGGTAACCTGTTGAGGGCCGACGGGGTGCACCTCAACCCCATTGGGCTTGATATATTTCTGGCCGGGTTGCAGGACGGTATTGAGAAGGCGAAGTTGATTTTGGGTGGGGTTGGTCGGAGACGTGTGTAGGTCTACAACGTCCCCTCCGTGGCGGAAGGTTTCCATGCCCCGGAGATGAGATGGTCCGCATGCCCTCTGTCGGAAGGCGGTCTGGCATTTCGGGCGAAAGCCAGGAGCAAGGTTACAGGGCATGGAGTTTGTTTGGTTTTTTATGTTTACACTTATTATGCAAATGTTAGCATAATTTTTGCTCAAGTTGTAAATTAATAAATAAGCTGTGGCCAACCCCCCCAGTTTTTTCCCACTAAGCAGTGTGTTTGTCCTTATTAAATAGGAGTCTATTTGGTTAAGAGTTATATAGGTTGTCCCTCCAGTCTAGGAGCCCTTGAAGCGTATAGAGAGAAGGGCTAGGACTGGAGGGCGGGGTGACTAGCAGGTTTACTTTTAAAATCATTGGAGACTCCTTGGCGGTCTTTTTCTGATTGGCCCCTAGTTTCAAAGGGCGGGCCACTATAAAATTGAGGTCACGTGGATGTGGAAGCACCTTCTCACAGTGTCGGCTGCAGAGAGGATCTCCCTCCCACCCTGCCCTCACGGTGGTTTGTTTTGTCGATGGCTAACTGTTCTTTTCTTTAGGTTTTCGTTGTCACAGCTGGCGGAAGGTTTCCATGCCCCGGAGATGAGATGGTCCGCATGCCCGCTGTCGGAAGGCGGTCTGGCATTTCGGGCGAAAGCCAGGAGCAAGGTTACAGGGCATGGAGTTTGTTTGGTTTTTTATGTTTACACTTATTATGCAAATGTTAGCATAATTTTTGCTCAAGTTGTAAATTAATAAATAAGCTGTGGCCAACCCCCCAGTTTTTTCCCACTAAGCAGTGTGTTTGTCCTTATTAAATAGGAGTCTATTTGGTTAAGAGTTATATAGGTTGTCCCTCCAGTCATGGAGGGAATAGGAGGGAATGGAGGAGTATTTCCACCATTACAACTAATCACGTTCTGATACTTTCAGTGCCTTGTCAAAAAAGGGGTCAGGCCTTCAAAAAAAGGGTGAGATCTTAAGATACAACATTGTCTATACCAACACCACCAGCCACTTTCTTCCCTCCGGACAGTGTCCCGGGCTCGGGCTCTTTGCACACAACTTTTGCCCGGTCCTTCTCCTTGGATTCCCGGGGTGATTGTTCCTGCGCCGAGTGAGTGGCGGGGTCAGAGGGGCGGGAGGTCTTCTACTTGTCCTGGGTGCAGGGGGAGGTGTCCTGCCTGGAAGATGCTGGATTGCTGCAGGGGAAAACCTTCCGCTGCCACTGCTGTGATTGCTCAGCCCCATCCATGGCCAGTCTATGGGATTGCTAGGAGGACGGAGCCCCCGATCAGCTGCACTCCTGGCATCAACAGATGGCAACACTGTAACCAGCAGAGCTTTCTTTTTGCACTTGAGAAAGGGCCATTAGAAGGCCCGAAACGCGTCGTGCTGTTCGTTATCCAATAAATAATTTAAGTTTGGATCTTGGTCTACCATCCTCATCTGTAAACCACAGATCGCGGTTCTTCCACTACGGACCTTTGGTCCTTCTCCTCTATATACCAACATGTTGGACTAGACAGTCTAAAAATATGAACACTAAATTTAGGGCAAAAATTGGCAGAACTATATAAATACAAACTGTGCTAAAAAAGCGCACTGCCACACAGGTATATATCAAAAATATTAAATTTGACAAGCTTAAAAATATATAGAAAAGTAATACAGGGGATAGTACAAACCATGAAATACATGGAGGTTATGCTGTAGTATTCTATGAAAAGTGTCACTCTGGTTATTTGTATATAGTAAATATGATGCAGTATAAAACAAGGTTATATCAATTCAACATAATCACAAATAGAGTGCACATACAAGGACAGGGTTTAGCATAATATTAAGAGTGTTACATTACCAATAATAGGACCTCCATGTAAATAACGCGCCCCGACGCGCGTTTCGCCACTACGTGGCTTCGTCAGGGGGAAAGTTGCATAAAGCGGCAGCACTTCTGTGCAGGTAAGTGGACCCCAGGGGGAACTAAGTAGCCCCTACACAGCATGGAGTCTAACAATTAAAGCGTTCAATTTTTAGACTTCATGCTGTGTAGTGAATAGAATCGTTTTTAAAAATCCGATCTTCGATTATTTAAAAAAATCCCATTGACTTGCATTGGGATCGGAATTGGGATTGGGTTCGAATGGAAAATGATCGGAAATCGGATTTTAAAAACGATCCTGAAATCTCAGGATCGGCTCAACCCTATTGGATAGGCGATAAGTTGTTGCATTGGGAGAAACCCTTTAAAGAGATATGGGCAAAAGAGAAGGATATCTATACAATAAAGAGTGTGTATACTAATGTCAAAAGTCTAACTGGAAAAATGGAGGAACTGGAATAGGTTATATCCTTATACCTGTGATATTGTCCAGATGCCAATCCAAGCTCAGCATTGTTTTCTGTCTTTGGGTTTTCCAGAATGTGTACAGCTTCAACTGCCAGGATGGACAGAAAAGTGAACTCAGCAGGTGACATTGAGCCAAGTTACTCAATATGTTCATTATGATGAATTCCTCTATTTTGACAGGTCACTATAATACGGCTCATCAAGCATAGATGGGGGAGGGGATATTTGGTTGCAGATTGACTTTACTTGGCGTTGGGACGGCAGCAGCAGCAGCAGTGTAGTTTTAGGGCAGGCAGATTAATGAGCTAAAGTCCATATACGCATGTATGTCAGCAAAATGAACTTGCGTCTGTGCCTGTCAGGACACTAAGAGATATACTGTATATTCATTATTATCAGTATGGGAGGGGCCACAAGGTGAAACTTTGATCTGCTGAAAAATTGTCCAGATTGTTACTTGGAAAAAGCAGACCTGCTGCTGTAAGAGCAACACTGTGACGGAAATCATTGCACTAAATATGGGGCTCACCTAAAGGGTGCATCACCTCTCTACAGTTACCACATCAAGGTAAGGGGGGATAACTGTGTAATATATTATCTGATATGAATAATACATGTATAAGAGTCATAACTATAGATATAAAGGGATATAATGGCAATGATATGAAATCTACACTCCTTCCTGAGACATGATGGATGAGACACTCTGAAGAAAAGTCAAGGGGCAGATTCATTAGACAGTCTTAGTTACAGATTGGCAACCATTCACACCGCAGATTTCATTTCATATTCTGCTTTTAAAAAATGAAAGCTGTACTGTGATTGGTTCTTATGGACAATGAAGACTTGCTTTAGACAGTTTAAAACTCTACCCTAAAGACTTCAGTTATCTTGATTCTAGTGATTCCTGCACTGCGGATGTTACTTTCTACAGGGAGAGGAGCAGGGCCAGTTTTAGGGGCCCTGGGCAAAATTAAAAGTGAGGCCCCAAATAATGAAATATTGTACATATAACATAGTCACATTCTGTGAACTCAATGCGATGCAGTGCCTATAACTGGTACTTACAGGGGTCTTCTTAATGTCTTTTAAGTGGTTGTTTGTAAAGTTGTAAGTTTTTTTTGCCTTGGCAAACTAGTTGCTTCCGTGCATTATCTTTAAACATCAGGTGCAGAATCAACCATGCACTTGCCCTTCTCCAGATTAAAAAATATTTGGATACATACAGAGTTATCAAATAGGACCACTATAACAGGACTAAATACTGTCACATCAGACACTGACCGCTATACCAGGACTAAATACTGTCACATCAGCAGCTGACCGCTATACCAGGACTAAATACTGTCACATCAGCAGGTGACCGCTATACCAGGACTAAATACTGTCACATCAGCAGCTGACCACTATACCAAGACTAAATACTGTCATGTCAGCCACTGACCGCTATACCAGGACTAAATACTGTCACATCACATATTGACCGCTATACCAGGACTAAATACTGTCACATCAGCAGCTGACCGCTATACCAGAACTAAATACTGTCACATCAGCCACTGACCACTATACCAGGACTAAATACTGTCACATTAGCAGCTGACCGCTATACCAGGACTAAATACTGTCACATCAGCAGCTGACCACTATACCAGGACTAAATACTGTCACATCAGCAGCTGACCGCTATACCAGGACTAAATACTGTCACATCAGACACTGACCGCTATACCAGGACTAAATACTGTCACATCAGCAGCTGACCGCTATACCAGGACTAAATACTGTTACATCAGCAGGTGACCGCTATACCAAGACTAAATACTGTCACATCAGCAGCTGACCACTATACCAAGACTAAATACTGTCATGTCAGCCACTGACCGCTATACCAGGACTAAATACTGTCACATCACATATTGACCGCTATACCAGGACTAAATACTGTCACATCAGCAGCTGACCGCTATACCAGGACTAAATACTGTCACATCAGCCACTGACCACTATACCAGGACTAAATACTGTCACATTAGCAGCTGACCGCTATACCAGGACTAAATACTGTCACATCAGCAGCTGACCGCTATACCAGGACTAAATACTGTCACATCAGCAGCTGACCGCTATACCAGGACTAAATACTGTCACATCAGCAGCTGACCGCTATACCAGGACTAAATACTGTCACATCAGCAGCTGACCGCTATACCAGGACTAAATACTGTCACATCAGCAGCTGACCGCTATACCAGGACTAAATACTGTCACATCAGCAGCTGACCGCTATACCAGGACTAAATACTGTCACATCAGCAGCTGACCACTATACCAAGACTAAATACTGTCATGTCAGCCACTGACCGCTATATATACTAAATACTGTCACATCACATATTGACCGCTATACCAGGACTAAATACTGTCACATCAGCAGCTGACCACTATACCGGGACTAAATACTGTCACATCAGCCGCTGACCACTATACCAGGACCAAATACTGTCACATCAGCCGCTGACCACCATACCAGGACTAAATACTGTCACATCAGCAGCTGACCGCTATACCAGGACTAAATACTGTCACATCAGCCACTGACCACTATACCAGGACTAAATACTGTCACATCAGCAGCTGACCGCTATACCAGGACTAAATACTGTCACATCACCCGCTGACCACTATACCAGGACTAAATCCTGTCACATCAGCCATTGACCACTATATCAGGACTAAATACTGTCACATCAGCAGCTGACCACTATACCAGGACTAAATACTGTCACATCAGCCACTGACCGCTATACCAGGACTAAATACTGTTAACGTCATTTACTGACCGCTATAGCAGGACCAAATACTGTCATGTCAGCCACTTACTCCCAGATTCCCCAACCAGAGAACTGATGGAGGTGAAGTGCATTTGAAAAGAACCTTTAATGTCCTCAGAGATGTGCAGTATTATATACTGCTAGAAAACCGACTGAATTCGCTGCAGTGTCAACTTTTCCGGTATTCGCTTTGGTGGAGGATATTGGTGCAGTTAGCTTCGGCACCGATTAGGGTTGAGCGATCTTTTTATGTGGGATCGAGATCGGTGATCTTTTCCCACAATGCTTTGCTTAGCCTTCACACTGAGTATACGCTGTATACTCAGTGTGAAGGCTCCGCTGCAGTTCCATAGGAATGAATGGAACCAGCCGGCACACAGCCTTAACCCCCTGTGCGCCGGCTGCCTCCATTCATTCGAATGGGAGGCTAAACTAAACAAAAGAAGATGATAAATTGATAAATTCTTTGAGGGGTGCGGTTTTCAAAATGGGGTCACTTTCTAGAGGTTTCCACTGTTTCGACTCCTCAAGGGCTTTGTAAATGGTTCCTGAAACTGATCACAGCCAGATCTGCCCTCTAAAAGCTCCTTGGCGCGCCTTCCCTCCTGCGTCTCGCTTTGTGTCCATATATTAGTTTACACCCACAAGCGGGGTACTATGGTAGTCCGGAGAATTTACATAACAAATTGTGGGATGAGTTTTCTCCTTTAACCCCTTGTGAATGTGCAAATTCTAGGGCTAAACGAAAATATTAGTAAAATAAAATCAAATTTGAAAATTTCACCTCCATTTTGAATTAATTCCTGTTAAGCACTTATAGGGTTAAAATACTAGGTATATGTTGTTTTGGCTTATTTAAGGGGTGCAGTTTTGAAAATGAGGTGATTTATGGGGGGGTTTAACACAAGGGTCTTTCAAAACCCCTTCATAACTGGATTAGTCCCTTAAAAAATGGGTTTTGGAAATTTCTTGAAAATTTTGAATATTCTTGTTTCACTTGTAAACCTTATAATGTCCGTAAAATAAAAGGGTGACTAAAGTTTGATGCCGACATAAAGAAGAGATCTGGGACATGAGATGTATGATATAATTTTGGCGGTCTGACTATCTGTATGTAATGCACATCATTTCAAACTTTATAAAATGCATATTTTTAAAAATTTCCACCAAATTTCCTATTTTTTCATAATTAAACACAAAACATATCAACCAAAATTTATCACTAACATGAAGTACGATGTGTTACGAAAAAACAATCTCAATATCACTTTGGTAAGTTAAAGCATTCCAAAGTTATTGCCACATCAAGTGACACATGTCAGTTTTGAAAAATCGAGCTTGGTCAGGAAGTCAAAAAGTGCCATCGGCGGGAAGGCGTTAAAGGGATTCTACCATTAAAACCTCTTTTTTTGTGGATAAGACGTCGGAATAGCCTTTAGAAAGGCTATTAGTCCCTTACCTTTAGATGTGATATCCGCCGCACCGTTCCTTAAAAATGCTGTTTTTTACCAGTATGTAAATTAGTTCTCTGGCAGCGATGGGGGCGGGCCCCAGCACTGAAAATGCGATGGGGTGTCCCCACTGCTGCTCGAGAACACGATCCTGCGACGCCTCTATCTTCGGCTGGATCCTCCCCTTCTCTGTTGTCTTCCTCCTGCGTCACCTCTGACACCTACGCAGTTGGCTCTGCCAGTGAGACACTAGTAGAGCCGACTGCGCATGGCGGCCATTTTTGGGAGGCCGCTCTTGTAGTTCAATGCAGGAGCGGCCTCCCAAAATTGGCCATCGGCCGGAATTCGTACTCGGCTGGTGTCTCACTGGCAGAGCCAACTGCGCAGGCGTCGGAGGTGACGCAGGAGGAAGACGGCAGTGAAGGGGAGGATCCAGCCGAAGATAGAGGTGTCGCAGGATCGTGTTCTCGAGCAGCAGTGGGGAAGCCCCCATCGCATTTTCAGTGCTGGGGCCTGCCCCCATCGCTGTGAGAGAACTAATTTACATATCGGTAGAAAACGGTATTTCTAAGGAACGGCGCGGCGGAGATCACATCTAAAGGTAAGAGACGAATAGCCTCTCTAAAGTCTTATCCACAAAAAAAGGTTTTAATGGTAGAATCCTTTTAAGGAATCACGGTCCAAGTAACTGCCTAGAAAGAGCCTTCACGCCTTGGCTCAGTGTGGAAATGTAGTTACACACGTGGATATAGACTGTAAAGTGCACAGGTTGGCAGAACCATTAAAGGCCTGGAGCATGCAAAGGGGCACTGGACATAGAATTATCCCCTCTGGCTCAGAAATACCTGTAGTAGAAGATGCTCTTCTGGCCTGGACGACAGGAGAGAAGCTTCTCCAAGTCTTACAAGGTATCACAAAGGACTCTTGTACACAGCAGGACCAGAGGCCAGGCGTTAGCAGATTTGGCTAGGCTTGACCTTCGGATACAGCCTCTTTATAATACACCTCAGCTGGGACTACTGGAGAGGACTTGGCAGCAGAACAATGCAGTGGAGGTGCAGAGTAGAAGTCTGAGGGGCTCATCTCCTGAGGGGAGACATGATGAGATGATGTTGCTTTCTCTTAGCACAGGCCCCAACTCACTAATGAAGGAACCACACACTCTCCTAAGGAGGGGTGCAAATCTAGCAGACTCTAGAACTTTCAGAGGCATCAGCAGATGCCATTGGCTGTAAAGATCATGTGACAGACTTATGGCACGTACCATTACAAGCAAGGAATAAACCAATATTTATGCAGACAGATCAATGTGTCATTTTGGTCATTAGGCGGCAGCAACACAATAAACCTACTGTGAGCTAATGTAGTATAATATAAATGCATAAAGAGGCCAATAAGACATAATGTTGTATGGGACTTAACTCATATGCACAAAGAGGACAACCATACCCACAGATAGGTATAAAATATAAAATTTTTTATTGCTATCCAAACACTAAAAATCACATGGACACTTAGTAACACATTCCAAAAGTTTACAAAAGTAACAGGGAAAAACCATAAGGTTAAAGGTGCCAGAAAGCCAAAGTGATGTTAGTGAGGTAATACACACAATTATATAGAATAGGGGACCCGGACAAAGCCCTGTAGCAGGGGCGAAACGCGCGTCAGACGTGTCTATATGATGTTAAGGTGAGCTGATACACATATTTGTGATAATTTGGGTTATCCAGGACATAAGTGAATGGGTGACCATTGTCATTTGGCATCCCTAACACTATGCCTCCTATGAGTGGGGGTACTTAGTTGACACAATCTTTTACCTCTTGATAAGGCATATGAGTAGATAATATTATTCATTTGGACCTCTGGTCACCCTGCCCATGGCAAAAACATTGATTCTATATAATCGTGTGTATTACCTCACTAACATCACTTTGGCTTGCTGGCACCTTTAACCTTATGGTTTTTCCCTGTTACTTTTGTAAACTTTTGGAATGTGTCACTAAGTGTCCATGTGATTTTTAGTGTTTGGATAGCAATAAAAAATGTATATTTTATACCTATCTGTGGGTATGGTTGTCCTCTTTGTGCATATAATGTAGTATAATGTAACGCTAATATATGAAGCCATTGCACACTATCATTTAAGGTGACAGCACTGATTAATATCCCCACGCAGAACATTGGCCAGTGGCACACAAAGGCCCAATGTACACAGAAATAATGGACACTATGTGACATTATACACACACACATACATACAGTATGTATATATATATATATATATATATATATATATATATATATATAGTTCAAGTCCGTCTGTCAGCAGTTGTTTCCTGGAAACTCTCAAGTAGTCTGGCCAAATACTTTTGTTCTAGGCCGCAGAGTAAAAATCTAATACTTCTCACTCATTTCTTCTGAATTCATTCTCATCTTTATGTTCTTGCAGTCTTGTTCTGTACGGAAATGTTTCACTTAGATTTGGTGGCTCTTTATGCAATTTTACATCAGTGTCAATGAGAAAGTTCAACCAGTGACCAACACCATGAAAGACTCTACAGGAAAACATGGCTGTGGTGAGTCTACAAAGAAGTTACATGGACTGAAAATTGATATACTTTTTTTTTTTTGTAGATTGTGAGCCCACATAGAGCTCACAATGTACATTTTTCCCTATCAGTATGTCTTTTTTTGTAATATGGGATGGAAATCCAAGCAAACACGGAGAGAACATACAAACTCCTTGCAGATGGTTTTTTGCCCTTGGCGGGATTTGAGCACCGGGACTCCAGCGCTGCAAGGCTACAGTGCTAACCACTGAGCCACTGTGTGGCCCCCTGAAAACTGATATTCTTGTCTGAACAGCTGCATGTAGCCTATCGTGTCTGCCAATCTGCTGTATCTAATGCTATTGTGTGATACTGTCTTTTACCCACTATTTCTAGTTCTGTTAGGGTCAGTGCACACTGAGTTTTTTGGCACTGATTTTGACGCTGAAAACGCCTCAAAATCAGCCTCCAAAAAAAGCCTCCCAATAGAACTCTCTGTTGATTGACCTTTTGTGTGATACTTTGCGCCTAGGCAATGTAACTGAGATGATGTGTTCTTTGTTGCAGGATGGATTATTTTGGAGCTGTTCATTTCTTTAGTTATATTTATCACAATTACTTTATATACAAACACAGATTATTACTGGTCAAGGTAAGAGATGTTTTTTTGTATCTGATTATCTAAACTTATTCTGAACTGATCATCAGATCTCTGAGACTGTGACAATGGCTGAAAATTTGTAAGTAGACAAAATTGTTGGTCCCCCTCGTTTAATGAAAGAAAAACCCACAATGGTCACAGAAATAACTTGAATCTGACAAAAGTAATAATAAATAAGAATTCTATGAAAATGAACAAATGAAAGTCAGATGTTGCTTTTCTCTTCAACAGAATTTGTTTAAAAGTAAAACTCATGAAACAGGCCTGGACAGAAATAATGGTTCTCGTAACTTAGTATTTTGTTGCACCAACCTTTTGAGGCAATCGCTGCAATCAAACAAATTTTTTGCGGGGCCGGGTTTACTTTTTAGATCTACCATTTTCGGGAAATGCTATTGCTTTGATCACTTTTTATTCTAATTAATATCAGAATCAAAACAGTGAAAAAACGTCGGTTTGGCACTTTTGACTATTTTTCCCGCTACGGCGTTTACCGATCACGAAAAATATTTGTATAGATTTGCAGAGCGGGCGATTTTGGACACGGAGATACCTAACATGTAGGTGTTTCACAGTTTTTAACTACTTTTATATGTGTTGATATTTTTTTCAACTTTTTTTTTTTTTTGCATTTATTAGACATCCTAGGGGTCTTGAACCCTGGAGGGCTGATCACTAATGCAATGCATTACAATGCTAATGCATTGCAATGCATTGCAAAAAATCATCATTTCTTTTGCAGGCTGCATAGACCAGCCTGCAAAAGAAAGAGACTGCAGACCGGCCGGGAGCCTTTACAAGGCTCCCGGCTGTCATGGGAACGTGACTCGCTCCAGGCGCTGGCGATCACCGGCAAAATGGTGGCGCCCATGCGCCGCAGGGAAAATGGCGCAGAAGGGGTTAATGACTCTGAGGCATTAGCGCTGGCTGTCTACTGTGTAACACAGTAGACAACTGACGGCTATGGCGGCCGCCATAGTTAAAGAGGACCTTTCACCACTTTTGGGCACATGCAGTGTTATATACTGCCAGAAAGCCGACAGTGCGCTGAATTCAGCGCTCTGTCGGCTTTCCCGATCTGTGCCCGCTGTAAAGAGCTTACGGTGCCGGTACCGTAGTGCTCTATGGTCAGAAGGGCGTTTCTGACCATTAGCCAGAGACGTCCTTCTGCCTCGCGGCGCCTATAGCGCTGTACAGTGTGAGCCTCTGCTCATAGCGCTCGTCCATAGACGAGTATTATCAGGAGGGGGAGGGGGGAGTTCCTCCCCGCTCCACAGCACAGCGTGATTGGCGCCGCGAGGCAGAAGGACGTCTCTGGCTAATGGTCAGAAACGCCCTTCTGACCATAGAGCACTACGGTACCGGCACCGTAAGCTCTTTACAGCGGGCACAGATCGGGAAAGCCGACAGTGCGCTGAATTCAGCGCACTGTCGGCTTTCTGGCAGTATATAACACTGCATGTGCCCAAAAGTGGTGAAAGGTCCTCTTTAAACACCCGACATGCGCCATCCGTACGGCGGATGTCGGGAAAGGGTTAATATAAATAAATATATATATATATATATATATATATATATATATATATATATATAGCTCAAAAAATATAAAGGGAACACTCAAATAACACATTCTAGATTTGAATGAATGAAATATTCTCATTGAATACTTTGTTCTGTATAAAGTGTAATGTGATGACAATAAAATCACACAAAAATCATCAATGAAAATCAAATTTATTAAACAATGGAGGCCTGGATTTGGAGTCACCCCCAAAATTAAAGTGGAAAAACACACTACAGGTTGATCCAACTTTGATGTAATGTCAACATGAGGCTCAGTAGTGTGTGTGGCCTCCACATGCCTGTATGACCTCCCTACAACGCCTGGGCATGCTCCTCATGAGGTTGCGGATGGTCTCCTGAGGGATCTCCTCTAAGACCTGGACTAAAGCATCTGCCAATATCAATAAAGTTACTACATTTTATTATCCTATACACGTTGAGCATTCCTTCCAGCTTTTTTGTGTTTAAGTAATTAATATTACTGTGATTTGATGTCCATAGAATATTGTGGGATTTCAGATCATCTTGCAGTCATGTCCTAAAAAAGAAGCAGTTTACTACCTGCTGCAAGAGTGAAAGAATTTAGCTGTATTTTTTTTTTTTACATTTTACCCCGGTTTACTATAAATTGAACAATGTTTAACAAAATTAAAAGTTGAAGTTACAATATAACGATGTTTTATTTAGGCCTAGCTTTCTGTTTGCATTTACAATTATTGCCTCTTCCTCCAGTTCATCAATTCAGAACATGCGAGGTGAATGCACGCCAGGGGATGTTGCTTCCAAGGCAGCTGCCATAATCTCCAAGTGAGTACCTTCCCATGGCCAGAATGATAGTGAAGCTATTCATGTCTTAGCAAAAAGTACAGTATTATAATGTGGGCAAGCAGGCATTTATTTTGGGGCCTCTGCCATATGACCTGCACTATTTGTTTGTAGCTATAAATTTCCTCTTTGGTGATTGAATTTAAGGGGTATTCCCATGTCCCTTGCTCACCAGTCCTTGCTGCTGCAAAGACTTCTTTCTTCCTGTTATTCGACGTCAATTGGTGGGCAGGGTTTCATATACAAAGCCACACTGTCCGACTACCTCCAGTTTAGCTCCGCCTGAAATTAGCATGTAGCTCCGCCCACCACATAGCATGAGCCTATGGGACGACTGAAGGGCCTGTGATGTCATCAAAGGTCCTATAACACTTGGATTTAGCTTGTTCTATATAGAGTCGACTAAATCCTAGTAGGCTAAGGGACCAGGTCCCACTAGGATTTAGACTGTTTTATATAAGAAAGCAGCACTCATTTTCCCCCCTCCTTTATATGAGAGCAGGAAGCTAGGTCACAGGACACAGAAACAGCTACAGACACAGGCTCGCTCCTGTGCACTTAGCCCCTCCTCCCTGAGAGCAGGCAGCTACATCACTTGACATTTGAGCAGATAATCCCAAGGACCATAGAAATGCAGTGTCAACAATGAAGTGAATAAATTAAGATAGTGGACAAACAAAGCAGTTTTGCTGAAGCAGTGTATTTAGGAAAAGTCTTAAATCCACATTAACAAGCAGTATAGATAGGATCCTTGTGATGGGACAACCCCTTTAATCTTTTGGCACAGATTATGGTTATTATATAGGTCATATATTATGGTATACCTATATGGGTACATTATTTAGGTGCCATGCCGAACTTTTACTGTACGACATTATAGTATGCTATTAGGGCCCTACACCTGTTTTGCCCAGGGCTCTTTTCTGACATTACCCAGAATCCTGATCATCTTTCCGCTTTGATTTCTCTGGTTTATTTCAGTTACTCCAGAAATCACAGAATTTTCCTGGAACTCAGTGACTTTTTCTGGTCAGCAAATCAGTCCTTGTTTCGTTTGCCATATGGCACCAATGGAAGTGGTAAGCTACCGGGGTTGTGGATGAATTCTCCAACAGCTCCTCTTTAAATAAGAATTCATTATTGTATCTGCAAAAGAGCGAAATACTAAATGAACTTGTATGAAGAGGCTTACTACTGCCAAAGTTGAATGTGATGACAACAAAATCACACAAAAATCACACAAAAATCATCATTGGAAATCAAATTTATTAACCAATGGAGACCTAGAGTCCCCCTCCCCAAAATTAAAGTGGAAAAAACACTACAGGCTGATCCAACTTTGATGTAATATTCTTAAAACATGTCAGGCCTGGACAGTCTGTGGTGCAACGTGACGATGGATGGAGCGAAACATGATGTCCCAAATGTGCTCAATCGGATTCAGGTTTGGGAAACGGTCGGGCCAGTCCATAGCTTCAATGCCTTTGATGCTCTTTCAAAAAGGGGTCACTCCTTTGGTTCCTTACAGGCTCTACAAACATGATATGGCGTCCAGATACCAAACATCTAAATCTGTACTCCAAAAGCCACATAGCACTCCTTCACATCAACAGTTTATGCCACATGTATGACACTGGAGTATCCAGGATAATGTACTTAATATCCTATCTGGGTATAAACTGATATTAGGGTACAGAAGTGAGGGAGCGTTATTTGGTTTTTGGAGCACAGAAAGTTTGGCTTTTGGACGTCATGACACTTTTTGCAAAAATGAAATGCCAGTAACGTGGAATTTTCTAACATGTGACCACATTTTGGAAATTACAGTCCTGAAGAATATTAGCTAGCAGCACAATGAGCATTTTTAACCCTGAGGTGTATTATCTATAAATGAATGCGTAGCTGATTATAAAAAGTGAAAATGGCAATTTTTCCAGGTATTTGAAATTTCAGTAAGAAATATGTAGTATCCAACTTGTATCAGAGACGAATGTTCTAACAGCTTGTGCATGGTATACTCGCCTAACAGTTTTTGAAATGTGTGTCTCCACTGACACAAGCTCGGTGCGATGTGTTGGGCACTGAAATGGCGTATCTTTGGCAAAATTGCATTTTTCATTATCAACTGCGCATTCATTTGTGGATATTAAATTAATGCAACACTCAAGGGTTAAAAATGCTCACTAGGCTACTTGATAAATCCCTTCAGTGGTGTAGTTTTCAAAATGGGGTTGTATGTCTGCGAATTACACTTTACTGGTAACTCGGGGCTCTGCAAAAGTGGTATGAAGTTCCCTTCCTTATCTTCCCTTGCGTATACCTCTTTCTTTCTTCATCCTTCTCCTGCCCTCTTACACCTACTTTGGCCGGACCTTCCTGGAGACTTCCCTGGTGGTCCGGTGATGTATGTTTTTTTTCTGTTTGGTATGTACTGCTCGTACTAGTGTTTCTTCTTTTTTTGTGTGTCTCTTTGTGTTTTTGGTTGATTTTAGACCCTGATTTATTATGAAAATTTGCATTAAAAATTTGAATTGAAAAAATGTGGCATGACGTCCAAAAACCAAAATAGTGTTCCTTCCCTTCTGTGCCCAAACAGCAGTATATACCCACATATGAGATTGTTAAGTACATTATCCTGGGTACACCAGTGTCATACATGTGGGTGTAAACTACTGGTTTTGGACACCATTTGCCATCATATTTGCAGAGCCAAAGCCCGGACTAGATTGAGAAGGTAGAAGAGTTTACTATATTTTCTACTCATTTTGTAGACATTCTTGGCTTTGGCTCAAAAAACTGCAACAAAATAAGTTGTATATCCGCAGCATAGGGTCTCAGCCTAACGGACGATTAAAGAGGACCTTTCACCTCCTGGGGCACATGCGGCATAATACACCGCTAGAAAGCTGAGAGTGTGCTGATCTCAGCGCACTATCTGCTTTCACATTCTGTGCCCCCGCTGAAGGGCGCTTCAGACAGTCAGTCAGGAACGCCCTTCCTCACAGTAGCATCTATTGCACTGTATTGTAAAAGGGCCGTTGCTTACCGCCCAACGATGATGGTGATTCCTCACCGCTCTCACAGTACATCGCAATAGGCGCTACTGTGAGGAAGGGCGTTCTGCTGGCCACTAGAAAATGGCCGTTTACAATACTATGTAAGCGGCCATTTTTCTTGTGGCCGCGAGCATGCACAGTCGGCTTTGCCCTAGGCCCGAGGTCTAGAAATTAGATGCCGCCACTGGTGAAGACCTCGTTCCAGAAGATGGAGGCGGTGCTGGAGAGTTCTCTGGCAGCATTGGGGACGTCCGCAGTGCTCTTTGAGTATTGGGGCCCGCCCCCAGTGCTGCGAGAGAACTCATTTACATACCGAGAAAAAACAGGATTTTAGGCAAACGCAGAGAAGACATCTAAAGGTAGGAGAAGAATAGCCTTTAAGGCTATTCTGACATGTTAGGGAGAAAGAAAAAAGGATTGAATGATAGGATCCCCTTAAGGGGTTAATTCGCTAAATATCTTTGTACTTTGTTCTTGTCACAGTTTACATATATTGATTTTGCTATTCCTTTATGTAGAGGACCTGATAATGCAGACGCTGGCGCTCACCAGTCATTATGACATACCCCAGGAAATTGACAGGTAAAGACCGGTGATGCTGATAAGCCTTTCCTATACAGTCATGGCCAAATGTTTTGAGAATGACACAAATCTTATATTTTCACATGATCTGCTGCCCTCTGGTTTTTATGTGTGTTTGTCAGATGTTTTTATCACATACAGAAATAGAATTGCAATCATATTATGAGTAACAAAAGCTTATATTGACAGTTAGAACGAGTTAATGCAGCAAGTCAATATTTGCAGTGTTGACCCTTCTTCTTCAGGACCTCTGCAATTCTCCCTGGCATGCTCTCAATCAACTTCTGGACCAAATCCTGACTGATAGCAGTCCATTCTTGCACAATCAATGCTTGCATTTTGTCAGAATTTGTAGGTTTTTGTTTGTCCACTCGTCTCTTGATGCTTGACCACAAGTTCTCAATGGGATTAAGATCTGGGGAGTTTCCAGGCCATGGACCCAAAATCTCTATGTTTTGTTCCCTGAGCCATTTAGTTATCACCTTTGCTTTATGGCAAGGTGCTCCATCATGCTGGAAAAGGCATTGTTGATCGCCAAATTGCTCTTGGACGGTTGGGAGAAGTTGATCTTGGAGGACATTTTGGTACCATTCTTTATTCATGGCTGTGTTTTTAGGCAAGACTGTGAGAGAGCCGATTCCCTTGGCTGAGAAGCAACCCCACACATGAATGGTTTCAGGATGCTTTACAGTTGGCATGAGACAAGACTGGTGGTAGTGCTCACCTCGTCTTTTCCGAATAAGCTGTTTTCCAGATGTCCCAAACAATCTAAAAGGGGATTCATCAGAGAAAATGACTTTACCCCAGTCCTCAGCAGTCCACTCCCTGTACCTTTTGCAGAATATCAGTCTGTCCCTGATGTTTTTTCTGGAGAGACGTAACTTCTTTGCTGCCCTCCTTGAGACCAGGCCTTGCTCCAAGAGTCTCCGCCTCACAGTGCGTGCAGATGCACTCACACCTGCCTGCTGCCATTCCTGAGCAAGCTCTGCACTGCTGGTAGCTCGATCCCGCAACCGAAACACTTTTAAGAGACGGTCCTGGCGCTTGCTGGTCTTTCTTGGACGCCCTGGAGCCTTTTTGCCAACAATGGAACCTCTCTCCTTGAAGGTCTTGATGATGCGATAGATTGTTGACTGAGGTGCAATCTTTCTAGCTGCGATACTCTTCCCTATTAGGCCATTTTTGTTTAGTGCAATGATGACTGCACGTGTTTCTTTAGAGATAACCATGGTTAACAGAAGAGAAACAATGATGCCAAGCACCAGCCTCCTTTTAAAGTGTCCAGTGGTGTCATTCTTACTTAATCATGACAGATTGATCTCCAGCCCTGTCCTCATCAACACCCACACCTGTGTTAATGGAGCAATCACTGAAACGATGTTAGCTGGTCCTTTTAAGGCAGGGCTGCATTGATGTTGAAATGTGTTTTGGGGGATAAAGTTCATTTTCTAGGCAAATATTGACTTTGCAAGTAATTGCTGTTAAGCTGATCACTCTTTATAACATTCTGGAGTATATGCAAATTGCCATTAGAACAACTGAAGCAGAAGACTTTGTAAAAATTAATATTATATTATATTATATTATATGTATCATTCTCAAAACTTTTGGCCATGACTGTACAATGCTGTGGAATATGTTGTGGCTATATAACAGGATAGAAATACATCTACACAGTGTTAGACTGAGGTTCATTGGGTCAAATAAAATTATTTTGGAGGTTCCTAAATCCCTATAAAATAGACCATAATTGGCTTCAAATTTCTCTTCCTTCTGTTGCACCATTATTGTGCTTTATATCAGGTGTGTCATGGATTCAGTAGGTGCTGCTTCGGCTCTGGGAATGTTAAATGTGCGGCCTGCAGGCTCCGTCTGCCACTCCGACACAGCTAACACACCTGGAGCTTCTGCATTTTCGGGTATTGCATTGTTGAAGTTCATGCTAACCATGTCTCTGCTCTATCCTGTATGCAGCAGGTGGTGTCTCTTGCTATTAGTCACAGGAGGCAGCGCCACCTACTGGATCTATAGCATAACAGACAGCACCTGGTGATACCCACTGATACACTTGTGAGCATAATACAACTTGTAAGCCATGTGCTGCGTATTATTTAGTCTTGGCTGCCCCCTAGTGATTGCTCTGAGAATTCATCATCTTACAATATTCATCTCCTGCACCTGCAAAAGTCCTATATATGGCATATATAATCATACACAATATTTTTTATACAGATTGACCCGGTCTCTAAAATGGAATCCCTTAGGTCACAGTATATATTCAAATTCATAGAAAATTATTACAATGTGATCTGATCATCCACATTCATGTCTATAGCCATATACATTTATGTCTGCATTCAGCTTGCAGTGTCGGCGCTGTGTGGTGGTTGGTAATGGATATCGCATGCTAAACAGTTCATTGGGTGAGATCATCGATAAATATGACGTGGTCATCAGGTGAGCAGATATTTCTATAGGGAGTCTCTAGTCTAGTTATCGCTATATTGTTATAGGTTGGTTGTTTTGTACACTTGAATTTATCGTGGCAAAAACTGATACTGCAAGTAAATAAAATGAATACAATTTTAATAATAATTTTCTACATGAAGAGAACTCCTTGTCCTATCAATCATATTATAGATTCTGTTCTTTATAGTGAAATGTAAATCTTGCGATCCCACCCATCTATTGTATTTATGATGTCTGTTTCCTTGTCTTCACAGGCTGAACAATGCTCCAGTCCATAAGTATGAGAAAGATGTGGGCACTAAGACCACACTACGCTTGTTCTACCCAGAATCTGCACACTTCAACCTGATGATGGATAATAATCAAGAAACTCTGATGGTGCTGGTGCCCTTCAAGAGTCTGGATGTAATGTGGCTGAAAACAATCCTAAATAATGAGAAGAGGGTGAGTTATGATACTTGAGAGCCCTGTCAAGGACCCATAACTGACCTGCTACATGAGTGTCTAGTAGATACTAAATGGACTAAGTGAGTAGCAGCAAAGCATATACATACATCCCAACCGTCCTGGATTTTGCGGGACAGTCCCGGATTCAGGGTCATGTCCTGCAGTCCCAGTCAGCGGGATGCATGTCCCAGTTTCAACTCATCTGCATCTGGAGGACGCAGATGAGTTGAAAACAATATCGAAGGATGCAGGAGCTGTCATCACATCGCGCCTGGAGCTCAGCGCTGAAGCAGAACAGACAGACTGAAGACAGAACTGCAGGGGATTGAGGAGAAAGGTGAGTATCAGTGTTTTTATGTTATGAACAGTAACCTAGGGGCAGAGATGGAAGGGGAACGTTATACTGGGGGCAGAGATGGAAGGGGAACGTTATACTGGGGGCAGAGATGGAAGGGGAACATTATACTGGGGGCAGAGATGGAGAGGAGACATGAAACTAGGGGCAGAGATGGAGGGGGGACATGAAACTAGGGCAGAGATGAGGGGGGACATGAAACTGGGGGCAGAGATGGAAAAGAAACATTATACTGGGGGCAGAGATGGAGAGGGGGCATGAAACTGGGGGCAGAGATGGAAGAGAAACATTATACTGGGGAAGAGATGGAGAGGGGACATTATACTGGGGGCAGACAAAGGGGAGACACTGAACTGGGGGCAGATGAATTGGGGATATTAAACTGGGGACAGATGAAGGTGACAATTAAACTGGGTGGGATTAAGAGGGACATTAAAATGGGGACAACTAGAAGGGGACATTAAACTGTGGGAGTAACTGGAGGGGGATCTGTTTGCCTCTAGTTGACCCCAGTTTCATGTTCCGCTCCAGCTGCCATTAATTTATTGCCTCCCTCCAACTACCCCCATTGTTTAATGTACCCCTCCAGCTGCCCCAGTTTCATGTCCCCCTCTAGTTTTCGCCAGTTTACACTGGAGCACCAGGAGAGCGACTTGGGGCAGTTGGAAGGGAACATTATAAAGTGGGGGCATATAATGTATGGGTTACTGTAGGAGGATTATACTGTGTGGGGGCACATGATTTTTTTTTTTAATGAGAATGGGCAGAGTCAATGTAAAAGTGGGCGGGGCTACATTTTGTCCCTCTTTCTGTTTTTCAAAAGTTGGGAGGTACGCATATACTACTATCCTCACTAACTGGACACATCATGAGAATTGATCCTCTTATGTTACGGCCAAGCTGTGTGTGTAGGGGGGAGTAGTATCAGGGTTATAAATAATTTAGCACTCAAATATACAGAGCAGAATAGTTGTACAAGGCACCATGTACCATGGACCAACATTACCACCTCATCCCTCATAACTGTATCCATAGATAATGCCCTCTGGAATATAAATCACCATCAGTAGTAGTAGTATCAGTGGAAGCGATGCTGAGACCAGAAGAGGTAAGTATAAGTATTTTTTTTTATTATTTTTGGTCACCTTCCCTGGGCTAGCATCAATTGGAAAGGGGCCCGTCGATAGCCGGACCTCTTTCTATTAACAATATGTATAGCGGTCGGGGAACCAGGCTTACCCTGACTACTATCATGGTGGCAAGGGCCCCAACTATTTTCATCTGGTTATGGGCCCTGTACCCCTCTGGGCCTGGTTGCAGTTGCCCCCCCCCCTTGCAACCACAATCATTACGCCACTGGATGTGATGACATAATTCACATCATGCCTGCAGCTAGCTGAACACTTCCGGAGCAGAGATGGCTGAAAGAGCAGCAGAGCAATGAGAGATGAGTAGCTGGGGATGTCCTGCTCCAGCTAAAGACCTCTGATCAGTAGGGGGTTGACACATGGCCCCATCAGTTGTACAGAGCCACTTCCGTCGGTTCTGTACACAATAGAGATGAATGCAGAAAGCTCCATCCACACTGGACGCCATCACTGCATCCCGACTCCACTGAATTTACTAAGTGCTGTGATACAGTGAAGATGCCCAGCCCCTATACAGTGGAAGGAACTTTCTGCTTCCAGCCCTGTATTGCGTTCAAGATGGGCACTGGAAATGGCTCTGTACAGCTTATTAGCATGTGGCAGGAAGCCTGTGGCTTATTGCTCTACCCATAATAAAACAGGGTCAGCGGCACTACTTATTCCCAGTTCTGTGATCCAGTTTTAGCAACCGGATTGGCAGGACTGGAGAGAACCTGGCTGCATTCACTTATCACTCCTACTTGCAACTTCTCCTCTTCCCTATTCAGCCTTCAATGGGCCCTGTGTGCCACACATCATATATAAATGTCCTTATCTCTACTCTGTTTACAATTTTCAACTTTTAATCCCCTTATCTGTCCTCTAGGGGACAGACAGTGTTTGCTATCAGCATAAAAAGCTGTCAGTATGCAATCAGTCCGTTTTAAAGTCTCAAACTGGATTAAAACGGACGGATGGCATACTGATGTGTGAACCAAGCTTTAGACAGCGGGGAAGCAGTTTTGCTCCCTATTGTGGCCTGGCCAATTAGACCACACCTATAACCATTTAAATATCAGCCTGAGACATAAATACATGCTGCATTTTGCAAAAAGCCGATCTTTCTGCCTAATTTTGTCAGTGTATATATGTGAGGGTGAGGGGGGTGTTTATTATCAGCCTGGATTACTTATCCAGTCTCTGTCCTGCTCCGGTATCACCTACCCCAGCTCACCTGTTGTTTACTAGGCTGTGTTTTAGGGATTATCACAATGACTTTATAGTTCTACGATCGAATATTTTGAAGCTGGGGAGGGGGGACATTCGTCACTCTTTCTGTGTTATACAGTACAGTCAGGGCCGGCTCCAGGTTTTTATGGGCCCTTGGGCGACAGAGCCTCAGTGGGCCCCCTTGTAAAGGAGGTGGGGGAGTCGAGACACTGTGCGTTGCAGATGAAGCGAGTGACGTCATGCAGGAGTGTGGCGTCACCAACGCCATACCTCCCAATCTTTTAAAGAGTAGAAAGAGGGGCAAAATTGCTCTGCGCGCCGCTGCAAATTTAGCTCCACCCACTTTTATGTTGATTCCACCCATTCTCATTCATTTATTATGTGCTCCCACACAGTATAATCCTCCTACAGTCACCCGTAAATTATATGCCCCCCTCCATCTCTCCCCCAGTTTCATATACACCCTTCCTCTGCCCCCAGTTCCATGTCCCCCCTCCATCTCTGTCCCCAGTTTCATCACGTTCTCCCCCTTCATCTGCCCACAGTTTAATGTCCCCCGTCTCTGCCCCAGTGTCATGCCGTTCCCCCCCTCCCCTTCATTTGCCCCTTCAGTTTCATTGGGCCCCCTCCATCTCTGTCCCCAGTTTCATGCCGTTCTCTCCCCACCCCCTTCCCTAGTGTCATGCCGTCCCCCCCCCTTCATTTGCCCCCTCAGTTTCATTGGGCCCCCTCCATCTCTGTCCCCAGTTCCATGCCGTTCTCTCCCCCCCCTCCATCTGCCCCAGTGTCATGCTGTTCTCCCCCCTCCATCTGCCGCAGTGTCATGCTGTTCCCCCCTCCCCTTCATTTGCCCCCCAGTTTCTTTGGGCCCCCTCCATCACTGTCCCCAGTTTCATGCCGTTCTCTCCCCACCCCCTTCCCTAGTGTCATGCCGTCCCCCCCCCCCCCTTCATTTGCCCCCCAGTTTCTTTGGGCCCCCTCCATCTCTGTCCCCAGTTTCATGCCGTTCTCTCCCCACCCCCTTCATCTTCTCCAGTGTCATGCCGTTCCCCCCTCCCCTTCATTTGCCCCCCAGTTTCATGGGCCCCCTTCATTATGTTTCACCTTAATATGTAATACAAAACAAACACTTACACTCACCTTCTATCACTCACCTTCCATCATTCCCCCGACGCTCCTCTCTCTCTCCCTCCAATCACATACGCGATGCAGGAGCTGTGAGATCAGCTCCTGCTTAGCTCCGGACCAGCTTGCGTGTGTAGGCGTGATGCGATGACGTCATCGCGCCTACACACGCAAGCCGGGCCGGAGCTTTAAAGCAGGAGCTGATCTCACAGCTCCTGCATCGCGTATATATTCCAGCTCATCGGCGGACGGACGCCGATGAGCTGAAATTGTGACAGGCAAGTGCCGGGGGGCCCCCAGAGGCTCTGTGGGCCCCGGCACTTGCCCGACTATGCCGTGCGCTGACGCCGGCCCTGAGTACAGTACAGCCGATACAGTGAAATAGACAACTCACTAAGGAGGACATTTGAGCAGGTTGAAGGTGTACAAAATGCAGTTGCAGAGACCCTTAAGTAATGGAGGCCCCAGAATTTTTGTACCATTTTGTCCATTTATTAGCTTTTTAAGATTTCCACATGTTCAGTATTTTCATATTTTCTATTCTTGCAGCTTAAAAGAGGTTTCTGGAAAAAACCACCAGTAATCTGGAATGTGAAGCCTGAGAACACCCGAATCCTGAACCCATACTTCATGCAGGTTGCCGCTACAAAACTCCTGGGCTACAATACTAAAAAGCAGAAGCTTGTTGCAGTAAGTGAGTGACAGGTAGGCCTGGGAACTTCTGGTGTGAAGGGCATTCATTGACCCTCTCCTCTAATTACAGAAACCCACCACAGGCCTGATGGCTCTCTCCTTTGCCATTCATTTTTGTGACCTGGTTCACATTGCAGGATTTGGGTATCCAGTACCAAGCAATAAAACACAATTTGTCCACTACTATGACAAAGGGACCATGAAGAACATGGCGGTGAGTATCCACCTCTACCTTATAGACACTAATCTCATAGATAACTCATCGAGGGCATGCTGTCAGGTAATGATGGGGATCCCAGACCTAATCCCTCTATAGCTGGTCAACAGTGTGCAAAGCATTTCTCCAATTTAATTCTGTATTCTTATTCACAGGGAGGGGCACTATAGTGGCTATAGTATTGTACATAGGAGGCACTATGGACGCAGGGGATATACAGTGCCTTGTGAAAGTATTCGACTCCCTTGAACTTTTCAACCTTTCACCACATTTCAGGCCTCAAACAAAGATATAACATTTTCATTTTTGGGGAAGAATCAACAACAAGTGGGACACAATTGTGAAGTGGAACGTAACTTATTGGATATTTTAAACTTTTTTAACAACTGAAAAATCTGAAAAGTGGGGCGTGCAAAATTATTCGGCCCTTTTACTTTCAGTCCAGCAAACTGACTACAGAAGTTCAGTGAATGATCCAATGTTGTCCTAAATGACTGATGATGATGATAGAGAGATGAGCGAGTAGTACTCGATCGAGTAGGTATTTGATCGAATACTACGGTATTTGAAATACTCGTACTCGATCGAGTACCACTCGCTATTTGAATGTAAAAGTTCGATGCAGAACCAGCATTGATTCGCCGGATGCTATACAGTCGGCCAATTAACGCTGGTTCTTCTCCTATCTTTAGAAGTCTTCTCCGTGCAGCTTCCCCGCGGCGTCTTCCATCATTGGGCCTAGGCAGAGCCGACTGCGCATGTCCGCTTGTAGTGCGGGCATGCGCAGTCGGCTCTGCCCAGGCCCGATGCCTGGCAGAGTGAATTCAGAGCCGGAAGATGTCGCGGGGACGCTGCAAGGAGAAGTCTTCTCGGAGGATCCAGCCCGACCCTCACTCGTGGACTTGGTAAGTATAATTTGATCGAATGTTGCCTACCCCTGAAACGAGCATTTTCCCCCCATAGACTATAATAGGGTTTGATATTCGATTCGAGTAGTCGAATATTGAGGGGCTACTCGAAAAGAATATCGAACCTCGACTATTTTACTGTTCGCTCATCTCTAATGATAAATAGAATCCACCTGTGTGTAATCAAGTCTCCGTATAAATGCACCTGCTCTGTGATAGGCTCAGGGTTCTGTTTAAAGCGCAGAGAGCATCATGAAGACCAAGGAACATACCAGGCAGGTCCGAGATACTGTTGTGGAGAAGTTTTAAGCTGGATTTGGGTACAAAAAGATTTCCCAAGCTTTAAACTTCACAAGGCGCACTGTGCAAGCAATCATATTGAAATGGAAGGAGTATCAGACCACTGCAAATCTAACAAGACCAGACCGTCCCTCTAAACTGTCATGTCAAACAAGATGAAGACTGATCAGAGATGCAGCCAAGAGGCCCATGATCACTCTGGATGAACTGCAGAGATCTACAGCTGAGGTGGGAGAGTCTGTCCATAGTATAACAATCAGTTATACACTACACAAATCTGGTCTTTATGGAAGAGTGGCAAGAAGAAAGCCATTTCTCAAAGATATCCATAAAAAGTCTTGTTTAAATTTTGCCACAAGCCACCTGGGAGACACCAAACATGTGGAAGAAGGTGCTCTGGTCAGATGAAACCAAAATCCAACTTTTTGGCCACAATGCAAAACAATATTTTTGGAGTAAAAGTAACATGGCTCATCACCTTGAACACACCATGCCCACTGTCAAACATGGTGGTGGCAGCATCATGGTTTGGGCCTTGTTTTCTTCAGCAGGGACAGGGAAGATTGTTAAAATTGATGGGAAGATGGATGGTGCCAAATACAGAACCATTCTGGAAGAAAACCTCTTGGAGTGTGCAAAAGACCTGAGACTGGGATGCAGATTTATCTTCCAACAAGACAATGATCCAAAACATAAAGCAAAATCTACAATGGAATGGTTCACAAATAAATGTATCCAGGTGTTAGAATGGCCAAGTCAAAGTCCAGACCTGAATCCAATCAAGAATCTGTGGAAAGAGCTGATGCCTGCTGTTCACAAACACTCTCCATCCAACCTCACTGAGCTCCAGTTGTTTTGCAAGGAAGATTGGGCAAGAATTTCAGTCTCTCAATGTGCAAAACTGATAGAGACTTACCCCAACGACTTACAGCTATAATCGCAGCAAAAGGTGGCACTACAAAGTATTAACGCAAGGGGGGCAAATAATTTTGCACACTCAATTTTTCACTTTTTTCTTTGTTAAAAAAGTTTAAAATATCCAATAAATTTTGTTCCACTTCACAATTGTGTCCCACTTGTTGTTGATTCTTCCCCCAAAAATAAAATTTTATACCTTTATGTCTGAAGCCTGAAATGTGGCAAAAGGTCGAAAAGTTCAAAGGGGCCAAATACTTTTGCAAGGCACTGTATTATAGTAGTTTCATTTCAGGATAAAGATGAGAGGTAGTATAGCGGTCACTTTCTTGTATTTAGGGATAGTACTCTAGTAATTACATTTTTGTACAAAAGGAATGGTATAAGGGTGAATTCACACTGAGTAAACGCTAGCTTATTCTGAACGTAAAACACGTTCAGAATAAGCGGCGTCTAAAGCAGCTCCATTCATTTCTATGGGAGCGGGGATACGAGCGCTCCCCATAGAAATGAATGGGCTGCTTCTTTCACTCCGTGCAGTCCCATTGAAGTGAATGGGGAGTGCCGGCGTGTACGCTCCGGCATGAGCAGAGCTTGCCGTATACGCCGGCACTCCCCATTCACTTCAATGGGACTGCTCGCAGTGAAAGAAGCAGCCCATTCATTTCTATGGGGAGCGCTCGTATCCCCGCTCCCATAGAAATGAATGGAGCTGCTTTAGACGCCGCTTATTCTGAACGTGTTTTACGTTCAGAATAAGCTAGCGTTTACTCAGTGTGAATTCACCCTTAGAGTAGGTTTTTTTTCTTGGACGTATGTGGCAGTGTTATGATAGTTGTAGTATTGCACATTGGGGCAGAATTATTGTAGCTATATTCTTTTACATAGGGTTCAGTGTTATTGTGATTATATTTCTGTACATGGTATGCTGTTACAGCAGGGGTATTGCTGAAGTAATGATTCTTGTTCATATTGTATCATTCATTCTTGGTTGTTTGACTTTCATACAGTGTTTTTACATATATTGTGCAATGCTGGTGCATAGACATTGATATTGTGTGCAGGGCTCTTTAAGTAGTTTTCTCCCATAATTCTCTGTTTCTGTTACTCCTCCCTTCTTGTTGCATCTTCTTCCTGGATATGTGTTATTCAGTCTGTAACCACTGAGCAACCATCTTGTAGAACTGAGAAAGGAATTGTGTTTTGACCGTATGGCATATCATCTCTCAAGGTAAAGACAAATAAACTACCTGAAGCAACTCCATTGCATCTCTCCACATGCAACCTGGGAACGCAGGGAATGAAATGTCAGCGCGTTCTGCTATCTGCCATTAGCTTACATACGGGAATTACAATCTCACATCTTCAGAGATTTCTCTAACATGCATCTGTGGCAGAACAGTCAAAACACAACTTTCTAGTTAAAACAAGCTATATCTGCAGCTCCTGCAGGATCTACAGACAGCCTGCAAGCAAGCACAGTGAGAATACAGCATAATCTGCAGCACGCCACACAGCCTGCAGGTGAGCTCAAAGCTGTCCTCCATCTTGAGCACATGTTCTCCTCACCACAGTGAAATAAGGGGCAGCGCCATCTTTATTGACATTTTCCACACAAAGGCACCATGTCCACAAGGAGCTATGTGGATTCCCCTGTCACTGCATCTGGGACAGTGCATCCTGCTATCAGGGACTCAGATGTGCAGGAAACAGACTCCATGTTTCAGGATGTACAAATTGAGCGATTAAAACGTGTCAGTAAACCCACGCAAAAGATTAGAGAGAACTTTGAAATAACTAAAGAAGAGTTCTGTGATAATCTTGATGAATTATGGCGAAGAACTGAACACTATATAGCAGCGCTCTCACGCCATGACAGTGACGCAGCAAAATTGGTCACCACACTAAACCGCTTATCTGCCGCCTATGAACGCCATCAGCGACTGTCTGCAAAATACGTCACATTCCTGAGTAACGCTGATTTTGATGATGCTATAGCAGAGCTAACTGAGAGGGAGAACCTATTCCAAACGAAAGATGCCGCAGTGAAAAACGCCAGAGATAAGGCAGAACTCCGCATCGCACACCTACAAGAAGTAAGGTCCCATCGGTCTACTTCATCCAAACATACGCTGTCATCCTCCAGATCCTCTCGTTCCAGAAGGTCAGCATTACACGATAAGCTTATTGAGATCCGTGCTGACGCAGAGGAGGCCAGTGTCAGACGGTCCTTTGCTGAGAAGGAAGCAGAAATGGCGCAAAGGCAAGCAGAGGCAAAAGCTGAAATGGCGAAGAAGGAAGCAGAGACAGAAGCTCAACTAAAAATTCTCCAAATGGAAAGGGAGGAAGCAGCTGCCTTAGCCAAGCTAAAGGTTCTTGAACAAGCATTAGATCAAGACGCCGACCTAGACTGCTCCATCCCTGCAGAAGTGGAAGACCCAGCTGACCGCACTGCCAATTATGTGCTGAAGCAATCATCTCCTGCACCGCCTGCTAAGTTACATGCACCAGCACCACTCCAAACCGACTACATGGCTGTGAAGCATCAGATGATGCCACCTATCCAGAGCAAGGTAATTTCCAGCATCACACATGCAGATCCTCCAGAAACTAAACCACAGCTCAACCCTTATGCTACATCATTTCACCCCGATTCATCTCGGCCCCATATGCCAGAGAATTTATACGTCCCAGGGATATCACAAGTTAATCTGGTGACACAAGGTGGGAGATCAGACATGTCGGACTTTGCCAGATATATGATACGCAGGGAGCTGATAAACAATAGTCTCTCAAAGTTCGATGACCATGCTGAGAATTATAGAGCCTGGAAATCCACCTTTGAAGCAGTGATCAGTGATCTTAACCTCACTGCCAAAGAAAAACTTGACTTGCTTGTTAACTGGTTAGGCCCAGATTCTGCAGAACGTATAAAGACATTGAGAGCAGTTCATGTGGGCCACTCAGAGGAAGGTCTTGCTGCGGCATGGGAGAGACTTGAACAGACTTATGGCAGTTCTGAAGCTATAGAAAGTGCCTTATTTAAGAGACTTCATATGTTCCCAAAAATCACCAACAAGGACAACCGCAAGCTTCAAGATCTGAGCGACCTACTAAAGGAATTAGAGTTAGCCAAAATGGACCCACGTCTGTCAGGTCTGAGTTACCTTGACACATCTCATGGTGTTAATCCAGTGGTATCCAAACTACCATATGGCATGCAAGAAAAATGGGCCGACCTAGGTTCCAGATACAAAAGAGACCACAATGTGTCCTTCCCTCCTTTCTCTTATTTTTCCAGATTTATCAGTGACCAAGCTCGGAAAAAGAATGATCCCAGCTTTGACTTCACAGAATCCTCTCTACCAGCTTCATCATCATGTTCAAGGTATGAAACAAGCAAACGTAGAGACTTAAGGGGAACAGTATCTGTTAGGAAGACAGACGTTCCAATCGCTGCACTCTGCACCACCAAACAGGACACTCCTGTCCTTAAAGATAAAGACCCTAATAGTACGTGCCCTATCCACAAAAGGCCTCATCCCCTGAAAGAGTGTAGAGGACTTAGGGCAAAGACTTTGCAAGAACGCAGAGACATGCTCAAGGAGCTAGGAGTGTGTTACAAGTGTTGTGCTTCTTCAAAACATTTTGCTAAGGACTGTAAGGCTGTCATCAAGTGTACTGAATGCAGTAGCGACAAACATGTCGCAGCCATGCATCCTACTTCTTCATCTGACAACTCACATCCTCAAGCAGCATCTAAAGCCGTCACTGCGCATGGCGGGGAGCCATCGGCTCAAGTTTCAGCTACTACCACTGTCTCCTCCTCCTGCATGGAAGTATGTGGCAAGGATAATGGTCCCAAGTGCTGTGCCAAGGTGTGCTTGGTGAATGTCTACCCAGAAGGGCAATCTGAAAAGGCCATAAGGATGTATGCCATAATAGATGAACAAAGCAACAGGTCTCTAGCAAAGCCTAAGTTCTTCGAGATCTTCGGTATAGAAGGAGAAGCAATACCATACACTCTTAACACTTGTTCTGGTCGCATAGAGACTTCTGGCAGGAGAGCCACTGGATACGTTATCTCTCCAATTAACAGGAATATTCACATATCCCTACCAACGTTAATTGAATGTGACCAGATGCCTGATGATAGGGAAGAAATTCCTACGCCGGAAGCTGCATATCATCATTCCCACTTGAGACACCTGGCTAAGGAGATTCCTCCTATGGATGTGAATGCGGACATCCTGCTCTTGCTCGGAAGAGACATTCTCAGAGTACATAAGGTACGTCAACAATGCAATGGTCCACATGATGCCCCATATGCACAAAGACTTGACTTAGGTTGGGTAATCATTGGCAATGTATGTCAGGATAAGAGTCTCATGTCATCTCAAGTGAACTCCTTTAAAACCTTTGTGCTCAACAATGGACGCACAACCTACTTTAAGCCATGCCTTCATCACTATGAGGCAAAGGAACATCTTCCTAACTTAAAAAGGGCACCAGACATCGTCCCTACACCTTATGACGACTTAGGAGCCACAGTGTTTCACATAACACAAGACGACAACAGAGTAGCTTTATCCATGGAAGATAAAGACTTTATCAAAATAATGGACAGTGAATGCTTCAAAGATCAATCTAACCATTGGGTTGCACCTTTACCCTTTCGGACTGGGAGGGCCAGACTTCCTGACAACCGGGAACAAGCATTATCGAGATTCATCTCCTTGCAACGTACGCTGAGAAACAAGCCTGAGATGAAAGATCACTTTGTGGCATTCATGGAAAGGATATTCCGTAACAATCACGCAGAGCCAGCTCCACCTCTGCAAGAGCATGAAGAATGCTGGTATCTTCCTTCTTTTGGAGTATATCACCCACGAAAACCCA
This sequence comes from Leptodactylus fuscus, assembly GCF_031893055.1. Classification (NCBI taxonomy): domain Eukaryota; kingdom Metazoa; phylum Chordata; class Amphibia; order Anura; family Leptodactylidae; genus Leptodactylus; species Leptodactylus fuscus. The sequence goes on from NC_134270.1 coordinate 62,068,704, forward strand.
AGCAGATCAGGGTGGTATTCGACTCAAGTGCCAAACATCATGGCGTATCTCTGAATGACGTTCTCCTCACGGGTCCAAACCTGACCAACAACCTGGTAGGGGTGCTAATGAGATTCAGAAAGGAGCCAGTTGCCATTACAGCTGACATTGAGCAAATGTTCCATTGTTTTATTGTACGAGAAGACCACCGGAATTACCTGAGGTTTCTGTGGCACAGAGACAGTGATACCAACAAGGAAATGATTGAATACCGCATGAGAGTGCACGTGTTCGGCAACAGTCCTTCACCTGCGGTTGCAACATATGGCCTACGAAGGACTGCTTCTGATGGTGAATCAGAATTTGGAAAGGATGCCCGTCACTTTGTCGAAAAAGACTTCTACGTGGACGACGCACTCAAGTCCTTGCCCACTGCTGAGGAAGCCATAGACTTGCTGAGAAGGACTCAAGGTATGCTGTCCAGAGCCTGTCTGAGGTTGCATAAAATAGCCTCCAACAGTATTGCTGTCATGAAAGCTTTCCAGCCCAGCGATCATGCCACAGAATTCAGAGACTTAAACCTAGGCATAGACGATCCTCCGGTGCAGAGAAGTCTGGGTTTGAGATGGGACTTGTTAAACGATTCTCTTGGCTTCCAGGTTAATTGTGCAGACAAGCCGTTCACTAAGCGTGGAGTTCTCTCAGTGGTGAATAGCCTGTATGATCCACTGGGATTTGTAGCACCATTGACTGTACAGGGCAAATTCCTACTTAGGCAGCTCTCAGAGACGATTGAGGACTGGGATGCTCCACTGCCACATGACAAGCAGCCAAAGTGGGAGTCCTGGAAAGAATCCCTACATGCCTTGGACAGAACTCACATACCACGTTGCTACACTCCAGCATCTCTCACCACAAGCCAGAGAAGGGAAGTCCACATATTCTCGGATGCATCGACTGAGGCTATCGCAGCTGTTGCCTACTTGAAGGTAATCGACAACCGCACTAAAGCTCATGTTGGATTTCTGTTTGGGAAAGCTAAACTAGCCCCTAAACCTGAACATACGATCCCGAGGCTTGAACTTTGTGGCGCTGTACTGGCTGTAGAGATCGCAGATTTTATACAGTAGGAGCTGGACATTCATGTGGACGATGTTCAATTCTATACAGACAGCAAGGTTGTCCTGGGTTACATAAACAACCAGACAAAACGCTTCTACGTCTATGTTAGTAACCGCGTTGAAAGGATTAGGAAATCCTCTAAACCTGAGCAGTGGCACTATGTTCCATCTCATCTCAACCCTGCAGATTGTGCCACCAGACCATCATCGGTCAGTGCCTTTGCTAAATCCTCTTGGTTAACAGGTCCAGAATTCTTGCTGAACGAAGGAAAAGAAACATCTGGTCAAGACGTCTTCAATCTTCAAGATCCTGACAACGATCCTGAGATTCGTCCTGAAGTGAGTACCCTCATCACCAGGTCTGTAAGGAGGTCCGGCCTGGACTGTCACCGCTTTGAACGCTTTTCTAGATGGCTGAAGCTTGTACGCACCATCGCAAGGTTAGTTCACATTGCACAGTGTTTTCACACCAAGAACGATAACTCTGAATGTCATGGTTGGCACATCTGTCACAAGCCCCTCTCTGCAGAAGATATTACACTAAGTGAGAAGTTAGTGATACGTAATGTACAGCAGAGTGCCTTTCACATGGAACTGAAATGTCTCCGTGACAAACTGGACATTCCTAAAAACAGCCCTATTGTCAACTTAAAGCCAGTGATTGACGAACATGGTATGCTAAGGGTAGGTGGTCGCCTGAACAAGGCCGAGTTAGAGACATTTGAAAAGAATCCTCTCATTATTCCTGCTCACCACCATGTTACTACATTGCTCATACGGCATTATCATGAGAAAGTCAAGCATCAGGGCAGACATTTCACTGAGGGAGCTTTAAGAGCTGCAGGCCTGTGGATAGTAGGTGCAAAAAGGCAGATTGCTCGATTAATTCACTACTGTGTGCTATGTCGCAAGTCTAGAGGAAAGTTGCAGCAACAGCAAATGTCTGACTTGCCAGCTGACAGGACCAGCACTGAGCCACCATTTACCTACGTTGGTCTGGATGTTTTTGGGCCATGGACAGTCTCTGCTCGTAGAACCAGAGGTGGTCATGCTGAGAGCAAACGATGGGCAGTGTTATTTACATGCATGAGTGTACGCGCCATACACATTGAAGTTATAGAATCCATGGACACTTCGAGTTTTATCAATGCTTTAAGACGTTTTCTTGCCATCAGAGGACCAGTAAAACAATTGAGATCCGACTGTGGAACCAACTTCACAGGAGCTTGCAGAGAACTGCAAATCAACTCTGAGCCAGTTCAGAACTACTTGGCCGACAATGGTTGTACATGGATCTTTAACCCTCCTCATGCATCTCATATGGGCGGATCATGGGAAAGGATGATAGGCATTACCCGTAAAATACTGGACTGTATGCTTATGGACTCAAACTCCTCTAGGCTCACCCATGAGACTTTAACTACCTTCCTAACCGAGGTCTCCGCTATTGTCAATTCTAGACCTCTTGTTCCCGTATCTGTGGACCCGGATTTTCCTGCTATTCTTACTCCAGCGACTCTCCTCACTCAGAAGCTCGGATCTGTTCCTAGTCCACCTGAAGAACTTTCATCTGGAAACATCTATCGGAAACAGTGGAAACACGTTCAGCATCTGGCCAATTGCTTCTGGAGCAGATGGAAAAAGGAGTATTTGGCTCTTCTTCAAGGACGAAGAAAGTGGCAGCAGGTTAAACCTAACTTACAGGTGGGAGATGTCGTTTTGATGAAGGACCAGAAAGTGGAAAGAAATGCATGGCCTATGGGACTCATCTCAAAAATCTTTCCCAGCGAGGATGGTAGAGTCCGTAAGGTGGAAGTAACCATCACACGACAAGGTGACTCCAAGACATTCATCAGACCTGTATCTGAGACTGTCCTCCTGTTACCTGTCGAGGAATGAGTCAAGCAAAGAACATTGCAAGTACATTGACTCAGTTGACTCGTCACTGGACTATCCCAGGAACAGCGATATACCGTGCATTTGACGCATTCAATATTTTCAACTGTTCCTGAATACATGTTCACAGTTATTGTTATTTTTCCTTGTTTTTGCATTTTGTCTTTCAGGGTTCCAGAATATACCAGATGGACATTTATGTTAAGTAGTGAAATCCAAGGATTTCAGACGGGGAGTATGCTGTTACAGCAGGGGTATTGCTGAAGTAATGATTCTTGTTCATATTGTATCATTCATTCTTGGTTGTTTGACTTTCATACAGTGTTTTTACATATATTGTGCAATGCTGGTGCATAGACATTGATATTGTGTGCAGGGCTCTTTAAGTAGTTTTCTCCCATAATTCTCTGTTTCTGTTACTCCTCCCTTCTTGTTGCATCTTCTTCCTGGATATGTGTTATTCAGTCTGTAACCACTGAGCAACCATCTTGTAGAACTGAGAAAGGAATTGTGTTTTGACCGTATGGCATATCATCTCTCAAGGTAAAGACAAATAAACTACCTGAAGCAACTCCATTGCATCTCTCCACATGCAACCTGGGAACGCAGGGAATGAAATGTCAGCGCGTTCTGCTATCTGCCATTAGCTTACATACGGGAATTACAATCTCACATCTTCAGAGATTTCTCTAACATGCATCTGTGGCAGAATACATGGGATAATATTTTAGTAGTTATTCTATTACTTAGGGGGTGACATTATAGTAGCTACATTCTTGGACATAGGGGGAATATTATAGTAATAACGCTTTGGATATAGAAGAGAAGTATTAGGGCTCGTTCACACGTGAGCACAGGGGAGGTTTTTGACAGCGGATTTCGCGTCAAAAAGCTCCCCTTACAATGGTGGTCTATGCAGACCGCCAGGCTTCTTTTCTCCGCTAGCGGCGGGCTACTGCTAGCGGAGAAAAGAAGCAACATGCCCTTTCTTCAGGCGAAAGCCTCCTATGTCGGCTCATTCATTTGAGCCGACAGCGGAGGGGAAAGCCGCGACCGTGATGGTCGCAGCAGGCGGGTTTTGAATAGAGAGAGACGCGGCTAGCTGCGGCTCTCTCGGTGTCAACCCGTGCGGGCAGTTCACGTGTGAACTAGCCCTTATAGTAGTTACGATATATTCTTACGCATAGGGAATGGTATTATAGTACTTTTTTTTTTTTTGGGGGGGGGGGGTGTCAGGTGGCAGTGCAGTAATATTATAATCTTATACATAAGGCAGATTTATTGTACTTACATTTCTGTGAATGTGCTGCTTTGTAATTTGTCCTTATTCATTTTTCACCAGAGATCAGGACATAAGGTTCCCCTTGAAGCCATTGCAATAAAATCACTTCTTGAAAACAAGGTCATTTACAATCTGACATACTTCTGATGTCGTGGATATGGGAAATTATTTTGTGTTACGAAAAGCTGCAAAATTGCAGAAAACATTAAAGAGTATTTCATGGACCTGAGTTCTGGAGATGTAACCTATACATGATAAATATGAAGCTTTCCCTATAATGTATGGTTGTTTATCTGTTAAGACGTCTCAGAAACTGTTTCTGAATATTAGCGATGGTCGTGTTGCTAATCACCCTGAAGTTCCAGGCTGAGATATCTGGCTGGACAGAAGAACCTGATAAAAGAGGACTATAGGACACTTCTATATCTAAAGGAGCTGCTCTTTAATATCCATTAAATTGCACTTTGTGTATTTCATATTTATTTATTGTACAGTATTTCTGTTTTATTTAAGTTACTTTTTCTGAAGAGATTATTAGAATTTGTTAATATTTTTGTATCTTGCCAAAGAAGATTCTTGGTAAATGATTTCAGAATTATGTGTACTATATATTTACTATATATTTGGTAATTCCACCCCAAATGTGTGAGACTTTGTTTCCATGTTCAAGTTTTCTGCAGTCTTTTTCAGCAGAAATCATGGAGAAGAAGTACAAGGTACAGGTGCAACTGGGTTTGGCAAGTAAAAACCTGAATGTGTACATGAACCCTATCTCCAGTATTGAGGTATATTCAAATGCAGCCAATTTGTTGCAAATGTTTCTGTGACTGAATATTAATTCCATTCATCTAAATTGGACTGTTTCTGCAGCTCGTGCATGGATTTCTCTAAGCCTCATATAGATATTGCCAATTGCAAAACTTCCTGAAAAAAATCTCCTGCATGTAAATATACCTTTAGGCTAAATTTCCAAGTTCAAGTTTTTTTCAGTGAAATCTTTGAAGCTAAAGAGAGGTAAGGCTAAGGCCCAACAGAACGAGTGTGCTGGAGGATGTACCTTATTTTAGCTTCAAAGAAGCAAAAACCAGCTGAAATTCATGGGTGGCTGACCCAGCTTACAATCTTTTAAATTGCAGTGCAAACTGGTGTAAGACACCACCTAAGCCTGGTGCCCCATGTGGTGTAAAAAGTATTTTACAGTCACAGCAAAGTGGATGGGATTCTAGGGAATCCCATTCCCACTATGTGAAAAAGTACGATCAGAAGGTTTTGGAAATCACAACATATCAATTATACGTAGAGAAATGCCGGCAGCGTCTCTAAAGGTATAACTGAAGCAGAGAAAACCTCTGTGGACTTTTTGTGAAGAGTGCTGCGGAAAAAACTGTTTTTTTTTCTGCGGGACACTAAGTGGGGCCTTAACCTAAAACAGTGTTTAAAGGGGTATTCCCACGTCGCATACTCACCAGTCTTTACTGCTGTAAAATCTTCTTTCTTCCTGGTTTCTTGCATCATTTGGTGGGCAGGGTTTGACATGCAACCTGCTGTTTAGCTCCACCCCCAAATTTGTGTGTAGCTCCGCCCACCCATATTGGACTATGAAGTACAGGCAGCAGCAACTCCATTCTGTGTTACATACAGAGACTGCCTGTCTCTGCCATAATGAAAACAACTGAATTAGCTAGCCTGATAACTGGGAGAACAGAAGAAATGAAAGCAGCTCCTCTCCCCTATCTGATAGCAGGAAGCTAGGTCATGTGGTGTAGATACAGGAATAGCTAGATACACAGGCTCGCTCCCTGCACTTAGCCCCTCCTCCCTCCCCCCTCAGAGCAGCAGATACATCACTTGACTTTTGAGCAGCTAAGTCAGGGCTGTGTCAACAATGAATTGAATAAAGTAAGATAGTGGACAAACAAAGCAGTTTTGCTGAAGCAATGTATTTAGGAAAAGTCTTACATCCACATTAACAAGCAGTATAGATAGGATCCTTGTGATGGGACCACCCCTTTAAGGCAAAAGTGCCATGTTGCAGAAATGCACCTTTTTTTGTTGCAGATTTTGCTGGGGTTTTTGAGCCAAAGCCAAGAGTGACTACAAAAGGAATGGGAAATATATAGGAAGTTTTAATACTTCTACCTTCTGCTCAATCTATTCCTTCCATTGGCTCAAAATAAAAAATCCGCAAAATTTGCGGCAAAAAAAGCTGTGTTTCCGCAATGTGGGGCTTCAGCTTAAATGGGCTTTCCGTGGAGTTTAATTTACATTACTTTCTCTTGTGATTTTATGAAGCAGGACCTGGGGCTCTGGCTGGTTCTGAACTGTGGGTAATGTGATTGGAAACAGCCCTGTGTTAGTTAGTTACCTGTGTCATGGGGCCTGGCAGATTGTAGTAAAGCTAGTCCACATATCACAGGTAATTACATATGAAAATGGGAGAGGAGGGAGAAAGTGGAGTGACTCGGGGGAAGGGATTAGTTCCGATTTTGTGGGTCAAAAGCAGTCCAAAACCCCCAGGTTCAGCTTTAAAAATAAATAAAATGAAATAAATGAATAAAATCACTGGAAGTAGTAAGGTAAATTAAACTCCAGGTAGAACCCCTTTAAGTCTTAAGTGTGTGTCCAAAATTAAGTTCTCACTCACGATTGGTCTGTGCATGTTTTTTGCAGATCAGTGCATTATATCTAGGGCTGTAGAATAGGAAGGCCAAACCACACCTCTATTTTTCCACAGTCTGACTCTGACCCTGCTCTGACTCTAAGGGCTCATGCAAATAATGTAACGCGGTGCTGATTCTGACACGTAAACTCGTGTCAGAGTCAGCGCTTCAAAGCAGAATCCCATTGACTTCAATGGGTTCCGTCTTATGCACGCTACACATTGAAATCAATGGGAGGATTTTTAACCCATTGATTTCAATGTGTTACGTGCGTTAAACGGGACCCATTGAAGTCAATGGGATTCTGTTTTGAAGCGCTGACTCTGACACAAGTTTACGTGTCAGAATCATCGCCGCGTTACATCGCGTGCACGAGCACTTACCAGTGGCAACCATTGTCAGACAACATCCATAAAGCTCCGCTCATTCAGGAAAAAAACTAATGATTGAATTGCTAAGAAAATAAATTTGTAGCAAATTATAAATCTAATTAATTATAATTATGTCAATAACTACATAACATAATAAAAAAATTGTTACTGATTCAGACTCCGAAATGTTTTCAGACTCCATAATTATCGCCAATGTTAATCACTCTATTGCCCTTTGTATTTTGCGTGTCACTGCCGCTTTAACTGTGTTGGTGAGACATCAAGGTACTCCTAGTTCTGTACTTTCTGGGTGAGAAGTGGTGCAAGGATTTCCTAAACATGTAAATGTGTTTTGACTATTGGCTGTGCAGCGGGCAGTGCATTATTGTTTTTCTCTATATATACAGCCTACACAAATTATAGCCTGATGCCTTCTGCTAGCTTGCATAGATTTACAATTCCTGCACCTTTTGCGAGTTTAAAGTTTAGTCAGTTCACTTGCCCATCAGTGTGGAGTGAGCTTTGCGTACATGGACTTCTCTCAAAAAACAACAGAGTGAGAAGTAGTTCACACCTGCCCCCGGTCTCCATATTTGAATTCCGTTCCCCATTCAGCTTGAAAAATGCGGAGAGAAAAGCGCTGTAAGCAGTGGACTCAGTTTTCTGAATGTAGACTAAGTGTATTGCCCCAGTCACATGTAGCCTAAAGCTGAAGTGTATTGCCACAGTCACATTGTAGCCAAGGGTCCATTCATACGGAGGTAGTTGGCGCTGATTCTGGCGCGAAACTCGCGTCAGAATCAGCGCTGAAAAAATAAGCCTCCTATTGACTTCAATCCTTTAATCGTTGACTTTAATCCTCCGGCATGTGGTACTGTGTGCAGAGGCACTTATCTAATCCTCCGTTGTGTGGTACTTTGTGCATAGGTGCGTAACTAATCCTCCAGCATGTGGTACTGTGTGCAGACGTGCATATCTAATCCTCCTGCGTGTGGCATTGTGTACAGAGGCGTGTATCTAATCCTCCGGCATGTGGTACTGTGTGCAGAGGCACTTATCTAATCCTCCGTTGTGTGGTACTTTGTGCATAGGTGCGTAACTAATCCTCAGCATGTGGTACTGTGTGCAGACGTGCATATCTAATCCTCCTGCGTGTGGCATTGTGTACAGAGGCGTGTATCTAATCCTCCGCCATGTGGTACTGTGTGCAGACGCGCATATCTAATGCTCCTGGGTGTGGTACTGTGTCCAGACGCACATATCTAATCATCCGGTGTGTGATACTGTGTGCAGACGCGCATATCTAATCCTCCGGAATGTGGTACTGTGTGCTGACCTATGTATCTAAGCCTCTGGCGTGTGGTACTGTATGCAGATGCATGTATCTAATCCTCTGATGCGTGTGTCTCAGTTTGGATATCAATGTTGGATTGTGACCGTGCTTATGGCAGTTGGAATATGAGTGAAAGATTTGCAGGTTTATATTGGCTAAGAGGGGGGGCATTGTTTTGGGAATACTGTATCTCAGCAACAGTAAGTTCGAACGAGTTGAGTCATATGGGTATGACTAGAGATGAGCAAACAGCGTTCGACCGATTACATGTTCGATCGGATATCAGGCTGTTCGAGATGTTCGATTCCAGTCGAACACCACGTGGCAAACTCACTAAAAATTCTATTCCCCTCCCACCTTCCCTGGCGGTTTTTTTTTTGTACCAATAACTGCGCACGGGAGGTGGGACAGGAATTACGACAACGGAGGCATCGAAAAAAAAAATCGGAAAAAGTAATTGGCTGCCGAAATCAGGTGACCTCCAATTTATACGAATAGTGTATTTAATATCCGGGTCATATGAGACTGTGAACTAAGTGACTGTGAGACAGGGATAGATGTACAGGCAGGGTTAGCTAGGAATTACCTTTATTTAGGTGGAAATGTTACTCACACAACTCTTTGGGGCTCTATCTCGTCGGGATCCCTGTCAGCTTGCGAAAAGCTGACTTTTTTTCCATCGGAATGCATTGACCAGCGTTGATTTTGCCGAATGCCATACAGAGTACAGCATTCAGCCAATCAACACTGGTTCTGCCGGAGGAGGCGGAGTCTAAGATCGGTCCACAGCAGTCTCCATTCTGGTCCGATCTCAGATGCAGCAGAGCTGAGTGTGTGCTGAACCCTGCTACATCTCAGATGTAGCAGAACTGGCTGTGACTGAAATATAAGACATGATGTAATAGCAGAATAGTGACTGCAGCTCTAGATGTGACTGGAGTCACTATTCCACTGTTACATCATGTTATATACTCCAGTCACATCCAGAGCTGCAGTCACTATTCTGCTGTTACATCATGTCATATACTCCAGTCACATCCAGAGCTGCAATCAGTATTCTGCTGTACATCATGTCTTATACTCCTGTCACCTCCAGAGCTGCATTCACTATTCCGCTGTTACATCAGGTCTTATACTCCAGTTACATCTAGAGCTGCAGTCACTATTCCACTGTTACATCATGTCATATACACCAGTCAGATCCAGAGCTGAAGTCACTATTCCACTGTTACATCATGTCTTATACTCCCGTCACAGCCAGTTCTGCTACATCTGAGATGCAGCAGGGTTCAGCACACAGTCAGCTCTGCTGCATCTGAGGGTGTAGCAGAGCTCAGCGTGTGTTGAACCCTGCTACATACAGTCCTATGAAAAAGTTTGGGCCCCCCTATTAATCTTAATCATTTTTACTTCTAAATATTTTGGTGTTCGCAGCAGCCATTTCAGTTTGATATATCTAATAACTGATGGACACAGTAATATTTCAGGATGAGGTTTATTGTACTAACAGAAAATGTGTAATATGCATTAAAACAAAATTTGACCGGTGCAAAAGTATGGGCACCAGTGGCGTAACTAGGAATGGCGGGGCCCCGTGGCGAACTTTTGACATGGGCTTCCCCCCAAACCAACGCCGAAGACCTCGAATGACCCCCTCCTCCGCACTCTATTATGTCCCTTAGTAAGCCCTGCACACAGTATTATCCCCCATAGTGTCCCCTGCACACACAGTATTATCCCCAATAGTGTCCCTTGCACACACAGTATTATCCCCAATAGTGTCCCCTGCACACAGTATTATCCCCCATAGTGGCCCCTGCACACAGTATTATCCTAATAGTGGCCCCTGCACACACAGTATTATCCCCAATAGTGTCCCTTGCACACACAGTATTAACTCCAATAGTGTCCCCTGCACACAGTATTAACCCCAATAGTGTCCCCTGCACACACAGTATTAACCCCTATAGTGTCCAATGCACACAGTATTAACCCCAATAGTGTCCCCTGCACACACAGTATTAACCCCTATAGTGTCCAATGCACACAGAATTAACCCCAATAGTGTCCCCTGCACACACAGTATTATCCCCAATAGTGTCCCCTGCACACAGTATTATCCCAATAGTGTCCCCTGCACACACAGTATTAACCCCTATAGTGTCCAATGCACACACAGTATTAATCCCAATAGTGTCCCCTGCACACACAGTATTAACCCCTATAGTGTCCCCTGCACACAGTATTATCCCAATAGTGTCCCCTGCACACACAGTATTAACCCCAATAGTGTCCCCTGCACACAGTATTATCCCAATAGTGTCCCCTGCACACACAGTATTAACCCCTATAGTGTCCAATGCACACACAGTATTATCCCAATAGTGTCCCCTGCACACACAGTATTAACCCCTATAGTGTCCAATGCACACACAGTATTAACCCCAATAGTGTCCCCTGCACACACAGTATTAACCCCTATAGTGTCCAATGCACACACAGTATTAACCCCAAGTGTCCCCTGCACACACAGTATTAACCCCAATAGTGTCCAATGCACACACAGTATTAACCCCAATAGTGTCCCCTGCACACAGTATTAACCCCAATAGTGTCCCCTGCACACACAGTATTAACCCCTATAGTGTCCAATGCACACACAGTATTAACCCCAATAGTGTCCCCTGCACACACAGTATTAACCCCTATAGTGTCCAATGCACACACAGTATTAACCCCAATAGTGTCCCCTGCACACACAGTATTAACCCCTATAGTGTCCAATGCACACACAGTATTAACCCCTATAGTGTCCAATGCACACACAGTATTAACCCCTATAGTGTCTAATGCACACAGTATTATCACCCATAGTGTCCCCATATGTCCCACTGTGGACACCTATAAACAATTATTATACTCTGGGGTCTGAAAAGACCCCAGAGTATAATAATCGGATACCCGGGGGAATAAAAACATCAGAAACAGTTGCTTACCTGTTCCTGTCGGCCACCGCTCTTGTCCTGCTTTAATGACGTTGGACGTCACATGACCCGGGAAGCAGGCCTGGGTCATGTGACGTCAGAGATGTCAGACACGAATGATGAGGCCTGACAGGATCGTGGAGAGGTAAGTAACACTGTTTTAAATGTTTCTTACCTCTCCCGGGCCTCCGATCATTATACTCGGGGGTCTGCAAAGACCCCCGAGTATAATGATAGTGCTTGTGGGGCCCGCGGTTCACTTACCGATCCAGGCCCAGCCAGGATCGGCAAGTGAATAGGGCCCGTAACGGACTAATGAAAAAAAAAAAAAACCTGCAGCGGTAGCGGCTGTCACCGGGCCCCCTAATGGCCCGGGCCCTGTGGCAGCTGCCTCTGCGGTAGATTTAGGAAAACCTGCACTCGCAGGGGGTTGGACCCGATGGCCCTTGAGGTCCCTTCCAACTCTACCATAAGAAAGAATAAGAATAAGTTACGCCACTGATGGGCACCTCAACAGAAAAGTGACATTAATATTTAGTAGATCCTCCTTTTGCAAAGATAACAGCCTCTAGACGCGTCCTGTAGCTTTTAATCAGTTCCTGGATCCTGGATGAAGGTATTTTGGACCATTCCTCTTTACAAAACAAGTTCAGTTAAGTTTGATGGTGGCCGAGCATGGACAGCCCGCTTCAAATCATCCCACAGATATTCAATGATATTCAGGTCTGGGGACTGGGATGGCCATTCCAGAATATTGTAATTGTTCCTCTGCATGAATGCCTGAGTCGATTTGGAGCGGTGTTTTGGATCATTGTCATGCTGAAATATCCATCCCCGGCGTAACTTCAACTTCGTCACTGATTCTTGAACATTATTCTCAAGAATCTGCTGATACTGAGTGGAATCCATGCAACCCTCAATTTTAATAAGATTCCCGGTGCTGGCATTGGCCACACAGCCCCAAAGCATGATGGAACCTCCACCAAATTTTACAGTGGGTAGCAAGTGTTCTTCTTGGAATGCTTTTTTTTTTTTTAACACCATGCATAACGCCTTTTTGTATGGCCAAACAACTCAATCTTTGTTTCATCAGTCCACAGGACCTTCTTCCAAAATAAAGCTGGCTTGTCCAAATGTGCTTTTGCATACCTCAGGCGACTCTGTTTGTGGCATGCTTGCAGAAACGGCTTCTTTCTCATCACTCTCCCATACAGCTTCTCCTTGTGCAAAGTGCGCTGTATTGTTGACCGATGCACAGTGACACCATTTGCAGCAAGATGATGCTGCAGCTCTTTGGAGGTGGTCTGTGGATTGTCCTTGACTGTTCTCACCATTCTTCTTCTCTGCCTTTCTGATATTTTTCTTGACCTGCCACTTCTGGGCTTAACAAGAACTGTCCCTGTGGTCTTCCATTTCCTTACTATGTTCCTCACAGTGGAAACTGACGGGTTAAATCTCTGAGACAACTTTTTGTATCCTTCCCCTGAACAACTATGTAGAACAATCTTTGTTTGCAGATCATTTGAGAGCGGGCTGTCCATGCTCGGCGACCATCAAACTTAGCTGAACTTGAATTGTTTTGTAAAGAGGAATGGTCCAAAATCCCTTCATCCAGGATCCAGGAACTGATTAAAAGCTACAGGAAGCAACTAGATACTGTTATCTTTGCAAAAGGAGAATCTACTAAATATTAATGTCACTTTTCTGTTGAGGTGCCCATACTTTTGCACCGGTCAAATTTTGGTTTAATGCATATTGCACATTTTCTGTCAGTACAATAAACCTCATTTCAATCCTGAAATATTACTGTGTCCATCAGTTATTAGATATATCAAACTGAAATGGCTGGTGCAAACACCAAAATATTTAGAACTAAAAATGATTAAGATTAATAGGGGTTCCCAAACTTTTTCATAGGACTGTATGTAACAGGGTTCAACACACACTCAGCTCGGCTGCATCTAAGGGTGTAGGAGAGCACAGCGTGCCCTCAACACTGCTACATCTGAGATCGGACCAGAATGGAGACTGCTGTGGACCAATCTTAGACTCCGCCTCCTCACAGACGAGCCTCCGGCAGAACCAGCGTTGATTGGCCGAATGCTGTACTCTGTATGGCATTCGGCCAATCAACGCTGGTCAATGCATTCCTATGGGAAAAAGTCAGCTCCCGCATATCGCAAGCTGACAGGGATCCCGACGTAATACAGTGACTTGGACATGTTAGATGCCCCCAGGCATGCTTCCCCTGCTGTCCCAGTTGCATTCCAGGGTTTTGGCATCATTTGCTGAGGTGTCATAGTGGAATTGGTGACCCTCCTGAGTCGAATAGTGGTTTCCCCCTTAACGAGTATTTTTTCCCCATAGACTATAATGGGGTTCGATATTCGATCGAACAGGTGAGTATTGAGCGGCTACTCGAATCGAATTTCGAACTTCGAACATTTCACTGTTCGCTCATCTCTACTTATGACCAGTCAAATGGGGATGATTTGTAAAGTTTTGTTTTCCCAGCACAGGAGAGGGATACGTTAAGGACCAGTGACTTCCTTTTATGTATTTTAAAATTGGATATAAAGCCAAATTTATCAAATAAAGTTTGAAGGAAAGGTAAGTCTACCGCAGGGTTGGTGAAGATTACCAGCATACTGTTCGCAAAGTCTGCTATTTTATGAGTGCGTTTAACACGTTATCCCTTCTACTTGTGGGGACTGTATGATTTATTTTTTTGTAATAGGGTTTCCAGGACCTGTCTGGTTCCATTACTGATAGTAAAGCTAACAGATGAGGTGCCATTTTATAATTCTGGCCGCCAGTCTGCTGCACAGTATGAATATGGCTGACACAAAATCCAGGAGGATATTAAAACACAGTAATGCCTCCTTCATAAAATGCCTGGACACTCTATCAAATGCCTTCTCAGGATCAGTTATGAGAAGAAAGGAAGGGAATTTTTTCGTCTTCATCAGTAGAATCAGATTAAGAACTTTATAAATGTTATCTCTACCTTCTCGCTGGGGTACAGAGTTGTGAGTCTTGTTGCGGCATCAGAACAGGCGAAGTCACAACATTTAAAAATTTCTTGGTGAAGACATCTATGAGATGTGTGACCTCAGCGTCAGCTTTGTAATTAACCCCTTCCCGACATGCGCCGTAATAGTACGGCGCGTGTCGGGTCTGTAACTATGGCGACCACCCGGGAGCCGGGCGGCCGTCATAGCCGCCGGGTGTCTACTGCTTCAAGCAGTAGACAACCGGCTCTAATGCCTCTGATCGGTCCCCGGACCGATCGGAGGCATTAACCCCTCCGGCGCTGCTGTCAAAGGCGCCGGAGGCGCCATTTTCCCGGCGGCGCATGGGCGCCGCCATTTTGGCAGGGATCGCCGGCTCCTGGAGCATGATCCAGGGCCGACCCCCCGTTGCCATGACAGCCGGGAGCCTTGTTAAGGGCTCCCAGCCAGTCTGCAAATTCTCTCTTTTGCAGGCTGGTGTATACAGCCTGCAAAAGAGATGATGCTTTTTTGCAATGCATTGCAATGCATTAGCATTGTAATGCATTGCATTAGTGATCAGACCCCCTGGGGTTCAACACCCCTAGGGGGTCTAATAAATGCAAAAAAAAAATAAAAAAAAAAAGTTAAAAAAAAATATAAAAAAATATAAAAAGTATTAAAAGTTCAAATCACCCCCCTTTCCCTAGAACAGATATAAAAGTAGTTAAAAACTGTGAAACATATACATGTTAGGTATCCCCACGTCCAAAATCGCCCGCTCTACAAATCTATACAAATCTTTTTCCTGTTCGGTAAACGCCGTAGCAGGAAAAATAGTCAAAAGTGCCAAACCGCCGTTTTTTCACTGTTTTAATTCTGATAAAAATTTGAATAAAAAGTGATCAAAGCAATAACATTTCCCGAAAATGGTAGAACTAAAAAGTACACCCGGCCCCGCAAAAAAAGACGCCATATGCATCCCCGTACACCTATGTATAAAAAAGGTACGGCCGTCGGAATATGGCGACTTTTACAAAAAAAAATTTTTAACACCGTTTTGGAATTTTTTTTAGGGGTCAAAATGTAAATAAAACCATATAAATTTGGTATCCCTGGAACCGTACCGAAACACAGAATATAGGGGACATGTCATTTTGGCTGCACAGTGAACGCCATAAAACCAAAGCCTGTAAGAAAGTCGCAGAAATGCATTTTTTCTTCAAATCCACCCCATTCTGAATTTTTTTCCTGTTTTCCAGTACATTATATAGAATAATTAATGGTGGCATCATGAAGAAAAAATTGTCCCGCAAAAATTAAGACCTCATATGACTCTGGGAGCGGAGAAATAAAAAAGTTATGGGGTTTAGAAGGAGGGGAGTCAAAAACGAAAAACGAAAATCAAAAAATGCCATCGGCGGGAAGGGGTTAAGGTTATGTAGATTGTGGTAAAATTTGGTAAGTTAATTTGCAGTAGAATCCGTGTTCTGGTGGAGGTGGCTGTCAGGGTCACGTATTGCTGTTATAAACACCCTTCCTCTCTTTAATTTAAGCTAACATGAATTTAGTGGGTTGTCCCCATAGGCATAGTGCTTGAATTGAGAACATATATGCAGTTTAGCAGAGTCTAAGTTTAAAAGGTTGCAAACATGAGCCTTCAGAAACTACATTTCTGCTTGTACAGATTCACTATGGGATCTCTTACTTAGACGTTCCAGAGATTTGAGCGTTTTCTTCTTATTAAGCGTGCGTCATGCTATTAGAGAATTTGAGTAGAAATCTCTGCAGTGTCATATACCACAAAGTACTCACTTAGTTTTTACTTGAGCTCAGCTAAATATTGAGGGTTCTTAATGAGTAACTAGTTAAGACGCCAGATATCTCTGGTATCAGGAGGGAGGTGATGTCAATGGAGGGGAATACTGGAGAATGAGCGGAGAAAACGTGTTTTAATCTTATAATGTTTACTGTGTAGTAATTGCTGTCGTATAGTGAAAAAGTAATCCAGTCTTCAGAAGGATACTGTATATGAGGGTCTGAGTAGTGGGTATAGTCTCATGTTTCGGGGTTAATGAGTCACCAAGTTAGTGTCTTGTAGTATTTTTTTAAGTTTACAGTAGGTTAACACTAATTAATTAATTAATTAATTATCATTGCCATACAATTAAACAACAGACAATAGACCTTCCCGTGCCAAAACATTTCTGCCAGGAAGATCATAATATCACCAATGACATGAAAATTTTGAGTTTAAGAGGGAATTTTAAATCAATAAAACAGCGACTGATTTATGAATACAAGTGCATGACCCTATTTAAGACTCTGGATAATGGAATGAATACATCACATAGGTTCATGTCATTCTATACAAATAACTGAACTAAGACAGCCATAAAGATAAAGAACCTGGGAACTGGGAATTGATTATTTGTTTTTATATGTATATAGTAATAAGCCTCTTCCCCCCTCTCTCCTGTAATCCTATCCCTATGTGTCCAGTTGTGCATAAATAAGCAGCCTGCAGAAAGTGTTTTTAGATATATCTGAAGAAGAAGTCCAGAGTAAGCTTCGAAATGTCATATTCTGTCATCATTATGAGTTAACCATGAAAAAAGCAGTGAGAAAAGTCCTGGAGGATTTCACTCTCTGCATTTTTCAAGTGGATTGGGGGATGGGATCCCTGAGCTGTGATCAAGTGCAGGTGTGAACTTAGCCTTATGCTTGGTTCACACCAGTATGCCATCCATCCGTTTGAATTCAGTTTGAGACTAAAAACGGACTGATGCACATACTGATTGTATACTGACGCTACGTTCACACCTGCGTTCTTCTTTCCGTTCTGTGCTTTCCGTCTTCTGCATGCCAGAAGACGGAAAGCACAGACCGGGTCCGGCCGTGAGCGGCGGTGAGCGTTTTATGCTCTCCGCCGCAAAACCAGATTTTTTTATCCGGACACAGAGTACTGCATGTCTGACTCTGTGTCCGGATTATAAAACCCGGTTTCGCGGCGGAGAGCATAAAACGCTCACCGCCGCTCACGGCCGGACATCTCTCTCCTGCAGGTTTCCGTCTCCTGCCTCTGTTTTAGGCAGGAAACGGAAACCTGCATAACGGAGTTCACAATGCTGATGTGAACGAGCCCTGACACCTTCTTATGCTGATAGCAAATGTTCTCCATCCCCTAGAGGACAGATAAGGGGATTAAAAGTAGCAATTGTAAACAGAGTAGAGATAAGGACATATAATAAATGTCCTTATCTCATATAATAAATGTCCTTATATCTACTCTGTTTACAATTGCCACATTTAATCCCCTTATCTGTCCTCTAGGGGACTGACAGCTTTGCTATCAGCATATAAAGGTGTCAGTATACAATCAGTATGTGCATCAGTCCGTTTTTGTCTCAAACTGAATTCAAATGGACGGATGGCATACTGATGTGTGAACCGAGCATAAGCTAGAGTATTGTATAGAAATGAGGAGCTACCTGTTGTGGAATCTAGTGCAGGTTCTAGTGGAGTGTCTCATCCAAGGACTGGAATTTCTTCTGTACAGTTGTGGAATTTATACAATGACCAGGAGGTTTGTTGGGGGCATGAAGATCCCTGTTGTGTACATTTGTGTAGGATTTGATCCTTAACAAAAAATGATCTCCCTTCTATGTAGTGGAGAGAGTCTTCGTGAATAAATGGGGTGTGTTTAGTGACACCTATAGATACTCCCCTGCTCGCTTTAGTGGAGGAGTTGCTATTGCAACATTCTAGAGGGTTCGGAGTGTGTGAGTAGCGTACCAGGCCTAGCAGATGGCATAGCCCGTGTCGTCGTATTCTGCGCTCTCTGATCCCCTCCGCTGGGTTGCTGCACTATGATACCACTTATTAAAATAAGAGCTGTTAATCCTAGGAAAATAATTCGTCCTTTAAGTGTGTTTCTTGTAGTAGACAAATGTTTATTTTTCATTTTCTTAAGTATGTGACCTATTTTAGCTGTTTAATTAAATCTCTGACATTGTGCAATGGGAAGTTTATGCTCGCCATAATGTGATGCGAGCCATGCAATATCCAAACCCTTCAATGTCTGTACTTCAAAGCAAGGGATTGGGGGGTTAACACCTCAGAGAAGTTGGCAAACAGTAAAAATGACAGTATGAAAAGTAGGTCAAGGTTGTTGGCACCTGTATCAAATTAACACGACTAACTTTCGCAAAACTTGAATAAAGTCAACATATCGAAATGTTAAGAATATCTAGATGGCAAATAGGAGTTCTGTGTAGATGTGTTAGTGGTGATTTTTTTTTTTTTTAATTCAAAAAGAACAGTACAAAAAAGCAAAATAGTGCTACAACTGAGCATAAGATCATATACAGGGCATTTCCGGACAAACAATGCCTAAGAGAGATAAATCAGATAACACAAAATCGCTGATAGTATCATCTGGGCAGACCATGTGAGCGGCAGTAGGATAACACAGATCACCGAAGCGGTGACCCCATCTGAGCAGAAAGTACTACAAACAGTCAGATATAAGGGAAGAGACTCTCAGTGAGAAGTGTCCGCATGGGAGGACTGCCACCCCAAAGCATACGAAACAGCAAACAGTACCGGACACGTTACCAATAGAGATGAGCGAACAGTGTTCTATCGAACTCATGTTCGATCGGATATTAGGCTGTTCGGCATGTTCGAATCGAATCGAACACCGCGTGGTAAAGTGCGCCATTACTCGATTCCCCTCCCACCTTCCCTGGCGCCTTTTTTGCTCCAATAACAGCGCAGGGTAGGTGGGACAGGAACTACGACACCGGTGACGTTGAGAAAAGTAGGCAAAACCCATTGGCTGCCGAAAACATGTGACCTCTAATTTAAAAGAACAGCGCCGCCCAGGTTCGCGTCATTCTGAGCTTGCAATTCACCGAGGATGGAGGTTTCCGTCCAGCTAGCTAGGGCTTAGATTCTGGGACAGGGACAGGCTAGGATAGGAAGGAGAAGACAACCACAACAGCTCTTGTAAGAGCTAAATTCCAGGGAGAAGCTTGTCAGTGTAACGTGGCACTGACGGGCTCAATCGCCGCAACCCAGCTTTCCCAGGATCCTGAATGGAATACACTGTCAGTGTATTCCCGTATACCCGATATATACCCCCGATACCCGTTCCAACGGTGTGCCCCCCCACCTTCACCCCAGAAATACCCTGCAAGTCCCCTAGCAATAGAATTGGGGCTATATACACCCACTATTTTTGCTACTGCCATATAGTGCCATTGTCTCACTGGGAATTCAAAGAATATATTGGGCTTACATATAACTTCAATTCCAGGGAGAAGCTTGTCAGTGTAACGTGGCACTGACGGGCTCAATCGCCGCAACCCAGCTTTCCCAGGATCCTGAATGGAACACACTGACAGTGTATTCCGTATACCCCATATATACACCCCAAATCACCGTTCCAACGGTGTGCCCCCCCACCTTCACCTCAGAAATACCCTGCAAGTCCCCTAGCAATAGAATTGGGGCTATATACACCCACAATTTTTGCTACTGGTATATAGTGCCATTGTCTGACTGGGAATTCAAAGAATATATTGGGGTTACGTGCACCCACAATTTTTACTACTGGTATACAGTGCCAGTTTCTGACTGGGAATTCAAAGAATATATTGGGGTTACAAATACCCTCATTTCTTGCTACTGCCATATAGTGCCAGTTTCTGACTGGTAATTCAAAGAATATATTGGGGTTACGTGCACCCACAATTTTTACTACTGGTATACAGTGCCAGTTTCTGACTGGGAATTCAAAGAATATATTGGGGTTACAAATACCCTCATTTCTTGCTACTGCCATATAGTGCCAGTTTCTGACTGGTAATTCAAAGAATATATTGGGGTTACGTGCACCCACAATTTTTACTACTGGTATACAGTGCCAGTTTCTGACTGGGAATTCAAAGAATATATTGGGGTTACAAATACCCTCATTTCTTGCTACTGCCATATAGTGCCAGTTTCTGACTGGTAATTCAAAGAATATATTGGGGTTACGTGCACCCACAATTTTTACTACTGGTATACAGTGCCATTGTCTGACTGGGAATTCAAAGAATATATTGGGGTTATAAATACCCTCATTTCTTGCTACTGCCATATAGTGCCAGTTTCTGACTGGGAATTCAAAGAATATATTGGGGTTACGTGCACCCACAATTTTTACTACTGGTATACAGTGCCATTGTCTGACTGGGAATTCAAAGAATATATTGGGGTTACAAATACCCTCATTTCTTGCTACTGCCATATAGTGCCAGTTTCTGACTGGTAATTCAAAGAATATATTGGGGTTACGTGCACCCACAATTTTTACTACTGGTATACAGTGCCATTGTCTGACTGGGAATTCAAAGAATATATTGGGGTTATAAATACCCTCATTTCTTGCTACTGCCATATAGTGCCAGTTTCTGACTGGGAATTCAAAGAATATATTGGGGTTACGTGCACCCACAATTTTTACTACTGGTATACAGTGCCATTGTCTGACTGGGAATTCAAAGAATATATTGGGGTTATAAATACCCTCATTTCTTGCTACTGGTATATAGTGCCATTGTCTGACTGGGAATTCAAAGAATATATTGGGGTTACGTGCACCCACAATTTTTACTACTGGTATACAGTGCCAGTTTCTGACTGGGAATTCAAAGAATATATTGGGGTTACAAATACCCTCATTTCTTGCTACTGCCATATAGTGCCAGTTTCTGACTGGTAATTCAAAGAATATATTGGGGTTACGTGCACCCACAATTTTTACTACTGGTATACAGTGCCAGTTTCTGACTGGGAATTCAAAGAATATATTGGGGTTACAAATACCCTCATTTCTTGCTACTGCCATATAGTGCCAGTTTCTGACTGGTAATTCAAAGAATATATTGGGGTTACGTGCACCCACAATTTTTACTACTGGTATACAGTGCCAGTTTCTGACTGGGAATTCAAAGAATATATTGGGGTTACAAATACCCTCATTTCTTGCTACTGCCATATAGTGCCAGTTTCTGACTGGTAATTCAAAGAATATATTGGGGTTACGTGCACCCACAATTTTTACTACTGGTATACAGTGCCATTGTCTGACTGGGAATTCAAAGAATATATTGGGGTTACAAATACCCTCATTTCTTGCTACTGCCATATAGTGCCAGTTTCTGACTGGTAATTCAAAGAATATATTGGGGTTACGTGCACCCACAATTTTTACTACTGGTATACAGTGCCATTGTCTGACTGGGAATTCAAAGAATATATTGGGGTTATAAATACCCTCATTTCTTGCTACTGCCATATAGTGCCAGTTTCTGACTGGGAATTCAAAGAATATATTGGGGTTACGTGCACCCACAATTTTTACTACTGGTATACAGTGCCATTGTCTGACTGGGAATTCAAAGAATATATTGGGGTTATAAATACCCTCATTTCTTGCTACTGGTATATAGTGCCATTGTCTGACTGGGAATTCAAAGAATATATTGGGGTTACGTGCACCCACAATTTTTACTACTGGTATACAGTGCCAGTTTCTGACTGGGAATTCAAAGAATATATTGGGGTTACAAATACCCTCATTTCTTGCTACTGCCATATAGTGCCAGTTTCTGACTGGTAATTCAAAGAATATATTGGGGTTACGTGCACCCACAATTTTTACTACTGGTATACAGTGCCAGTTTCTGACTGGGAATTCAAAGAATATATTGGGGTTACAAATACCCTCATTTCTTGCTACTGCCATATAGTGTCAGTTTCTGACTGGTAATTCAAAGAATATATTGGGGTTACGTGCACCCACAATTTTTACTACTGGTATACAGTGCCATTGTCTGACTGGGAATTCAAAGAATATATTGGGGTTATAAATACCCTCATTTCTTGCTACTGGTATATAGTGCCATTGTCTGACTGGGAATTCAAAGAATATATTGGGGTTACGTGCACCCACAATTTTTACTACTGGTATACAGTGCCATTGTCTGACTGGTAATTCAAAGAATATATTGGGGTTACGTGCACCCACAATTTTTACTACTGGTATATAGTGCCATTGTCTGACTGGGAATTCAAAGAATATATTGGGGTTACGTGCACCCACAATTTTTACTACTGGTATACAGTGCCAGTTTCTGACTGGGAATTCAAAGAATATATTGGGGTTACAAATACCCTCATTTCTTGCTACTGCCATATAGTGCCAGTTTCTGACTGGTAATTCAAAGAATATATTGGGGTTACGTGCACCCACAATTTTTACTACTGGTATACAGTGCCATTGTCTGACTGGGAATTCAAAGAATATATTGGGGTTATAAATACCCTCATTTCTTGCTACTGGTATATAGTGCCATTGTCTGACTGGGAATTCAAAGAATATATTGGGGTTACGTGCACCCACAATTTTTACTACTGGTATATAGTGCCATTGTCTGACTGGGAATTCAAAGAATATATTGGGGTTACGTGCACCCACAATTTTTACTACTGGTATACAGTGCCAGTTTCTGACTGGGAATTCAAAGAATATATTGGGGTTACAAATACCCTCATTTCTTGCTACTGCCATATAGTGCCAGTTTCTGACTGGTAATTCAAAGAATATATTGGGGTTACGTGCACCCACAATTTTTACTACTGGTATACAGTGCCATTGTCTGACTGGGAATTCAAAGAATATATTGGGGTTATAAATACCCTCATTTCTTGCTACTGCCATATAGTGCCAGTTTCTGACTGGTAATTCAAAGAATATATTGGGGTTACGTGCACCCACAATTTTTACTACTGGTATACAGTGCCATTGTCTGACTGGGAATTCAAAGAATATATTGGGGTTATAAATACCCTCATTTCTTGCTACTGCCATATAGTGCCAGTTTCTGACTGGGAATTCAAAGAATATATTGGGGTTACGTGCACCCACAATTTTTACTACTGGTATACAGTGCCATTGTCTGACTGGGAATTCAAAGAATATATTGGGGTTATAAATACCCTCATTTCTTGCTACTGGTATATAGTGCCATTGTCTGACTGGGAATTCAAAGAATATATTGGGGTTACGTGCACCCACAATTTTTACTACTGGTATACAGTGCCAGTTTCTGACTGGGAATTCAAAGAATATATTGGGGTTACAAATACCCTCATTTCTTGCTACTGCCATATAGTGCCAGTTTCTGACTGGTAATTCAAAGAATATATTGGGGTTACGTGCACCCACAATTTTTACTACTGGTATACAGTGCCAGTTTCTGACTGGGAATTCAAAGAATATATTGGGGTTACAAATACCCTCATTTCTTGCTACTGCCATATAGTGCCAGTTTCTGACTGGTAATTCAAAGAATATATTGTGGTTACGTGCACCCACAATTTTTACTACTGGTATACAGTGCCATTGTCTGACTGGGAATTCAAAGAATATATTGGGGTTATAAATACCCTCATTTCTTGCTACTGGTATATAGTGCCATTGTCTGACTGGGAATTCAAAGAATATATTGGGGTTACGTGCACCCACAATTTTTACTACTGGTATACAGTGCCATTGTCTGACTGGGAATTCAAAGAATATATTGGGGTTACGTGCACCCACAATTTTTACTACTGGTATATAGTGCCATTGTCTGACTGGGAATTCAAAGAATATATTGGGGTTACGTGCACCCACAATTTTTACTACTGGTATACAGTGCCAGTTTCTGACTGGGAATTCAAAGAATATATTGGGGTTACAAATACCCTCATTTCTTGCTACTGCCATATAGTGCCAGTTTCTGACTGGTAATTCAAAGAATATATTGGGGTTACGTGCACCCACAATTTTTACTACTGGTATACAGTGCCATTGTCTGACTGGGAATTCAAAGAATATATTGGGGTTATAAATACCCTCATTTCTTGCTACTGGTATATAGTGCCATTGTCTGACTGGGAATTCAAAGAATATATTGGGGTTACGTGCACCCACAATTTTTACTACTGGTATACAGTGCCATTGTCTGACTGGGAATTCAAAGAATATATTGGGGTTACGTGCACCCACAATTTTTACTACTGGTATATAGTGCCATTGTCTGACTGGGAATTCAAAGAATATATTGGGGTTACGTGCACCCACAATTTTTACTACTGGTATACAGTGCCAGTTTCTGACTGGGAATTCAAAGAATATATTGGGGTTACAAATACCCTCATTTCTTGCTACTGCCATATAGTGCCAGTTTCTGACTGGTAATTCAAAGAATATATTGGGGTTACGTGCACCCACAATTTTTACTACTGGTATACAGTGCCATTGTCTGACTGGGAATTCAAAGAATATATTGGGGTTATAAATACCCTCATTTCTTGCTACTGCCATATAGTGCCAGTTTCTGACTGGTAATTCAAAGAATATATTGGGGTTACGTGCACCCACAATTTTTACTACTGGTATACAGTGCCATTGTCTGACTGGGAATTCAAAGAATATATTGGGGTTATAAATACCCTCATTTCTTGCTACTGGTATATAGTGCCATTGTCTGACTGGGAATTCAAAGAATATATTGGGGTTACGTGCACCCACAATTTTTACTACTGGTATACAGTGCCATTGTCTGACTGGGAATTCAAAGAATATATTGGGGTTACGTGCACCCACAATTTTTACTACTGGTATACAGTGCCATTGTCTGACTGGGAATTCAAAGAATATATTGGGGTTATAAATACCCTCATTTCTTGCTACTGCCATATAGTGCCAGTTTCTGACTGGTAATTCAAAGAATATATTGGGGTTACGTGCACCCACAATTTTTACTACTGGTATACAGTGCCATTGTCTGACTGGGAATTCAAAGAATATATTGGGGTTATAAATACCCTCATTTCTTGCTACTGCCATATAGTGCCAGTTTCTGACTGGTAATTCAAAGAATATATTGGGGTTACGTGCACCCACAATTTTTACTACTGGTATACAGTGCCATTGTCTGACTGGGAATTCAAAGAATATATTGGGGTTATAAATACCCTCATTTCTTGCTACTGGTATATAGTGCCATTGTCTGACTGGGAATTCAAAGAATATATTGGGGTTACGTGCACCCACAATTTTTACTACTGGTATACAGTGCCATTGTCTGACTGGGAATTCAAAGAATATATTGGGATTACGTGCACCCACAATTTTTACTACTGGTATACAGTGCCATTGTCTGACTGGGAATTCAAAGAATATATTGGGGTTATAAATACCCTCATTTCTTGCTACTGCCATATAGTGCCAGTTTCTGACTGGTAATTCAAAGAATATATTGGGGTTACGTGCACCCACAATTTTTACTACTGGTATACAGTGCCATTGTCTGACTGGGAATTCAAAGAATATATTGGGGTTATAAATACCCTCATTTCTTGCTACTGCCATATAGTGCCAGTTTCTGACTGGTAATTCAAAGAATATATTGGGGTTACGTGCACCCACAATTTTTACTACTGGTATACAGTGCCATTGTCTGACTGGGAATTCAAAGAATATATTGGGGTTATAAATACCCTCATTTCTTGCTACTGCCATATAGTGCCAGTTTCTGACTGGTAATTCAAAGAATATATTGGGGTTACAAATACCCTCATTTCTTGCTACTGCCATATAGTGCCAGTTTCTGACTGGTAATTCAAAGAATATATTGGGGTTACGTGCACCCACAATTTTTACTACTGGTATACAGTGCCATTGTCTGACTGGGAATTCAAAGAATATATTGGGGTTATAAATACCCTCATATCTTGCTACTGCCATATAGTGCCAGTTTCTGACTGGTAATTCAAAGAATATATTGGGGTTACGTGCACCCACAATTTTTACTACTGGTATACAGTGCCATTGTCTGACTGGGAATTCAAAGAATATATTGGGGTTATAAATACCCTCATTTCTTGCTACTGGTATATAGTGCCATTGTCTGACTGGGAATTCAAAGAATATATTGGGGTTACGTGCACCCACAATTTTTACTACTGGTATACAGTGCCATTGTCTGACTGGGAATTCAAAGAATATATTGGGGTTACGTGCACCCACAATTTTTACTACTGGTATACAGTGCCATTGTCTGACTGGGAATTCAAAGAATATATTGGGGTTATAAATACCCTCATTTCTTGCTACTGCCATATAGTGCCAGTTTCTGACTGGTAATTCAAAGAATATATTGGGGTTACGTGCACCCACAATTTTTACTACTGGTATACAGTGCCATTGTCTGACCGGGAATTCAAAGAATATATTGGGGTTATAAATACCCTCATTTCTTGCTACTGCCATATAGTGCCAGTTTCTGACTGGTAATTCAAAGAATATATTGGGGTTACGTGCACCCACAATTTTTACTACTGGTATACAGTGCCATTGTCTGACTGGGAATTCAAAGAATATATTGGGGTTATAAATACCCTCATTTCTTGCTACTGCCATATAGTGCCAGTTTCTGACTGGTAATTCAAAGAATATATTGGGGTTACAAATACCCTCATTTCTTGCTACTGCCATATAGTGCCAGTTTCTGACTGGTAATTCAAAGAATATATTGGGGTTACGTGCACCCACAATTTTTACTACTGGTATACAGTGCCATTGTCTGACTGGGAATTCAAAGAATATATTGGGGTTATAAATACCCTCATTTCTTGCTACTGCCATATAGTGCCAGTTTCTGACTGGTAATTCAAAGAATATATTGGGGTTACGTGCACCCACAATTTTTACTACTGGTATATAGTGCCATTGTCTGACTGGGAATTCAAAGAATATATTGGGGTTACGTGCACCCAAAATTTTTGCTACTGGTATATAGTGCCAATTTCTAACTGGGAATTCAAAATGCGCAAGGCTCCCGGAAAGGGACGTGGACGAGGCCGTGGGCGAGGTCGGGGGAATGGTTCTGGGGAGCAAGGTAGCAGTGAAGCCACAGGGCGTCCCGTGCCTACTCCTGTGGGGCAGCAAGCATTGCGCCACTCCACAGTGCCAGGGTTGCTTGCCACATTAACTAAACTGCAGGGTACAAACCTTAGTAGGCCCGAGAACCAGGAACAGGTCTTGCAATGGCTGTCAGAGAACGCTTACAGCACATTGTCCAGCAGCCAGTCAGACTCTGCCTCCTCTCCTCCTATTACCCAACAGTCTTGTCCTCCTTCCTCCCAAAATTCCCAAGCTTCACAGAACAATAACCCCAACTGTCCCTGCTCCCCAGAGCTGTTCTCCGCTCCTTTCATTGTCCCTCAACCTGCCTCTCCACGTCACGATTCCACGAACCTAACAGAGGAGCATCTGTGTCCA
Organism: Leptodactylus fuscus; assembly: GCF_031893055.1. Taxonomy (NCBI): domain Eukaryota; kingdom Metazoa; phylum Chordata; class Amphibia; order Anura; family Leptodactylidae; genus Leptodactylus; species Leptodactylus fuscus. The sequence goes on from NC_134270.1 coordinate 62,096,704, forward strand.
GATGCTCAAACACTAGAGTCTCCTCCATCTCCGTTCGATTTGGTGGTGGATGACCAGCAACCCACCCTCATCGACGATGATGTGACGCAGTTGCCGTCAGGGCATCCAGTTGACCGGCGCATTGTGCGGGAGGAGGAGATGAGACAGGAGTTGGAAGAGGAAGTGGTGGATGATGAGGACACTGACCCGACCTGGACAGGGGGGATGTCAAGCGGGGAAAGTAATGTGGATGTTGAGGCAAGTGCAGCACCAAAAAGGGTAGCTAGAGGCAGAGGCAGAGGTCAGCAGCTTAGGCGAAGCCAGGCCACACCCGGAATCTCCCAAGATGTTCCAGTTCGTACCCAGCCCCGAAAAACTCCCACCTCGAGGGCACGTTTCTCGAAGGTGTGGAGTTTTTTCAAGGAATGCGCCGAGGACAGATATAGTGTTGTCTGCACAATTTGCCTCTCGAAATTGATTAGGGGCTCTGAGAAGAGCAACCTGTCCACCACTTCAATGCGCCGTCATTTGGAATCCAAGCACTGGAATCAGTGGCAGGCAGCAACGGCAGGACAAAGGCCGCCTGCCGTTCACGCCACTGCCACTGCCTCTGCCACTGCCACTGCTGACTGTGCTGGCGATGCACTCCAGAGGACGAGCCAGGACACCACTTCATCTGCCTCCGCCACTTTGTTGACTTCTCCCTCATCCTCCCCTGTTCCTGTCTTATCTCCTTCTCCTGCACCATCAAAGGCACCATCAGGCGCTTCTTTAAAACAACCCACCATCTCTCAGACATTGGAGCGGCGGCAGAAATACACTGCTAACCACCCACACGCGCAAGCCTTGAACGCCAACATCGCTAAACTGCTGGCCCAGGAGATGTTGGCGTTCCGGCTTGTTGAAACTCCCGCCTTCCTGGACCTGATGGCAACTGCGGCACCTCGCTATGCCGTCCCTAGCCGTCACTACTTCTCCCGGTGTGCCGTCCCCGCCTTGCACCAGCACGTGTCACTCAACATCAGGCGGGCCCTTAGTTCCGCGCTTTGCACAAAGGTCCACTTGACCACCGACGCGTGGACAAGTGCATGCGGACAGGGACGCTACATTTCACTGACGGCACACTGGGTGAATGTAGTTGAGGCTGGGACTGCTTCCCAAACTGGCCCGGTGTACCTCGTCTCCCCGCCTAACATTCCTGGCAGGGACACGAGAAGAACACCCCCCTCCTCCTCCTCCTCTACCGCCTCCTCCTCCGCCACCGCCTCCTCCTCCGCCACCGCCTCCTCCTCCGCTGTTAGATTGACCCCAGCTACGAGTTGGAAACGTTGCAGCACTGGCGTTGGTAGACGTCAGCAGGCTGTGCTGAAGCTGATCAGCTTGGGGAACAGACAGCACACTGCCTCCGAGGTGAGGGATGCCCTCCTCGATGAGACGGCAATATGGTTTGAGCCGCTGCACCTGGGCCCAGGCATGGTCGTTTGTGATAACGGCCGGAACCTGGTAGCAGCTCTGGAGCTTGCCGGACTCCAACATGTTCCATGCCTGGCCCACGTCTTCAACCTAGTGGTGCAACGTTTCCTAAAGAGCTACCCCAATGTTCCAGAGCTACTGGTGAAAGTGCGGCGCATGTGCGCCCACTTTCACAAGTCGACAGTAGCCGCTGCTAGCTTAAAATCTCTCCAGCAACGCCTGCATGTGCCACAACACCGGCTTTTGTGCGACGTCCCCACACGCTGGAACTCAACGTTTCAGATGTTGAATAGAGTGGTTGAGCAGCAGAGACCTTTGATGGAATACCAGCTACAAAACCCTAGGGTGCCACAAAGTCAGCTGCCTCAGTTTCTCATCCATGAGTGGCCATGGATGAGAGACCTTTGTGACATCCTACGGGTGTTTGAGGAGTCCACAAGGAGGGTGAGCTCTGAGGATGCGATGGTGAGCCTTACAATCCCGCTCTTGTGTGTTCTGAGAGAATCCCTGATTGACATCAGGGATAACTCAGATCACACAGAGGAGTTAGGGATAGCATCCGATCCGTCACAGCTGGAGAGTAGGTCCACACATCTGTCCGCTTCACTGCGTTTAATGGAGGAGGAGGAGGAGGAGGAGGAAGAAGAGTTGTCCGATGATGTGATGGTGATACAGGAGGCTTCCGGGCAACTTCGAATCGTCCCATTGTTGCAGCGCGGATGGGTAGACATGGAGGATGAGGAGGAAATGGAGATTGAACTTTCCGGTGGGGCCAGAGGAGTCATGCCAACTAACACTGTGGCAGACATGGCTGAGTTCATGTTGGGGTGCTTTACAACCGACAAGCGTATTGTCAAAATCATGGAGGACAACCAGTACTGGATCTTTGCTATCCTTGACCCCCGGTATAAAAACAACATCTCGTCTTTTATTCCGGTAGAGGGGAGGGCCAATCGCATCAATGCTTGCCACAGGCAATTGGTGCAGAATATGATGGAGATGTTTCCAGCATGTGACGTTGGCGGCAGGGAGGGCAGTTCCTCCAGTAGGCAACCAAGTTCTCACCGGTCCATACAAACGAGGGGCACACTGTCTAAGGTCTGGGACACCTTGATGGCACCCCCTCGCCAAAGTGCCACCACGGAGGGTCCTAGTGTCACCAGGCGTGAGAAGTATAGGCGCATGTTGCGGGAATACCTTTCCGACCACAGCCCTGTCCTCTCCGACCCCTCTGCGCCCTACACGTATTGGGTGTCGAAGTTGGACCTGTGGCTTGAACTTGCCCTATATGCCTTGGAGGTGCTGTCCTGTCCTGCCGCCAGCGTCCTATCTGAGAGGGTGTTCAGTGCAGCCGGTGGCATCATCACTGACAAGCGCACCCGTCTGTCAGCTGAGAGTGCCGACCGGCTCACTTTGATAAAAATGAACCACCACTGGATAGAGCCTTCATTTTTGGGCCCACCTGTGTAAAGCACCCCAACATGAAACTCCATGTCTGTACTCAACCTCTCCAATTCCTCCGCATCCTCATACTCATCCACCATAAGCGTTGCACAATTCTGCTAATACTAGGCTCCCTCCACCCTGATTTCCCCCAACTCTGCTGGTTAGAGGCTCCCTCCACCCTGCTTTCCCACAACTCTGCTGGTTAGAGGCTCCCTCCACCCTGATTTCCACCAACTCTGCTGGTTAGAGGCTCCCTCCACCATGAATTGGTCCAAACTGGGCTGTTTAGCGGCTCCCTCCACCATGAATTGGTCCAAACTGGGGTTTTTAGAGGCTCCCTCCACCATGAATTGGTCCAAACTGGGCTGTTTAGAGGCTCCCTCCACCATGAATTGGTCCAAACTGGGGTTTTTAGAGGCTCCCTCCACCATGAATTGGTCCAAACTGGGCTGTTTAGAGGCTCCCTCCACCATGAATTTGCCCAAACTGGCCTGTTTAGAGGCTCCCTCCACCATGAATTTGCCCAAACTGGCCTGTTTAGAGGCTCCCTCCACCATGAATTGGTCCAAACTGGGGTTTTTAGAGGCTCTCTCCACCATGAATTGGTCCAAACTGGGCTGTTTAGAGGCTCCCTCCATCATGAATTGGTCCAAACTGGGGTTTTTAGAGGCTCCCTCCACCATGAATTGGTCCAAACTGGGGTTTTTAGAGGCTCCCTCCACCATGAATTGGTCCAAACTGGGGTTTTTAGAGGCTCCCTCCACCATGAATTTGCCCAAACTGGGCTGTTTAGAGGCTCCCTCCACCATGAATTTGCCCAAACTGGGCTGTTTAGAGGCTCCCTCCACCATGAATTGGTCCAAACTGGGGTTTTTAGAGGCTCCCTCCACCATGAATTGGTCCAAACTGGGGGTTTTTAGAGGCTCCCTCCACCATGAATTTGCCCAAACTGGGCTGTTTAGAGGCTCCCTCCACCATGAATTGGTCCAAACTGGGGTTTTTAGAGGCTCCCTCCACCATGAATTGGTCCAAACTGGGCTGGTTAGAGGCTCCCTCCACCATGAATTTGCCCAAACTGGCCTGTTTAGAGGCTCCCTCCACCATGAATTTGCCCAAACTGGCCTGTTTAGAGGCTCCCTCCACCATGAATTGGTCCAAACTGGGGTTTTTAGAGGCTCTCTCCACCATGAATTGGTCCAAACTGGGCTGTTTAGAGGCTCCCTCCATCATGAATTGGTCCAAACTGGGGTTTTTAGAGGCTCCCTCCACCATGAATTGGTCCAAACTGGGGTTTTTAGAGGCTCCCTCCACCATGAATTGGTCCAAACTGGGGTTTTTAGAGGCTCCCTCCACCATGAATTTGCCCAAACTGGGCTGTTTAGAGGCTCCCTCCACCATGAATTTGCCCAAACTGGCCTGTTTAGAGGCTCCCTCCACCATGAATTGGTCCAAACTGGGGTTTTTAGAGGCTCCCTCCACCATGAATTGGTCCAAACTGGGCTGTTTAGAGGCTCCCTCCACCATGAATTGGTCCAAACTGGGGTTTTTAGAGGCTCCCTCCACCATGAATTGGTCCAAACTGGGGTTTTTAGAGGCTCCCTCCACCATGAATTTGCCCAAACTGGGCTGTTTAGAGGCTCCCTCCACCATGAATTGGTCCAAACTGGGGGTTTTAGAGGCTCCCTCCACCATGAATTGGTCCAAACTGGGGTTTTTAGAGGCTCCCTCCACCATGAATTGGTCCAAACTGGGGTTTTTAGAGGCTCCCTCCACCATGAATTGGTCCAAACTGGGGGTTTTTCAGAGGCTCCCTCCACCATGAATTTGCCCAAACTGGGCTGTTTAGAGGCTCCCTCCACCATGAATTGGTCCAAACTGGGGGTTTTTAGAGGCTCCCTCCACCATGAATTTGCCCAAACTGGGCTGTTTAGAGGCTCCCTCCACCATGAATTGGTCCAAACTGGGGTTTTTAGAGGCTCCCTCCACCATGAATTGGTCCAAACTGGGCTGGTTAGAGGCTCCCTCCACCATGAATTTGCCCAAACTGGCCTGTTTAGAGGCTCCCTCCACCATGAATTTGCCCAAACTGGCCTGTTTAGAGGCTCCCTCCACCATGAATTGGTCCAAACTGGGGTTTTTAGAGGCTCTCTCCACCATGAATTGGTCCAAACTGGGCTGTTTAGAGGCTCCCTCCATCATGAATTGGTCCAAACTGGGGTTTTTAGAGGCTCCCTCCACCATGAATTGGTCCAAACTGGGGTTTTTAGAGGCTCCCTCCACCATGAATTGGTCCAAACTGGGGTTTTTAGAGGCTCCCTCCACCATGAATTTGCCCAAACTGGGCTGTTTAGAGGCTCCCTCCACCATGAATTTGCCCAAACTGGGCTGTTTAGAGGCTCCCTCCACCATGAATTGGTCCAAACTGGGGTTTTTAGAGGCTCCCTCCACCATGAATTGGTCCAAACTGGGGTTTTTAGAGGCTCCCTCCACCATGAATTGGTCCAAACTGGGCTGTTTAGAGGCTCCCTCCACCATGAATTGGTCCAAACTGGGGTTTTTAGAGGCTCCCTCCACCATGAATTGGTCCAAACTGGGCTGTTTAGAGGCTCCCTCCACCATGAATTGGTCCAAACTGGGGTTTTTAGAGGCTCCCTCCACCATGAATTGGTCCAAACTGGGGTTTTTAGAGGCTCCCTCCACCATGAATTTGCCCAAACTGGGCTGTTTAGAGGCTCCCTCCACCATGAATTTGCCCAAACTGGGCTGTTTAGAGGCTCCCTCCACCATGAATTGGTCCAAACTGGGGTTTTTAGAGGCTCCCTCCACCATGAATTGGTCCAAACTGGGGTTTTTAGAGGCTCCCTCCACCATGAATTTGCCCAAACTGGGCTGTTTAGAGGCTCCCTCCACCACGAATTTGCCCAAACTGGGCTGTTTAGAGGGTCCCTCCACCATGAATTGGTCCAAACTGGGGTTTTTAGAGGCTCCCTCCACCATGAATTGGTCCAAACTGGGGGGTTTTAGAGGTTCCCTCCACCATGAATTTGCCCAAACTGGGGTTTTTAGAGGCTCCCTCCACCATGAATTGGTCCAAACTGGGGGTTTTTAGAGGCTCCCTCCACCATGAATTTGCCCAAACTGGGCTGTTTAGAGGCTCCCTCCACCATGAATTGGTCCAAACTGGGGTTTTTAGAGGCTCCCTCCACCATGAATTGGTCCAAACTGGGGGTTTTTAGAGGCTCCCTCCACCATGAATTTGCCCAAACTGGGCTGTTTAGAGGCTCCCTCCACCATGAATTGGTCCAAACTGGGGTTTTTAGAGGCTCCCTCCACCATGAATTGGTCCAAACTGGGGGTTTTTAGAGGCTCCCTCCACCATGAATTTGCCCAAACTGGGCTGTTTAGAGACTCCCTCCACCATGAATTTGCCCAAACTGGGCTGTTTAGAGGCTCCCTCCACCATGAATTGGTCCAAACTGGGGTTTTTAGAGGCTCCCTCCACCATGAATTGGTCCAAACTGGGCTGTTTAGAGGCTCCCTCCACCATGAATTGGTCCAAACTGGGGTTTTTAGAGGCTCTCTCCACCATGAATTGGTCCAAACTGGGCTGTTTAGAGGCTCCCTCCACCATGAATTGGTCCAAACTGGGCTTTTTAGAGGCTCCCTCCACCATGAATTGGTCCAAACTGGGGTTTTTAGAGGCTCCCTCCACCATGAATTGGTCCAAACTGGGGTTTTTAGAGGCTCCCTCCACCATGAATTTGCCCAAACTGGGGTTTTTAGAGGCTCCCTCCACCATGAATTTGCCCAAACTCTGCTGGTTAGAGGCTCAATCCACCCTGATTTTCAAAACAAATGTTGGTGCCAACCTCAACTTACTACAAGGGCCAAATTCACTGCTGGTGACAAGCTCTCCTCACTGCAAGTGCCAAATACACATGTTTCAAGGTGTTTTCCTACTGTCAGAGAGGTGGTATTGAGTGTGTAAAGTGTGTAGTTGTTAGGCTGTGATGTTGGGGTAATAGAGGGTCTTTGGTGTGTTAGATGCCCCCAGACATGCTTCCCCTGCTGTCCCAGTGTCATTCCAGAGGTGTTGGCATCATTTCCTGGGTTGTCTTAGTGGACTTGGTGACCCTCCAGACACGGATTTGGGTTTCCCCCTTAACGAGTATCTGTTCCCCATAGACTATAATGGGGTTCGAAACCCGTTTGAACACACGAACATTGAGCGGCTGTTCGAATCGAATTTCGAACCTCGAACATTTTAGTGTTCGCTCATCTCTAGTTACCAACAGATAACAAGAGAAGAGGGGAAAATATAGGCAGGGGAGAAAGAGGGGGTGGGGGAGGGGTGAGGGGGTGAAGGAGACTACAAAAAACACAAATAGGAACAAAAAGAAACGCAGCTCCCGCCATACTGCAACCCTCCAGCAAACACAGAAAAACGTGGCGGTCACCTGGCGGAGAATGCGACCACTACTATCGCAATGACAACTAAAGTGAACCAAAATGACTGTAAGAGGAATAAATAACAAGACCCCTCATAATAAACACGGGAATCAATAAAGACATATACAGTCCTATGAAAAAGTTTGGGCACCCCTATTAATCTTAATCATTTTTAGTTCTAAATATTTTGGTGTTTGCAACAGCCATTTCAGTTTGATATATCTAATAACTGATGGACACAGTAATATTTCAGGATTGAAATGAGGTTTATTGTACTAACAGAAAATGCGCAATATGCATTAAACCAAAATTTGACCGGTGCAAAAGTATGGGCACCCTTATCATTTTATTGATTTGAATACTCCTAACTACTTTTTACTGACTTACTGAAGCACAAAATTGGTTTTGTAACCTCAGTGAGCTTTGAACTTCATAGCCAGGTGTATCCAATCATGAGAGAAGGTATTTAAGGTGGCCAATTGCAAGTTGTTCTACTATTTGAATCTCCTCTGAAGAGTGGCATCATGGGCTACTCAAAACAACTCTCAAATGATCTGAAAACAAAGATTGTTCAACATAGTTGTTCAGCGGAAGGATACAAAAAGCTGTCTCAGAGATTTAACCTGTCAGTTTCCACTGTGAGGAACATAGTAAGGAAATGGAAGACCACAGGGACAGTTCTTGTTAAGCCCAGAAGTGGCAGGCCAAGAAAAATATAAGAAAGGCAGAGAAGAAGAATGGTGAGAACAGTCAAGGACAATCCACAGACCACCTCCAAAGAGCTGCAGCATCATCTTGCTGCAGATGGTGTCACTGTGCATCGGTCAACTATACAGCGCACTTTGCACAAATAGAAGCTGTATGGGAGAGTGATGAGAAAGAAGCCGTTTCTGCACGTACGCCACAAATAGAGTTGCCTGAGGTATGAAAAAGCACATTTGGACAAGGCAGCTTCATTTTGGAAACAAAAATTGAGTTGTTTGGTTATAAAAAAAGGCGTTATGCATGGCGTCCAAAAAGAAACAGCATTCCAAGAAAAACACATGCTACCCACTGTAAAATTTGGTGGAGGTTCCATCATGCTTTGGGGCTGTGTGGCCAATGCCGGCATCGGGAATCTTGTTAAAGTTGAGGGTCGCATGGATTCCACTCAGTATCAGCAGATTCTTGAGAATAATGTTCAAGAATCAGTGACGAAGTTGAAGTTACGCCGGGGATGGATATTTCAGCAAGCCAATGATCCAAAACACCGCTCCAAATCCTCAGGCATTCATGCAGAGGAACAATTACAATGTTCTGGAATGGCCATCCCAGTCCCCAGACCTGAATATCATTGAACATCTGTGGGATGATTTGAAGCGGGCTGTCCATGCTCGGCGACCATCTAACTTAACTGAACTTGAATTGTTTGTCCAAAATACCTTTATCCAGGATCCAGGAACTGATTAAAAGCTACAGGAAGCGACTAGAGGCTGTTATCTTTGCAAAAGGAGGATGTACTAAATATTAATGTCACTTTTCTGTTGAGGTGCCCATACTTTTGCACCGGTCAAATTTTGGTTTAGTGCATATTGCGCATTTTCTGTTAGTACAATAAACCTCATTTCAATCCTGAAATATTACTGTGTCCATCAGTTATTAGATATATCAAACTGAAATGGCTGTTGCAAATACCAAAATATTTAGAACTAAAAATGATTAAGATTAATAGGGGTGCCCAAACTTTTTCATAGGACTGTATGATGAGTGCAGAGTGGCTGTTATGCAAAAAGAAGATGGCATCAGAGAGTCAAGGCGATCATAACGTACGAGGGGAGGAGGAAGCAGCACGACAAAGTCCCCTTCAAAAAATGCGGACCAAGTAATGCTATTAATCCCCCATGGAGGTAGTCGCAGCAGTCGCAGACTCCGTCTGAGCCAACAAGGATTTTCGGGCCTTTGGCGACTTGTTTCTCCCCGAAGAACGAGAGGGATCCAGGGTGATAGCTGACAGTGCGGGGACCCGTATGGACTCAGTATGTACCCCTCATAGGCCAAGTCCGCCCTATCTCTGGCCACTCGGAGAAGGTCCACAGTGTGTGCGGAAGATAGGAGGGCACACAACAAATCATGCGTCGGGTCCTCGGGGCTAAGTTTCGGGCGAACTGACCTATGGACCCTCTCCAGGGACATCATGGAGGCAGCATCTTTGCCCACCAGGGAGGCAAAGACTTCGGCAATGATGAGAGGGAGCTGTTCCAACAAGTAGGTCTCCGGCAGGCCTCTAATGCGAAGGTTTCGACGGCGGGACCGGTTGTCCAGATCCTCCATCGCCAAATAGGTATAATTGAAATGTGCAGTACGGGTGTCCAGGCGCTCCGAGATAGATGAGGCAGTTTGCAAGACCTTTCCATGGCAGGACTCTAACATATCCACACGACTAGTGACAGTGGTAAAGTCAGCGCGCAGCGCAGATAGATCGCTCAATACAGGAGCAAGGGCTTGGAAGAAAGTCTGAGAGAGTTTTCTTGAAATACTCTTTGGAGATGGGCGCCGGAGGATTGTCCTGTAGGGAGCTATCCTCATCAGAGTCAGGTGTCCCATCCCTCAAGCGAGCTGCATCCTCAGGAGCTATCTTCTTCAGGAGGGCAGGAGAGTCCGACAGCTGTTTCTTGAGAAACTTCTGCATCCCCGCTGACTGGTTCGGTCGATCCCTCGAATCAGGGGGTTCACCGGATCTACCACGTCCGATCTTAACCATGGCCTGCGACAATAGATGAGTACGAAAATGTATCCTTTTTTCTAGATAGAGGTGCAGGCAAGCAGTACAGGGTGGTGGAGGCAGTGTCAAGAGCAGGCAAGCAGCTACTACAGCTAGTCAGAGGTACAGTCCCTCGGGCTGGAGAGGAGCAGGACCAGCTAGAAACGGCAGGAGTTACACTGGAGGAGCCCCCAGGACAGGAGATCTCATGCAGGGCGTCCAGGGAGGAATAGTCCCATGGCAGCCGACTCCGGAGCAGAAGGCAGGCGGCTGGAGCTATGATGGCAGCCGGCAGCAAGACCAGGGGGAGAGGTAGGCCGCAACAGTTATATTCTCAGGATAGCGATGATCCAGTGCAATATCACCCCCGGTAGGGGCACGGAGACTCGTCGAATGGTCTCAGGGTATCCGAGTCAGCGGATGGCAGCCAGAGAAGCTATAAAAAGCAGATTTTTGGACCAGCGCCCGGAGCTCAGAATGGTGCGTCTGTACTCACTGGCCGCTAGCCACGCCCCCCCTAGTGGTGATTTGTTTTGGGGTTAGTTTTCCAGGTTACGTTTTCCCCTTCAAGACCTTATCAAAAGGGACTCGCTGGCTCCACAGAGTTGGTGGAGAAATAATTGGGAGTGGGCTTAGAACTTGAAACTAGGACCAATCTGGGATTTGCAGGTGCTGCAGGAACAAATGATTCATCAGTTCTCTTAGGTCTGTCTTGCGTTTTATGATATAGCGTCTCCCATCCAAGGTCGTCATAAGGCCTAAGTGGAACAGCCAATAATAAGGGCCTTTTTTCACTCTCAGCATATCAGTGATCGGTTTCAGTATTCTACGTTTTGCTTAGAGTAAGAGGTGTTAAGTCTTGAAAGAACAGAAAGGGTTTACCTGTCTGACTACGTATATGGAGGCTGACTATAAGGAGGAGGGGGCTGTGCAGAAGGTGAAATGTCAGATTATAAGGGTAACTGCCCTCCACTGTTGTGTTAGTGTGCCAGTATATCCTCTTGGAAGGAGGAGCTGAGTGTAATTATGCTGGTCTTTAGTTAAGTATGAGCCAAGTGCAGGGATATGCAGAGGGTAGTTTGTAGCAGTATATGGAGTGAGGTTAGGAGAGCGGCATGCGGTGTGATAAAAATTACATAAGAGGAAATAAAACTTAACTCTTATTAGGTCTTAATTAAAACAGGGAAATACCAAAGACACCTGCCAGTGATTCCCAGCAATGTGTTTAAAGCCCATTTAAAAGTAGAGATGCTGTCCGAGATCTCACATACAGTCATAGTCATAAGTATTGGCACCCCTGAAATTTTTGGAGAAAATCAAGGAATCTCCCAGAATATTATTATAACTATTTTTTTTTTTTTGTCATCTACATGTTTATTTCCTTTGTGTGTATTGGAACAAAACAAAAAACAAACAAACAGAGACTGGGACATAATTGGACATAATTTCACACAAAAATCCAAATATGGACCAGACAAAATTGTTGGCATCTTTTCAAAATTGTGGGTAATTACAGGAGCTACGAGGAAAATAGTAGGAAATTTGGGGTACCCAGTTAGCTTGCATAACTGACCATTTCACTTTTCACTGTGCAAAATAATGCTCATTACATACAGGGTTTATTGCCCTTGATAAATACTACATGGCACTCCTTCTGCAATTTATGCCTACATGTATGACACGTTTGTACCCAGAATAACATACATACATAACAATGTAATGTGAGTAAACTGCTGTTCGGGCACCCAGCTGGGCACAGAAGGGAAGGAGCCCTATTTGTGCTATACTAGCTAATAAAATGGTATATTTCTTTAAATATTTTAATTTTCACTTTGAACATTAATTTTGAGCACTCATAGGCCCAAAAAGATAACAATACCCCTTGACAACCTTGAGGGTGTAGTTTCTAAAATAGGGTCATATTTTATGGGTTAATTATTCCTCTTTTCTCAGGCCCTCTGCAAGTGCCCACCAATATAGTGTAAATTTTAAAATGTGGAATTTATACAGTGACCAGAAGGTTTGTTGGGGGCATGAAGATTCCCTGATGTGTACATTTGTGTAAGATTTGATCCTTAACAAAAAATTATCTCCCTCCCTTCTATATAGTGGAGCGAGTCTTTGTGAATAAATGGGGTGTGTTTAGAGACATCTATAGATACCCCCCTGCTTGCTTTAGTGGAGGAGTTGCTATTACAGCATCCCAGAGGGTTCGGAGTGTGTGAGTAGCGTACCAGGCCTAGCAGGCGGAACAGCCCATGTCGTTGTATTCTGCACTCTTTGATCCCCTCCGCTGGGTTGCTGCACTATGATACCACTTATTAAATTCAAATCAAATCGGCTTTATTGGCACGTCCGAATAGATATTTGGCATTGCCAGAGCTAGTAAATTGGAGGGGGGAGTTGGAGTCGAGAGGGAGAGTATGGGGGGAGTGGCTGATTTGGGGTATAACAGTCCGTGGAGTCTCATCTTTCTCTTAGTTGGTGACAGCTGTATGGGGGGGGGGGTGATTTAGGATATAACAGTCTGTGGAGTCTCATCTTCCTCTTAGTTGGTGGCCAGTATATGGGGAGGTGGGGTGAGGTGGGTGGTTTGGGGTATAACAGTCCGTGGAGTCTCATCTTCCTCTTGTTTGGTGGACGCTGGACACGTATTGGGCAGCGATCTCAACAGTGGCCTCTACTTCTCCCAGTAGGATGTAGAGTTTCCTCTTCTCGTCTGAAGATATGAAGTCTGGGATGTCGGCAGAGAGTCTTTGGAAGTAGACGGCCCTCACAGCTGAGTATTTGGTGCAGTGTAGCAGGAAATGGGCCTCGTCTTCTAGGGCACAGTGCTGGCACAGTCTGTTCTCCCCTGGCTTGTATGTTTGCCTGTGTCACTCCGTCTCCATGTTGTGGGCACTCAGTCTGTACCAGCTCAGGGTCTGTCTGTGTTTGGGGTGGCGTATTCTCTCCAGGTAGGTGGCCATGGTGTAGTCCCTTTGCAGTGACTGGTACACAGTGAGTTTCTTGGAATTATTTATTGCGCTTCTCCATTCCTCGATGTAACGCTCTCTGTCTCTCTCAATTACTCCTTTTATTTGAGCCTTGTTCAGGGCATGTTGGGGGTTTTGGCTTGGCAGAGGGCTGATGCTTGGTTGGGGGGGTATCAGTTTTTCTCGGGGCTCTGTGGCTCAGCCAGGCTTGGTGGTGGCAAGAGCCAGGGCTGCTGCCCTGTATGTGTGTCCAGAATGATAGTGCCCTCTTCTGCATGGTGAGCCATAGGGGGAGTCTTCCTAGCTCTGCCTGGCATCCCATGTTGGAGGTGCTGCGGTGGACATGGAGCAAGTACTTGCAGAACTCCAAGTGGAAGGTCTCTGTTGGGCTGGAATCCCACTTTGACTGGTCTGGGTAGGTGGCTGGGCCCCAAACCTTGCTGCCATAGAGGAGGATCGGAGCGATGACTGCTTCAAATATCTTCATCCAGACCCTCACCGGTGGTTTGAGGTGGTACAGTTGTCTTCTGATGGCGTAGAAGGTTCTGCAGGCTTTTCCTTTCAGGGTTTCTATTGCTGCTTTGAAGCTTCCTGATTGGCTGAGCTCCAGCCCCAGGTAGGTGTAGCTGTTGGTTTTCTCCAGTGTGGAGCCGTTCAGTGTGAATTGTGGGGTGGGGCTTTGTTGTGGCCCTTCTTCTGAAATACCATGACTTTGGTCTTCTTCTGGTTGATGGGTAGGGCCCATGTGGTGCAGAATTTTTCCAGCACTGACAGGCTGTCTTGGAGGTCTTTCTCGGTGGGGGACAGGAGTAGGAGGTCGTCGGTGTATAGCAGGAACTTCACCTTATGGTCGTTCAGGGTGAGGCCTGGGGTTGGTGAGGCCTCCAGGGCTGTAGCCAGTTCATTGATGTAGATGTTGAAGAGCATTGGGCTCAGGCTACAGCCTTGTCTGACCCCTCGGGCATGTTGGAAGTATGCTGTCCTTTTCCCATTCACCTTCACACTGCACTGGTTTTCAGTGTAGGAGCTCCTGATGACGTCACACGTTCTTCATCCTATTCCACTCTCTCTCTTGTTTGTCTTTAACACCTTGCTCCCCTGCAGGGATTAGTGAGATAAACTAGGGCGCAAACACTCAGTATCTGTTCACACCCATCTAATCCCTCTGTTTGTGCGTTCATCTAAAAGATGTCCTGCTATATTCAAGGCAGGACTTAACTTATGCACCTAATCTGGTGGCTAGGACCGTGCCAACTGATCTGGGGATCAATAACTCTTTTGAATATGCCCAGACGAGGATATAAGGTAACCACACTCCATCTGATTCATGGGTTAGTATATTCCCTCACTAACAGTTGCACTGCAGGAACTTGAGTCAATTATAACCAGTCCATTGTAACCAGTCTCCTCTTGTTACAGTCCTATGAAAAAGTTTGGGCACCCCTATTAATCTTAATCATTTTTAGTTCTAAATATTTTGGTGTTTGCAACAGCCATTTCAGTTTGATATATCTAATAACTGATGGACACAGTAATATTTCAGGATTGAAATGAGGTTTATTGTACTAACAGAAAATGCGCAATATGCATTAAACCAAAATTTGACCAGTGCAAAAGTATGGGCACCCTTATCATTTTATTGATTTGAATACTCCTAACTACTTTTTACTGACTTACTGAAGCACAAAATTGGTTTTGTAACCTCAGTGAGCTTTGAACTTCATAGCCAGGTGTATCCAATCATGAGAAAAGGTATTTAAGGTGGCCAATTGCAAGTTGTTCTACTATTTGAATCTCCTCTGAAGAGTGGCATCATGGGCTACTCAAAACAACTCTCAAATGATCTGAAAACAAAGATTGTTCAACATAGTTGTTCAGGGGAAGGATACAAAAAGCTGTCTCAGAGATTTAACCTGTCAGTTTCCACTGTGAGGAACATAGTAAGGAAATGGAAGACCACAGGGACAGTTCTTGTTAAGCCCAGAAGTGGCAGGCCAAGAAAAATATCAGAAAGGCAGAGAAGAAGAATGGTGAGAACAGTCAAGGACAATCCACAGACCACCTCCAAAGAGCTGCAACATCATCTTGCTGCAGATGGTGTCACTGTGCATCGGTCAACTATACAGCGCACTTTGCACAAATAGAAGCTGTATGGGAGAGTGATGAGAAAGAAGCCGTTTCTGCACGTACGCCACAAATAGAGTTGCCTGAGGTATGAAAAAGCACATTTGGACAAGGCAGCTTCATTTTGGAAACAAAAATTGAGTTGTTTGGTTATAAAAAAAGGCGTTATGCATGGCGTCCAAAAAGAAACAGCATTCCAAGAAAAACACATGCTACCCACTGTAAAATTTGGTGGAGGTTCCATCATGCTTTGGGGCTGTGTGGCCAATGCCGGCATCGGGAATCTTGTTAAAGTTGAGGGTCGCATGGATTCCACTCAGTATCAGCAGATTCTTGAGAATAATGTTCAAGAATCAGTGACGAAGTTGAAGTTACGCCGGGGATGGATATTTCAGCAAGCCAATGATCCAAAACACCGCTCCAAATTCTCAGGCATTCATGCAGAGGAACAATTACAATGTTCTGGAATGGCCATCCCAGTCCCCAGACCTGAATATCATTGAACATCTGTGGGATGATTTGAAGCGGGCTGTCCATGCTCGGCGACCATCTAACTTAACTGAACTTGAATTGTTTGTCCAAAATACCTTTATCCAGGATCCAGGAACTGATTAAAAGCTACAGGAAGCGACTAGAGGCTGTTATCTTTGCAAAAGGAGGATGTACTAAATATTAATGTCACTTTTCTGTTGAGGTGCCCATACTTTTGCACCGGTCAAATTTTGGTTTAATGCATATTGCGCATTTTCTGTTAGTACAATAAACCTCATTTCAATCCTGAAATATTACTGTGTCCATCAGTTATTAGATATATCAAACTGAAATGGCTGTTGCAAATACCAAAATATTTAGAACTAAAAATGATTAAGATTAATAGGGGTGCCCAAACTTTTTCATAGGACTGTATCTGCCTGCTTATTCAAAGAAACCTGCCATCCTTCAAGTATAAAATAACTTTCCCTGTCATATCCCCTCTTGCCCTACATGTTTCGCCATTAAATATAACTCTTCAGGGGCTCCAGATATACGGGTTCATTAGGGATAGCAATAGCGTATTTTTTAATTTACTTAGTCTTTTAATCACAATAGGTTATGTACCTTTAATAAAATACGAGCACTTATTGTTCTTTATTTATTTTCAGTTCTCTAGTTGCTCCATTTTGTGGGAACAGCTTATTAAAATAAGAGCTTTTAATCCTAGGAAATGAATTTTTCATTTAAGTGTGTTTCTTGTAGTAGACAAATGTTTATTTTTCATTTACTAAAGTATGTGACCTCTTTTAGCTGTTTAATTAAGATCTCTGACATTGTACAATAGGAAGTTTATGCTTCGCCATAATGTGATGCGAGCCATGCAATATCCAAACCCTTCAATGTCTGTTCTTCAAAGCAAGGGATTGGGGGTTAACACCTCAGAACAGTTGGCAAACAGTAAAAATGACAGTATGAAAAATAGGTCAAGGTAGTTGGCACCTGTAAAGCGCCTCATGTGTCAAGTGTGACCAGTGCCATGATGGCCCCTGCACTAATTGTCCATAAAGAAATGTAGCTGAGAATGATGCCGTGAAGTTAAGATGCAACCGTAGTAAAGTTATATCAAATTAATATGGCTAACTTTCACCAAAACTTGAATAAAGACAATATATCGAACAACAAGTAAGTAAAATGTTAAGAATATCTAGACGGCACATAGGAGTTCTGTGTAGATGTGTTAGTGGTGATTTGTTTTGAGGTTAGACACAGGTGAGTATTGGATATACCAATCAAAAAATTGGGAAACGCGCTCCCTCGGAAGTAAATGATAGTCAGAAGATATGCTTCTTTGTGGAGGAATATTTTATTTAATTAATCCTAATTAAAGGCTCAGGTTCCGGACCAAAAAATGGGTAGCCACGACTGAATGCTGCATACTCTGCTCCGGATTAGTCCCAATAGTCGGGAGGAGGGAGAGTCTTCAGGCCGAATCGCGAGGCTAATCAGCCTGAAGAATGAGCATCTCGCTTCTTTTTCCGGGAGCCGGAGCAAACCGGCTCCCGGAAAAAAGACCTGACCGGCTCCCCTTGATTTCAATGGGAGCCGTCTATTTGGTCAGGATTTTGAGGCGGATACGGCCTCAAAATCCTGACCAAAAAACCCCGTATGAACTTAGCCTAATACTTTATATCCTCAATTTGGATCCTCAAAGTTTTTGTTACATCTGAGCTGCC
Organism: Leptodactylus fuscus; assembly: GCF_031893055.1. NCBI lineage: Eukaryota > Metazoa > Chordata > Amphibia > Anura > Leptodactylidae > Leptodactylus > Leptodactylus fuscus. The sequence goes on from NC_134270.1 coordinate 62,114,097, forward strand.
CTTCCATCTTTTCCTTGATGTCCCTTGTGGACATCTAGTGTTCCAGGTTACCCTAGGATGTAGAGCTTTTTATTAGCATATGGAAATTTTGTTTGCATTGGTGATCTGCCAGTTGGTCACTGTTAGCATTGTATTTGTTTTGTATATTTTGTGTACTATATGTAAACCCTCAAATGTAAAACAGCATGGAATTAATATAATGTTCAGCAGCATGGAATTAATAAGATAAGATAATCCTTTAATAGTCCCACAATGGGGAAATTTCAGTGATACAGTTTCATAGATGGTACAGTAGTATATAACAAGAAAGAAACACATACAAGCTCATGGCAGATAGAGAAATCCTAGGAATCATAGCAACTAAAAAGAAAGAAACACAGACACACTGCAGGATCATTTAGTTCTCTGTGTGAAGTGATGTTAATAATACAGCCCGACCGTGGTTGGAGGACATGAGGAGGGGGGGTCACAGCATGTAGATATAACAGGCAAAAAAACATTTTTTTTGCAGAGGTGGGGGACATATGCAGCTATCATGATAACATGTGGCAGTTCCTTTGGTAGGTGGCGAGATCTCCTGCTCACAGCTGATAGTTCAGTATCTTGCATCAGCACTATTGTCCATTAACCACAACAAAACGCCCCAAATATCCTTCATCACAAGCCCTCCTCTTCCTTTCTTCTTACCACTGTGTTCTACTGCCCAGAGAGGTCTGAAGCCATCCAGGTAGACAGGGTGCTGCTCTCTTGCCAAGCTTCCATAAACACATGGGTAGGTGGGTGATGGTAGGTTCCCAGGTTGTAACAGAGTCCCACGTGTCCATAGTAAAAGAGAGAAATACCAGTCAGCTGTAGCATCTTCACACATCAGCAATAGACTCCAAAAATCTTCTCCTTGAAAAGAAGAAGTCCACACTTCCATGTAGGTTTCTCCTCCATGCCACATAGTGTCCATGCTGTCCTTAGCTCCTGGGGGGGATGGTAACAGGCACATGTGCACAGGTCTTGAGTCATTGTCCATGCTTAACAATAAAAACAAAAGGAACAAAATACTCCACAGGGTCTTCCATTCAATTTATAGTTGCTAATTCATAGTGCTCGTTTGCTTGGTTACAGGATTCTTGAAGATACAGAGGAAAAGAGTGAAAAAGGAAAGATAAAGGATGCACCCAGCTTGGAGCACTGTATCAGGCAGCCACACACAAGGCGGCGCCAGGAAGTTAATATAATAATGTACAGAACCGCGGAATTAATATAATAATGTACAGCACCATGGAATTAATATAATGTACATCAGCATAGAATTAATATAATGTACAGTACCTGTTCTGTCCCCACATGAGGCGAATGAAGATGCGGCAGGTGGATAGGAGCTGGGAGAGGTCCTACCTTCGTTTCCTCAATGCAGGGCAGACAGGACCATGTTGCTCAGCGTCCGGAGAGATGATGCACATCAGGAATGGTGAAGTTCAGGCTTGTTTATTTGGAAGACTGGACATACAGCATGTGATGGTAATGCAGCACTTCTCCAGGAATACAGGTGCAACAAGCAGGATGGTACAGCAATTGGGAGCAACTACTTATAAGTGTAGTTTGTGATAAGTGTGTGGTCGAAAACTGATGCCTTCTGCTGCTCAGTCCAAAAGTGCTCTCCCAGAGAAAATGGAGACTAATAAGTGAAAACAGGAAACAGTAACCCTTGAACCAGGAAGCAAAGGCATGTACAGAATTAATTAACTACAGGCTGTCATACGAAAAAAGGACAGCAGGTGGCAGCATGGATTACAAAGAATACAATCTATGTATGAACGGTATGATTACATCTAGATGAAACAGCACAGTACCATGGAACTAATATAATAATTTACAGCAACATGGAATTATTATAATGTAAATCAGAATAGACGTAGTGTAATGTACAGCACCATGGAATTAATGGTGCTCTATAAATAATAATGTGTTAGGGCGGGTTCACACCTGCGCCCCGATCTCCACTTTTAGGTTTCCGTCTTCTGCCCGAGGAACTGGACAGGAGACGGAAACCAGCAGTCACTTTTCAAGACCATTCAAGTGAGCGCCCGTGAGTGTTTTGTGGTCTCCGCAGCTAAACCGTTTTTTTTATCCACACACAAAAGTCGGACATGCAGAACTTTGTGTCCAGTTAAAAAAAAAAACGGTTTTGCTGCGAAGACCACAAAACACACTGTTTGCCGGGTTTCCGTCTCCTGTCGGCAGAAGACGAAAACATAAAAGCGGAGACCAGGGTGCAGATGTGAACCCACTCTTACAGCTAACAAGCCATTTACTTTAGTATGGTTTTAGTTGTGGATATTTTGCTTTTACCAGGCTATCATATCTTGAAGAGTTAAATGTTTGCTCTATGAAAAGTTTACAAAAAATCCCTGCCTCCTATGAAGAAGAATATAACTACTATAATGCTGCACATACTGTATGCAGAGGAATAGAACTACTACAATTCTGCAGGTGCATAGAGGAATATAGTTATTGTCACACTGCCAGGATACAGTGCAGTAGAACTGCTTTATTTTTATAGCTCCATATAATCCTTTCAGCTAGAGTTTGGAGTATACTCACATTTGCAGGATAATACACATACATCCCTATTCTCAATCACAATTCAATACTGCATGACAGAGGGGAAAATACAAACTATGAAGATTGATCGTTCATGATCATGGGTGAAGATCATAGAAGGAAATTATTCACTACAGAATCATATTTCATATTACATATTACGTTGAATGTGTGTGTCTTGGAGGTTAAAGGAAAATCAAGACCTAATCTTATTGCATACAATATGACAGATTTACTATTGAAAATGTGCTGGAGTTCTGGCACAATTTGCTCCAGAAACTGGTTTACAAACTCAAAAACAAGTAGCACTAAACCCTTCATTAGCCCTGTACAAGAGATAAGCGTTTTCTTAGGAAGCACATACGACTGGCACAGCTTCTTGTAGCTTAAAGGTGCTCTATCACTAGGAAAAGTCATTTTTAACTAATCACATCCTTGCATAGCCTTTAGAAAGTCTATTCCACACCTACCTTTAGTAGATAGATTGCCTCAGGGCTCATTCACATCTGCGCCGGCACTCCGTATTTGAGGTTTCCGTTTCCTGCCTAAAACAGAGGCAGGAGACGGAAACCTGCAGGACTCTTTCTCACCCTTTCATTTGAATGGGTGAGAGAGCTGTCCGGCCATGAGCGGCGGTGAGCGTTTTGCGCTCTCCGCCACGAAACCAGGTTTTATAATCCAGACACAGAGTCGGACATGCAGTACTCTGTGTCCGGATAAAAAAAAATCCGGTTTCGCGGCGGAGAGCCTAAAACGCTCACTGCCGCTCACGGCCGGACCCGGTCTATGGTTTCCGTCTTCTGGCATGCAGAAGACGGAAACCATAGAACGGAGACCCTGAACGCAGGTGTGAACCTAGCGTCAGTGGTTTCTGAATAAGTCCGTTTTTATTCATATGCTAATTAGACTGGTGCACGATACATCGTTCACTCCTCGCTTATTGTTTCCTATGGGAGGCTGCTGCTGCTGATGACTCAGCTTCCTTTTTGCCTCACACACATAGGAGATAATAGAAGAGAGGAGGCTGCTGGGAACTTCCTGTACTGGCTGAAAGCTCATTAGCATATTAATAAAAACGGACTTATTCAGAAACTACTGAGGCAATCTACATACTAAAGGTAGGTGTGAAGTAGCATTTCTAAAGCCTATGCAAGGATGTGTTTAGATAAAAATGACTTTTCCCAGTGATCACTTTAAAGGGATTCTACCATTAAAACCTCTTTTTTTGTGGATAAGACGTTGGAATAGCCTTTAGAAAGGCTATTCCTCTCTTACCTTTAGATGTGATCTCCGCCGCGCTGTTCCTTAGAAATACTGTTTTTTACCGGTATGTAAAAACTAAGAGAGAACTAATTTGCATACCGGTAAAAAACAGTATTTCTAAGGAATGGCGCGGTGGAGATCACATCTAAAGGTAAGAGAGGAATAGCCTTTCTAAAGGCTATTCCAACGTCTTATCCACAAAAAAAGAGGTTTTAATGGTAGAATCCCTTTAATGATAAGCATCTGATGTTGATCTGATCTTTTAGTCTTATAATACTCACCTGCTCTCCCAACTCTGATGCCAGAGATTATATTAGGGTTAGGGGGATATCGTCACTCCTTGGGGAGAGACCACCATATAGGTGTGTGGAGACTTATTAAGCCTTTAGCACTCCAAGGGACAAAGTGGAGTGCTAAAGGCTTAATAAGTCTCCACACACCTATATGGTGGTCTCTCCCCAAGGAGTGACGATATCCCCCCTAACCCTGTCTAAGCCTTTCACCTCTACCAGGTTAGTCTTCTCTACACCGGGCTGACGAGATGCAATAACATCGAAACGGCCATCCTTGGTTGAGAGACTATACCTGGTAATAATCCCAGAATCATTGCAAAACAAAGGCCTCTTGGAAGGTCGAGCATGATGTTAAAGGGAGCAGCCTTTATTGAGCTAGATCACTGAGATTCTGTCTTCCTAATTACGTCAGGGAAGACAGGCTTGCACATTCCAGTGAGCGCCCTCTATTGGTTTGCAACACTGAGGCACCTGACTTCCTAATTACATCATGGAAGACAGATTTGTATATTCATCCCATGGCCAGAGATTATTTCACAGTGGAAGGAGGAGCTGAAAGAGCAGTGACAAATAAAATACCTGAGACAGGAGCAGCAGCCTCTTTCTACAAGGAGCAGGGATGTGGGAACAGGAGGTGACACATAACTGGAGTTAATTTTGAATTATGGCGAGCTGGTCATTCTATTGTTTATGGTAATTATTGATGGAAGATATTCGATTAATATTATAATAGAGAATGATGTAATATTACCAGAATGATTATTTATTTATTTGTAGTTCCATAAATAGTCTAGGTGTAACCAGGGATATATATTCGTATACAGAATTAGTTCTTTTGTTTGTTTTTTTTGTTTTATTTCATTGTTTTATTGTATATACAGTGAAATATTTTGTTGCAAAATAACCAAAAATATCATTAAAATAGAATAAATATTTTCAGAATTGTAGATAAGACATAAAACATTAGAGATTGATGGTGTTATCTGCAGTTTTTTTTTTTTTTTTTTTGGCAAGATGATGGATGTCAATGGGATATTTCAGACACCATTGATATCCATTATATAATATGATATTGATTTTTTTAATAAAACAGAAAAATAGGAAAACGTATATATCCTCGAATAGACAGTCTATCCATATGTCAGATCATGCAGCATCAGTCACTGTGATAAATCTGGTGCATTTTAACACAGAGTAGTCTGAGTTTAGACACTGTTAGGAAACCTGCCTCATTGTTCCTCAGGTTGCTAATACCCTCTGCTTGTCATGTATATGTATAAATGTATTTGAATGGATCACTTGTAATAATAGGCTTAGTTGTTAGCAAGTTAGTATAGCTGACACTAGAGCTTTATGCTAGTTGCTATCCTCACCTGCTGGTTGTAGCCGGTCATTGCTTCTCTCATAAGATCACAGCTCCGGTTATCACTGGATCCTACTTCTTTTAAATGTTGGTGTCTATCCCTACTCCATTATGCAATGTGTGGAGACCTCTGACTGGTACAAAATATTGTAGTTTATGTTTTATGTGAATAAATCCTTCAGCTTTACTTAAAGAGGACTGTGATGAACGGACCATCAGTTATGTATTTTTCATTCATGTATTTGTCTTCTGTGTTATGTCACATGCTATATTTACCCTTCTTGATCACAGGACCACAGGATGTGTGGGGGGGGGGGGGTGTCGGATGGCAAAGCCTGCTTAATTATTAGAAGGGCCTTTTGTTGCTCCTGGCCAACCCTATTACCATACCTATGCTAACCTCATTATCTCCCAGGGGTTTCCTGTGAGGTAAGAACCTATGGCAGTCAGCTCCAGACACTTCAGAGCCAGGTTCCACTTCAAAGAGCTATGGTTTCATGATGATATTGCCCCAGGAGAATATGTTACAGTTACCCCCAATAAATTCCTCAGGTGAACAATGCAAAGGTGCACATTCCAAGTCCAAACATTTTACATTTGCGGCCAGGGGAAAGATCCAGACACTGAACTCATTACTCATTACCCAAAGGGGATTGGGGTGTCATCCTTGGTGTCTACATGATGGGGACCTCACTACGAATCCCATTGTGTCACTGGCTTGGCCCTATGATCATCTGGCAGGGAATTATGCCTACTCACGGTTATTTTGTTGCCCGAAGGAGGGCTGAGCTGAGTTGGGGGGGGGGGGGGCTAGGCAGAGATCTTTTGTCTCCCATGAGGCGGCAATGCTGTTTTGTGTTCTGCTACCCTGGATACTATAAGTACCACATCTGAACTGTAATCTCTTGCTTGATCTGGATATCATGTGCTGAGACATGCACTCTGGTCTGCTTTGGACTGTTCTACTGATGAGGAATGCTGCCCTCTGTGCTATTCTTTCCTATGTGTCTGTACAGCACAGGCTGTTGCTGATTGTGATGACTCAGCTTCCTGATTGCACTCACAGATGGGAGAGAATAGCAGAGAGGAGTGCTGCTGACAACTTCCTGTGCTGTCCGGAAGCTAATTGGCATAAGAATAAGCAATGACTTATTAAAAAAACACTGAGGCAATTAGCATACAAAAGGTACGTTTGAAATAGTCTTTCTAAAGGCTATGCAAGTATGTGATTAGTTAAAAATGACTTTTCCCAATGATAGCGCCCCTTTAACCGGATCCTATCATTCAAACTAATTTTTTTTTCTCACTAACACATTGGAATAGCCTTAAGAAAGGCTATTCTTCTCCTACCTTTCAAAGTCTTCTCCACGCCGCCATTTGCTTGAACTCATTTGCATTCTGCATTTGCAGTGCTCAAACAGCACTCTCTCCAGCGCCGCCTCAATCTTCTTCAGCAACAGCCTCTTCTTTTGTCTTCTTCCGGCACGTGGGGGGTCAAAATTCAACGCATGCACAAGTCGGCTCTGCCAGAGCAGAATTCACATGTGGGCGCCCATTTTTTTGTGGCCGCTTACGCGAGCAGGCGCAGTACAGTCTGTACTCCATAGAACTACAGGAGAGTACTGTGCCTGCTTGCGTAAGCAGGCACAAAAAAATGGACGCCCACATGTGAATTCCTCCCACGCGACGGAAGAAGATGAAAGAAGAGACTGTTGCTGAAGAAGATGGAGTGGCAATAGAGAGAGTTCTCTCGAGGATTGGGGATGCCCTCAGTGCTGTTTGAGCGCTGGGGCCCGCCCCTAGTGCTGCGAGATAACTCATTTGCATACCGACAAAAACAGGATTTCAAGCGAACGGCGGCATGGAGAAGACATCGAAAGATAGGAGAAGAATAACTTTTCTTAAGGCTATTCCGACGGCTTAGTGAGGAAAAAAAATGAGTTTGAATGATAGGATCCCTTTAAATATGTGATATTGTTCAGATGCCAATTCAAGCTCAGCATTGTTTTCTGTCTTTGTGTTTTCCAGAATGTGTACAGCTTCAACTGCCAGGATGGACAGAACAGTGAATTTATCAGGTGACATTGAGCCAAGTTACTCAATATGTTCATTATGATGAATTCTTCTAATTTGACAGGTCCCTATAATACGGCTCATCAAGCATAGATGGGGGAGGGGATATTTGGTAGCAGATTGACTTTATTTGCTAGAATAGCGTTGGGACAGCAGCAACAGTAGTGTAGGTTTAGGGCAGGCAGATAAATGAGCTAAAGTCCATATACTCGTATACGTCAGCAAAATGAACTTAACCCCTTAGCGACCTTTGACGTACTATTACCTCATGGGCGTTAGGTACTTAGTGCACCATGAGGTAATAGTACGTCATGGTAATTCCGCCCGCTCACTAGCTGAGCGGGCAGAATCGGAAGCAGGTGATAGTTGTTACAGACAGCTATCACCCTTTTCCTTAACCTCCGATCGATGCTTTTATCGATCGGAGGTTTTAACCCTTTGATTGCGGTGGTCAAACATGACCACCGCAAACAAAGGGTTTTGCGGTGTTTTCCGCCCCCCCCCCCCCCCCGGCGGCGAGATCGTCGGTGTCGGTATCTGTAATACGCAGCTTGGGGTCTGGTTAGTGACACCACTTACCTTTTCATCTTGCCGGCGTCTTCTGGAAGTGAGCTGTGCCGTCTGCACAGCTCACTTCCTGTTTGCAAAGTGAGACGTGCAGGCTGTGTCTCACTCTGTATGAAAGAGGATTAGTAATGAAATCATCACTAATCCATGTGTCCCATAGGGACACATGAAAAAGTAAAAAAAAAAGTGGAAAAAAAAATAAAGTGTTTTATAACAATTAATAAAGTTATTACGCTCCTAAAAATCCTTTTTTTCTATAGAAAATGAATTATATAAAAAAAACCTAAAAATTAATAAAAACAACACATATTTGGTATCGCCGCGTCCGTAACAATCTGTACAATAAAACTGAAACAATATTTAATGTACACGGTGAATGACGGAAAAAAAAAACGGAAAAAAACCCGCCGGAAGTAGTGATTTTTCGCCATTTCACCTTACAAAATATGCTATAAAAAGTGATCAAAAAGTCAAATGCACCTCACAACAGTACCAATAAAAAGCACACATTGTCCCGCAAAAAATAAGCCCCCAACCAACACTGTCAACCAAAAAATAAAAATGTTACGCCTCTCAGAAGATGGTGATGCAAAAAACACTGATTTATGTCCCCAAATGTGTTTTTGTTCTGCAGAATTAGTATCGCATAAAAAAATAATATAAATGAGGTATCGCCGTAACCGTACCGACCCGCAGAATAAAGGTCACATGTTACTTATACTGTACGCTGCATGGTGAAAAATTTTAAAGGTAAAACGCAATGCCGGAATTGATTTTTTTTTTTTTAACTCCAGCAAAAAAGAGTTAATAAAATGTAATCAGTAAGTTGTAGGCACCCAAGATGGTGTCATTACAAAATACATCGCATCTCGCAAACAACAAGCCCTTATATGGCCACGTCACCAGAAAAATAAAGAAAATATAGCATCTAGTAATGCGAGAACAAAAACCCGCAAAAATTGCCAAATTATTAGAACACAACTGGCTGCGTCAGGAAGGGAATATATAAGCTATGCAAGCGAATATCAGGGGACACCCCATATTTACAGCTTATGAGCGAAAATACACCAGAAGTGACCCCCAAAGTGACCCCCAGAGTGACTCCCCCAATCATAGGAGCTACTGGGACATAGTAGGGAATTTGATGTTTGCAATGTCCTCCGCACCGCTTATATATTCCCTCTTCGCCATCCGCTGTGCAGTCACGTCTGGGATACTAATACTCACTACACCCCCTGATAAATTCTTTGAGGGGTACAGTTTTCAAACTGGGGTCACTCTTTTGGGTAATCCAATTTTCCGGTACCTTACAGGCTCTACAAACATGACATGGTGTCCAGATACCAAACATCTGAATCTGCGCTCCAAAAGCCACATAGCGCTCCTTCCCTTCTGCGCCCTGCTGTGTGCCCAAACTGCATTTTATGCCACATGTATGACACTGGTGTACCCGGGATAACGTATGTAATGTGATATGTGGGTATAAACTGATATTGGGGCACAGCCGGATACAGAAGGAAAGAAGGGTTATTTGGTTTTTGGAGCAGACTTAGACGGTTTGGTTTTTGGATGCCATGACCCTTTTGCAGAGACCCTAAAATTGCCCTTACAAAATGGGGCTACTTCTTAGGGAATTCCAGTTTACTGGCACCTCCAGGGCTCTGCAAAAACAACATGGCGCCCAGAAAATCCATCTAAATCTGTACCCCAAAAGCTAAAAAGCGCAGTGCTCCATCCCTTCTGAGCCCTGCTATGTGCCCAAGCAGCAGTTTATACCCACATATATAATTTTTTGTCCCTCGGGATGGCCCCTTAATAGTTTTAGGACTGCAGGTCTCTGACAACACAAAGTGGGTGCAATGTATTGGGCACCAAAATGGCATATTTCTTTAAAAATTTCAATTTTCAGGAAGCATTTTTAGTCTCAAAATCATAATACCCCTTGATACATTCCTTGACGGGTGTAGTTTCTAAAATGGAGTCACATTTGAGGGGTTTCCATTGTATTGATACCTTAGGGGCTCAGCAAATGCGACATGGCACCAGAAAACTATTCCAGCAATATCTGCCCTCCAAAATCCAAATAGCACTCTTTCCATTCTGAGCCCCACCATGTACCCATACAGCAGATTATGATCACATATGGGGTATTGCCATGTTCAGGAGAAATTGTGTAACAAACTGTGGGGGGCTTTTAATCGTTTAACTACTTGCAAAAATTTTAAATATGGCGCGAAATGGACGATTTATTGGAAAAAAAAGTAATTTTTCATTATTACGTCCCAATGTTAATAAAATCTGTGAAACAGCTGTGAGATCAAAATGCTCACTATACCCCTAGATAAATTCTATGAGGGGAGTAGTTTCCAAAATGGGGTCACTTTTAGGGGGCTTTCATGGTATTGGTATTGGTCATTCAAAATGACACCTGAAAAATATTCCAGCAAAATCCACCCTCCAAAAGCCAAATGGCGCTCTTTCCATTCTTTTTTTTTTTTTTTTTTAAATTGTTTATTTATGAAAATTTTAACAATAAAGCAATACAGCAAGACCAATAAACCAGTACCAGTCTAAAAAAGAACAAGGTAAACCAATACAATGAGGATATGAAGAGAATACAAATGGCAAACCAGTAAAAAAAAAGAAAGGGACAAAGAAGACAAACACAGACAAGACAAGACAGGGAGAGGGGAAGGGAAAAACAACAAAGAAAAAAACAGAGGTTCCAGGAAATAATGCAATCACAAAGGCTGAGTGGCCCAGAACGAGTCCCATAAATCCCAAACAGCATGAAACCGCTCCTCCTCATCATTAAGCACAGCTGTCAGGTATTCCAAAGATGGAATACCTCTAAAGATGGGGAGGGTCGACTGACGCCAACGTTTAGCAATTAAACACCGGGCAGAAGTGAGAAGAAACAGAAAAAGTCGCAGGGCCGGCTTGCGAAGCTTCACCGGAGGGAGGTTAAGGAGATAGGTCTTGGGGGATAGGGGAAGACATATTCCCAGAACCCGGTGTAGAAGGTTCCCAACCTGAGTCCAGTAAGGGAACAGGGAGGGGCATGACCAAAACAAATGAAAGATGTGTGCAGGACGTGCACCACATCTCCAGCAGCAACCCAGAATAAAGCTATCAAAGGAGTGGAGAAGAGCTGGCGTGTGGTACCAATGCATCAGCATCTTGAAGAAGTTTTCTTTATGGACCACACAACTCGAGGTCTTAAAACCTCTGCTCCAAATAAGGGACGGCGCTCTTTCCATTCTGAGCCCCGCCATGTTCCCATACAGCAGATTATGGCCACATATGGGGTATTTCCGTGTTCAGGAGAAATTGTTTAACAAACTGTGGGGGCTTTTTCTCCTTTAACCCCTTGTGAAAATGAAAACTTTGGGAAGAAAGAGACATTTTAGTCATTTTTCATTTACACATTCCAATGTTAGCAAAATCTGTGAAACGGCTGTAGGGTCAAAATGCTCACTATACCCCTTGATGAATTCTGTGAGGGGTGTAGTTTCTAAAATGGGGTCACTTTTGGGGGGTTTCCATTGTTTTGGTACTCTAGGGTCTCTGCAAATAAGGCATGGCGCATTAAAACTATTCCAGTAAAATCTGCTGTTCAAACACTGTGCGTTGCTCCTTCCCTTCCGTGCGCTGCCGTGTGCCCAAAAATAAGTTTACACCCACATGTGGGGTATTTCTGTGCACGGCAGAAATTGCACAATAAACTGCCAGATGCATTTTCTACTTTAACTCTTTTTGAATGTGTTAATTTTAGGTCTAAATTATTAGTATTAGTGTATTAGTATTAGTATTAGTGAAAAAAAGTTAAATATCTAAATTTCACCTCCATATTATTTTTATTTTTATGAAATGCTTAAAGGGTTAACAAACATCCCAAATGCTGTTTTGCATTATTTGAGGGGTGCAGTTTTGAAAATGGGGTGATTTATGGGGGTTTCTATTATATAGGCCTTTACAATTCCTTTCAGAACTGAAGTGGTCCCAAAAAAATTAGTTTGGGGAATTTTCTTGGAAATCTGGAAAATCGCTGTTACACTTGTAAGCCTTGTGACGTCCAAAATAAATTAAAAGACAATCAAAAGTTGATGCCAATATAAAGTAGAGATATGTTAGATAATATTTATTCATGTATTTGGGTGGTATGACTATCTGCCTGAAAAGCAGAGAATTTCACATTTTGAAAATTGCAATTTTTTCCAAATTTCCATCAAATTTCCTATTTTTTTTACAAATGAATACAAAAATATTGATTAGTGTTTACCACTAACATGAAGTGTAATGTGTTACGAGAAAACAATCTCAAAATCACTTGTGTAAGTTAAAGCGTCTCAAAGTTATTGCCATTTAAAGTGACACATGTCAATTTTGAAAAAAGAGGCCTGGTCCTTAACGCACTTTTGGGCTGTGTCTTTAAGGGGTATTCCAATTAACATAATCAGATCTATATTTGTAGATAATTAAAGGTTAAACATTTTTGTAAATATAAGTAATTAAAAATTCTGCAGAGTTTAAAAGATATTTTCTAAATATCTTGCTGTCACAAGTTGCTGATCAATTGCTTGATCAGTTGCCAATGGATACGACCACAAATGTAGAAACTTTCTAAGGTCTTGGACTCATCAGGAAGCCAGCCATGACTTTCTTATTGTAGCTGGGTTATCAGGATGAGACACTACATGTATGAGAAGATATCCCGGCCACAATAAGGAAATCATGGTTGATTTTCTGACCTTAGAAAGTTCCTGCATTCATGGTCGTATCCATTGGTAACCTATCAAGACAACAAGACTCTGACCATGAGATTTTTAGAGAAAATCTTTAAAATTCTATAAAATGTTTAATTACTTATATTTTCAAAAATCTTTAACTTTTAGTTACCTACAAATTTAAAAATGGTCCTGTACAGAGGAATACCCCTTTAAGTCTGTGCCTATCAGCACACTAAGAGATATACTGTATATTCATTATTATCAGTATGGGAGGGGCCACAAGGTGAATCTTTGTTCTGCTGAAGAATTTTTCCAGATTGTTACTTGGAAAAAGCAGATCTGCTGCTGAAAGTGCAACACTATGACGGAAATCATTGCACTAAATATGGGGCTCACCTAAAGGGTGCATCACCTCTCTACAGTTACCACATCAAGGTAAGGTTTTAATGTAAAATGCATGCTTTTTTAGCAAGAAAGTATGTGCCATCTGGAGCTTTATGTATGGGGGCACATGGGGATACCATCCCAGCTCCTTCATGTTTTTTTTTTCTTTCTTATGTTTTACTAGCAGTTACCCGCGACTTCGTCTGCGGGTTGGCGGTGGCGCTGAACTGCTTATATTTTTTGTCCTCCCATGTCTGCCCCCAGTTTCTTGTCCCCCCATCTCTGCCTCCAGTTTCTTGTCCCCCCATCTCTGCCCCCAGTTTCTTGTCCCCCCCATCTCTGCCTCCAGTTTCTTGTCCCCCCATCTCTGCCCCCAGTTTCTTGTCCCCCCTTCATCTGCCCCCAGTTTCTTGTCCCCCCATCTCTGCCCCCAGTTTCTCATCCCCCTTTCATTGTCCCTCAGTTTCTTGTCTCCCCCAACTCTGCCCCCAGTTTGTTGTCCCCCCATCTCTGCCTCCAGTTTCTTGTCCCCCATCTCTGTCCCCAGTTTCTTGTCCCCCATCTCTGCCCCCAGTTTCTTGTCCCCCATCTCTGCCCCCAGTTTCTTGTCCCACCCATCTCTGCCCCCAGTTTCTTGTCCCCCCATCTCTGTCCCCAGTTTCTTGTCCCCCCATCTCTGCCCCCAGTTTCTTGTCCTCCCATATCTGCCCCCAGTTTCTTGTCCCTCCATCTCTGCCCCCAGTTTCTTGTCCCTCCATCTCTGCACCCAGTTTCTTGTCCCACCCATCTCTGCCCCCAGTTTCTTGTCCCCCCATCTCTGTCCCCAGTTTCTTGTCCCCCCCATCTCTGCCCCCAGTTTCTTGTCCCCCCATCTCTGCCCCCAGTTTCTTGTCCCCCCATCTCTGTCCCCAGTTTCTTGTCCCTCCATCTCTGCCCCCAGTTTCTTGTCCCCCCATCTCTGCCCCCAGTTTCTTGTCCCTCCATCTCTTCACCCAGTTTCTTGTCCCCCCATCTCTGCCCCCAGTTTCTTGTCCCTCCATCTCTGCACCCAGTTTCTTGTCCCCCCATCTCTGCCCCCAGTTTCTTGTCCCCCCATCTCTGCCCCCAGTTTCTTGTCCCCCATCTCTGCCCCCAGTTTCTTGTCCCCCCCATCTCTGCCCCCAGTTTCTTGTCCTCCCATCTCTGCTCCCAGCATCATGTCCCCCCCCCCCCCCAAATTGGCCCAGTGTAGTTGGACTCACCTTGCCACGCTCCCCCGCCGCTCTCTCTGCTCGCTGCACATAGGTGTCGGGTGGCTGGCTGCGTGTGACATATATGAGGCAGAGCGAGGGCCGGCGTCAGGTTGCTATGACAGCCGGAGCCTCGCGCTGCCTCCCTGGCCTGTTAGGCGTGCGCTTGTATTGCAGCCTAGGCAGGTAGACTGCAATAGAGGCACCGGTATTATACAGTGCATTGCCGAATACCAGCGCCTCTACTGCAGTCTACCTGCCATACACAGCCAGCCGCCCGACACCTATGTGCAGCGAGCGAGCGGAGAGAGCGGCGGGGGAGCGTGGCAAGGTGAGTCCAACTACACTGGGGCCGATGTGTGTGTGTGGGGGGGGGGCATGAAGCTGGGGAATGTGGTTGATGCCTGGGGACACCGACTTAGGGACACGACACCCCAAAATGCATTCAGCCGTTTGGCTGTGATTGAGGAACAAACATCCAAACACACAAACCCACAAACATCCAAACTCACAAACTTTCACCTTTATAATATTAATAGGATTAATTAATTGGTTCCTGAAATTTATAAATGGCTTTGGTTATTTGATTACTTACCTTTATTCTCCTCAGTTTGATTGAAGGACCAATCTCTTATTCTTATGGTAGAGTTGGAAGGGACCTCAAGGGCCATCGGGTCCAACCCCCTGCGAGTGCAGGTTTTTCTAAATCATCCCAGCTATATGTTTATCCAGATTCCACTTGAAGATTTCCATTGATGGAGCGCCCACCACCTCCCGTGGCAGCCTATTCCACTCTCTCACTACCCTCACTGTCAGAAAGTTTTTCCTAATGTCTAATCTGTATCTCTTTCCCTTTAGTTTCATCCCATTGCTTCTTGTACTTCCTTGTGCTAATGAGAATAGGGTAGATCCCTCTGCACTGTGACTACCTTTCAGATATTTGTAGACTGCTATTAAATCTCCCCTCAGCCTTCTCTTCTGCAAACTAAACAATCCCAGTTCTTTTAGCCGCTCCTCATAGGACATGGTTTGCAGACCTTCCACCATTTTGGTTGCTCTTCTCTGGACTTGCTCCAATATATCGATGTCTTTCTTGAATTGAGGCGCCCAGAACTGTACACAGTATTCCAGGTGTGGTCTGACCAGGGAAGAGTACAGCGGAATAATGACCTCTCTTGATCTAGATTCAATGCTTGTCTTAATACATCCCAGAATTTTATTAGCCTTTTTTGCAGCAGCACCGCACTGTTGGCTCATGTTGAATTTGTGATCTACTATTATGCCCAAGTCCTTTTCCCCTATGCTATCACTTAGTTCTATTCCTCCCATACTATATATGTTTTTTACATTTCTGTTACCCAGATGTAGAACTTTGCATTTGTCCCTGTTAAATACCATTTTGTTCGCCTCAGCCCATTGTTCCAGTGTGTCTAAGTCCTTTTGAATACACTCTCTCTCCTCTCTAGTGTTGGCTATTCCTCCTATCTTCATATCATCTGCAAATTTTATGAGTTCCCCAATAATTCCATCGTCCAGATCATTTATAAAGATATTGAAAAGTACTGGGCCCAAAACAGAGCCCTGCGGCACCCCGCTTTTGACTTTCTTCCAGTTCGATGTGTAGCCATTTAGTATTACTCGTTGTGCCCGATCATTAAGCCAGTTGTGAATCCACCTAACTGATTTTTTGTCAAAGCCATACTTAATCATTTTTTCAATAAGAAGGTTGTGTGATACTTTATCAAATGCCTTACTGAAGTCAAGATATACTATGTCCACGGCATTCCCTTGGTCCAACCATTCAGTGATTTTGTTGTAGAAGGAAATCAGGTTAGTCTGACAAGATTTATTGGTCATAAAGCCGTGCTGGCTCTGGTTAATTAATGCCTTCTCATCCAGGTACCGAAGTAAATGTTCCTTGACAATTTGCTCAAAGATTTTTCCTGCTATCGAGGTCAGACTTACCGGCCTGTAATTTCCTGGATCGTCCCTTTTCCCCTTTTTGTAGATGGGGACAACATTTGCCCTTTTCCAATCTAAAGGGACCACTCCTGTTTCCCATGACTTACTGAAGATTATAGCAAGGGGTTCTGTTATTTCCTCTGCTATCTCTTTCAGGACTCTAGGGTGTAAATCATCTGGTCCTGGGGACTTGGTTTCCTGTAACTTGGCTAAGTGCTCTCTTACCAGACCTTCGCTTATAGTCAGCTTGGAGTCCTCCTTCCCCTCATCTCCATCACCATTAATGTCGATATTTCCATTAGTTTCTTGGGAGAAGACAGATACAAAATATGAATTTAGTAGCTCCACCTGCTGTTCCACCATGTTAACTGTTTCTCCTTTGTCATTCTTCAGGACTCCAATGGTCTCCTTCACTTTTCTTTTGCTTTTAACATATCCCCAAAATCCTTTTACCTTACTCTTTGCCTCTTTTGCAAGCTTCAATTCGTGTTCAGCCTTAGCTCCTTTGATGCTTGTCTTGCAGAGTCTGCAGACTGCTGTGTACTCTTCCTTAGGTATAGTTCCCATCTTCCACTTCTTGTATGTTTCCTTTTTCCTTTTTAGCAGGTTATGTAATTTTTTGGTCATCCATCCTGATATTTTTAGGTGCTTCCCATTTTTCTTCCTTCTAGGTATTGTTAGTTCCTGTGCTTTAATGATTTCCCTACGGAAGATTTCCCACTCTTCATGTGCATTTTTGTGCTTAAGAATTTTGCACCATGGAATTCTGCTAACCCTTGCCTTCAGGCTCTTGAAGTCTGCCCTGCTAAAGTCGAGCCTTGAAGTCTGTGTCTTCTCAGGTCTTCTTCTTCTTGCAACCCCAAACTCAAGTATAGCATGATCGCTGAATCCCAGTGTCCCTGCTACCCGTAGTCCCTTAACCATGTGCTCTTTGTTGGTTAGGACTAGGTCCAAAATGGATGTTCCTCTCGTGTTTTCTTCTACTAGCTGGGCAATGAAGTTGTCTGCTAGAGAGGATAAAAATTTGATGGAGCCTTTACTCTTGGCTGTGTGGGTTTCCCAATGAATGTCAGGGTAATTGAAGTCCCCCATGATCACTATTTCATGTTTCTTTGAGAGCGTGGTCATTTGCTGTGAAAAAATCTCATCCATGTCTTCTGTCTGTCCTGGTGGTCTGTAATAAACGCCTAGTATGATGTCCTTATCATTGTTTTTCCCTTGAATTACTACCCAAATAATTTCCAGTAGATTATCATTCCGTAAAACTGTAATTTCTGTGGAGATGTGTTCTTTTTTAACATACAATGCAACTCCACCCCCTCTTTTATTAGTTCTATTCTTTTTGAATAAGTTGTATCCTTCCATCTGTATGTTCCAATCATGCATGTCGTTCCACCAGGTTTCTGTGAGGCCGATGACGTCATAGTTTTCCTTGTGTATCATCAGCTCTAGTTCTCCTTGTTTGTTTCCCATGCTTTGTGCGTTTGTGTAAAAACATTTCAGATTGTGCTCTGTTGTATCCTTTTTCGTAATTTCCTTCTGAGTATCCTGTCTTGGGTCCTCTTTAGCACATCTAGTAACCTTGTTTAGTATGTCTTTTAGCTGCATGTTCTTGGCTTTCTTTTTTCTTCCCATCCCCTCTTCTTCTAGTTTAAAGCCCTTCTGATGAGTGTGGCAAGTCTTCTGGCAAATATGTTTTTCCCAGGTTTTGTGAGATGTATCCCGTCTCTAGCAAGGAGACGCGATATGCTGTGGTAATCGAGCAGGTTATTGGTGTTTACATTTCTGCCTAGTAACAGGTTTCTGTCAGCTGATTGGTCAGCTGTTCCTGTGTCATAAGAGAAATCTCCCAGATGTTAATCTGCCCAGCAGCAGCCAGAGCAGCTGATTGGACAGCTGGGTCAGCAGGCGGGAAATGAAGCAGTTAAAAGGTGGAGTCCTTACCAGCTGAGGTGCCAGTCCTGTCAGGATCAAGAATGGAGCAGTTGCCCACTGGCCCACCTATTTATTTGGAATTCACCTTGTCGCAATGCTTTATTAGTGGGGAATTTTAGTCTCTCAGCTAATGCTGGGAGTATTTGTTTCAGGGACTTTCAGTTATTGGTTCACAGTATTGATTGGCTATTGATTATCAAGATAATTACATTATTTATTTATTATTGATTATTTATAATTAAATATATTCCTTGGGTAACCCCTAAATAAATTGTAATGTCCTGGTATTGCTTGTCCCATTCCCTTTAATAGTCCTTGCAGACCGAGATGGTATGGACATTTTCATATGAAGTAAAGAGGTATCTCCCAATTCCTTCCTATTTATTTAACATATATATTAAATTCACAAGAGCCAGCACACATGGGGGTATAATAATTCACCATCTTGTGGATGTTTGGTGAACTGCACCTGCCTGTATTTTTCATTTTAATTTATGTCTGAGATTGCATCATCCTAGTGTGCTAATGTAAAGGAGTGTCCAGTATGATCAGGTGACCTTCAGAACCAATCAAGCTCCCTTGATTGGCCTGGAGGAGGAGTTGAGTTACAGCCCTCTCTGGAGAGTGTTGGAAACCTTGTTGATCGGTATGTGTGTGTGTGTGTGTGTGTGTGTGTGCAGATATCTGCACATGTGAAGCAGAGTTGGATATGTTAGTCAAGCAGCAGTGCACTTCAACCAGAGATGTCTCTTCCTCTGTGCTCAAGATTCTCCTCAGAGTTGTTTCCTCTGAAGTCCCAAGTCTGCAAGTACTAAAATATACTGACCTATTATCCATACATCTGGGAACTCCGCACGTATCTCTCTGCAAGTAAGTCTTTGGGACAAATCTATATTTAAGGAGCCTATAGCTAGTCTCACAGAACTTGAGGGTCCCCCACTGTCAACACCCCTATTTCCTCTTCTACATACATATATCCAAGTTAAACTACTCAAGCAACTACTAGTTAAACTACCCAAAGTATTCCTGCTCCAAGCTCCATCACCTGCTTAACTGGACACTACCTGCAGGGATCACAGTATTGGATGTGAAGAATTACTCCATCTGTCAGGTACCATGTGGGAGCGGGTAGTCGGGGACATCAAAAAGGCTTTTTGCACATTTTGGATTAAGGGTCATTCTCCAAGCTGGCCACATCTGACATACTACCCATGACATCAGTCCTGGCCCTCCTGATTGTTGCAAAAGCATCACAGCCAATTGAAGAGGACCTTTAATCAGATTGGGCACAGGCAGTTCCATATACTGCTGGAAAGCCGACTTTCCTGATCTGTGCCCCGGGTAAAGCGATATTGGTCCCGGTACCATAGCGCTTTACAGTCAGAAGGGCGATTCTCGCAGTCAGTCAGGTATGACCTCCACAGCAGCGCCTATTGCGCTGCACCGTGTGAGTGGGGAGGAACACCCCCTCCCCTCTGATAATACTCATCTATGGACGAGCACTGTGAGCAAAGGGAGGGGGAATTCCTCCCCGTTCACACTGCACAGCGCGATAGGCGCTGCTGTGGAGAAGGACGTACCTGACAGACTGTCAGAAACGCCCTTCTGACTGTAAAGAGCTACGGTACTGGGACCGAAAGCTCTTTACCCGGGGCACAGATCGGGAAAGCCGACAATGCGCTGAATTCAGCACACTGTCAGCTTTCCAGCAGTATTTAGAACTGCCTGTGCCCAATCTGATGAAAGGTCCTCTTTAAGCCAAAGAATGAAATTGAGTCTTAGTCTCTATTTCGTTCTTTATTTATTTAAATAAGTTATTTATTATCTAAATAGGAGCATATTGGCGCGTGTATCACCATGTCTGTATGAATCTATCATCATGAGGTAACGCTTAAGAGAACTCTGAGAGAACTTATAACTCTCATTCAGCTCTGTCCCCTTCCTACCCAATACTACACCTCCCCCCTCCAGGTCTTTGAGGGATTGTGATGCTTCTTTGTCATTGACCTCACTTACTCTGCTTCACTATTCTGGCATTCTTATGCTTGGTTCACACATCAGTATGCCATCAGTCTTGTTTGAATTCAGTTTGACACTTTAAAACTGACTGATGCACATACTGATTGTATACTGACACCTTTATATGCTGATAGCAAAGGCTGTCTGTCCCCTAGAGGACAGATAAGGGGATTAAAAGTAGCAATTGTAAACAGAGTAGAGATAAGGACATATAATAAATATCCTTATCTCATATAATAAATGTCCTTATCTCTACTCTGTTTACAATTTTCTACTTTTAATCCCCTTATCTGTCCTGCTAGGTGCCTCAGGTAAGTAACAGGTGCTGTTAATTACACAAATTAGGGAAGCATCACATGATTTTTCAAACAGTGCCAATACTTTTGTCCACCCCCTTTTTTATGTTTGCTGTGGAATTATATCCAATTTGGCTTTTTGACAATTCTTTTTGTGGTTTTCCATTGAAGACAAATTAAATGAAGATGATAATACCAAAGAATTTATGATTGCAATCATTTTTTGGAAGAAAATGAGTATTATCTGACAGAATTGTAGGGGTGCCAATACTTTTGGCTAACACTGCATGTGATACTGTGCGCCTAGGCAATGTAACTGAGATGATGTGTTCTTTGTTGCAGGACAGATTATTTTGGAGCTGTTCATCTCTTTAGTTATATTTATCGCAATCACTTTATATAGAAACTCGGATTATTACTGGTCAAGGTAAGAGATGTTTTATTTTTTTTTATCTGATTATCTAAACTTATTCTGAACTGATCATCAGATATCTGAGACTGTGACTGATTAAAAAGTTGTAACAGCCATGTTCGCCCCCACCCATCCCCACTGATGTCACTGGGGACATCTGGGACATTATGTCTCGCTCCATCCACCAACGTCACATTGCACCACAGGCTGTCCGGGAGTTGGCAGATGCTTTAGTCCAGGTCTGGGAGGAGATCCCTCAGGAGACCAACCTCATCAGGAGCATGCCCAGAAGTTGTAGGGAGGTCATACAGGCACGTGGATGCCAGACACACTACTGAGCCTCATTTTGACATGTTTTAAGGACAATACATCAAAGTTGGATCAGCCTGTACTGTGTTTTTCCACTTTATTTTATTTTATTTTTTTTGGGAGGGGGGCTCCAAATCCAGGCCTCCATTTGTTAATAAATTTGATTTCCATTGATTATTTTTTTGTGATTTTTGTGATCATCACATTCAACTTTGTAGAAAACAAAGTATTCAATGAGAAGATTTAATTCATTCAGACCCAGGATGTGTTATTTGAGTGTTCCCTTTATTTTTTGTGTATATATATATATATATATATATATATATATATATATATATATATATGTATGTAGTAAGTTGATGGCTGGTCAGGTAATGGAGGGGGTGTACATCTCACCCAGACTACTAAGGTGGGTGAGATGAGAAAACTCCAGAAAGAATGTTTCTCAGCAGATAATTCTGTCTGCTGAGTGTTATTTCAAAGTTCCAGCTACCAGGCTGGATTTTTAGGAATGGCAGGTAGGTTTGGTAGTGGGACCTGTCATTCCACCCCCCCCCCCCCCTCCAGTCCACACTTTGGGGATGTTCCGGCAGCGACTCGGCTGTTGAGAGTCTCATCGTCAAGGAGGCTTAAGAAGTCAACTCCAGCAGCAGACCTTTGGCAGAGTTTGGCTGCAGAGCCAAAGATAGAGGTCACATTTTGGAGCTGTGTTCTGAGTGATTCAACTGGCTTTTGGATTTCTGTTATTCTAGATGAGGTAACCTATTCTATGTTTAGTTAGAGCCTAGCCGGGCAGGGATTTATTTTTGTATTGTTTCCCTTTGTTGCTGCACTACCTTTTTGTAGTACCTTTTTCATACCATCCTGATGAAGAGACCTCTATAGAGTCTCGAAAGCTCGATATGTCATCAAAAAACTTTTTAAGTTAGCCATTAAAAAAGGTATCAACTACTGAGGACTTCTCTCAAAAAATTTCTTTCATTTCATATCCACTGGCTAACACGGTACAAGGATATACCTTTTTGTGTGAAAATAAACTCTACCTTTGTTTTGGACTAAAAGAAACTGGACTTGTGTGTCTATGCCACCCCACCTAGCAACCCCAGATCCTGACAATAAATAAATATATATATAAATACATATATATATATATATATATATATATATATATATATATGTATATATAGTACAGACTAAATGTTTGGACACACCTTCTCATTCAAAGAGTTTTCTGTATTTTCATGACTATGAAAATTGTAGATTCACACTGAAGGCATCAAAACTCTGAATTAACACATGTGGAATTATATACTTAACAAAAAGGTGTGAAACAGAAAACAAAATATTCTTATATTTTTATATTCAAAGTAGCCACCTTTTGCTTTGATACCTGCTTTGCACACTCTTAGCATTCTCTTGATGAGCTATACAGTATATATATATATATATATATATATATATATATATATATATATATAATAAAAAAAGTCAAATCATTGATCATTTTACACAAAACTCCAAAAATGGGCCGGACAAAAGTATTGGCCCCCTCAGCCTAATACTTGGTAGCACAACCTTTAGACAAAATAACTGCGAACAACCGCTTCCGGTAACCGTCAATGAGTTTCTTACAATGCTCTGCTGGAATTTTAGACCATTCTTCTTTGACAAACTGCTCCAGGTCCCTGAGATGTGAAGGGGGCCTTCTCCAAACTGCCATCAAGAGATCTCTCCACAGGTGTTCTATGGGATTCAGGTCTGGACTCATTGCTGGCCACTTTAGAAGTCTCCAGTGCTTTCTCTCAAACCATTTTCTAGTGCTTTTTGAAGTGTGTTTTGGGTCATTGTCCTGCTGGAAGACCCATGACCTCTGAGGGAGACCCAGCTTTCTCACACTGGGCCCTACATTATGCTGAAAAATTTGTTGGTAGTCTTCAGACTTCATAATGCCATGCACACGGTCAAGCAGTCCAGTGCCAGAGGCAGCGAAGCAACCCCAAAACATCAGGCAACCTCCTCCATGTTTGACTGTAGGGACCGTGTTCTTTTCTTTGAAGGTCTCTTTTTTTTTTTCCCTGTAAATTCTATGTTGATGCCTTTTCCCAAAAAACTCTACTTTTGTCTCATCTGACCAGAGAACATTCTTGCAAAACGTTTTTGGCTTTCTCAGGTAAGTTTTGGCAAACTCCAGCCTTGCTTTTTTATGTCTCTACCATACAGTCCCTTTTCATTCAGACTCCGACGGATAGTACGGGTTGACACTGTTGTACCACAGGGCAGCTTGAACTTGTTTGGATGTTAGTCGAGGTTCTTTATCCACCATCCGCACAATCTTGCGTTTAAATCTCTCGTCAATTTTTCTTTTCTGTCCACATCTAGGGAGGTTAGCCACAGTGCCATGGGCTTTAAACTTCTTGATGACACGGCGCACGGTAGACACAGGAACATTCAGGTCTTTGGAGATGGACTTGTAGCCTTGAGATTGCTCATGCCTCCTCACAATTTTGCTTCTCAAGTCCTCAGACAGTTCTTTGGTCTTCTTTCTTTTTTCCATGCTCAATGTGGTACACACAAGGACACAGGACAGAGGTTGAATCAACTTTAATCCATTTCAACTGTCTGTAAGTGTGATTTAGTTATTGCCACCTACTGTTAGGTGCCTCAGGTAAGTAACAGGTGCTGTAAATTACACAAATTAGAGACGCATCACATGATTTTTCAAACAGTGCCAATACTTTTGTCCACCCCCATTTTTATGTTTGCTGTGGAATTGTATCCAATTTGGCTTTTTGACAATTCTTTTTGTGGTTTTCCATTGAAGACAAATTAAATGAAGATAATAATACCTGAGAATTTGAAGAAAATGAATATTATATGACAGAATTTCAGGGGTGCCGATACTTTTGGCCAACACCGTGTGTGTGTGTGTATATATATATATATATATATATATATATATATATATGACAAAATTGTGGGTCCCCCTTGTTTAATGAAAGAAAAACCCACAATGGTCAAAGAAATAACTTGAATCTGACAAAAGTAATAATAATTAAAAATTCTATGAAAATGAACAAACGAAAGTCAGACGTTGCTTTTCGCTTAAGCAGAATTTTTATTTTTTTTAAATAAACCTCCTGAACAGGCCTGGACAAAAATGATGGTTCCCTTAACTTAATATTTTGTTGCACAACCTTTTGAGGCAATCACTGCTATCAAACGGTTCCTGTAACTGTCAATGAGACTTCTGCACCTCTCAGCAGGTATTTTACCCCACTCCTCATGAGCAAACTTCTCCAGTTGTCTCGGGTATGAAGGGGGCCTTTTCCAGACGGCATGTTTCAGCTCCTTTCAAAGATGCTCAATAGGATTTAGGTCAGGGATCATACAAGGCCACTTCAGAATAGTCCAATGTTTTCCTCTTAACCATTCTTGGGTGTTTTTAGCTGTGTTTTGGGTCATTATCCTATTGACCTGCAACTGAGACCAAGCTTTCTGACACTGGGCAACACATTTATTTCTAGAATCCCTTGAAAGTCTTGAGATTTCATTGTACCCTGCACAGATTCAATACACCCTGTGCCAGATGCAGCAAAACAGCCCCAGAAAATAACAGAGCCTCCTCCATGTTTCACAGCCAACCTCTATATCATGGCTAAGATTTGTATCACTAAATATATTAGGATAGTAATATAATTACATTGTGATCAGACATGAGAAGCTCAGACCTTATACGACAGTATCAGCTATTCCAGTTATTACTACTGACAAACCGACTATACTATTGATATCACTGAATATAATAGTAATATAATTGTGATCAGATATGAGACGCTCAGACATTGCTCTACAGTAACAGCTAGTTCATGTATTACTGCTGACAACCAGTCTTTGCATCATGACAGTGGTCACAGTCCATTCTTCTCTACTAGTTACCGTATATACTCGAGTATAAGCTGACCCGAATATAAGCCGACCCCCCTAATTTTACCACAAAAAACTGGGAAAACTTATTGACTCGAGTATAAGCCTAGGGGGGAAATGCAGCAGCTACTGGAAAATTTCAAAAATTAAAATGGTCAGAGTTTTGGGGTGCAGTAGATGCTGGGGAAGGAGAGGGGCTGTTTTGGTTGTCTGTCTGCCCCTTCCCTGAGCTTGAGGACTGGGTTTTTTCTTCCCCCCACTTGGAATTCAGTCTGGCTGAATATAGGGTATCTGCAGTGCTTCTATTAACCCCTTCCTGACGGAACAGGAGCACTACAGATCCCCTATATTCAGTAGACCGGGCACTTTCAGACACAGGGATACCTAATGTGTATGTGTTTCACAGTCATTTTCTACTTTTGTATGTATTCTAGGAAAAGGAGTATTTTAGAACTTTTATGTTTTTAAAATCTTCTTTTTTGTTTTGTTTTGCACTATTTTATGGGAGATTCTATACATTAATATTGTGGCTGGTCATAGATCCCCCCTCCTTTTTTGCTGACTCGAGTATAAGCCGAGGGGGGCTTTTTCAGCACAAAAACTGGGCTGAAAAATTCGGCTTATACTCGAGTATATACGGTAATATTACTGTGATCTGATGTCCATAGAATATTGTGGGATTTCAGATCATCTTGCAGTCACCTACTAAAAAAGAAGCGCTTCACTACCAGTTGCAAGAGTGAAGGACTTTAGCTGTATTATATTTTACATTTTACCCAGGTTTACCATAAATTGAACAATGTTTAACAAAATTAAAAATTGCAGTTACAATATAACAATGTTTTATTTAGGCCTAGTTTTCTGTTTGCATTTACAATTATTGCCTTTTCTTCCAGTCCACTATTTCAGGACATGCGAGGTGAATGCACGCCAGGGGATGTTGCCTCCAAGGCAGCTGACATAATCTCCAGGTGAGTACCTTCCCATGGCCAGAATGATAGTGAAGCCATTCATGTCTTAGCAAGAGTACAGTATTATAATGTGGGCAAGCAGGCATTTATTCTGGGGCCTCTGCCATATGACCTGCACTATTTGTTTGTCACTAAAAATTTCCTCTTTGGTGATTGCAGCGAATTCATCTTTTGGCACAGATTATGGTTATTATATAGGTTATATATTATGGTATACCTGTATGGGTACATTATTTAGGTGCCATGCGGAACTATTACTGTACGACATTATAGTATGCTATTAGGTCCCTACACCTGTTTTGCCCAGGGCTCTTTTCTGACATTACCCAGAATCCTGAACATCTTTGTGCTCTGATTTCTCTGGTTTATTTCAGTTACTCCAGAAATCACAGAATTTTCCTGGAACTCAGTGACTTTTTCTGGTCAGCGAATCAGTCCTTGTTTAATTTGCCATATGGCACCAATGGAAGTGGTAAGCTACTGGGGTTGTGGGTGAATTCTCCAACAGCGCCTCTTTAAATAAGAATTCATTATTGTATCTGCAAAAGAGCGAAATACTAAATGAACTTGTATGAAGAGGCTTACTACTGCCAACTTTTATGAGCTATACCACCTTCCCAGCAACTCTTATTGACAACACATGTAGATGCAGATAAAGTATGGTGGCGTATCATAGGCACTATATTGTGCCATTATTTAATACATAGTATGGTGGTATTGTACACTTCTGTATCATATGGCACTGATTTACGTTCACTGTTTAGGCCAATGTTTACCTTGTATGGCTGTGGTACTGTGTACGTCATGAACATGATACTTGTATTTGTCACCACATAGTGTAGTATTTTATTATTATTTATGTGATTATTGTATGACATTATTGTGAAGGTACTATTTGGGATAATTATTTAGACATTTCTCTGGGATTTAGGATTTTTTTTTAGTATTTTTAGGTTAGTTTTAATCAAGCAGGGCGCAGATTAGATGCAATTGCACTTGCAAATACATTGGATTTCAGTTTTAATAATCTACTTTGAACATAGACATTTGCCTTCTACTGGAACATGGATATTGTAGTCTACTATGAACATAGGTAGAACATTCTTAACGTATAACAGTTGTAACTTATCAAGAATATGGATATTTGTAATATACTAGAACATATAACAGTTGTAATCCACCAGGTCTACAGAAATAATGCATGTCTTTGGGTTTAAAAGAGAGATTATAGTTATATTATAGACTAGCAGGAGAACCCGGCTTCACACGGGTATATTTCATTTTTTGTTTATGTAGTGGCCCCATAAGAATTGTCTAGTTTTGCACCGGTGCATTTTGTATGTTGTTTGTGTGTGTGTCCATAAGCGTCATCTGATCATGTGTATCTCATTTTGGATATCAGTGAAAAACCTGCGATCAGTTGTTATGCATACCTGGAGTAAATGCTGTGTGAATGTGAACTTATGTAACAGTGTCATCCACAGCGCCCTGCCCCTTTAAAGCTGACATACAGCAGTGAAGAAAAATGGCTGGGTTACTATGGAAACCTGGAGTAAAACTCTAAGGTGTGGTACTCTGTGCGGAGCTGCGTATCTAATCCTCCGGCGTTTGGTAGTGTGTGCTGAGGTGCGTAACTAATCCTCCAGCCTGTAGTACTGTGTGCAGAGGCACTTATCTAATCCTTCCTCGTGTGATACTGTGTGCTGACACGCGTATCTAATCCTGCGGTGTGTGGAACTGTGTGCAGATGCGTGTATATAATCCTCCGGCGTGTGGTACTGTGTACAGATGTGCGTATCTAATCCTCTGGCGTGTGGAACTGTGTGCAGAAGCACGTATCTAATCCTCTGGTGTGTGATACCGTGTGCTATCTAATCCTCTGATTCATGTATCTCAGTTTGGATATCAGTGTTGGATTGTGTATGTAGAGTGACCATGTGTATGGCAGTTGGAATATGAGTGAAAGATTTGCAGGTTTGTATTGGCTAATGGGGGGGTCATTGTTTTGGGAATGCTGTATCTCAGCATTCTTAACTGTAACTCAACAGTACATCCAAGCGAGTTAAGGCCTCGTCTTAAACCTTCCCGGACACCTGAAATATCTGTGTGCCAAATTTGGTGAAGATCGGTCCAGTCGTTTGGTTGGGCATAAAGAACAGACAGACAGAAATACATTTTTATAATATAGAGAGATAACTCTATATTTGGGAGGCTCTAGTACCTTGTTGGGCTTCTTCTAGTCTGGCCTTCAAATACAAAGTGTCAGATACAGTCGGCTCACTTATACTGAGACTGACACTCTCTTGATGATCTACTTATATCTTGGGAAAATTTTTCTTTGTTGTTGTTACACCATGTTCACTTGTGGGTGTTTTTATATCACTTTGTATCTATAGACCGGTTTTTAAGTTATTAATTAAAAGTTAAGTATTATTTGATTGATTTAATTACTGTATATACTCGAGTATAAGCCGAATTTTTCAGCCCAGTTTTTGGGCTGAAAAAACCCCCCTCGGCTTATACTCGAGTTAGCAAAAAAAAAAATTATTATTTTTTTTTTTTTTTTAGGAGCCACAATATCAATGTATAGAATCTCTCATAAAATAGTGCAAAAAAAAAGAAGGCTTAAAAAAAAATAAAAGTTCTAAATCCCTCCTTTCCCTAGAATACATACATACTCCTGTTCCGTCAGGAAGGGGTTAATAGGAGCACCGCAGATACCCTATATTCAGTCAG
Source organism: Leptodactylus fuscus (assembly GCF_031893055.1). Classification (NCBI taxonomy): domain Eukaryota; kingdom Metazoa; phylum Chordata; class Amphibia; order Anura; family Leptodactylidae; genus Leptodactylus; species Leptodactylus fuscus. The sequence goes on from NC_134270.1 coordinate 62,143,158, forward strand.
ACTGAATTCCAAGTGGGGAAAGAAAAAAACAGTCCTCAAGCTCAGGGAAGGGGCAGACAGACACCCCCTCCCCTTTCCCAGCATCTGCTGCACCCAAAAACTCCGACCATTTTAATTTTTGAAATTTTCCAGTAGCTGCTGCATTCCCCCCCCCCCCCCCCCCCGGCTTATACTCGAGTCAATAAGTTTTCCCAGTTTTTTTGTGGTAAAATTAGGGGCCTCGGCTTATATCCGGGTCGGCTTATACTCAATATACTCGGTATACGGTAGTTGTATCTGAGATTAATATATGATAAATCATTCAAAATTGACTTTTGATTTGGGACATTGAGACTGTTCTTGGCTGTTTTCACCTGTAGTCTTGATGGAAGATGAGATACGAATGGACATGGAGGCATAGAGGTGCTGTATGGTATTCTGAGGCACATTTGTCCACAGAAATTGGAGTTGGGCCAATAAGTTAGTGAAACTGAAGTCCTGGTTGATCTGATATACGCTTGATTGGTGATCAATCTGGTGACTGAATAAACCAAGGAAACCATTTGTGTGTGTAGTCAAAGATCAATTATTCAAATAGGAGAGTATGCCTATCCATTAGGAAGTTTCCCATAAAAAAACAATTTTATTAAATATAGTTTAAACAGCTACCCCAAGACAAAAACACCATCCACAACCAGGTGCTTAAAACCTAAATCGCACTCATGTATTGGAGATAGAAGCGATTTACAAAACCAGCTGCTAGCTAAATGAAGTCTTTTAAATAAGACCGCTACTGCTATAACCCTCAAATCTGTTTGGATTTTTATGGAGTTTGCAACAATAAGTTAATCACCAGCGGTCAAAAATTGAGTACAGCCAAAAAACCATTATTGTTTGTTTATAATTGGCTTTCAACATCAGGGCTATAGTCCACTCACTGGACCTAACTATGGCTATCGCTTGATGAACACTATAAAACTAACTAACGCGTTTCAATGCCCTCATAAGTTCCTGCAAGGGCATCTCATCAGAGGTAGGATAGGGACTAAAGAAATAGCTATCGCTCTCTCGTTGTTTCATCTATCTAGCTATTTCTACGGAGTGAATGATGTTTCAGCTTTTAATTCTTACCCCCCACTCCCCGCTGGCATTAATGTGCAGATGTGCATGAGAGCCAAAGGTTTGGTCTATTTAAGGCTATAGGACTGCCCCATACCTTCAGCGCTGGCCAATCACATTTCACTTTATGACACCAGCCTTCCACTGACATGGGAACGCACCTACGCGCATGCGTCGACCCTTAACCAATCAAGGGCGCCTATTCCTGACACCTATACTTCCGCCCACCACGTGGGTCAGAGATAAACATAAACATCACAGCAATCGATCGCAGGTAAGTATATGTCTATGCTGTACCATAAATCACCAGGCTTTAAGCTAAGGTTTTCTTCTCCACAGAAAACCGGCATCAGCATCAGCATCAACATTACCTACAGTACTACAACCTACTCAAAGCAGGTACTCCCTGATCATATTCCTTCATCTTGTGAAGTGTTTTTTCTTTTTACATAAGAGGTTAAACGCAACTCTTGATAACACTGTTTCACTGTATTATTCAGCGATATCCCTGAATTTATTCACGAGATCCCAGTCCTATACAGACATATTGTATAATCAGCACACTGGAGTCAAAATAAACACAGCCAAAACCACTTGGGAGTTAGCTTTTCCATCTATACCCGGTTGGCTACGCAAATGCGTTTGTTAAATAAACCTGGACGAAACCACACTAACGAATCCAGATAAATAAAGTGCAGTAATCTAGACCTCCTAAAATCCCACATATTAGTTACAGTGTTGGCCAAAAGTATTGGCACCCCTGCAATTCTGTCAGATAATACTCATTTTCCTCCTGAAAATGATTGCAAGCACAAACTCTTTGGTATTAATATCTTCATTTATTTTACTTGCAAAGAAAAAACACAAAAGAGAATGAAACAAAAGTATTGGCACCCTCAGCCTAATACTTGGTAGCACAACCTTTAGACAAAATAACTGCGCACAACCGCTTCCGGTAACCATCAATGAGTTTCTTACAATGCTCTGCTGGAATTTTAGACCATTCTTCTTTGGCAAACTGCTCCAGGTCCCTGAGATGTGAAGGGCGCCTTCTCCAAACTGCCATCAAGAGATCTCTCCACAGGTGTTCTATGGGATTCAGGTCTGGACTCATTGCTGCCACTTTAGAAGTCTCCAGTGCTTTCTCTCAAACCATTTTCTAGTGCTTTTTGAAGTGTGTTTTGGGTCATTGTCCTGCTGGAAGACCCATGACCTCTGAGGGAGACCCAGCTTTCTCACACTGGGCCCTACATTATGCTGAAAAATTTGTTGATAGTCTTCAGACTTCATAATGCCATGCACATGGTCAAGCAGTCCAGTGCCAGAGGCAGCAAAGCAACCCCAAAACATCATGGAACCTCCGCCATGTTTGACTGTAGGGACCGTGTTCTTTTCTTTGAAGGCCTCTCTTTTTTTTTCCTGTAAACTCTATGTTGATGATTTTTCCCAAAAAGCTCTACTTTTGTCTCATCTGACCAGAGAACATTGTTCCAAAACGTTTTTGGCTTTCTCAGGTAAGTTTTGGCAAACTCCAGCCTGGCTTTTTTTATGTCTCTGGGTAAGAAGTGGGGTCTTCCTGGGTATTGAGATGGTATGAGATTGCTCATGCCTCCTCACAATTTTGCTTTTCAAGTCCTCATACAGTTCTTTGGTCTTCTTTCTTTTCTCCATGCTCAATGTGGTACACACAAGGACACAGGACTGAGGTTGAGTCAACTTTAATCCATTTCAACTGTTTGCAAGTGTGATTTAGTTATTGCCACCACCTGTTAGGTGCCTCAAGTAAGTAACAGGTGCTGTTAATTGCACAAATTAGAGAAGCATCACATGATTTTTCAAACAGTGCCAATACTTTTGTCCACCCCCTTTTTTATGTCTGCTGTGGAATTATATCCAATTTGGCTTTTTGACAATTGTTTTTGTGGTTTTCCATTGGAGACAAATTAAATGAAGATAATAATACCAAAGAATTTGTGCTTGCAATCATTTTCTGGAAGAAAATGAGTACTATCTGACAGATCTGCAGGGGTGCCAATACTTTTGGCCAACACTGTATAGCCTGCCAAAGTTCCTAAATAAAGCAGGCATACGTTTTTTACACGTGTAAAAAATTTCATTGAAATCAATGGGAGTGTTATTTTAACATGTATATTCTATACACGTGTATTATGCTAAAATGTGCTCGCATTAACTCCATGTGCACGGGCCCTTAATAAGCATGGGCCACAAAACAGGCATAGGACGTGGACCCTACATGTGTTTGTGAAAACATATAAACATGCTGGGCGGGCATTCAGGGTGCGCCGTCTTCTTCATCCACGCCTCTTCTTCCTCCGATGTCCTCCGGTCCCGTCCTCCTCCGGCCCTCGCGAACTGACACTGATAAAAAAAAATGGCCTGGGAGCATGCGCAGTAGCCGTAGTAGAAGCCGCATGCTACTGCGCATGCGCCCAGGCCATTTTTTAATATCCGTTTCAGTTCACGAGCGCCGGAGGAGGACGGGACTGGAGGACATCGGAGGAAGAAGAGGCGTGGATGAAGAAGACATACCCTGAATGCCCGCCCAGCGTGCACGATGCGTAAGTAGATAACATTCTTTTTTAGGGTTTTATTTTAAAACTGGGGGGTAGTTTAATATAACATTTACGGTGCCTGAGTAACCTTTTTAAAGGCTATTCATGCATATGTGGGGCTCTATCAGCATGATTTTGCTGATAGAGCCCCTTTAAAGTAATCACATGTATCCCCAAATAGTACCAATAAAAAGCACAGGTTGCTCACAAAAAATAAACCCTCAACCAACTCGGCCAAACAAAAAAAAATAAAAATGTTATGTGTCTCAGAAGATGGCAATGCAAAAATAATTGATTTATGTCCCCAAGTGGGTTTCTGTTCTGCAAATTTAGTATTGCATAAAAAATAAAACAAAATGGTGTTACCATAATTGTACCGAACCGCAGAATAAAAGTAACATGTTATTTATACTATATGCTTTGCAGAAAAAAAAAGAGGTAAAAGCTATGTCAGAAGTGATGATTTTTTCTTTTTCTTTTAAATCCACTGTGACAATTGGGGGTAATTTAGCATCAAAGGTAGCGATTTTCCTGGATTCACAGAGGTGTTGGTGGCGCTGCGTGCCAAATAAACAGCAGATCAGGTAACGCAATTCAAAATAAGTGGCTTTATTCAGCTTACAACCGGAACAAAAAAAAAAAACAGCCTAGCCCACACACAGGGCACTACCTCACTTCTTGAACCCTGTCTAATCTACCAAGAGTAAGTTACTCTACTGAGGTTTCTTCTCATCAGTCTAGCTCACACTGAGCTAAACCAAGTCCTTTATGGCAGAGTTTTCCCAAACTGTGCTCCGGGGAGCACCAAGTGCTCCGCGAACCATCTACAGGTGCTCCGTGATATGGCAATAATAAATGGTTAACAATAGAGATGAGCGAACACTAAAATGTTCGAGGTTCGAAATTCGATTCGAACAGCCGCTCACTGTTCGAGTGTTCGAATGGGTTTCGAACCCCATTATAGTCTATGGGGAACATAAACTCGTTAAGGGGGAAACCCAAATTCGTGTCTGGAGGGTCACCAAGTCCACTATGACACCCCAGGAAATGATACCAACACCCTGGAATGACACTGGGACAGCAGGGGAAGCATGTCTGGGGGCATAAAAGTCACTTTATTTCATGGAAATCCCTGTCAGTTTGCGATTTTCGCAAGCTAACTTTTCCCCATAGAAATGCATTGGCCAGTGCTGATTGGCCAGAGTACGGAACTCGACCAATCAGCGCTGGCTCTGCTGGAGGAGGCGGAGTCTAAGATCGCTCCACACCAGTCTCCATTCAGGTCCGACCTTAGACTCCGCCTCCTCCGGCAGAGCCAGCGCTGATTGGCCGAAGGCTGGCCAATGCATTCCTATGCGAATGCAGAGACTTAGCAGTGCTGAGTCAGTTTTGCTCAACTACACATCTGATGCACACTCGGCACTGCTACATCAGATGTAGCAATCTGATGTAGCAGAGCCGAGGGTGCACTAGAACCCCTGTGCAAACTCAGTTCACGCTAATAGAATGCATTGGCCAGCGCTGATTGGCCAATGCATTCTATTAGCCCGATGAAGTAGAGCTGAATGTGTGTGCTAAGCACACTCATTCAGCACTGCTTCATCACGCCAATACAATGCATTAGCCAGTGCTGATTGGCCAGAGTACGGAATTCGGCCAATCAGCGCTGGCCAATGCATTCTATTAGCCCGATGAAGTAGAGCTGAATGTGTGTGCTAAGCACACACATTCAGCACTGCTTCATCACGCCAATACAATGCATTAGCCAGTGCTGATTGGCCAGAGTACGGAATTCGGCCAATCAGCGCTGGCTCTGCTGGAGGAGGCAGAGTCTAAGGTCGGACCTGAATGGAGACTGGTGTGGAGCGATCTTAGACTCCGCCTCCTCCAGCAGAGCCAGCGCTGATTGGCCGAATTCCGTACTCTGGCCAATCAGCGCTGGCCAATGCATTCTATTAGCCCGATGAAGTAGAGCTGAATGTGTGTGCTAAGCACACACATTCAGCACTGCTTCATCACGCCAATACAATGCATTAGCCAGTGCTGATTGGCCAGAGTACGGAATTCGGCCAATCAGCGCTGGCCAATGCATTCTATTAGCCCGATGAAGCAGAGCTGAATGTGTGTGCTAAGCACACACATTCAGCACTGCTTCATCACGCCAATACAATGCATTAGCCAGTGCTGATTGGCCAGAGTATGGAATTCGGCCAATCAGCGCTGGCCAATGCATTCTATTAGCCCGATGAAGCAGAGCTGAATGTGTGTGCTAAGCACACACATTCAAGCACTGCTTCATCACGCCAATACAATGCATTAGCCAGTGCTGATTGGCCAGAGTACGGAATTCGGCCAATCAGCGCTGGCCAATGCATTCTATTAGCCCGATGAAGTAGAGCTGAATGTGTGTGCTAAGCACACACATTCAGCACTGTTTCATCACGCCAATACAATGCATTAGCCAGTGCTGATTGGCCAGAGTACGGAATTCGGCCAATCAGCGCTGGCTCTGCTGGAGGAGGCGGAGTCTAAGGTCGGACCTGAATGGAGACTGGTGTGGAGCGATCTTAGACTCCGCCTCCTCCAGCAGAGCCAGCGCTGATTGGCCGAATTCCGTACTCTGGCCAATCAGCGCTGGCCAATGCATTCTATTAGCCCGATGAAGTAGAGCTGAATGTGTGTGCTAAGCACACACATTCAGCACTGCTTCATCACGCCAATACAATGCATTAGCCAGTGCTGATTGGCCAGAGTACGGAATTCGGCCAATCAGCGCTGGCCAATGCATTCTATTAGCCCGATGAAGCAGAGCTGAATGTGTGTGCTAAGCACACACATTCAGCACTGCTTCATCACGCCAATACAATGCATTAGCCAGTGCTGATTGGCCAGAGTACGGAATTCGGCCAATCAGCGCTGGCCAATGCATTCTATTAGCCCGATGAAGTAGAGCTGAATGTGTGTGCTAAGCACACACATTCAGCACTGCTTCATCACGCCAATACAATGCATTAGCCAGTGCTGATTGGCCAGAGTACGGAATTCGGCCAATCAGCGCTGGCCAATGCATTCTATTAGCCCGATGAAGTAGAGCTGAATGTGTGTGCTAAGCACACACATTCAGCACTGCTTCATCACGTCAATACAATGCATTAGCCAGTGCTGATTGGCCAGAGTACGGAATTCGGCCAATCAGCGCTGGCTCTGCTGGAGGAGGCGGAGTCTAAGATCGCTCCACACCAGTCTCCATTCAGGTCCGACCTTAGACTCCGCCTCCTCCAGCAGAGCCAGCGCTGATTGGCCGAATTCCGTACTCTGGCCAATCAGCACTGGCTAATGCATTGTATTGGCGTGATGAAGCAGTGCTGAATGTGTGTGCTTAGCACACACATTCAGCTCTACTTCATCGGGCTAATAGAATGCATTGGCCAGCGCTGATTGGCCAGAGTACGGAATTCGGCCAATCAGCGCTGGCTCTGCTGGAGGAGGCGGAGTCTAAGATCGCTCCACACCAGTCTCCATTCAGGTCCGACCTTAGACTCCGCCTCCTCCAGCAGAGCCAGCGCTGATTGGCCAGAGTACGGAATTCGGCCAATCAGCACTGGCTAATGCATTGTATTGGCGTGATGAAGCAGTGCTGAATGTGTGTGCTTAGCACACACATTCAGCTCTACTTCATCGGGCTAATAGAATGCATTGGCCAGCGCTGATTGGCCGAATTCCGTACTCTGGCCAATCAGCACTGGCTAATGCATTGTATTGGCGTGATGAAGCAGTGCTGAATGTGTGTGCTTAGCACACACATTCAGCTCTACTTCATCGGGCTAATAGAATGCATTGGCCAGCGCTGATTGGCCGAATTCCGTACTCTGGCCAATCAGCACTGGCTAATGCATTGTATTGGCGTGATGAAGCAGTGCTGAATGAGTGTGCTTAGCACACACATTCAGCTCTACTTCATCGGGCTAATAGAATGCATTGGCCAATCAGCGCTGGCCAATGCATTCTATTAGCGTGAACTGAGTTTGCACAGGGGTTCTAGTGCACCCTCGGCTCTGCTACATCAGATTGCTACATCTGATGTAGCAGTGCCGAGTGTGCATCAGATGTGTAGTTGAGCAAAACTGACTCAGCACTGCTAAGTCTCTGCATTCGCATAGGAATGCATTGGCCAGCCTTCGGCCAATCAGCGCTGGCTCTGCCGGAGGAGGCGGAGTCTAAGGTCGGACCTGAATGGAGACTGGTGTGGAGCGATCTTAGACTCCGCCTCCTCCAGCAGAGCTAGCGCTGATTGGTTAGTTCCGTACTCTGGCCAATCAGCGCTGGCCAATGCATTCTATTAGCCCGATGAAGTAGAGCTGAATGTGTGTGCTTAGCACACACATTCAGCTCTACTTCATCAGGCTAATAGAATACATTGGCCAATCAGCGCTGGCCAATGCATTCTATTAGCTTGATGAAGCAGAGTGTGCACAAGGGTTCAAGCGCACCCTCGGCTCTGATGTAGCAGAGCTGAGGGTGCACAAGGGTTCAAGTGCACCCTCGGCTCTCCTACATCAGAGCCGAGGGTGCGCTTGAACCCTTGTGCAGCCTCGGCTCTGCTACATCAGAGCCGAGGGTGCGCTTGAACCCTTGTGCACACTCTGCTTCATCAAGCTAATAGAATGCATTGGCCAGCACTGATTGGCCAGAGTACGGAATTCGGCCAATCAGCGCTGGCCAATGCATCCCTATGGGAAAAAGTTTATCTCACAAAAATCACAATTACACACCCGATAGAGCCCCAAAAAGTTATTTTTAATAACATTCCCCCCTAAATAAAGGTTATCCCTAGCTATCCCTGCCTGTACAGCTATCCCTGTCTCATAGTCACAAAGTTCACATTCTCATATGACCCGGATTTGAAATCCACTATTCGTCTAAAATGGAGGTCACCTGATTTCGGCAGCCAATGACTTTTTCCAATTTTTTTCAATGCCCCCGGTGTCGTAGTTCCTGTCCCACCTCCCCTGCGCTGTTATTGGTGCAAAAAAGGCGCCAGGGAAGGTGGGAGGGGAATCGAATTTTGGCGCACTTTACCACGCGGTGTTCGATTCGATTCGAACATAGCGAACACCCTGATATCCGATCGAACATGTGTTCGATAGAACACTGTTCGCTCATCTCTAGTTAACAATAAAAAATAGATATATGTGAAGGATTTCAAAATTAAAATACTGGTTCACATGCACTCCTAATATTCTACCGGTGCGGCACTATGGTCTGTTCAGTGATATATACGAGGCCGGATTAACGCTTCACGGTCTAATGGCACTTCCAAACTGGTTTTAGACCGCCCTTTCTGACTTAATATGCCAGTCTCGTATATTTGCCGAACAAACTGTACCTACGGATGGAAGTGCTTTAGTCATCTTTCACACTTGTATTGTACAGTCACTCGATCCTTGCTGTGTCAGTTTAGTTTGCATGGCACTTGCAGTTATTCGCCACTTGTTGTTCGAAAAACATTCCTAATTTGGTTGTTCAGCAATGGATTACTGGTTAAAGGGTGCATTCACACTACGGATATGCTGACTGATTCTGAACGTTAAAACATGTTCAGAATCAGCGCATATAAAGCAGTTCCCATTCATTTCAATGGGAGCCGACATACGAGCGCTCCCCATTGAAATGAATGGGCTGCTTTTTTCTCTACGAGCGCTCCCATTGAATAGGAAGCGCTCGCGTGTACGGCTCGCCGTGTGAAGGGGCCCAGCGCTCTGCTCATTCCGAGCCGTACACGCAAGCACTTCCCATTCACTTCAATGGGAACGCTCGTAGAGAAAAAACAGCCCATTCATTTCAATGGGGAGCGCTCGTATGCCGGCTCCCATTGAAATGAATGGGATGTGCTTTATACGCGCTGATTCTGAATGTGTTTTAACGTTCAGAATCAGTCAGCGTATCCATAGTGTGAATACACCTAAAGACTGGATCCTTCAGAAAACCAGTTAATACCACTGAAACAGAGCCTCCAGTAGGAGCAGCGGCTTCAACATCCAACAGGTATGTTCTAATATTATGTTAAAAAGTCAGGGGCAACACGGTGGCTCAGTGGTTAGCATTGCAGCACTAGAGTCCAGGGTTCGATTCCCACCAGGAATAAAATCTGCAAGGGGTTTGTATTTTCTCCCCCGTTTCTGTGGATTTCCTCCCATTGTACAAAGACATACTGCTAGAAAAAAAAAGTGCATTGTGATCCCTATATGGAGTTCACAATCTACATTTAAAAAATACATATATATTATATTAAAAAGTTAGACTATGGATATTTTGATTATCCAGAACCATATTTGGGTGATACGACTTTTCAATTGCAGTGTTGAAGAGATTACTGATGCTGAAATAATTCAACAGGCTGAAGAGTTTGTGGAAGAGTTAGTGACGCCAAATGCGCCAGAAGTGTTCAATGAACGAAAATGTAATATCTAATATCAATCCGCTAGAAATCCCCCCCCCCCCCCGCATCGTTAATATTGTGTGTTATCTTTGGCATCTATGTAGGTTTTAGGTAAAATATGTTAAGTGCTCCCTACAGAATTTCTGTCCAGAACAGTGCTCCTCGACTCAAAAAGTTTGGGAAATGCTGCTTTATGGAATCCAATCCTCTTGGGACAGACCTCTTGTCTGTCTCCAACTGGTCCACAGTGCACCTGCTCCTGCAGGTCACCAGCATCACTCTCCTGCTGTGCGCACTCCCTCTGGAGTTGAGCCCCTTTCCCAGGTATGGTTGTGGTCAGTCCTTTTTAACCCTGTTTTTGGTAGCTCTACAGCGCCCTCTAGGTTCACACCCTCACACCACCAAGAAAGAGTTAATAAAATTTAGTCAATAAGTTACAGGCACCCCAAAATGGTGTTATTACAAAATCCATTTCATAGCGCAAAAAACAAGCCTTCATATGGTTACATCGAAAAAAAATAAGAAAAATATAGCTTGTTCAGTGTGAGGATACCACCCCCCCCAAAAATATAACTGACTGCGGCAGAAAGAGCACGCACAAGCTGTGCGAGCGTATATCAGGGTACATGTCAGATCGAGGGTCTATTCACATGGAGGAAAATGGTGAGGAATTTGGTGTGGAATTTCAGCGCTGAAAAAAAAAGCCTCCAATTGATTTCAATGGGTTCTGTTAGCTTTTTTTTTTTTTCCAATAGTGGAAATTCCGCTACTTGAAAAAAAAGCTAGCAGCAACCATTGAAGTCAATGGGAGGCTTTTTTTTCAGTGCTGAAAATTCAGCACCAAATAAAGCGCGATTTTCCTCCATGTGAATAGACCCTTAGGCTAAGGTCTCACTGGGTGTTTTGGACTGGAACCTGAGGCGGCCTCCTGGTAGCCATGACGGGTAGCCTCTCCGGATTAGGCCCAATGAATGGTTGGGAGGAGGGAGTATCTTCAGGCCGAATCGCGAAGAGTAACGGTCTTAAGAATGAGCATCTCGCTTCTTTTTCTGGGAGCCGGAACAAAGCTAGGTGCGATGTGTTGGGCACTGAAATGGCGTATCTTTGGCAAAATTGCATTTTTCATTATCAACTGCGCATTCATCTGTGGATATTAAATTAATGCAACACTAATGAGCTAAAATTGCTCACCAGGCTACTTGATAAATACCTTCAGTGGTGTAGTTTTCAGAATGGGGTCGTATGTCTGCGAATTACACTTAACGCTAGGTTCACACCTGCGTTCAGGGTCTCCGTTCTATGGTTTCCGTCTTCTGCATGCCAGAAGACGGAAACCATAGACCGGGTCCGAGCGTGAGTGGCGGTGAGCGTTTTAGGCTCTCCGCCGCGAAACCGTTTTTTTTAAATCCAGACACAGAGTACTGCATGTCCGACTCTGTGTCTGGATTATAAAACCTGGTTTCGCGGCGGAGAGCCTAAAACGCTCACCGCCACTCAGGGCCGGACAGCTTTCTCACCCATTCAAATGAATGGGTGAGAAAGAATCCTGCAGGTTTCCGTCTCCTGCTCTGTTTTATGCAGGAAACGGAAACCTGAAGTACGGAGTGCCGGCGCAGATGTGAACGAGCCGTTACTGGCAATTCGGGGCTTTGCAAAAGTGGTATGAAGTTCCCTTCCTTATCTTCCCTTGCCTATACCATCCTTCTCCCGCCCTCTTACACCTACCATGGCCGGACCTTCCTGGAGACTTCCCTGGTGGTCCGGTGATGTGTGTGTGTTTTTTTTTTTTTTTTTTTCTGTTTGGTATGTACTACTCATACTAGTGTTTCTTCTTTTTTTGTGTGTGTGTGTGTCTCTGTGTTTTTGGTCGATTTTAGACCCTGTTGTGTTATTAAAATTTTCATTAAAAATTTCAATTGAAAAAAAAAAAGTGGCATGACGTCCAAAAACCAAATGTGCTCCAAAAACCAACATAGTGTTCCTTCCTATATATTTTCATTCATTTTGTGTAGACATTCTTGGCTTTGGCTTAAAAAACTGCTACAAAATAAGTTGTATATCCGCAGCGTAGGGTCTCGCCTAAATTACGATTAAAAGATGATGCCGATATATAACAGAGATATGGTAGATAATTTTTTTAAATGTATTTGGGTGATATGACTCTCACTGTCTGAAAAGCAGAGCATTCCGCATTTTGAAAGTTGCTATTTTTTCCAAATTTCCATCAAACTTCCTATTTTTTTAATAAATAAATACAAAAATATTAATCAATGTTTACCACTAACATGAAGTACAATGTGTCACGAAAAATCTGAAAATCACTTGTTAAAGCATCTCAAAGTTATTGCCATGTAAAGTGAGACTTGTCAGTTTTGAAAAACAAGGCCTGACCCTCTATGCACTTTTGGGCTGTGTCCTTAAGGGGTTAATTCTCTAAATATCTTTGTACTTGGTTCTTGTCACAGTTTACATATATTGATTTTGCTATTCCTTTATGTAGAGGACCTGATCATGCAGACGCTGGCGCTCACCAGTCATTATGACATACCCCAGGAAATTGACAGGTAATGACCGGTGATGCTGATGAGCCTTTCCTATACAATGCTGTGGAATATGTTGTGGCTATATACGTAACAGGATACAAATACATCTACACAGTGTTGGACTGAGGTTCATTGGATCAAATAAAATTATTTTGGAGGTTCCTAAAACCCTATAAAATAGACCATAATTCCCTACAAATTTCTCTTCCTTCTGATGCACCATTATTGTGCTTTATATCAGGTGTGTCATGGATTCAGTAGGTGCTGCTTCGGCTCTGGGAATGTTAAATGTGCGGCCTGCAGGCTCCGTCTGCTACTCTGACACAGCTAACACACCTGGAGCTTCTGCATTTTCGGGTATTGCATTGTTGAAGTTCGTGCTAACCATGTCTCTGCTCTATCCTGTATGCAGCAGGTGGTGTCTCTATCAGTCACAGGAGGCAGCGCCACCTACTGGATCTATAGCATACCAGACAGCACCTGGTGATACCCACTGATACACTTGTGAGCATAATACAACTTGTAAGCCATGTGCTGCGTATTATTTAGTCTTGGCTGCCCCCTAGTGATTGCTCTGAGAATTCATCATCTTACAATATTCATCTCCTGCACCTGCAAAAGTCCTATATATGGCATATATACAATATATACATATACATATATACAATACACCAGTGGCGTAACTACCGCCATAGCAGCGGAGGTAGCTGCCACAGGGCCCGGGACATTAGGGGACTGGTGACAGCTGCTACCGCTGCTATCATTTCGGACCCCCGAGTATAATGATTGGCGGACCGAGAGAGGTAAGAAGCATAAAAAACATGTTACATACCTCTCCACGATCCTGCCAGGCCTCCTTCCTGACGTCCTTTCTGACGTCTCTGACGTCACATGAACCCGGCCTGCCTCCCGGGTCATGTGACGTCCGACGTCATTGTACAAGGACAGCAGCAGAGAAGGCAGCGGAGAAGACCGCGTAGGAGCCGGGGGACAGGTAAGTAACAGTAGTTTTTTATGTTTTTATTCCCCCGGATCTGAAAAGACCCCAGAGTATAATAATTGTTTATGGGTGTCCACAGTGGGAGATAATACTGTGTGCAGGGGCAACTATGGGCGATAATACTGTGTGCAGGGGCCACTAAGGGGGATAATACTGTTTGCAGGGGCCACTATTGGGGATAATACTGTGTGCAGGGGCCACTATGGGGGATAATACTGTGTGCAGGGGCAACTATGGGGGATAATACTGTGTGCAGGGGCCACTATGGGGGATAATACTGTGTGCAGGGGCCACTAAGGGGGATAATACTGTTTGCAGGGGCCACTATTGGGGATAATACTGTGTGCAGGGGCCACTATGAGGGATAATACTGTGTGCAGGGGCCACTAAGGGGGATAATACTGTTTGCAGGGGCCACTATGGGGGATAATACTGTGTGCAGGGGCCACTATGGGGGATAATACTGTGTGCAGGGGCCACTATGGGGGATAATACTGTGTGCAGAGGCCACTATGGGGGATAATACTGTGTGCAGGGGCCACTATGGGGGATAATAGAACACGCAGAAATGTGTAGGAGGGGGTCGGTCGAGGTCTTCGGCGTTGGTCGGGGGGGCCCATGCCAAAAGTTCGGTCAGGGGGGGCCCCGCTATTCCTAGTTACGCCACTGCAATACACAATATTTTTATACAGATTGACCCCAGTGGTGTAACTACCAGGGTAGCAGCTGCCACAGGGCTCGGCAACAGGCACTACCGCTGCGTTTTTTTTAAATAGGCAGCTACCAGCTGGACTTACTCCAGCTGGTAATGGGCCCTACTTACTTACCGATAGTAATGGGCCCTACTTACCAATCCCAGCCCCTGCTAGCAGGGGCTGGGATCAGTAAGTGACACCGCGGACCCCCAAGTATAATGATCGGAGGCCCGGAAGAGGTAACGGAACATAAAAAACTGTGTTACTTACCTCTCTGCGCTCCGGGCATGCTTGGGTCCTACTTGCATGATGTCACATGCAACGCAGGCCCGCCAGTCACATGACGTCCCGGCCATCATTGAAGATGTCCGACCATACCGGAAAATGCAGCAGAGTCGGGAGATAGGCAAGTAACAGTTTTTTTGTTTTTCTGAAAAGACCCCAGTGTATAATAATTGTTTATGGGTGCCCACAATGGAGCATAATGCTGTGTGTAAGGGCCACTATGGGGAATAATGCTGTGTGCAGGGGCCACTATGGGGCATAATACTGTGTACAGGGGCCACTATGGGGCATAATACTGTGTGCAGGGGCCACTATGGGGCATAATACTGTGTGCAGGGGCCACTATGGGGCATTATAGTGTGTGCAGAAATGCAGTGGGGGGGAGTAGTGGTCAGTTGGTTGAGATCTTTGGTGTCGGTCGGGGGCCCCCATGTCAAAAGTTCGCTACGGGGCCCCGCCATTCCTAGTTACGCCACTGATTGACCCGGTCTCTAAAATGGAATCCCTTAGGTCACAGTATATATCCAAATTCATAGAAAATTATTACATTGTGATCTGATCATCCACATTCATGTCTATAGCCATATACATTTATGTCTGCATTCAGCTTGCAGTGTCGGCGCTGTGTGGTGGTTGGTAATGGATATCGCATGCTAAACAGTTCATTGGGAGAGATCATCGATAAATATGACGTGGTCATCAGGTGAGCAGATATTCCTATAGGGAGTCTCTAGTCTAGTTATCGCTATATTGTTATAGGTTGGTTGTTTTGTACACTTGAATTTATCGTGGCAAAAACTGATACTGTAAATTTAAAACGTAACTTTTACTAGTTTGTACTAAAATATAAACGTCAGGACTTATATATGAAAGTGCAGAAAGGTAATTTAAAATAACACACACTATCACCATATGTGAATGCTGACAATGCAGCAGCTTCTAGATACTAACAGTGTCTCCTTAAAGATGTTCAGGGCAATTCAATGCTTTAACTGTCCTTAAGACACTGTGTCCAATAAAGCAGCTACAAAATAGGGTTATGAGAAATACAATTGTAGCTCTACCAAGCTCTTCCTCCTAGCTGTTGCAGACTAGAGATTAAACTATCCGCATATAACATCCCTAGCAGAGTATGGACTGATGCGTAATAGGTATAGCCATAGTAAGCTCATCCTGTGTCTATTTGTCATCTATCTCAACCTGACATAGTGATCTGGCCCTAGTATAAACCAATGCATCACCTATATCGCCCATATAGTCTGCAGGGGTACATATAGAGCACACTGAGGATACTGAGCTTGTACAGATATAGAGGGAGACGATGTTATTGTCCTCACACAGACCTCCCTTTCTTGTAAATAGTCTCAACACGTTTCACCTATTGCTAAGTTCATCAGGAGACAATAATCCTAGTGCCCTACACAGATAGTTGCGGTTAAAACCGCCGT
The DNA here is from genome assembly GCF_031893055.1 of Leptodactylus fuscus. Taxonomy (NCBI): domain Eukaryota; kingdom Metazoa; phylum Chordata; class Amphibia; order Anura; family Leptodactylidae; genus Leptodactylus; species Leptodactylus fuscus. Next base: position 62,159,239 of record NC_134270.1, read on the forward strand.
TCCTGTGGACCTGATGGTGGTTCACAGTACTAGTAACTTACTAGTACTAGTCAGTCTTACTACAACCCTGGCAGCCTGCACCTGCCTCTGCAAGGTAACTGAACTCCTGCAGTGGACCAGAAACTGGACCTGCAGACATCTTAGACTCTCTGCTAATACATGGAAAGGTGTCATCCAGCTACAAGCCACTGTGCCATAGCTCACTGCTACAGGACAAGTGAACCAGCAGATGCCTGTTACAATAAAGTAGTGAGTACTTCTACTGATCCTGGCCTGGACATTGCCTTCCTTGTAGCCTGGGCACAAGCTCCTGGTTGGAGGGGAGCACTGACACAAAAACACCATCACAGCCCAGGGCCCTGCGGGTGTCTCAATACTCCAACTGGCATCACATCTAACTGACTCTGCCTATTACCCTGTGCACCTCTCCTGAGAGTTCTGGTGCCTATAAGGTCACCGTGACAATCCAGCTTCCGGCACATTCTCCGGGGATGGTCACAATTGTATTTATGATGTCTGTTTCCTTGTCTTCACAGGTTGAACAATGCTCCAGTCCATAAGTATGAGAAAGATGTGGGCACTAAGACCACACTACGCTTGTTTTACCCAGAATCTGCACACTTCAACCTGATGATGGATAATAATCCAGAAACTCTGATGGTGCTGGTGCCCTTCAAGAATCTAGATGTAATGTGGCTGAAAACAATCCTAAATAATGAGAAGAGGGTGAGTTATGGTACCTAAGAGCCCTGTTAAGGCCCCATAACTGACCTGCTACATGAGTGCTTAGTAGATACTAAATGGACTAAGTGGGTAACACCAAAGCATATACTATCTTCACTAACTGAACACATCATGAGAATTGATCCTCTCATGTTATGGCCAAGCTGTGTGTAGGGGGGATGGGAAGCAGGGTTGTAAAAAATTTAGCACTCAAATATACAGAGCAGAATAGTTGTAAAACGCACCATGTACATTTGGACCAATATTACCACCTCATCCCTCATAACTGTATCCGTAGATAATTCCCTCTGGAATATAAGTCACCATCAGTAACAAAGGGGGTTGACTGGGATGTCTAAAGTTTACCAGTGGAATTGTTTCTAGGGGTCCACCACAGGACTCCTGCAGATCAGTTGTACCAACACAGAGTGACTACAGGTAATAACATGCTGGGATTCATGTTGCTCACCCGACATATGATGTACACCACTGCATTACCTAATCCATACCTTCCAACTGTCCTGAATTCATCTGTCCGCTCCCTGCTTCATCACAGTGTAACCCCTGTTTGCAGTTCAAGGCAACGAGGGGTTAGCAGTTTGCAAACATTATGCATGCAGCATGAAAGCAATTGTGTTTGTTTATCAAATCCTTGGAGGATGGGAGGAGCTGCTTGGCAGGGCAGACAATGTGCTCATGCAGTCTGCAGGAGAGAGGGATCACAGGTGGATGCAAGAGGAAGATCTCCTGAGCTCCCAGAGACTGGAAGCAAAAGAAAAGAGGATTTAATTCCTTCAGAGAAAAGGTCACCAACTCCACAGGGCAATTTGCTGAATAGACTGGGTATTCATACCCTCCACAACGGACGGAGGCGCCTCCCTGCTACACCGGAACGTTCTTCCAGACTTAACCCTTTGGCAGCCTGTTGGACAGGACGGCGTTAAAGGGGTATTCCCACGTTGCATACTCACCAGTCTTCGTTGCTGTGAAATCTTCTGTCTTCCTGCTTTGTTACGTCATTGGTGGGCGGGGTTACATATGCAAAGCCAGCGGCGAGATGCCGCTGGCCCTGCGTGCACGCTCACAATGCGAATACAGACCCGGCATCCGCTGTAATAGAGAGGCAGATGCCGGGTAGTGTAGACGCTGGCACAGATGCCTGCAACATCACTATGCTCCTGCCCTGCATGAAGCCAGCAGCGGCAGGAGCTCCTGTTATTCGGCTCCTCCGCCCCCCCCCCTCTGGAATAGCAGCATCGCTCCTGCCGCTGCTGGCTTCATGCAGGGCAGAGAGCATAGCGATATTGCAGGCATCTGTGCCGGCGTCTACACTCTCCAGCATCCGCTGTAATAGAGAGGCGGATGCCGGGGAGTGTAGACGCCAGCACAGTCTGTATTGGCGGTCCCTTCCCCCCAAAGGGTAAACTGTCCCCCCCCCCCCTGCAGGCTCGCTCCCGTGTACTTAGCCCCTCCCCCCTCAGGGCAGCAGATACATCACTTGACTTATGAGTCAAGGAATGTGTAAAAAAAAAAAATGAATAAAGTAATATAGTGGACAAACAAAGCAGTTTTGCTGAAGCAATGTATTTAGGAAAAGTCTTACATCCACATTATCAAGCAGTATAGATAGGATCCTTGTGATGGGACAACCCCTTTAACCCCTCTGGGACTGTAAGTGTACCTACCACCAGCATTCTTATTTAGACTGCATCCTATGATCCAGGAGTAAATTGTTCTTGCAAATCGTTTTTGAAATAGCACCAGCGCAGCCACTTGGAAAGTAAAAAACTCCTCTTTATTGTGTCCACAATTGTGAAACTTCACACGCAGGTTACAAACTTCCATCTTTACTATGGGCAAGAGGAGTTGGAGTGCCAAGTTTTGAGCATGCGTGATTTTCAAGATCATGCGCAACATGAAATAGGATGTTAGTTGAGTCCATCTGTAGTAAGGGCGAACACGTTAGGGGAGTGTCCGATTGCATCTAGGAATTGGAGATTGAGGTAAGACCGACAATACCTTATATGATATCTTTATGCAATGGACTCCTCTGATGATAAGTTTTTTTGCCATTTTTTCACCTAGCTGTTTTTATTATTTTTTGTTGTGGATTGTTTATTCATACTTTGTCTATGTATGATGTTTTCTGTGCGTCTTGTGTTTTTATATATTGTTGCTCTTATGGGGAGCTGCAGAGATGTTAACACCTGCAATCGATTAGCAATTGTGACGCATCGATTGCAACTCCACATAAGCAAATGTGAGAGTCTTTTTTCAACCAGACTTTGAGAAAGGAAGCTATTTTATCCGAAACGCGTCAGTCTGGCGCAGTTTCCATGTTTGTAACCTGCGTGTGAAGTTTCACAATTGTGGACACAATAAAGAGGAGTTTTTTACTTTCCAAGTGGCTGCGCTGGTGCTATTTCAAAAACGATTTGCATGCTATACAGCTCCGAGCCGAGGGAGACAGTTCCGTGCGACGGCCTTTTATGCAGGAAAGTGAAGGTGGTGTAAGGATATCGTGGAATATTGGACATTGCTACCGGTAGCTGAGTATTCCTTTCCCCTTTTTTCCCTTATTGATTTCTTTGTAAATTGTTCTTGGCTAGTATAACTGTTTAAGCTGGAGCACTGCAGAAGGCGTAAAAGAGACTTGATGCATACAGGCACCTGCTGTGCTGCCATGTCCTATTGTAAGGGATAGAGCCTGCTGCTGATAGATGATTGTAGACATTACTGGATTTTCTGCAGTGTACTAAATCTTCTGCACTAAGGAATATTACCCTGCTAGGAATTAAAGGAGCATTGTTCATTACTGACATATTTCATGTGCACCAACGAACAAAGATTCTTTCCAGAACCGCGGCAACAGGCCTTGTATTAAGACTGAGCTTTGTGATTGTTATGCATGGTCCTAGGGCTTTGCCATATAGACCTGCCATTTTCTAGATAGGTTTATTGTTTAAAGTACCACCTCTTACTGATGCTGTGAATGTTATTGCATATTGTACTTCACCATTACTTTTATTAAGTTCCATATAAAAGTTTCTTTGTTTATACCACAATCCTCTCTAGCGTGTTGTTGTGGGCGGGGCTTTTTCCTTGTCAAGCCTTGGGCAGAGATCTGAAGAAAGGTACTGTCCACCTGGAAGCACCAGAATATCACCAACAAGGGTGGAGGCACTGTGCTAAGCAAGGTAGAACGGCAACTCATACTTACCCGAATGCCCCGCTACCCGGGGGTGTGGCCAAAAGGGGGCGATACATTGGAGGCACTGCTTATATTCGAAAAACCAACAAACCCCTATACAGTTGCAATGGAGAACTTAGCTGAGAGAGATGTGGCTGAATGGTGTAAGGAGATGGATATTCCTGCAGAATGTAGTTTCGCAGTGACTGGAGAGTTTCATGACACCCTGGGTGATGAGATCATACAAATGGTGAGCACACTTCACGGAGTAAATCGTCCTAAGGTGGTGGACCGGAAGAATGTAACTTCTCAGAAAATGATTTTGGCTTTAATAATGACAGATAAAGCCCTAGATAGAGACTGTACACCGATTATTCTGGTTGTACCACGAGAGCAAGGTCGGCGGTGGAGAATCACCTGGCCTTTGAGGTCTGAAGTGGGAGTGTGCCAAGACGTAGAATCTGAACAGGGGGAGTCCAGTCCTGTCCCTTTTCATAATCCTACAAGCACTCAGTCTGATGGAGCCGTAGACACTACTTCTACTCTACGTATTGCCATAGGAAAGTTGGTCGACCAGATTGGGAAGGTGCATCCTGAAGGAAGTTATCGTCGGTTGAGAATCTTCTCAGGCACCATCCCAGTACCCTCTGGAGAAGATCGGTACGAAACCTGGAGAGATGTCACCATGCAATGCCTGGAAGAATGGCAATGCTCGGATGGAGTGAAGAGGCAGCAAATTGTGGAGAGTCTCAAAGGTCCCGCTATGGAAGTGGTGCAGGCCGCTTGGAGAGGAAAGCCGCAGGCTACTTATCAGGACTACATGGAGGCCCTTGAAGATGCATTTGGGTCGCCTGAAGACGCCACTGACCTCTTATTCAAACTTCGTACCACGTACCAAGAAGCTGATAAGAAACTGACTATCTCTACAGATTGGATAAACTTGTGCACTGCGTAGTGGCGAAAGGAGGACTTAGCCCTAATGAAGTGGATCAATGTCGTCTGAATCAGGTGTTGCGAGGCGCATTGAATCATAACCCTATCGCTCAGCGGTTGAGGTGTAGCAACAAGGACAAGATTCCACTGCCATTTCATCAGTTGCTTAAGGAGGTGAGGCAGGAAGAAGCTACCCTGGCGGCCCGGGAACAAATCCCTGCGAGAATCGCCACAGTGGCCATACGCACCGAGTTTAATAGCAGAGAAGAGGGGTTGTTGAAAATTATTGAGAAACAGGGGGAGAAAATTGCCCAACTTATCAAGATGACTGAAGCTCTTATAGTTCAGAAGCAGCAAGCAGCCACAAGTGGCTTAGAGGAGAAGAAAGATCCTATCCGATCACCAACCTGCTTTAAGTGTGGGGAACTTGGACATCTACTGTATATAAGCAGTGTCCGAAGAGATGGGGCCCCAAGAAGCCTGATTCCTCTTCCGGGTCAGAAGCGTGCGGGAAACGGGGCCGGTAGAAGACCACACCAGCCCCCCAGAGACCGCCAGGACAAGGGAGGATGCTGCCCCTCAGCAAACTTTCACAGTACGACTTCCTGGGGGCTTAGTGGGATCTGCCCCTCAGGTGTCTGCCTACATCAATGAGCAGCCTTGTAATGTCTTATTGGATAGTGGATCACAAGTGTCAGTTCTTTTCGAAGATTGGTACAAGAAGTATTTACCAAATGTCCCTCTACAACCACTTACGGGACTAGTCGTCTGGGGACTGAGTGATCGGAGTTACCCTTACAAAGGATATGTGTCCGTTACACTACGGTTCTCAAAGGGTGTTGCTCTAATTGAAAAATAAGTCCCCATCTTGGCTTTGATGTGTTCGAAGACAGATGCTGGTCCTGTATCCACACCTCTGATAGTGGGAACTAATGCTAATATCTTCCTCAAGCTAGCCCAATGGTGCAAAGAAGTTGGGGGAGTTGTCCCTGGACAAGTGCTGTTTCTGCCAGAAATCCGTCAAATTCGTGGGACATATTGTCAGTCGGGATGGGATTGCCACCGACCCTGCTAAAGTGGAAGCTGTTGTGAATTGGCCGAGGCCCACCAAGCTAGCTGAACTCTGGTCCTTTCTCGGATTCTGCAACTACTACCGCAGATTTGTGCCACAGTTCTCTAAGATCGCTAGACCGTTGACAAATCTTACCTGGGTCAGCTCCACACAAGAAACCTCCAAACCAGACTTACTTCAAGGCTAATGAACCCTTTGGAGAAAGGTGGACAGAACAGTGTGAAGAGGCGTTTGAGAAACTGAAGTCTTGTCTAACTCAGGCCCCGGTGTTGGCTTATGCAGATCCTAACAAGCCCTACGTACTGCATGTCGATGCTTCATTTGAAGGACTAGGGGCTGTGTTGTATCAGGAGCATGAGGACTCTCTACGACCCGTTTACTATGTCAGCCGGGGATTGACCCGCAGTGAGCATAACTATCCAGCACACAAACTTGAGTTTCTGGCTTGGTTGCCTGTTGCCCCCCTTGCAACCACGATCATTACGCCACTGGATGTGATGACATAATTCACATGATGTCTGCAGCTTGCTGAACACTTCTGGAGCTAGCAGCAGGAGAGCAATGAGAGATGAGTAGCTGGGAATGTCCTCCTACAGCTAAAGGCCACTGATCAGTAGGGGACTGACACATGGCCCCATCAGTTGTACAGAGCCACTTCCAATACAGAAACTAATGTAGAAAGCTCCATCCACACTAGGTGCCATCAGATACAGTGAAGATGCCCAGCCCCTGTATAGTGGAAGGAGCTTTCTGCTTTCAGGCCTGTATTGTGTTCAAGATGGGCACTGGAAATGGCTCCGTACAGCTGATTAGCATGTGGCAGGAAGCCTGTGGCTTATTCCTCTACCAGTAATAAAACCAGGTCAGCGGCACTACTTATTCCCAGTTCTGTGATCCAGTTTTAGCAACTGGATTGGCAGGACTGGAGAGAACCTTGCTGCATATCACTCCTGCTCGCTACCTCTCCTCTTCCCTCTTCAGCCTTCAATGGGCCCTGTGTGCCACACATCAGGTTGAGATGATGTAATGTGCTGCACATAGGGGCTCCCTAGAGGCTGAAGAGGAGAAGTTGTGAGTAGGAGTGGGGAGAGGTAAGTGAATTGCGGCCATTACCAGACCTCCACTGCCTATTAAAAAAGCAGTGCGACACTGGTAGGATCCCCTAAAGGCAAGGGGCCCATTGGGGAATTTACCGGTACCCTGATGGGCCAGTCTGAGCCAGATTGTAGTGCATCAATGATAACATATGCAAGTCTGTGGAAGATCAGGAAACAACATGTGATGGCAACCAAATGTGTGGTAGGACAAAGAATTAACAATGAATAAGACCCTTAACTAATGGAGGCCTCAGAATTTTTGTACAATTTTGTCCATTTATTAGCTTTTTAACATATCTACATGTTCTGTGTTTTTATATTTTCTATTCTTCCAGAATACAAGTGGTTTCTGGAAAAAACCGCCAGTAATCTGGAATGTGAAGCCTGAGAACACCCGAATCCTGAACCCATACTTCATGCAGGTTGCCGCTACAAAACTCCTGGGCTACAATACTGAAACCCAGGAGCTTGTTGCAGTAAGTGAGTGACAGGTAGGCGTAGGAATTTCTGGTGTTAAGGGCATTCACTGACCCTCTCCTCTAATTACAGAAACCCACCACAGGCCTGATGGCTCTCTCCTTTGCCATTCATTTTTGTGACCTGGTACACATTGCAGGATTTGGGTATCCAGCACCAAGCAATAAAATACAATCTGTCCACTACTATGACAAAGAGACCATGAAGAACATGGCGGTGAGTATCCACCTCTACCTTATAGACACTAATTTCATAGATAACTCATCGAGGGCATGCTGTCAGGTAATGATGGGGATCCCAGACCTAATCCCTCTATAGCTGGTCAACAGTGTGCAAAGCATTTCTCCAATTTAATTCTGTATTCTTATTCACAGGGAGGGGCACTATAGTGGCTATAGTATTGTACATAGGAGGCACTATGGACGCAAGGGATATATTACAGTAATTTCATTTCAGGATACAGATGAGAGGTAGTATAGCGGTCATTTTCTTGTATATAGGGATAGTACTCTAGTAGTTGCATTCTTGTACATAAGCAATGGTATTAGAGTAGGCTTTTTTTCTTGGACATAGGTGACAGTATTATAATAGACTAGCTGGTACCCGCGACTTCGTCTGCGGTGATTGTAAAAGTGAGTAAATACAGGCTTGGGTAAGGTTTTAGTAGTGTGTAAAAGGTATGGGATATGAAATGTACCTTTGTATCTTGTTTTTTCTGTAATTCTGAGAATACATGATATGTTTGTGTTGAACGTAATTTCGTGAAGACGAAACAGCAGTGAGGTGAGAGTGCCGTTGGGGAGTGTGGCGGGCTGGAGAGAGGAGATCGGGTGCTGCGGCCTACGGTGGAGGCGCAAAATGGTGGCGTGCTGGAAACACGTTCTGGAGGTGGCTAACATGCGCATGCTCCTGGCAACACAGTGGAGTGGCTGGGTGGGCGGTGTCGCAGATCGTCAGAGCGGTGGGGGTCGGCAAAGATGGCTGCTCCGGAGCGTTGAAGAGGTAGCCTCCTGGAGTATTGTTAAGGTGAGGGTGAAAGTGGTAAAGTATGTGTAAATGTCATTGTGTGGGGTTACGGGCTAGATTGTAGAGGGCAATATGAATTTTGTGGTTTGCTATGGTCCAAAGTGTGTGAGATTGCAGAGATGGTGATGTGAGTTTGGCTTTTGTGAGGGCCCTGGGAAAAACGTATGTGCGCTATTGTGACGAAAAGTAGCCTATTGAGCAATCCTGTGTAGTAACTATGTTTGTGGAAAATTTCAGCCAAATCGGTGGAGCGGGTTTTGCATGATTGAGGAATAAACATCCAAACACACAAACCTACAAACATCCAAACTCACAATAATATAAATAGGATTAATAGGATAATGTAATGGGAAGGTGTGGCAAAATTTCAAATGGGGTGAATTTGTTTGAAAAATGCATTTATGGGAGTTTCTTAGGGCTTGTGTTTGACGCCGTTCACTGTGAAGGCAAAATGACATGTCCCCGTGTTGTGTTTTTGGTGTGGATTGTGGGGATGGTAACGTCATATGGTTTTATGAACTTTTTCAGCCTTTTTCAAAAAAGCCAGAGTGTGTTGACCTTTTTTTGTGGTTAAAAGTTGTCCTAGTGTGACAGTAGCAAGTTTTAGAAACGTGTGTTGGGGATGTCTTTTGTTGCGGGGCGGGTTTGGTTTGTATTTGTAGGCTGTTTTGAGAAATGTTATTGTTTTGATGTTTGTATTGATATTTATCTGATAATGCAAATAGTGGGCAAACGTTGGTTTGTGGGTTTTGAGTATGTTTGGCGCTACGGTGTTAAGCGTCCAGGCAAAATATTTGTCTAGCTTTGTAGAGTGGGTGATTTCGGACACAGGGATACCTAACATGTATGTATTTCACAATATGGAAGCACTTTTATATGTGTTCTGGGGAAAGGGATTTTTTTTTTTGGTTTGCATGTATTAGACCACCTAGGGGGTCTGATGAGCAATGCAATGCATGACAATGCCAATGCATTGCAAAACAATCCAAATTTCTTTTGCAAGCTGCATATAGCAGGTTGCCAAAGAAAAGGGTTGTTGAAGAGCAGGGGGTGTGAGGACTAATGCAATGCATAGCAATAGTAATGTATTGCAATGCATTTAATTATTGTGCCAGTGCTATTGCAGGCTACGTAGCATAGCCTGCTGAAGCCTGGACAGAGTCAGATGAGTGGGAGACCTGGCGGCTGCCATAGCATCCTGACGCCTGCAGCCTAGCTCAGTGTAGGTGGCGGAGAACAGCAGGAGGATGCCTACGCGCAGCGGGGGACAGATCGGAGGCGCGGCACAGGTAAGGGGTAGGCGCTGGAGAAGGTAATGTCGCCGCTTCATGTGGGCACGAAGCGGGGACATTACTGTAAAGTGTGTGAAACATTGTGCAAGCGGAGGGCTATGGCAGGCGTCCGGCTCCCGGGCGCCTGCCATAGAGAAACCGCTGGTATGCGCCGTACTGCAACGACTACAGTGACTGAAATGTACCTGAGCTCTAGCAGCGAAATAGCCGGTGGCTATGGCGGGCGCTTGCCATAGCCACACCGGCGGCCTAGGCCGTAGTCCTACGGCGTATGCGGGGAAGGGGTGCAGTAAGGTTGAAGTTACTGGGAGGTGCTTTTTGGCTAAATAGATGGAGAGGGCAGTAAGGGAGATTGGTCACATTATTATTATGGAGCGTAACGTGTTGTGTGGAAGGGTAGAGCGGAGTACACAGGCCAGAAGTAGAGGCAATGTAAGCATGCTATTGCAACTTACCAGTGTCGTTGGCGTGGAGAGGGAAGGTGCATGGATCGTGAAGACAGGAACAGCAGTGAGGTGAGAGTGCCGTCGGGGAGTGTGGCGGGCTGGAGACAGTATGTCGGGTGCTGCGGCCTACGGTGGAGGGGCAAAATGGTGGCGTGCTGGAAACACGTTCGGGAGGTGGCTAACATGCGCATGCTCCTGCCAGTGGAGTGGCTGGGTGGGCAGTGTCGCAGATCGTCAGAGCGGTGGGGTCGGCAAACATGGCTGCTCCGGAGCGTTTTAGAGGTAGCCTCCTGGAATATCGTTAAGGTGAGGGTGAAAGTGGTAAAGTATGTGTAAATGTGATTGTGTGGGGTTAGGGGCTAGGCTGTAGAGGGTAATATGAATTTTGTTGCTTGCTATGGTCTAAAGTGTGTGAGATTGCAGAGATGGTGGTGTGAGTTTGGGTTTTGTAGGGGTCCTGGGAAAAACATATGTGCGCTATTGTGACGAAAAGTAGCCTATTGCACAATCGAGTGTAGTAACTATGTTTGTGGAAACTTTCAGCCAAATCGGTGGAGTGGGTTTTGCGTGATTGAGGAACAAACATCCAAACACACAAACATTAATATATATATAAAACATTAAACATGGGGCAGAATTATAGTAGCTATATTCTTTTACATAGGGTTCAGTGTTATTGTGATTATATTTCTGTACATGGGATAATACTTTAGTAGTTAATCTATTACTTAGGGGGTGACGTTATAGTAGCTACATTCTTGGACATAGGGGGCATATTATAGTAATAATGTTTTGGACATTTGTATTATAGTAGTTCCAATATATTCTTGTGCATAGGTAATGGTATTATAGTACTTTTTTTTTGGTGGGGGGGGGGGGGTGTCAGGTGGCAGTGCAGTAATATTATAATCTTATACATAAGGTGGATTTATTGTACTTACATTTCTGTGAATGTGCTGCTTTCTCATTTGTCCTTATACGTTTTTCACCAGATGTCAGGACATAACATTCCCCTTGAAGCCATTGCAATAAAAACACTTCTTGAAAACAAGGTCATTTACAATCTGACATACTTCTGAGGTCGTGGATATGGGAAATTATGTGGTGTTACCAAAAGCTGCAAAATTGCAGAAAACATTAAATAGGATTTCATGGACCTGAGTTCTGGAGATGTAACCTATACATGATAAATATGAAGCTTTCCCTATAACGTATGGTTGTTTATCTGTTAAGACGTCTCAGAAACTGTTTCTGAATATTAGTGATGGTTGTGTTGCTAATCACCCTGAAGTTCCAGGCTGAGATATCTGGCTGGACAGAAGAACCTGATAAAAGAGGACTATAGGACACTTCTACATCTAAAGGAGCTGCTCTTTAATATCCATTAACCTTTTCGCTGCCAAGGGTCTCTGGAAATTTTGCATCTCCAGTAGCCAGAGCAATTTTCACAGTTTTGACATGTCTGAATAAAACGCATATTTCTAAATTAAATGTTTGTCAAAGACCCCCATACCAATATATTTTCTGAAAGCAGGGAGCCAGGGGAATATAGCTTGAACAGTTCTATCTTGGAATGCTACATTATACTTGTATACATTTGAGTTAAAGTTTTTTTTTTCTAAAAAAAAAAATCCAAAATTCCAAATTTCTCACCTAAACTCTACCACATGCAGGGATATACTGACATAATTTCTTTAGTATACTAAAGTCTAAGGTGCCTTTAATACATCAATACTACATATATGTGACTAAACTCCCTTTAAGACCCTAAAAAAGTGCACCTCAAAATCTTGATTTTGGCCTTAAATGTGAAAAAAATAGTAGCATGAATAAAACATGCCATAGACAGTGGCGTAACTACCGCTATAGCAGCAGAGGCAGCTGCCACAGGGCCCGGGACATTAGGGGCCCGGCGACAGCTACCCTACCTCTGCTACCTCCGCTCTTATCACTGACAAACTGTTGTACTACGATAAGAGCGGGGAAAGATTGTAGGACCTGTCGGGGAAGGACTTTGTGTGATGTCATCTGTCACATGACTAGGTGGGCGTGTCTATAGCCCATGCCGTCCTGGAAGAGAAGGAGAGATGTGCTGCTAGGTAATGAAGGGGAGGGGGAAGGGAGATGCAGGATGGAGATGCAGGATGGAGAGTGTGTGTGTGTGTGTGTGTGAAAGTGTGTGTGAGTGATATCTGTGTATTAGGAGGAGAGGTCTGTGTACTGAGATCTGTGTATTAGGAGGAGAGGTCTGTGAGTGATATCTGTGTATTAGGAGGAGAGGTCTGTGAGTGATATCTGTGTATTAGGAGGAGAGGTCTGTGTACCGAGATCTGTGTATTAGGAGGAGAGGTCTGTGAGTGATATCTGTGTATTAGGAGGAGAGGTCTGTGAGTGATATCTGTGTATTAGGAGGAGAGGTCTGTGAGTGATATCTGTGTATTAGGAGGAGAGGTCTGTGAGTGATATCTGTGTATTAGGAGGAGAGGTCTGTGTACTGAGATCTGTGTATTAGGAGGAGAGGTCTGTGAGTGATATCTGTGTATTAGGAGGAGAGGTCTGTGAGTGATATCTGTGTATTAGGAGGAGAGGTCTGAGTGATATCTGTATTAAGAGGAGAGGTCTGTGAGTGATATCTGTGTATTAGGAGGAGAGGTCTGTGTACTGAGATCTGTGTATTAGGAGGAGAGGTCTGTGAGTGATATCTGTGTATTAGGAGGAGAGGTCTGTAAGTGATATCTGTGTATTAGGAGGAGAGGTCTGTGAGTGATATCTGTGTATTAGGAGGAGAGGTCTGTGAGTGATATCTGTGTATTAGGAGGAGAGGTCTGTGAGTGATATCTGTGTATTAGGAGGAGAGGTCTGTGTACTGAGATCTGTGTATTAGGAGGAGAGGTCTGTGAGTGATATCTGTGTATTAGGAGGAGAGGTCTGTGAGTGATATCTGTGTATTAGGAGGAGAGGTCTGTGAGTGATATCTGTGTATTAGGAGGAGAGGTCTGTGAGTGATATCTGTGTATTAGGAGGAGAGGTCTGTTTACTGAGATCTGTGTATTAGGAGGAGAGGTCTGTTTACTGAGATCTGTGTATTAGGAGGAGAGGTCTGTGAGTGATATCTGTGCATTAGGAGGAGAGGTCTGTGAGTGATATCTGTGCATTAGGAGGAGAGGTCTGTGTATTAGGAGGAGGGGGAGGTCAGTGTCCTGATATCTGTGTATTAGGAGGGGGAGGCCAGTGTCTGTAGATGGATCAGTACTCTACACATTGTTTGTATTCAGACTTGCCTGCAATTGCTGTTACTAATGACTGTCTAAGGGGGCATTCACACGGAGTAACGCCGGGCGTGTATCACAGCCGTACACACCGGCGTTACGGCAGACTGCCGAACACTTCCCATTCACTTCAATGGAAGCGCATGTAACAGCGGCATTTACGAGCGCTCCCATTGAAGTTAATGGGAAGTGTTCGGCAGTCTGCCGTAACGCCGGTGTGTACGGCTGTGATACACGCCCGGCGTTACTCCGTGTGAATGCCCCCTAATAGTAGTCAGGGGGCGCTCTGTGTATTGTATTGTACTGAAGGGGAGGGGGATGTGAGATGCAGGATGGAGAGTGTGTGTCTGTGTGTGTATGTATGTGTGGTGAGGAGCAACAGTAACCTAGGGGCAGAGATGGAGGGGAGGACATGAAAATGTGGGTAGAGATGAGGGGTGCATGAAACTGGGGGCAGATGGAGGGAGGGCATGAAATGTCACGTGACATCCGTGCGTTATTAAAGATGGCCAACACCACCAAAGACTGCAGCGGAGACGGCGACAGGTAAGTAACTTTTTTTTCTTATGTCTGTATCTCCCCTCGGTCTCTGATCATCATACTCTGGGGTCTGAAAATACCCCAGAGTATAATAATTATTCGTGGGTGTTCATTATGGGGCATAATCCCGTGTGCAGGGGCCACAATGGGGTATAATACTGTGTGTAGGGGCCACTATGGAACATAATAGAGCGCACAGGAATGCGTGTGTGGGGGGGGGGGGTCGGCCAAGGTCTTTGGTGTCGGTCAGGAAGGGGGGGGGCCATGTCAAAAGTTCGCCACGGGGCCCCGCCATTCCTAGTTGCGCCACGGGCCATAGACATTACAATCAATGACTAAACCCCATAAACCTATATATTTCCAAACAGCAGACACCCTGACGATCATAAAAATACCATCTAGCTTATTATACTCACAGCCACCTTCATGCAACTTTTTTTTATCAAACATTGAATTACAAAAATTACACAAAAGTTCAGCTTTGAGACTAAATCTCTGAGACAGTTTGAACTATATTCAGCTAATACTTCCTAAAACTAAAAGGCCAGGGTGTGAGGAGTTTATACATACCACATGTGTATACACCTGGACACTATTTATATTCTCAAAACTGCAAAAATTGCAAACACCCAAAATCTGCTTTTTGTCTTCAAATTTTAAAGTAGTAGTGACAGGGATAAAACATACCACACACACCAGAAACAATGACTAAACCGCCAACAACTATATATTTCCAAACAGAAGACACCCTGGCAATCATAAAAATACCATCTAGCCTATTATACTCACAGCCACCTTCATGCAACTTTTTATCAAACATTGATTTTTTGCAAAAATTACACAAAAGTTCAGCTTTGAGACTAAATCTCTGAGACAGTTTGAACTATATATACAGAAAACTGTCAAAGCTGAGTTCTTTGTGCACTAAGCAATACTAACTTTTAACAGTATATAATTGCTTAAGAAGAATCCCTTAACTTAAAGTCGTTATAGGAAATAGGGGGTTTGGATAATAGAAGGGGAGTGGGGTCGGTATATCAGGGACAGGGGTAAAGTGCTAAGAATTTTAAAACGGGATATGTACGTGTATACATTTTATTCTGCATGCAGGGTTTTTCTGTCCGCTTGAGAAGTCGGACATCTTCACTTGCGGACAGGAAAGGACGGGCACGGAGTGCAAAAGAACGCACCCGATGCCCATTGAAATGAATGACCGGTGTCACAGACACAGCTAGTGTCCGCTCCTAATGTCAGTGACAGATTTTGAGCGGACACTAGGAGCGGACACTACCTGTCGGACACCGACAGTAGTGTGAACGCCCCCTTAGTGTAACTGAATGGATATGTATGTGTATAAATGTTATTCTGTTAGTGTAAGTGAATGTGGTGGAAGTGCTTAGTGGTTAGTGACGTTGCTTCCTGGGCTTCTCACACAGGTAAGGACAGTTTCTATGCAGATAGGAACGATCTGATGACCTATTGGTCACTAGATGTTACCTTACTCTGAAGCTCAGACATTTAGCTTCCAAATGAGATGGAAATTGTGTCACAATACATCTCATACTCAGTAGGACAGTGCCCATTCTTCAGCACCACAGATAAGAGAGGGACAGAGATAGCAGGACCAGGCCGTCTTTTTTTATGTGATAGCTGTGATCAGTGACCTTTTGGTCAGTTTATCAATGGCTTATCTGAAACCTAGGAACACGGGCTATAAAATAAGCCAGTGATAAGCTGGCCAAAAGGTCACTGATCACAGCTATCAGATAAAAAAGACACAGTATGGTCCCTCTGTCCCTCTTATCTATGGTGCTGAGATTGTGCAGCGATCTATAAAGTGCTACTGTGATATGAATCTTGTGAATAGTGTCACAATTTTAATATATTTGGAAGCTATGAACATGGGCTATAAAATAAGCCAGTGATCAGCTGTCCAAGGGGTTGCTGATCACAGCTGTCAACTAAAGAAGTCAGCAGTACCGCACAGTGTCAGCACTATTGAAGGGGGTGAGAGAGAGCTCACATAGCCGTACATAATGTTTTCAGACTCCACAATTATCGCCAAAGTTAATAACTCTATTGCCCTTTGTATTTTGCGTGTCACTGCCGCTTTAACTGTGTTGGTGAGACATCATGGTACTCCTGGTTCTGGTACTTTCTGGGTGAGAAGTGGTGCAAGGATTTCCTAAACATGTAAATACTGTATGTGTTTTGACTATTGGTTGTGCAGCGGGCAGTGCATTTTTGTGCTTCCCAATATATACAGCCTACACAAATTATGGTTTGATGTCTTCTGCTAGCTTGCATAAATTTACAATTCCTGCACCTTTTGAGAGTTCGGAGTTTGGTCAGTTCACTTGCCCATCAGTGTGGAGTGACCTTTGCATACATGGACTTCTCTCAAAAAACAACAGAGTGAGAAGTAGTTCACACCATCTGACCCCGGTCTTCGTCTTGGGATTCCGTTCTCCATTAAGCTTGAAAAATGCGGAGAGAAAAGCACTGTAAGCAGTGCATTCAGTTGTCTGAATGTAGACTAAGTTTATTGCCCCAGTCCCATTGTAGCCTAAAGCTGAAGTGTAGTGCCACAGTCCCACTGCAGAAGTACGCATTGCGGAGCAGCAGATGAACATCAGACTCATCATTAGGTAATAAAGGTCCTCTGCATGTCACGTGGTCTGGGATATTATCATATAGGCCCAAAGCCTGTGCTAGTAGTAACAGCCTGTTGCCATACAGGCCCAAAGCCTGTGCTAGCAGTAACAGGCTATTACTACTAGCACAGGCTTCGGGCCTATATGGTACTGCTACCACAAACTTTGGGCTATATGGTAATATCCTATACCACGTGAGGTCTGGGCATTACCATATAGGCCCGAAGCCTGCTAGGAGTGACATTGGATCCCGGAGAGGTGAGTAACACTGTTTATTATGTTCCCTCACCTCCCCTGGGGCTCCGATTATTATACTCGGGGGTCTGAAAAGACCCCTGAGTATAATATTAGCAGTAGCGGGATCGTGGCCTGGGCCTGCTCACTGCCACCCTCTGCGGCCTAAAGTAGGTAGGCAGCCCGGGGAGGTAGGTGAATAGACCGTTACCTGCTGGGGATACTTCAGCAGGTAGCAGCCTATTATAAAACAAAAAAAAAAAGAAGAGATATGGTACTTACCAACCTTGCTGCTGCTCCCGCCGCCTCTTCACTTCCCCAGCAATAAGATGTCTGCGTATCAGGTGTTTACTAGAGATGAGCGAACAGTGTTCTATCGAACTCATGTTCGATCGGATATTAGGCTGTTCGGCATGTTCGAATCGAATCGAACACCGCGTGGTAAAGTGCGCCATTACTCGATTCCCCTCCCACCTTCCCTGGTGCCTTTTTTGCTCCAATAACAGCGCAGGGTAGGTGGGACAGGAACTACGACACCGGTGACGTTGAGAAAAGTAGGCAAAACCCATTGGCTGCCGAAAACATGTGACCTCTAATTTAAAAGAACAGCGCCGCCCAGGTTCGCATCATTCTGAGCTTGCAATTCACCGGGGACGGAGGTTTCCGTCCAGTTAGCTAGGGCTTAGATTCTGGGTAGGCAGGGACAGGCTAGGATAGGAAGGAGAAGACAACCACAACAGCTCTTGTAAGAGCTAAATTCCAGGGAGAAGCTTGTCAGTGTAACGTGGCACTGACGGGCTCAATCGCCGCAACCCAGCTTTCCCAGGATCCTGAATGGAATACACTGTCAGTGTATTCCCGTATACCCGATATATACCCCCGATACCCGTTCCAACGGTGTGCCCCCCCACCTTCACCCCAGAAATACCCTGCAAGTCCCCTAGCAATAGAATTGGGGCTATATACACCCACTATTTTTGCTACTGCCATATAGTGCCATTGTCTCACTGGGAATTCAAAGAATATATTGGGCTTACATATAACTTCAATTCCAGGGAGAAGCTTGTCAGTGTAACGTGGCACTGACAGGCTCAATCGCCGCAACCCAGCTTTCCCAGGATCCTGAATGGAACACACTGACAGTGTATTCCCGTATACCCCATATATACACCCCAAATCCCCGTTCCAACGGTGTGCCCCCCCACCTTCACCTCAGAAATACCCTGCAAGTCCCCTAGCAATAGAATTGGGGCTATATACACCCACAATTTTTGCTACTGGTATATAGTGCCATTGTCTGACTGGGAATTCAAAGAATATATTGGGGTTACGTGCACCCACAATTTTTGCTACTGCTATACAGTGCCATTGTCTCACTGGGAATTCAAAGAATATATTGGGGTTATGTGCACCCACAATTTTTACTACTGGTATACAGTGCCATTGTCTGACTGGGAATTCAAAGAATATATGGGGGTTACGTGCACTCACAATTTTTGCTACTGCTATACAGTGCCATTGTCTCACTGGGAATTCAAAGAATATATTGGGGTTATGTGCACCCACAATTTTTACTACTGGTATACAGTGCCATTGTCTGACTGGGAATTCAAAGAATATATGGGGGTTACGTGCACCCACAATTTTTGCTACTGCTATACAGTGCCATTGTCTCACTGGGAATTCAAAGATTATATTGGGGTTATGTGCACCCACAATTTTTGCTACTGCTATATAGTGCCAGTTTATGACTGATAATTCAAAGAATATATTGGGGTTACGTGCACCCACAATTTTTGCTACTGGTATATAGTGCCATTGTCTGACTGGGAATTCAAAGAATATATGGGGGTTACGTGCACCCACAATTTTTGCTACTGCTATACAGTGCCATTGTCTCACTGGGAATTCAAAGAATATATTGGGGTTATGTGCACCCACAATTTTTACTACTGGTATACAGTGCCATTGTCTGACTGGGAATTCAAAGAATCTATGGGGGTTACGTGCACCCACAATTTTTGCTACTGCTATACAGTGCCATTGTCTCACTGGGAATTCAAAGAATATATTGGGGTTATGTGCACCCACAATTTTTACTACTGGTATACAGTGCCATTGTCTGACTGGGAATTCAAAGAATATATGGGGGTTACGTGCACCCACAATTTTTGCTACTGCTATACAGTGCCATTGTCTCACTGGGAATTCAAAGAATATATTGGGGTTATGTGCACCCACAATTTTTACTACTGGTATACAGTGCCATTGTCTCACTGGGAATTCAAAGAATATATGGGGGTTATGTGCACCCACAATTTTTGCTACTGCTATACAGTGCCAGTTTCTGACTGGGAATTCAAAGAATATATGGGGGTTACGTGCACCCACAATTTTTGCTACTGGTATATAGTGCCATTGTCTGACTGGGAATTCAAAGAATATATGGGGGTTACGTGCACCCACAATTTTTGCTACTGCTATACAGTGCCATTGTCTCACTGGGAATTCAAAGAATATATTGGGGTTATGTGCACCCACAATTTTTACTACTGGTATACAGTGCCATTGTCTGACTGGGAATTCAAAGAATATATGGGGGTTATGTGCACCCACAATTTTTGCTACTGCTATACAGTGCCATTGTCTCACTGGGAATTCAAAGATTATATTGAGGTTATGTGCACCCACAATTTTTGCTACTGCTATATAGTGCCAGTTTATGACTGGTAATTCAAAGAATATATTGGGGTTACGTGCACCCACAATTTTTGCTACTGGTATATAGTGCCATTGTCTGACTGGGAATTCAAAGAATATATGGGGGTTACGTGCACCCACAATTTTTGCTACTGCTATACAGTGCCATTGTCTCACTGGGAATTCAAAGAATATATTGGGGTTATGTGCACCCACAATTTTTACTACTGGTATACAGTGCCATTGTCTGACTGGGAATTCAAAGAATCTATGGGGGTTAAGTGCACCCACAATTTTTGCTACTGCTATACAGTGCCATTGTCTCACTGGGAATTCAAAGAATATATTGGGGTTATGTGCACCCACAATTTTTGCTACTGCTACATAGTGCTAGTTTCTGACTGGTAATTCAAAGAATATATTGGGGTTACGTGCACCCACAATTTTTGCTACTGGTATACAGTGCCATTGTCTGACTGGGAATTCAAAGAATATATTGGGTTTACAAATACCCTCATTTCTTGCTACTGCTATATAGTGCCATTGTCTGACTGGGAATTCAAAGAATATATTGGGGTTATGTGCACCCACAATTTTTACTACTGGTATACAGTGCCATTGTCTAACTGGGAATTCAAAGAATATATGGGGGTTACGTGCACCCACAATTTTTGCTACTGCTATACAGTGCCATTGTCTCACTGGGAATTCAAAGAATATATTGGGGTTATGTGCACCCACAATTTTTACTACTGGTATACAGTGCCATTGTCTGACTGGGAATTCAAAGAATCTATGGGGGTTACGTGCACCCACAATTTTTGCTACTGCTATACAGTGCCATTGTCTCACTGGGAATTCAAAGAATATATTGGGGTTATGTGCACCCACAATTTTTACTACTGGTATACAGTGCCATTGTCTGACTGGGAATTCAAAGAATCTATGGGGGTTACGTGCACCCACAATTTTTGCTACTGCTATACAGTGCCATTGTCTCACTGGGAATTCAAAGAATATATTGGGGTTACAAATACCCTCATTTCTTGCTACTGCCATATAGTGCCAGTTTCTGACTGGTAATTCAAAGAATATATTGGGGTTACGTGCACCCACAATTTTTGCTACTGGTAGATAGTGCCATTGTCTCACTGGGAATTCCACAAATAATTTGGGGATTCATTCACCCTACATCTCAGGCTCTTGCCATATTCACCCAGGTTGTCAGTGCTGCACCAGCTCGTTCCCAGACAGCTCGGCCCGAAAAACACGTTACCTATATAGAGGATTTGGACAATGAAGACAACATGTTCTAAATCTAATGTCTGCACCTTCTCCAGAATTAAAATAAAGGCAGCGTTTAACTTTCAAATAGCACTGCACAAAGGAAGAGCTTATCAGCTTGTCTCATGACATGCTACTGAAAAGTGTCATTTGTGTATCTTAATGTAAATATAGTTGTATAAGCTTTTTGGGTTTTAGGCACTGCCAAGTTATTTATTACCACCCGCTCCCTTATAATGATGATGACGCCAAAGTCACTGTGGGTGTTCAGAGCTCACAGCTTTGGGTGACATTTGTCTTGCTCTCTGTCGGTACCAGCTGTCTTTTTGGATACCGTAAAGTTATGTTGACTTTATTAACAGCTATAGAAGCTTTAGCCAGGTTGTGACGGTGTGTAACCCTAACAACACTAAGTGGGATACACATTAATAGTCAGTCTATGTACGCTAAACGTATCACTGAAGTAATTTTTTTTCCCTCTCCCCTAATATAAGAAAGGAACAGACATTAGACCTAGACCGGGGTTCGAGGCTTGTAAAAATCCAGTATTATTTGTTCTTCATGATGTGAAATATGTGTTGAAAAGCAACCCAAGATGAAGTCAGCCATGTGTGCCAGTGTGTTACTTGGCATGCCTTTGCTGGCCCCAACTGTAAGGGTCACTCTCCATTTCCTCCATTTTCCACTCCCCTTCACACCATTTGTGGTGAAGCAATGGGATGCACTGAAGTGCACCCTCTAGCCTCGTGTGGGATAGGGACATCAGATGCCACTCCAACCCCCTCGTCTTCCTCCGCCAGCCAACGGTGCGAAGATGAGAGGAGTGTGCTCTGAATGTTTTCTGCCTAGCAGAGGCTAGTTCTCACTTAAGAAAATGGCCCCACTTTGACCTGTATATCAGGCACAATGGTGTAGGTTTCAAAGAAACATGGCACCAACAAGTTGGAAAACGTGGGCCATGTTTGAGTCTGGCAAGCTCCAGATCTGCTACCAGGTTCCAGCCATTATCACAGGCGCAAAAATGCCAGGCCCCAGGTGTAGCAGGGAAAAAAAATGCCATCTCAGCCAGGATGGCATCCCTGACCTCGGAGGCACTGTGCTGTCTGTCCCCCAAGCTGATCAGTTTCAGCACGGCCTGCTGACATCTCCCCATGCCAGTGTTACAGTGTTTTCCGCTAGTAGCTGGGGTGGAGGTTGCAGCTTCGTAGGGTTTCAGTCTACTCCTGCCATGAATTTTGGCCTGGGAGAGGAGATAGGCCACCCCAGTTTGCACCCGGGGAACAGACTCCACCACATTCACCCTGCCTGTCATTAAAGATAAGCACTGCAGCATCCCTGACCACAGGCGCTTGTCCATGTGTCGGTGGTCAAGTGGACCTTGCAGCAAAGCGCAGAGCTCTGGGCCCGACTGATGTTATGGGACACATGCAGGCGCAAGGCAGAGACAGCACACCAAGAGAAGTAGTAACGGCTAGGCCCAGCATAGGGAGGTGCCCCAGCTGCCATCTGCTGACGGAAGGCCTGGGTCTCCAGAAGCATAAACAAACACCAACATCTCCAGGGCCAGCAGTTTATCGATGAGGCTGTTAAAGGCTTGGGCATGGGGGTGGGTTGTGTTGTACTTCTGCCTGCAATGAAAAGCTTGGGAAATGTGGAGTGGCTGGGAAGAGGCGCATGATGGTGCAGGCCAAAAGGGCGCATGAGGGTGAACTCCCCAATGTGTCAGAGATAGGTGTGTAGGTGTCCTTGCATCATATACTTGCACCATATTTGGCTTTGGAAGTTAATTTTGTGCCAAAAAGTGGTTAAGACAGCGATCCCTCAGCTACTCCCGTTACATTGTCTATTGAAGTTACCATCTGTGGAAGTGGACCACCATTTCTAAGATCCCAAAGGAAGCAGGCAAGAGATGTGCAGTTCAGAAAAAAAGATGAGAAAATAAGTGTAGGCTGTAGAGCACAGAGGGATCGGAGAGGACAGAGCTGGTGTCGGCCAGGTATTCCCACAACATGCGCCTATACTTGTCCCTCCTGGTGACACTAGGCCCCTGAGTGGCAGTAATTTGTCCAGGGGGGCCATTAACGTGTTCCAGACCTAGGAATAAGTCTTCCAACAGGGTAGAGTTTTGCATGCCTTTGCTTCTACCCACTGTTTTTGCTGCTTAGCTTCCCTCCACATCTACACTGCTTTCACCCCTAAACATCACCCCAGTTTATGCCTTTGTTTCTACCCTGTTTTTTTTGTTGAATTAGCTTCCCTCCACATCTACACTGCTTTAGCCCCTAAACATCACCCCAGTTTATGCCTTTGCTTCTACCCTTTTTTTTGTTGAATTAGCTTCCCTCCACATCTACACTGCTTTAGCCCCTACACATCACCCCAGTTTATGCCTTTGCTTCTACCCTTTTTTTTCTGTTGAATTAGCTTCCCTCCACATCTACACTGCTTTAGCCCCTAAACATCACCCCAGTTTATGCCTTTGCTTCTACCCAGGTTTTTTGTTGATTTAGCTTCCCTCTACATCTACACTGCTTTAGCCCCTAGACATCACCCCTGTCCATGTGGGGTCGGTGGCCTCGTCATCCACCAACTCCTCTTCCAATTGCGCACTGCCCCCTTACTGCAAACCGCACATGACCACAGCTTGCCTTGATGGCAACTGTGTCTCATGATCCCCACTTAGGTCCAGACAAGTCGGTGGCGGGTCCAAAACCCCAAAATTGGAAGGAAATGGCAGATGCTGCAGTATTTCTAACACCTGTTCCTGGTGCTCGGGCCTGGTCTGTGTTGTACCCTGCACCCTGCTTAACGCAGCTGCCATATCCGAAGTTGTGCTGAGCGCATGCTAATGTTTCGTGTCCAGTGCAATGGATGGGATGGGATTTCACATAAGTCTGCCACCCATGGCCACTCATGGTTGAGCAACTGAGGGAGTTGACTTTGACGAACCCGAGGGTTTTGGAGTTGGAACTACATCAAAGGTCTGTGCTGCTCACACACTCTGCTCAACACATGATATGTTTAGTGCCAGCAGTGTGGAGACGTCGCACAACAGCCGTTGTTCCAGCAGGTACAGGCGTTGTAGGAGTGCATAGAGGCTAGCAGCGGCAACTATAGACTTTAAAAACTATCCGCACAAGCGCCACACTTTCACCAGTAGCTCAGGAACATTGGGGTACCTTTTTCAAAAGATTAGCAGCAATGAGTTAAAAACGTGGCCCAGGCATGGAATATGTTGCAGGCTGCCAAGCTACAGAGCCAATCCCAGGTTACGGCCATTATCACACATGACAACATGCCTGGGCCCAGGTGCAGTGGCAAAAACCACATTGCCGTCTCATCGAGGATGGCATGACTCACTTTGTAGGCAGTGTGCTGTCTGGCCCCCAAGCTGATGAGCTTCAGCACGGCCCGCTGACGTCTCCCCACACCAGTGTTGCAGCGTTTCCAGCTCGTAGCTGGGGTCAATTTAACAGCGGAGGAGGGTGGTGTTTCAGCCCTCCTCCCAGGAATGTTGTGTGGGGAGACAAGTCAGGCCACCACATTTTGCGACCCGGTCCACGCCTCAACTACATTCAACCACTGTGCCCAAATTGAAAGGTAGCGTCCCTGTCCGCATGCACTTGTCCATTCGTAACTGGTCACATGGAACTTTAGGGCTAAGCGCTGAATTTAGGGACCGCCTCATGTTTGGGGGAAAGTGCTGGTGTGGACGGCACAGTGCGGTGGCGCAGTAGACACTCTGCCCAAAAAGGGCAGAGTGTCCCCCAGCCGGGATTCCAACATCTCCTGGGCCAGATTTCTTGAGATGAGGCCGTTGAAGCCTTGGGCATGTGGGTGGGTTGCGCTGTACTTTAGCATGAAATGAAAGGCTTGGGAGATGGGGAGTTGCTGGGAAGAGGCGCATGATGGCGCGGGCAAAAGGAGAAATGGCAGGAAAAGGTGAGGATAAGGGTGAACTCCCCAAAGTGTCAGAGGCAGATGTGGAGGTGTCCTGGCTGCTGGTCTGGACTGCAGCGCCAGCCCTGTCAACAGTGGGAGAGGCAGTGGCCGCCAGGCCAAACGACGATTATCCTGCGCTTGCTCTCACCCACTGAGCCCAGGGCTTGCCTTCCAAATGATGGCACCCGCAAGAGGTGGTGAGATTCCTCTCCGCAGATCTCCAAACCATCTTGGACTTGCAAATTGCACTAAATTTGTCATGTAACTGACATGTATATGATGAGTCTATCCATTGTCTGTTCATTTTGGTGAAAGTCAGCCTGTCAGCTGACAGACAGCTGTGCTTGTCAGTGATGATGCCACCGGCTGCTTGTACCCCCAGTTTTTGCTGCTTAGCTTGCCTCCACATCCACACTGCTTTTGCCCCTACACATCACCCCTATCCATGCCTGTGCCTCTAGCCATAAGTCTGCCACCCATGGAAACTCATGGTGCAGAAAGTGAGGGAGCTGACTCTGAGGAACCCTTGGGTTTTGTAGCTGGTACTCCATCAAAGGTCTCTGCTGCTCACACACCCTGCTGAACATACGGTATCTAGGGTTAGAGCGTGTGGTGACCTCGCACAACAGTAGGTGCTTCAGGCAGATGTAGGCCTTGCTGGAGTGTATTGCGGCTAGCTCCAGGTACTGTAGACTTGGGAAAGTGGGTGTCCAAGTGCCGCACTTTCACCCTTAGCTCAGCTAATTTGGGGTATGTTTTTAAAAATCATTGCACCACTACATTGAACACGTGGGCCAGGCATGGAACGTGTTGGAGGCTGGCAAGCTCCAGAGCCCTCCAACAAGACAAAAAAGCCTGGCCCCAGGGGCAGCGGGGATAAACAAATTGCCATCTCATCCAGGATGGCATCCCTGACCTCAGAGGCAGTGTGCTGTCCGTCTCCCAAGCTGATGAGCTTCAGCCCAGCCTGCTGACGTCTCCCCACACCAGTGTTGCAGCGTTTTCAGCTCGTAGCTGGGGTCAATCTAACAGCGGAGGAGGAGGAGGGTGGTGTTTCAGCCCTCCTCCCAGGAATGTTTTGTGGGGAGACAAGTCAGGAAAATTCTTGAAACGGGAGAGTTTTGCATCTTTGCCCTTGCTGCCTATGGACATCCCTTTGCCTCTAGCCACCATTTTCCCTGCTTTGCTTGCCTCCACATCCACACTGCTTTTGCCCCTAGACATCACCCCAGTCCATGCCTTAGCTTGTACCCCCAGTTTTTCCTGCTTAGCTTGCCTCCACATCCACACTGCTTTTGTCCCTAGACATCACCCCAGTCCATGCCTTAGCTTGTACCCCCAGTTTTTCCTGCTTAGCTTGCCTCCACATCCACACTGCTTTTGCCCCTAGACATCATCCCTATCCATGCCTCTGCCCCTAGCCATAACTCTGCCACCCCTGGAAACTCATGGTGCAGAAACTTTGGTTGCTGACTTTGA
Organism: Leptodactylus fuscus; assembly: GCF_031893055.1. Lineage (NCBI taxonomy): Eukaryota > Metazoa > Chordata > Amphibia > Anura > Leptodactylidae > Leptodactylus > Leptodactylus fuscus. The sequence continues at coordinate 62,185,597 of NC_134270.1, forward strand.
GGAACCCTTGGGTTTTGTAGATGGAATTCCATCAAAGGTCTGTGCAGCTCACACACCCTGCTCAAGATATGGTATTGTAGGGTTTCAGCGTGTGTGAATGACGGACAACAGCCTGTGTTTGGACAGATGTAGGCCTTGCTAGAGTGTTTTTAGGCTAGCAGCGACTCCTGTGCACTTGCAAAAGTGGGCGCACAAGCGCCGCATTTTCAACAGTAGCTTCGGTACATTTGGGTATGTTTTTAAAAAACTTTGCACCACTAGGTTAGACGTGGGCCAAACATGGAACGTGTTGGAGGCTGGCAAGCTCCAGAGCCGCTACCAGGTTCCAGCCATTATCACAGGCGTAAAAATGCCAGGCCCCAGGTGTAGCAGGAAAAAAAAAATGCCATCTCAGCCAGGATGGCATCCCTGACCTCGGAGGCACTGTGCTGTCTGTCCCCCAAGCTGATGAGCTTCAGCACCGCCTGCTGACGTCTCCCCACACCAGTGTTTTAGCGTTTGCCGCTAGTAGCTGTGGTGGAGGTTGCAGCGTCGTAGGGTTTCAGTCTACTCCTGCCATGAATTTTGGCCTGGGAGAGGAGATAGGCCACCCCAGTTTGCACCCGGGGAACAGACTCCACCACATTCACCCTGCCTGTCATTAAAGATAAGCACTGCAGCATCCCTGACCACAGGCGCTTGTCCAAGTGTCGGTGGTCAAGTGGACCTTGCAGCAAAGCGCGGAACTAAGGGCCCACCTGATGTTGAGTGACACGTGCTGGTGCAAGGCGGGGACGCCACACTGGGAGAAGTTGAGACGGCTAGGGACGGCATAGTGAGGTGCCACAGTTGCCATCAGGTCCGGGAAGGCGGGAGTTTCAACAAGCCGGAACGCCAACCTCTCCTGGGCCAGCAGTTTAGCGATGTTGGCGTTCTAGGCTTGCGTGAGTGGGTGGTTAGCGGTGTATTTCTGCCGGCGCTCCAATGTCTGAGAGATGGTGGGTTGTTGTAAAGAAGCGCCTGATGGTGCCTTTGATGGTGCAGGAGAAGGAGATAAGACAGAAACAGGGGAGGATGAGGGAGAAGTCAACAAAGTGGCGGAGGCAGATGAAGTGATGTCCTGGCTCGTCCTCTGGAGTGCATCGCCAGCACTGTGAGCAGAGGCAGTGGCATGAACGGCGGGCGACGTTTGTCCTGCCGTTGCTGCCTGCCACTGATTCCATTGCTTGGATTCCAAATGACGGTGCATTGAAGTGGTGGACAGGTTGCTCTTCTCAGGGCCCCTACTCGATTTCGAGAGGCAAATTGTGTAGACGACACTATATCTGTCCTCGGCGCATTCCTTGAAAAAACTCTACACCTTCAAGAAACGTGCCCTCGATGGGGGAGTTTTTCTGGGCTGGGTACAAAAGGGAACATCTTCGGACATTCCGGGTCTGGCCTGGCTTCGGCAAAGCAGCTGACCTCTGCCTCTGGACATGTCTCTGCCTCTAGCTACCCTTTTTGGTGCTGCACCTGCCTCAACATCCACACTACTTTCCCAGCTTGACATCTGCCTTGTCCAGGTGGGGTCGGTGTCCTCGTCGCCCACCACCTCCTCTTCCAACTCCTGTCTCGCCTCCTCCTCCTGCACAATGCGCATGTCAACTGGCTGCCCTTACAGCAACTGCGTCTCATCGTCGTCGATGAGGGTGGGTTGCTGGTCATCCGCCACCAAATCGACCGGAGATGGAATGGAGGAGACTCTAGTGTTTGAGCATCTGGACACAGATACTCGTCTGTTAGGTCCGTGGAATCGCGAAATGGAGGGGCAGGTTGCGGTACAGTCAAAGGAAGGGAGAACAGCTCTGGGGAGCAGGGACAGTTGGGGTTATTGTTCTGGGAAGATTGGGAATTTTGGGTGGAAGGAGGACAAGACTGTTGGGTAAGAGGAGGTAGAGGCTGCCTGGCTGGTGGACAATGTGCTTTAAGCGTTATCCGACAGCCATTGCAAGACCTGTTCCTGGTTCTCGGGCCTACTAATCTTTGTACCATTCAGCCTAGTTAATGTGGAACTTTTGTGCAAAGCGCAGAACTTAGGGCCCGCCTGATGTTAAGGGACACACGCTGGTACAAGGCTCAACTCACCCTAAGTGCCAAAAACACTGCTGGTGCAAGGCTCTACTCATGCCAAGGGCCTCAATCTCTGCTGGTAGCTCAGCTTAAGGTCCTGTAACTTTGTTTGGAAGGGCTCATGTTAAGGGCTAGAAAAGTGAATTTTGGAAGTTCTTACCACATCACACACACACACACACACACACACACACACACTCAAAATGACAGTTAAGGGTGAGGGCTTTTGGAATTCCCATTGCCTATTCCATTTGTGGTTGTCATGGGGAACGTGATTTAAAGGGGTGGTTGTTACTGTTTGTTGAGCTTAAATTGGGGTTTGTGTCCATCCATTTGGGGAGTAAAGAAGGTTTCCAGGTATTTTCCCACTTTGATAGAGGTTTTTTTGAATGTGGAAAGTGTGTAGTTGTTAGGCTGTGATGTTGGGGTAATAGAGGGTCTTTGGTGTGTTAGATGTCCCCAGACATGCTTCCCCTGCTGTCCCAGTGTCATTCCAGAGGTGTTGGCATCATTTCCTGGGGTGTCATAGTGGACTTGGTGACCCTCCAGACACGGATTTGGGTTTCCCCCTTAACGAGTATCTGTTCCCCATAGACTATAATGGGGTTCGAAACCTGTTCGAACACACAAACATTGAGCGGCTGTTCGAATCGAATTTCGAACCTTTTAGTGTTCGCTCATCTCTAGTGTTTACGTGTCTAAGTGAGCAGCAGGTTACTCTGTGAGAACGGAGCCTAAAGGGACCTTAAAGGACTTCTATCATTTAGAAACCCTTTTTACAATAAATACACGTAGAAATAGCCTTAAGAAAGGCTATTCTTCTCTTACCTGTATTATTATTAAATATCTTCTTTATGTAAATGAGTTTTCTCGCAGCACTGGGGGCATTCCCCAGCGCTCAAACAGCGCCCAAACAGTACGGCGTCCCCAGTGCTGCTTGAAAACTCTCCAGCAACAGCCTGTCTTATTCAAAGCCTCTGCCTTCTTTTTGTGCGATCCTCTTCTCTGGGTCCAAAAGCACCGACTGCGCATGTCCGTCGGCCATTATCCTGTGGCCGAACAGGAGAGTCCTCTCCTGTTTGGCCCACAGGAAAATGGCCGACAAACATGCAGTATGGATGAAAATGTTGTGCTCAGAGCATAGAGTGAACACCCCCTGTGCTTTCTGAGCACAATTACCCTAATGAAGAAAAGAAGAAAACAGGACTTATCATGTCCACGGCCACTCTTTCAAAGGGTACCTCTATAAAGGACTCCTGAAGTGTGACACAGGAGCAGTTAGTTGACACTCTGGGCAGGAATTACAATACTCTTGGATATGCTTATCGATTCTTGGCCAATCTAAACGCTGTAGAATGCGCTTTTTGGTCTTTTCATACCCCAGGTGTCCTCCTAACACATGCTTATGTGCCAAAGCTAACACTATCCTTTGACACGGCCGGGGTACCACGAATTGCTCAACAATTTCTCCCTGTATTGGTTCACCCTATACAGTAGGTCCTTGTTCATGGACATATAGGGAAACTCCTTATCAGCTCCTAGATACTGGGGTTCAACATTTACCACCTTTACATTTTCTCTGGTATGAGACATATTAGGATCTCTCATTTGAGCAGTCCCAAAATTGTCATGCAGACCTCGAGCTCAGGCATCTTGGGAACTCCCTCCTGATCTTCCGTATCATCAGCTATCATGGACAGGGGGAAATTATTACCATCTTGGGGCACCCCTACAGCTGGTGTTTCCCTGTCAGGATCAAAAGGTTCAGGCTTAAAGGGGTATTCCCATGACGCTTGTTCACTAACCTGCAGGCTGTTGTGCTCTCTTCACTTCCAGCTTTTCTTGGCACATAGGTGGGCGGGGTTTCACTTGCACGGGATTGGTTGTAAATGAATTACCACAGTGTGAAGCTGATGTAGCAGAGCTGGATTTGAGTCAGCTTGCATTACACAGGTAACGGACTCCCTCTTTCAGCCCTTATCAGCCAAATTCAATTAAACTGACTCATAAGAGCTCAGAAATCCTGGAGCTCTCACCTCCTCTATCTGAGAATCTCCGCTACTTAAAAGACACAAACAGCTCAGAGCTGCTCCCAGCCCCTCCCTCCCCCCGAGAGCAGGCAGCTACATCACTTTACAAATGAGCAGATAATCCCAAGGGTCATAGACACGGAGTGTAAACAATAAAGTGAATAAATTAAGATAGCGGCCAAACAAAGCAGTTTTGATAAAGCAATGAATTTAGGAAAAGTCTTAAATCCACATAAACTAGCAGTATAGATAGGATCCTTGTGATGGGACAACCCCTTTAAAGGGGTTGTCCCATCACAAGGATCCTATCTATACTGCTTGTTAATGTGGATTTAAGACTTTTCCTAAATACACTGCTTCAGCAAAACTGCTTTGTTTGTTCACTATCTTACTTTATTCAATTCATTGTCGACACAGCCCTTGACTTATCTGCTCAAAAGTCAAGTGATGTATCTGCCTGCTCTCAGGGGGGAGGAAGGATGGGCTAAGTGCACGGCAGCGAGCCTGAGTTTCTAGCTATTCCTGTGTCTACACCATGTAACCTAGCTTCCTGCTCCCAGATAGGGGAGAGGAGCTGCTTTCATTTCTGAACTCGTCTTCTGTTCTCCCAGTTATCAGGCTAGCTAATTCAATTGTGTTCATTATGGCAGAGACAGGCAGTCTCTGTATGTAACACAGAATGGAGTTGCTCCTGCCTGTACTTCATAGTCCAATATTGTGCATATAGTGTTGTTTGATGACCTTTGATGACATCACAGGCCCTTCAGCCGCCCCATAGGATCACGCTATGCGGTGGGCGGAGCTACACTCTAATTTGGGGGCAGAGATAAACGGCAGGTTGCATGTGAAACCCCGCCCACCAAATGACACAAGAAACCAGGAAGAAAGAAGATTTTACAGTAGTGAAGACTGGTGAGTATGCGACGTGGGAATACCCCTTTAAAGATGTTAATCCTGCCATAGAGTAAGAGGGGAAGGGATTGTCATGATTTAAGTTGCTTCTCAGTAGAGACCACCAGGGGATCAAGATTAAGCATTTCATGCTCCAGTAGATTGAGAGATACCCATACCCCTATGTATTTAACATATTGTGAGACCAACTGCAGGAACACAGAAACAAGTGTCATCAGTGTATAGGGATTTACTATTATTCCTGTACTATGACATCACAGTCACAGTGTAGGGATGGGCGATGGGCCTGCTATGATTCTCATTTTGAATTTAGCACCAAAGCTCCTGCACAGTGCAGTGAATATTAATAAGGAGGTTTCAGGTAGATCCTCTATAAATTTAAAGTTGAAGCATGTAAGGCTGTTCTATGGGGAGGCTACAATTACTAGATAGGCCAAAGCCCCACAGTGAAACACAGCTAAAAAACTGCAGAAAAAAAAACACAGCAAAAACTCATTGTTATATTTCTGTTTTTGCTGTGCTTTTCTCAGCTTTTTTCCTTCCCCTATTAAATCTATGGGGAAAATGCTTGTGATTCCAGAGCTAACACTAACACACCAAATTTTTAAAAAATTCATGCGTTTTTGAAAAGCAGCTTTTCTGCACCTCTCCTCCTTTGCTCACTGTGATTGTGTCTTGCTTATCTAATGTAATTAAACTGCTTGACAAATAGTATCACATATAATAAGATTAGATACACAGACTTAGCAGACAGTATCACAAGATGCTTATATGCATAGATTATACATCGCAAACTGAAATACACGACTTGGCAGACAGTATCACATTAGATACACTTAGATACAATGGCTCACAGTAGTTGATACCGTTTTTAATGGCTAACGTAAAAAGTTTTTTGATGACATATCGAGCTTTCGAGACTATAGAGGTCTCTTCATCAGGATAGTATAACACTATTTCTGAAGTATATATATACAGAGGAGTGGGGTGTTAGATGCAAAAAAACAGTTCTTTCATTTCATATCCACTGGCTAACACAGTACAAGGATATTTTTTCTTATACAATGGTTCAGCAGACTATATTACACATAATAATAATACATTTTATTTATATAGCGCCAACATACTCCGCAGCGCTGTACAATTTATAGGGTTCAGATACAGACATACATAACAAAGAACGTCATTTCACACAATGGGACTGAGGGCCCTGCTCAAAAGAGCTTACAATCTATGAGGTAGAGAGGGTGACACAGGAGGTAGCAGGGGCGGCATTGCTTATACAGTGTTCAGACAATTTTGTGCATTAGGAATTGTGATAGGCTTGTCTGAAAAGATGCGTCTTTAGTTTGCGTTTGAAACTGTAGAAGTTGGGAGTTAATCTGATTGTCCGGGGTAGAGCATTCCAGAGAAGTGGTGCAGCTCGGGAGAAGTGATAGGCTTAGATACTTTGAACACATGAGGTTTCGTCTATGTTGCTCTTTACTCGCTTGCAGGACCCGTAGACCTGGACCGAGTCATAATGTCATAATTAATAGAGGTTTATTATATAGGAGTATAAGATAGGATGGGATGATCTGGAGCAGAACCCTGCTGAAATATTCATGCCCTGTTACATTATTTACAATGTTCCTTGACTATGGAACTGTTGTTATTCTAGAAATGTCATTTCCAGCAAATACTAGAGTCGTATGTAGTCTTGAAACTATCTTGAGACTATATACGAATAACCAGCAGACTTTTTGAAAATATTGAGGAACTGAAGCACAAAGTTTATTAGAAAGTTACAAAACTTTTCAGCAAATAATAATTAAAGGGGTTGTACAGGATTAGAAAAATATTGCTTCTTTCTTCTCCTGTCCATGGGTTTTGTCTGCGAAAATGCAGATTTGTTCTGTTAGGCCAGAGCCCCACGTGGTGTAAATGCCACGGTTTGGCCAAGCAGAAACGGTACAGAAAAAAAATGTGGTGTTTTATAGTCCCCACAAAGTGGATGGAATTGTAGAGAATCCCATCCTTACATTGCAGAAAAATACACAAAGCGGACACACTGGGATTTCCAAAACCGTTGTGGAAAGGAGAGAGGAAGAGGAATTTTCGGAGCGCAAGCTAAAGACGGGGTGGTTTGAAGGTATGACGCAAGGGGGTGTGTATAGGTTTCTGTTTGGGGAGTGTCCAAGCAGACTCCCTGAACGGTAACCTGAACGCAGATGTGAACTGGGCCTAAGCATCACATTATAAAATACAATTTTAGTATGTATAATGGCAGACATGTATAGAAGCAAATACAGATAGATATACTGTAGATAGATAGGTAGATAGATAGACATTGATATGCTGTATTTCACGTACGTACTACGGCAGCACAATTATACAAGGGATTTTGTCCCCTAGGTACAACCAGAGAGACAGGTTAGTTAGCAATTGTGAACAACCAATTAAACAATTAACAAGGACCCCTCCTATAAAGGTAAGGAAGTCGGCTGGCCCAATTGTGCCCGCTTTGGGCCTGGCAAGAGCCAGCGGAGGAGACTGACTGGGAATCACTAATTCCATTGGCAAAAAATAAAAAAATAAAAAAAACAACAAAACAAAACAGATTCTGTCTTGTAGAAACCTTCTATATCCTCCATAGGAGTTTACAATGCATCTTTGTAAGTTATTCCAGTTGCCAGGTCACTATGTATACGGCTCGCTCATCTCACCAGAGATTTAGAAGAGAAGTCCGAGAGCAGAAATCCTCCGGTCACTGACAAAGATGGAGAATCCTTCAGATTTCTCTGCGATACTCATTTGCATAAAATAAGATCTGTATCCACAGGATCCTAGAATATATCTGTGGTGTATATACACTCCATTGTCTATATACTCACACACACTCTATTATGTATATACTCACATAAACTCCACTGTGTATATGCTCACATACACGCCAGTGTGTATATACTGACATACACTCTGAGTATATACTTACATACACTCTACTGTGTATATACTCACACTCCATTGTGTGTATATTCACATACACTCTACTATGTATATACTCACATACACTCTACCGTGTATATATTTGCATGTTCTTTTTCATGTATACTGTATATTCACATACACTCTACTGTGTGTATACTCACATACACTCTACTGTGTGTATACTCACATACACTCCATTGTGTATATACTCACATACACTCTACTGTGTATATACTCACATACACTCCATTGTGTGCATACTCACACTCTACCGTGTATATATTCGCATGTTCTTTATCGTGTATATATTCACATACTCTACTGTGTATATACTCCCATACACTCTACTGTGTGAATGCTCATATACACTCCATAGTGTATATATTCAAATATTCTCTGTGTATATACTCACATACACTGTGTATACATTCACATACTCTACAGTGTATATACTCACATACACTCTACGGTGTGTATACTCACATACTCTGCTGTGTATATACTCACAAATACTTTGTTGTGTATATACTCTAGTATGTTTACACTCACATAAACTCCGTTGTATACATACTCGCATGTGCTTTATTTATGGTTGCACTCTCATATACTCGATTGTAGAGATACACTCATGAACTCTTGTGGATATGGTCCTATACTGTATGGTGAATATACTGACATGTAGTCTGATGTGTGGACTCGCATATCGCCCATTGTATATACTTACATATATTCTATTGTGGATACATGCACATATCTTCCATTATATATACTGGGATATTTTTCCTTGTATATTCTCATATATCCTATTGTGGATATACTCACATATTGTCTGGTATACTCATATATTCTATATTGAATATACTCATATACTCGTTAGTCTCCACCTCATAAGAACCTTTTTCAAAGCATTGCAAATGTTAAGTCCGTTTTGTCACCAAAAAAAAAAAAAAAAAAGAAAGAAGGTATTCTCCTTTAGGGCCCTGCAGTGTCATTAATGCGCTGAATCTCCATTTGAGCCACTTCAAGAAGTCTCAATAAATGGCTAAACTTCAAAGTTTCTTCTTAATCGCCATCATATCTACCGGACATATTAGTGAATTACAGGCTCTCTACTACAAAGAGTCTTATCGGAGTTCCTAGGAGTTTGTCTTCTCTTGAGAGACATCCCGGGGTTCCTTCCTAAGGTCCCTCTTTCAAGCAGATCAGCCCAGAAGTTGCCTTACCAGGGTCTTCCCTAAACCTTAGTGATAGGGACATATGGATCCCTCCGTATGTTGTAGAGGTCCTAATTAGATAATTAATTAACAGGCCTAGATGGACTGCAGCCATCTTCTTCTTTAGGCCTGGAGAACTGATTAAGACACAAAATGGTGGTGTATCAGAAGCGTTCTAATTTTATTGTAAGAAAAAGGTAGTTTAAATACATTACAGACAAAGAGCTGGCTTGGCTATTCTAATCAGTACAACATGATTGGTTATAGAGATATAAGACAAGCCTGGCACATGACTATTGGCTGAGGCTCATTATAATCTGCATCTCATTATAGCTTTCCACACTGGGATGGACTTTCCCATGAAACAAAGAAGGATTCAAAATACTTATGTGTGATCTAACATCCCAGACTGTCTATATGTATACCATGGGGCAAAAAAGTATTTAGTCAGTCACCAATAGTGCAAGTTCCACCACTTAAAAAGATGAGAGGCGTCTGTAATTTACATCATAGGTAGACCTCAACTATGAGAGACAAAATGAGAAAACAAATCCAGAAAATCACATTGTCTGATTTTGTAAGAATTTATTTGCAAATTATGGTGGAAAATAAGTATTTGGTCAGTAACAAAATTTCATCTCAATACTTTGTTATATATCCTTTGTTGGCAATGACAGAGGTCTAATGTTTTCTGTAAGTCTTCACAAGGTTGGCACACACTGTTGTTGATATGTTGGCCCATTCCTCCATGCAGATCTCCTCTAGAGCAGTGATGTTTTGGGGCTGTCGCTTGGCAACACAGACTTTCAACTCCCTCCAAAGGTTTTCTATAGGGTTGAGATCTGGAGACTAGCTAGGCCACTCCAGGACCTTGAAATGCTTCTTACAAAGCCACTCCTTCGTTGCCCTGGCGGTGTGCTTTGGATCATTGTCATGTTGAAAGACCCAGCCACGTTTCATCTTCAATGCCCTTGCTGATGGAAGGAGGTTTGCACTCAAAATCTCACGATACATGGCTCCATTCATTCTTTCATGTACCCAGATCAGTCGTCCTGGCCCCTTTGCAGAGAAACAGCCCCAAAGCATGATGTTTCCACCCCCATGCTTTACAGTAGGTATGGTGTTTGATGGATGCAACTCAGTATTCTTTTTCCTCCAAACACGAAAAGTTGTGTTTCTACCAAACAGTTCCAGTTTGGTTTCATCAGACCATAGGACCTTCTCCCAATACTCTTCTGGATCATCCAAATGCTCTCTAGCAAACTTCAGACGGGCCCGGACATGTACTGGCTTAAGCAGTGGGACACGTCTGGCACTGCAGGATCTGAGTCCCTGGCGGCGTAGTGTGTTACTGATGGTAGGCTTTGTTACATTGGTCCCAGGTCTCTGCAGTTCATTCACTAGGTCCCCCCGCATTGTTCTGGGATTTTTGCTCACCGTTCTTGTGATCATTTTGACCCCATGGGGTGAGATTTTGCGTCGAGGGAGATTATCAGTGGTCTTGTATGTCTTCCATTTTCTAATTATTGCTCCCACAGTTGATTTCTTCAATCCAAGCTGGTTGCCTATTGCAGATTCAGTCTTCCCAGCCTGGTGCAGGGCTACAATTTTGTTTCTGGTGTCCTTTGACAGCTCTTTGGTCTTCACCATAGTGGAGTTTGGAGTCTGGCTGTTTGAGGGTGTGCACAGGTGTCTTTTTATACTGATAACAAGTTTAAACAGGTGCCATTACTACAGGTAATGAGTGGAGGAAAGAGGAGACTCTTAAAGAAGAAGTTACAGGTCTGTGAGAGCCAGAAATCTTGATTGCTTTTAGGTGACCAAATACTTATTTTCCACCATAATTTGCAAATAAATTCTTACAAAATCAGACAATGTGATTTTCTGGATTTGTTTTCTCATTTTGTCTCTCATAGTTGAGGTCTATCTATGATGTAAATTACAGACGCCTCTCATCTTTTTAAGTGGTGGAACTTGCACTATTGGTGACTGACTAAATACTTTTTTGCCCCACTGTATATACCCATCTATTCACACACATACAGTCATATACAACATATACACACACACCTATCTACACACATACAGGATTCACACAGTGTATAAGACACATAATGTAAACACATATACACATATTTTACCTAAGAATATATACATACCTTTGGGTGAAAGGTTGGGTGCACAGGACATGGAGGAAATTTCTGTGCAGCTCTGCCTGGCAGTGGAGAAAGCTGTGACATCGCATGGGACGTCTCCCCTCAAACTCCGTTGCCGAGGGGGAGGGGCGGTACAGGAAGCTGCTGTGTGCAGGGAAACTTTTACAAACAGCGATCGGCAACACCTGCAAGTGGCAGTGATTTATCTGCTGCCGATCTAGTCCTAAAGGAAGAGAAAGTATGGGGATCCTGAGGATGTTTGCACCCCCCTCCAAACGCCGACCATGGATAGATGCCAAATTGCAAAAGGACCTTTGATGACATCATCACTGACATCATCATAGGTCCTTTAACTTTAATACTGTTTAGGAAAAAAAAAAAAAGTCCCGTGGCTGCCGCCCCCTCCCAAACTTCCGCCTGAAGCGGCTGCCTCACGTCGCCTCATTAGAGATGCGGCCCTGTCAGTGACTAGGATAAGAGAAGAAGGAGGAGGATGCAGCTGCAGTTTCCCTACCTTTCAGGAGAGAGGTGTGCATTTGATATCCTCACACACTGAGGATCCTGTTACATATGTTCTTGACCCATGTACAGACATTATGGTCACTGACTATTTGATTTATCCTACAGCTCAGTCATACCTTCTCAGAATATGACCTGGAGTGCGTTTCATCCAGTTCACACATGGCGGTCAAGATTCAGTTTACTGGAAGGGCTGGTATGGAGTCCGAGTGACCAACAGCAGTGTAACAATTGAAGCCTAGAAACTGAAGAAGAATGGAAATGTTATTCCTGTGTCACATGACTGGTTTCTTCTGTCTCAATGTGGACCAATAAATGAAATGGTGTGATACTGGGGCTGAACGGGTGATTTATCAGACACTGCGACATGCTATACAAGTGTCTATTGAAAATACCTATAGGAGTATCACAAGAGTCATTAGGAATAGCAGGTGCCACTGACAGACTACCCTGTTTCCCCGAAAATAAGTCATCCCACCGAAAGTAAGACATAGCAGAGGTTTTGTTGAATTGCCTAACATAAGGCACCTCCCAAAAGTAAGACATCCCCCAATAATAATAATTTTTCTGCACAAAGATTGTATGAAGAAAAACACTGCAGCCGGCTGAAGACTGTGTGCGATGTTCCGTGTGCACAGGTATGCCGGCTGCTGACGTCGCTACGATACGTTGTATCTACTGTTCCTGCTGCTGTAGGATGAGCTGGGAGATGCCTGCTGTCCATACACTAAGCATTGTATGCGGTGTGGAGTCCACTCTCCCAGCTCATCCCACAGCAGCAGGAACAGTGGATACAACACACGGTATCACAGCAGCCGCTGCAGTGTTTTTCTTCCTACAGTTTTTGCGCAGCAAGCACATCTTAGTGTAGCGCAGTGGTGGCAGCAGCACACAAAAATAAAATAAGACATCCCCTGAAAATAAGACATAGCATATCTTTAGGACCAGAATTTAACATAAGACACTGTCTTTTTTGGGGGGAAACACGGTATGTACAGCAGAACTATTATCTGTACTGGTGTAGGGCAGTATGCAATATGGCCTCTGTTGGAACGGTACAGTGTGGGCTTGGGTGTTGACCAGTAGGGAGCAGAAGATTAGATCAGCCCCTGGAATGACAGGATTTACAGCGGAAAGTACTCCTTCCAAAATGTAATTCATGTTGTTTATTGCAGTGACAGTGTTACAGGAGTTGATGGGCAGTCACTGGCAACAGGACGGTGGTAATATGGCTGCTCAATGTGTCCGATGTGCAACTTTGTTCTGTCACTAAGACGTCAATGTACAAACCAAAAGCATGGATCCCTAATAATATATAAGTTACATGGATCCCTAATAATGTATAAGTTACATGGATCCCTAATAATATATAAGTTAAAACTCAACATTTAATATGTCTACTCTAAAATTAGACCAAAAATCCAATAATTTCCAATAGAATAGAAAAATGGAACCGTCTTATCAGGATGATGGTCAATATTAGGGAACGACCCATTTGATGATTTAATGGAGAATATAACAATTCTCCACAAGTGATTCACTAGGTAATGGCTCTACCCTGACATACAGGGGTGCTATGTGCGTCATACAGTGGTCAATGTGCGATACAGCTTCCAGCTTTCATGACAACTGCAAATACTCGTATATAAGTGTATTTGGTGTTACAATAGCTGGTGATCCTTGAACTTTATACCTGACACATAAATTAGAGGGCAACTAAATTTGGCCCCATGACACAGCCAGACTGTTACCAAAGTGATAGGGCGAGGAATCACAGGTATGAATTGATGTTATATATCACCTGCCCCATCCTGAGCCTTCATACACACAGGACTAGGGACACTCAGGAGCAATTTTCATGAAACTGACACTCATCCATCTCTCATCCAGGCTAATAAGCGGCAGCCATCTTGGTCCTCTCACTTGAAGTGAAGAACAGCCATCTCATTACACCCCCAGCTGGTACCTGTAGCCCACCCTACCTATTTTACACCAGCAAGGAGCTGCTTAGGACTATGGACTTGGAGGATGGGCCTGATTTATGACAAAGTGTAAACGTCATTATAAAGTGGTGGAAAATCCGGCAAGTGATAAAGACTGTTCTTGATAAACCAGTCCTTATATTTTCTATATTACTCTTTACTGACTGTGGCATCTGAGGGGTTACATGACTGAAGTTGTTGTTTCAGCCACTAGAGCAGACACTGTCACTGCAGCACAATGATACAAGAATGAAACTACTCTCAGCAGGTCCTGAGGATCTGTGGCTGCTGGGGGTTGTAGTTCTCAGAGGGTCAGGGAAGAGTAAGGACCTGTTAAAGAGGACCTCTCAGGTCCTCGGGCACATGCTGTATTATATTACCGCCTAGCCATGACTGTAACGGTGAGGAATGCCCCCTCCCCCTCCTGACAGTACTTGTCCATAGACTAGTACAGGAGAAGGACGTTCCTCACCGCTAAGCGTCATGGCTGGGCAGTAAGGAGCGCCCCCTCTCACAGTACAGCGCTATGGACTCTACTGTCAGGAGGGGCGTTCCTAACAGACCGTCAGAAACGCCCTTCTGATACTGATACTACGCTAACGGCACTGATAGCTCTACAGTAGGGGCACATAACGGGAAAGTCGATAGTGCAGTGAATTCAGCCCACTGTCAGCTTTCTAGCGGTGTATAATACCGCATGTGCCCAAGGACATGAAAGGTTCATGACATGAAAGCCAAAACAGAACTTCACTACTGCAGCACTTTACTGGTCCCACATGGTATAATGCCATCCTTACTGACCGCCACACAGTGTAACACATAACTCATCCTTTACTGGTCCCACATGGTATAATGCCATCCTTACTGACCGCCACACAGTGTAACACATAACACACCCTTTACTGGCCCCACATGGTATAATGCCATCCTTACTGACCGCCACACAGTGTAACACATAACACACCCTTTACTGGCCCCACATGGTATAATGCCATAATTACCGACCGCCACACAGTGTAACACATAACACACCCTTTACTGGCCCCACATGGTATAATGCCAGCCTTACTGACTGCCACACAGTGTAACACATAACACACCCTTTACTGGCCCCACATGGTATAATGCCATCCTTACTGACCGCCACACAGTGTAACACATAACTCATCCTTTACTGGTCCCACATGGTATAATGCCAGCCTTACTGACCGCCACACAGTGTAACACATAACACACCTTTTACTGGTCCCACATGGTATAATGCCAGCCTTACTGACCGCCACACAGTGTAACACATAACACACCCTTTACTGGCCCCACATGGTATAGTGCCATCCTCACTGACCGCCACACAGTGTAACACATAACACACCCTTTACTGGCCCCACATGGTATAATGCCAGCCTTACTGACCGCCATATAGTGTAACACATAACACATCCTTTACTGGTCCCACATGGTATAATGCCAGCCTTACTGACCTCCACACAGTGTAACACATAACACACCCTTTACTGGTCCCACATGGTATAACACAACCTTTACTGGCCCCCAAACAGTATAACTGACCCATTTTTTTACTCCCACATGCTATAAAACCACCTTTACTGGCCCCCACACTATATAACACACCTTTCTCTGCCCTTACTCAATATAACACACTATTTCCTGGTCCCCACATGGTACAATACTTATTTCTTGGCCCCCAAACGGTATAGCGTCCCCATTTCCGAGCCCCCACACAGTATAATTTTACCCTTACTGACTCCCCAATACAGGTATATCGCTCCCTTTATAGTCCTCCTATATTGCCTCTTTGCAGGTCCCAATATAGTACAGGCCCCAATATAGTAAGGGCTCCCATACAGTAAGGATCCCTTTACAAGCCCACCATACAGCTAGCAACTTACATATCACTGCTCTTGCCCACAGCAGACTCCTCTGCTGCCTGTTTATTTTTCAGCCTCCAGCAGGTTCTGTGCGCTGCACATTATGCTCCGACACGAAGATTTCATATATGGCACACAGACCTCCACGAGGTTGACGAATGAAGAGAAAGATTTTGTGGACAGGAGCAGTGATAGGTAAGTTAATAGTACTTGTTACCAGCTGGAGTAATGGCCTATTAAAAAGTAAGCGGGGACCTGGCTGGGCCCCCCTAAAAGCATGGAGCGACCAGGGGAATTCCCAGTACCCCGATGGGACAGTCCAAGCCCGTAGTTACCTCTGTAATTCTGTATAGTGAAGGCAGTGCTGATCTCGCGCCATCTAGTGTTCACTATTTATTACTACACTAAACAGTAGCAGCTTGTTATCTGTGAAATTGATGCAGGTTATGTCCAGAGACATTTAAAAGGGTTTTTTCATGAAAGACACTTATACCCTATTCCCATGTTAGGGGTTTAGTGTCAGATCACAGTGGGTCCATCTGTTGGGATCCCCAGCGATCAGGGGAATAGGGACCATAAAATAACTGCACTTATACATGCAGTCGATGATCGTGGTCCATGACCTGCACTCCATTCACTGATATGGGGCTGTCAGGCAAAATGGAAGCAGGAGCCCCAAAGCGGTGAAAGGAGCTGAGGTTATGGTACGCACCTGTGTTAAAAATTATTATTTTTATTTGATAGACACCCAGGAGCATTTATTATAGAAATATTCTTTCCATGCATATTAGTAGAAAAACGTTATATATATATATATATATATATATATATATATATATATATATATATATATATATATTTATATATATATGCTATATGTCACTATGTCACTGCCAGCCATGATATACCAGTCACTTCATCCCCCAACTACTGATAACACAGCACCAGCAGTCATCATATAGTTCTCTCTCAATCCCCTGGACACTACACTGTCTCCCATGATGCCAACACCACAGAGTATATGGCAGTGCAGGTCAATGGACCACTGCCTGGCAGGTGCCACCTGAGGATTCCATGACCTGACATGATGTCACCTGCACACGGCCAACTCACATACAGTTTCTAACTGTCGACGGCGGCGATTAGAAGTGTTTCTACAGATTTGTTCGGATTTTTTTTGGATTGTGCGAGACGAGGAGAATGGAGTCCACTGGACGAGGAGAAGATGGAGAGGAGAAGAGAGAAGAAAAGAGGAAGAGGGAAGAGGAGAGCAAGACTGGATTAAAGAAGACCAAGAAGAGAAGAACCCAGGAGAAAGGATCAGAAGACCAGGAGCCAACCCCTGGGAGCAGCCAAGATGCCGAAACATCAGGCCCCTACCCTGGGCTTACCATCAGCCACTACAACCTCCACAAGATTTTGGGTAGGGGCAACTTTGGCAAAGTAAGTTTCATAACGTCTAATTTCATTTTGACCTAGAAATGTCCATTTTATGTCCCTCTATTGGTTATCAACCATTTCAGGTTGGGTGATTATTAATTGCAATGTACTTCTATGGGATGACTGGTAGGACATCTAGAATCTTCCCTGTCCTCATGACCACTGTCTTATGTCCTATACGTCATTAGCTCTTTGTATCTTCATAGTGAGGTCTTTGGGCTTAGGTCTAGGATGCTACAAGGGCAATACATACATTGTTCTATATGTCTTCATTACAGCTTTACAGTAATTTGGAAATATGAATAAGCCTGCATTTAGATTACATTTATATCCATTTCATTGATTGAGTCCGGGGGGGTTCATCTTTTGACCATCCGCCTTAGACAGTGGGTGGGCGGGGGCGGAAGAGGTGGAACATTACAATAAATACAATGCAGTAATACTCAAAGGAGATGTCTCTCCACATTTCCCGTCTCTTCCCTTTGGACCGCCATGACCACTTCTTTCAGCTGTAACTTGACTCGGTAAAGTTTGAAACACAGACTTCTTTGACTCCTCACTTCTTCACGCACGTAACCCTCATATATATATATATATATATATATATATATCGCACACCGGCGCCTGAAGCCTATATTATGCCCCACAGTGGCACAAAAGACTGTGTGGCATAATAGAGGTTGCAGTGGGGCAGCTGTGGGGCATAATAGAGGTTACAGGGACCACAGAGAACCCTTCAAGCTCTATTATTATACTCAGGGGTCTTTTCAGACCCCCGAGTATAATAATCAGAGCCCCAGGGTAGATGAGGGAACATAATAAACACTTTTACTCACCTCTCCGGGATCCAATGTTAAAGAGAACCTTTCACGGGTTTGGGCAAAGGCAGTTTTATATACTGCTGGAAAGCCGACAGTGCGCTGAATTTAGCGCACTGTCGGCTTTCACTATCTGTGCCCTAGGTGAAGAGCTATCGGTGCCGGTACCGAAGCTCTTCACAGTCACAAGGGCGTTCCTGACAGTCTGTGCGTGGACAGTCTTCCTTCCCTATAGTGCGGTACAGTGTGAGCGGGGAGGAACGCCCCCTCCTTCTGCTCGCAGTACTCGCCCATAGATGAGTATTATCAGGAGGGGATTGGGCGATCCTCCCCGCTCACACTGTATAGCACTATAGGAACTGCTAGGAAGAAGGACATTCCTGACAGACAGTCAGGAACGCCCTTCTGACTGTGAAGAACTACGGTATCGGCACCGATAGCTCTTCACCCGGGGCACAGATCGTGAAAGCCGACAGTGCGCTGAATTCAGTGCACTGTCAGCTTTCCACCAGTATATGGAACTGCCTGTGCTCCAAACCCATGAAAGGTCCTCTTTAATCCTAGCAGGCTTTGGGGCCTATATGGCAATATCCCAGACCATGCGACGTCTGGGCATTACCATATAGGCCCGAAGCCTGCTAGGAGTAACATCAGATCCCGGAGAGGTAAGTAACATTTTTTATTATGTTCCCTCCCCTCCCCTGGGGCTCCGATTATAATACTCGGAGGTCTGAAAAGACCCCCCGAATATAATAATAGCGGCAGTGGGATTGCGGCTTGGCCCGGGCCTATTCACTGCCGGCCTCCGCAGCCTATAGTACAAGGCGAAGTGGGGAAGTCAGTGAGCAGGTCCAGGGAGGTTGGTTAAGTAGGCCACTACCTGCTGGAGATACTCCAGCAGGTAGCGGCCTATAATAAAACCAAAAAAAAAAACTGTTATTATACTTACCGATCTTGTTGCTTCTCCCGCTGCCTCTGTGATCCCCTTCTCTCGGCAGTCAGACGTCTACGTATCAGTGAAGGCGGCCCCATCACACCGCCTACGCTGATACGTAGATGTCTGAACCAGCGCAAGGAGAGCTATTAATAGTTAAGCAACTATTAATAGTGAATCTAGTGGAGGAACTGTTTTAAATATGTGCCCCCCTTTCTTTAGTAATAACACCCTTTTATTTCTCATAAAATAATAAAACCTTTACTCACCTAACCGCGTTCCCCCGCTGAGTCCTGATGATGAAGCCTTTCCTTGCTTGTTGACTCCAGAGCAGCTCCGGCACACAGGGCGTGATGGAGTGACGTCATCGTGCCCCATCTTCTACATAATCATCTGTGACAGAGCAGGGACTTTGTAGCTCCTTGCTCTGGCATAGATGTCCGTGGTATATAGCACACTGATACACTTGTTATTAAAGCTGCCCCGGTCTGGGTCACCAGACCAAATGTCTGGTGCTGCGGATCCTGGAGCCCCTTAGGAGACGGGGGCCCTGGGCATTTACCTGTTTGCCACCCCTCCTCCCCCAACGTTGGCCCAGGTCCTGGGTACTAGCAGTCTGACAGCCCTTCTGTTCACCACTGCTCCTAAGGCTGAAATTTAACCAGACCTCCTTTCTTTGTAGATGTCCTCCATTAAGCATTTTGCATTTGTCTCAGGTTTTCCTGGCATCAGTCCCTGGCCGAGACATCTACATGGCCGTCAAAGTCATCAACAAAAGAGGGGACAATATGGAAACCATCATAAGAGAGCAGCAGATACTCGTTACAGCCAGAGAATGCCCGTTCATTTGCCACCTCTATGCCGCACATCATTCTGAGCAGCGGGCATATTTCATCACAGAGTATCTGTCTGGCGGCAGCCTGGAGGCTTTGCTCAGGATGTGCGGCTGCCTGAACATCGGCAATGTAAGGTAAGAAAACGGAGAAAGTATCAAATAAAATAGCGCGAGTTGGGTGAGAAATGAAAATTGTGGTCAGGGGGTGTAGTTAGAGATTTGCTAATACTGAGATTTCTCTCTTTTCTCCCTATGAGATTCTACACAGCAGAAATTATATGCAGTCTCCAGTTCCTCCACGGACACAACATCGTTCACCGGTAAGAAGAACTTCCTCCATTCTCTGTGGCTCCTTTACATGCTGGATTTCATGCACCCGGCTTTTCTGGAGTCCTGCCTAGCAATGCTCCCTGGTTACGTAGTGAGCCATTCGTCGTCTCCTGTATAACTGTGCAAACTATCATTTTCTTCTTTAATTTCATTGCAGAGATCTAAAGCCGGAAAACATCATGCTGGATGCAGATGGCCACATCCGTGTCATCGACCTGGGGCTGGCCCAAGATGGCGTCACCACCTCCAATCAACTCTGTGATGTGACAGGAACTTTCCATTATATGGCCCCAGAGGTGCATTTCCAGAAAGGATATGGCGCAGCAGTCGACTGGTGGAGCCTAGGAATTGTGGTATCCAAAATGGCAACTGGACGCCTCCCATTTTACCATGGTCCTATTCAACAGAAGGCTTTTAAAGCAAAGCTCACCAAGAAGCCCAAATTTCGAACTGAGGTCGATGCTAACATCAAGCATCTTGTAAAAAATCTGCTGCGCAAGACTCCTGAGGAGCGCCTGGGTGTGTGCGGGAACATTTGAGAGCATCCATTCTTTTCCACCATCGGCTGGAAGGAACTGGAACAGAGGAGAGCACAGCCACCATTCAGACCATTTCAACCAGTTCTGGAGGAGAAACATCTGCAGTGGCCAGAGGATAGGAACGCTCTTCACCACCACGACCAATATAACTATATGTCACCAAGCTGGACCCGGATCCAGGCTGCCTTATAACATCGACTCTCTCCAGACATCTATGTGCCATAACTTGCCACTGTGTTGCTGCCCCAGGTCTTTGACTTCTACGTCCCCAGGACTGGTAAGTATTACACATAACACACATTACATGTCACATCACATGTACATCACACACACTACATGATAAGTATAGACGCCAACACATAGATACTTAGTAGATATATAGATAGTTTGGCTTTTGATCCAGGGATTTATTCCGATTGCCATATTTGGGATCAAGAAGGAATTTTCCCCTTAAATGAGGACAATTGGCCCAATCCTCACAAGGGTTTTCGCCTTCTTTTGGATCAATACATGGCCCTAAATAGGTTTAGATGATAATAAGTAGATCACACATAAGCTAAAAAATATAAATGTCTAAAAATAGTATATAAAAAAAATAGTATATAAATCTAAGAAAAAAATTCTAAAAAAATTTAAACATAAGTTATAGCTCACACACAAACACACAGTTTAGTACAAGCTGAGTACAAATAGAAAAAAATAGCAAAATACACAATTTTAATATTATAGATTTAAAGGTAGTAAAGAAATAAATAGTGCAATATAAGACACAGGCCTGGTAAGAACACAACACACATCACATACACATCACACACACTACATGATAAGTATAGACGCCAACACATAGATACTTAGTAGATATATAGATAGATTAGCTTTTGATCCTGGGATTTATTCCGATTGCCATATTTGGGGTCAAGAAGGAATTTTCCCCTTAAATGAGGACAATTGGCCCAATCCTCACAAGGGTTTTCGCCTTCTTTTGGATCAAAACACGGCCTTAAATAGGTTTAGATGATAATAAGTAGATCACACATAAGCTAAAAAATATAAATGTCTAAAAATAGTATCTAAAAAATAATATATATATATATATATATATATATATATATATATATATGTATATATATGTATATATATATATATATAAAATATAGCTCACACACAAACACACAGTTTAGAACAAATAGAAAAAATAGCATAATACACAATTTTAGTATTATAAATTTAAAGATAGTAAAGTAATAAATAGTGCAATAAAAACTAAAAAAATATGTATAAAATTTGAATTTTAGCTATTCAGGTTAATATATAGTAGTTTAGCACAAAGACAAAAAATAGTATAGTATAGTTAAAAAAAAAAAACAAACAGGAAAAATAAAAATAAAAATTACATAGGTTAGAAAGCCTTTGATCCTGAGATTTATTCCAATTATGGGATCGTTCACACTACCGTGGGTGTCCGACAGGTAGTGTCCGCTCAAAATCTGTCACGGACATTAGGAGCGGACACTAGCTGTGTCCGTGACACCTGTCATTTATTTCAATGGGCATCGGGTGCGTTGTTTTGCACTCCGTGCCCGTCCTTCCCTGTCCGCGAGTGAAGATGTCCGACTTCTCAAGCGGACAGAAGAAACTTACATGCAGGGTTCTTCTGTCCGCTTGAGAAGTCGGACATCTTCACTCGCGGACAGGGAAGGACAGGCACGGAGTGCAAAACAACGCACCCGATGCCCATTGAAATAAATGACAGGTGTCACGGACACAGCTAGTGTCCGCTCCTAATGTCCGTGACAGATTTGGAGTGGACACTAGGAGCGGACACTACCTGTCGGTCACCGACGGTAGTGTGAACGCTCCCTATCATATTTGGTTTCAAGGAATTTCCCCCCCGATATGAGAACAATCGGCTCTTTTCACACAGGGGATTTTCTTGTTCCTCTGGATCAATACGGCCTAATTTAGTAAATTAGTTTAGTAATTGATATATAAATAATTTACATGTACACATACATTTACACAGTAGTATAATATAACAGTAATATAGTAATAAAATGTAACCCCACCCCATCTATAAATAAGTTTATTATTATTCAAAAATAGCTCATAGAAATACATAGTAGTATAATATAATAGGAATATAATAGTAAAATATAACCCGACCCCATCTATAAGTTTAGTATTTTATATAATTTTCATATACACATACATATAGACCGTAATATAATATAATAGGAGTATAGAAATAAAATATGACCCCACTCCCACCTATAAATAAAAATGTCCTTTTGCCCTCTTATATCTTTGTCCTTGTCTTTATTCCCATTGGGTGTCTATGTAGTAAATGTTCCTTTCTCCAGAACTATGGCTCTTGATAGGTTTTCAGTCTCATTTAAATGAAGTTTTACTGATAGACGTCTGGTGTAAAGACCAAGTTTTGTGTGTTTCTTCTGTTATGCTGAAACTGGTGGAGAAAAAAGTTCTTGGTGCAGGACTTTTCTCTTCACTGATTTTTGATGGCATCTGTGGCAGATTCTCCTACAGAGACACCGATGCAGATGTGAACCTTTTTTGGATACATATTCAAAAGTGAGGGTTTGTTTGTCACGGTTATGTAGATGCCCGACAACCATGGTACTGAATGGTGCTTGCACTACTAGGAAAACGGGGGTAGGTGACGCTGGGTTCACACCAAGCGTTCGGGTCTCTGTTATGAGTCCGAGTCCAGCCGTAAGCGCTGGAGAGCGTTTTGTACTCTTTTTTTTTTTAAACCAGACACAAAGTCCTGCATGTCCAGTTAAAAAAAAAACGGTTTCGCCGTGGAGCGCACAAAACGCTCACCGGCGCTCACAGCCAGACACTTTTCAAACCTGTTCAAATGAATGGGTTTGAAACATGACTGCAGGTTTCCACCATGACTGCTCAGTTTCAGGCAGGAAACGGAAACCTGCAGAATGGAGGCAGGGATGCAGATGTGAACGAGCCCTAAGCTGTCCCTAGTGCTAGGACGACTAACTAGGCCCAGCCTAAGGGTGTAGGTCAGCTGTACCCGAGCTAAGCTGAGCCCCAACAACTACTGGCTCTCTAAACATAAAGACCTAACAGACAGGTAGGATGAGAGCTGAAAGAGGCTAGGGACTGGGAAACTAGAGGCAGTCACCCCTAGCAAAAGGATAAGTGCAGCAGCAAACAGTACAAGCTAGGATGGGACATTCTGGAGAACTAACAGGTGCAGCACAACCACTAAACACACAATAGGAATTGAGGAGAGGAGGAGTGGAGCAGTGAGGAAAGGGTATCACAGGACAGGGGCAAAGCAAACCTGGAAACCAAAACAGAAACTCACAAATACCAAAACAGTGACAGGTAACCAGAAATACAGGACATTGAGTAGGGGTAGAGTAGGAATGTTTGAGGGAAGACAGAGTCTCACACAAAACACAACTCACACCACTTCCAATTCAGCTCAAGAAGCCGTACAACTCAACTAAACTCTTCTTCAAGACTGAGCTAAGAATCCTAGCTGGTAACCACAAACACCAGCGAGGACTGAAGTCAGCAGTCAGTCTTTTACAGCCCCCGGAAGGACCTCATAGGTTGACGACAATAACACGCACCTGAAGCTCGCATCCACCGAGACACAAAGCAATCTCAAGTAGACACTGAGGCAGAGCCCCTACCACTATCCCCACAGCTCAGTGGCAAAGAGAATTGACCAAAGAACCACAGGACACTACAAGCGCAGTTCACTTTAGGCTTAACTTTTCACTTACCTATCCCAAACAAGTATCAAACTCTGAAAGGAAAAATATCCAACTGTGCGTCCCCAATACCTTATAGTAGTGCAGTGTATAATGTACCAAGTTATCATTGTGCTTGAGAAGAATAAGTAAGCCGGGTCACAATGGTACCAAACCAGCAGCTGTGAGGACTGTTAGGTTAAGCCAGGTTTTTAGCCCCTAGATATGATCAAGAATATTTTTCGCAGAGATCTTGAAACTTTTTTCTTCAATAATTAAGCTTTATTTACAGAAACTTCGAAAACCCCTTTTTGCATTTGTTTTTCTACTTTTTGCTTCCCTATGTGATTTTCAGCCCACCTCCTTTATAGATCTGCAAAAACGGGGGTATAGGAGCCCTGAGAATAGTTGGGTGGGGAATGGGATTAAAGGGGCTCTATAAGCAAAACCTAAAAAAGAATGACCTACTTACGCATCGTGCACGCTGGGCGGGTATTCAGGGTGTGTCTTCTTCTTCATCCACGTTTCCTCTTCCTCCGATGTCCTTGGGTCCCGTCTTCCTCCGGCGCTCACTAACGGACATTGATAAAAAAAAAAAGAAAATGGCCTGGGCGCATGAGCAGTAGTCGTAGTAGAAGCTGTATGCTTTTTTTTTTATCAATGTCAGTTCACGAGCGCCGGAGGAAGACGGAACCCGAGGACATCGGAGGAAGAGGAGGCGTGGATGAAGAAGACGGCGCACCCTGAATGCCCGCCCAGTGTGCACGATGCGTAAGTAGATCACATTCTTTTTTAGGGTATTATTTAAAACGGGGGGGGGGTGTAGTTTAATATAACGTTTACAGTGCCTGAATAGCCTTTTTAAAGGCTATTTACACATACGTGGGGCTCTATCAGCATGATTTTGCTGATAGAGCCCCTTTAAGTAAAATATGCATAGAAAAAAAAAGTGCATTTTTTTCTTTTCCAAAATAGTTTGTTAGACTGCCACCTACAGGCCAGACTTATGAATTGTCTGCACTGAGGCATTGCCTTTCAAAAAGGAGAAAAAAAATAAGCCAGCATTGCAATCCCTACTAAATTCATTTATCCCTACTAATGTCACATGTCCAGAGGTATAGCTAGATGTTTGGCATGGGGAAGGGCAAACATATCCAAGTGGACCCCCTACCTTGGTATACTGATATTATCAATATACGGTGACCGTATAGTGATATACTGGCTGTACACAGGGCTTTTCATACAGTTTAAGTAAACACAGTACAGGGAAATGTTGTGACTTACAGGTGACGTCTCTGGCTGTAATCTTTCACATTTCTCATCTCCTCCATCTGGACCGCCATGACCACATCTTCCAGCCGCAGCTTGTCTCTGTAAAGTTTTCAGCAAAGACATCTTTGGCTCCTCACTTTTCCAGACACCTGACCCACATTTTCTTGCCTATACAAAGTTCCCATCCTGCTGCTACCCCCAATTATAAAATACATGATATAAAAATCCCCTATAAATGAATGATACCCGCCTTTTGTATGTAATTAACATTGCCCCTTTCTGACCCCCTAATGGGATTATTCGGGATCAGAAATATTAATGCAGGCAGCAGGACAGGGTTGTAAATAAATACACAATGACACTTACCTGCATTCTCCACTCTATTCCTGCAGAGGGCCTAACATCACCTTCACTGCACTATTTGTACAAGGAGCAGTTGTTGAGACCGCTGCAGCCAATCACCGTTCTCTACAGTACAGCAGTATACAGTGTTGGGCTGCTGCAGCCAATCACCGCTCTCTACAGTACAGCAGTATACAGAGTTGGGCTGCTGCAGCCAATCACCGCTCTCTACAGTACAGCAGTATACAGAGTTGGACTGCTGCAGCCAATCATCGCTCTCTACAGTACAGCAGTATACAGAGTTGGACTGCTGCAGCCAATCATCGCTCTCTACAGTACAGCAGTATACAGTGTTGGACTGCTGCAGCCAATCATCGCTCTCTACAGTACAGCAGTATACAGTGTTGGACTGCTGCAGCCAATCATCGCTCTCTACAGTACAGCAGTATACAGAGTTGGACTGCTGCAGCCAATCATCGCTCTCTACAGTACAGCAGTATACAGTGTTGGGCTGCTGCAGCCAATCACCGCTCTCTACAGTACAGCAGTATACAGTGTTGGGCTGCTGCAGCCAATCATCGCTCTCTACAGAAAAGCAGTATACAGTGTTGGGCTGCTGCAGCCAATCATCGCTCTCTACAGTACAGCAGTATACAGTGTTGGGCTGCTGCAGCCAATCATCGCTCTGTACAGTACAGCAGTATACAGTGTTGGGCTGCTGCAGCCAATCACCGCTCTCTACAGTACAGCAGTATACAGTGTTGGGCTGCTGCAGCCAATCACCGCTCTCTACAGTACAGCAGTATACAGTGTTGGGCTGCTGCAGCCAATCACCGCTCTCTACAGTACAGCAGTATACAGTGTTGGGCTGCTGCAGCCAATCATCGCTCTCTACAGTACAGCAGTATACAGAGTTGGACTGCTGCAGCCAATCACCGCTCTCTACAGTACAGCAGTATACAGAGTTGGACTGCTGCAGCCAATCACCGCTCTCTACAGTACAGCAGTATACAGTGTTAGGCTGCTGCAGCCAATCACCGCTTTCTACAGTACAGCAGTATACAGTGTTGGGCTGCTGCAGCCGATCACACATACGTTGGGCTGCTGCAGCCAATCACCGCTCTCTAAGTACCGCAGTATACAGTGTTGGGCTGCTGCAGCCAATCATCACTCTCTACAGTACAGCAGTATACAGTGTTGGGCTGCTGCAGCCAATCAACTCTCTCTACAGTACAGCAGTATACAGTGTTGGGCTGCTGCAGCCAATAACCGCTCTCTACAGTACAGCAGTATACAGAGTTGGGCTGCTGCAGCCAATCACCGCTCTCTACAGTACAGCAGTATACAGTGTTGGACTGCTGCAGCCAATCATCGCTCTCTACAGTACAGCAGTATACAGAGTTGGACTGCTGCAGCCAATCATCGCTCTCTACAGTACAGCAGTATACAGTGTTGGGCTGCTGCAGCCAATCACCGCTCTCTACAGTACAGCAGTATACAGTGTTGGGCTGCTGCAGCCAATCATCGCTCTCTACAGAAAAGCAGTATACAGTGTTGGGCTGCTGCAGCCAATCATCGCTCTCTACAGTACAGCAGTATACAGTGTTGGGCTGCTGCAGCCAATCATCGCTCTCTACAGTACAGCAGTATACAGTGTTGGGCTGCTGCAGCCAATCACCGCTCTCTACAGTACAGCAGTATACAGTGTTGGGCTGCTGCAGCCAATCACCGCTCTCTACAGTACAGCAGTATACAGTGTTGGGCTGCTGCAGCCAATCACCGCTCTCTACAGTACAGAAGTATACAGTGTTGGGCTGCTGCAGCCAATCATCGCTCTCTACAGTACAGCAGTATACAGAGTTGGACTGCTGCAGCCAATCACCGCTCTCTACAGTACAGCAGTATACAGAGTTGGACTGCTGCAGCCAATCACCGCTCTCTACAGTACAGCAGTATACAGTGTTAGGCTGCTGCAGCCAATCACCGCTCTCTACAGTACAGCAGTATACAGTGTTGGGCTGCTGCAGCCGATCACACATACGTTGGGCTGCTGCAGCCAATCACCGCTCTCTAAGTACCGCAGTATACAGTGTTGGGCTGCTGCAGCCAATCATCACTCTCTACAGTACAGCAGTATACAGTGTTGGGCTGCTGCAGCCAATCAACTCTCTCTACAGTACAGCAGTATACAGTGTTGGGCTGCTGCAGCCAATAACCGCTCTCTACAGTACAGCAGTATACAGTGTTGGGCTGCTGCAGCCAATCACCGCTCTCTACAGTACAGCAGTATACAGTGTTGGGCTGCTGCAGCCAATCACCGCTCTCTACAGTACAGCAGTATACAGTGTTGGACTGCTGCAGCCAATCACCGCTCTCTACAGTACAGCAGTATACAGTGTTGGGCTGCTGCAGCCAATCACCGCTCTCTACAGTACAGCAGTATACAGTGTTGGGCTGCTGCAACCAATAACCGCTCTCTACAGTACAGCAGTATACAGAGTTGGGCTGCTGCAGCCAATCACCGCTCTCTACAGTACAGCAATATACAGTGTTGGGCTGCTGCAGTCAATCACCGCTCTCTACAGTACAGCAGTATACAGTGTTGGGCTGCTGCAGCCAATCATCGCTCTCTACAGTACAGCAGTATACAGTGTTGGGCTGCTGCAGCCAATCGCCGCTCTCTACAGTACAGCAGTATACAGTGTTGGACTGCTGCAGCCAATCACCGCTCTCTAAGTACCGCAGTATACAGTGTTGGGCTGCTGCAGCCAATCATCACTCTCTACAGTACAGCAGTATACAGTGTTGGGCTGCTGCAGCCAATCAACTCTCTCTACAGTACAGCAGTATACAGTGTTGGGCTGCTGCAGCCAATAACCGCTCTCTACAGTACAGCAGTATACAGTGTTGGGCTGCTGCAGCCAAAAACCGCTCTCTACAGTACAGCAGTATACAGTGTTGGGCTGCTGCAGCCAATCATCGCTCTCTACAGTACAGCAGTACACAGTGTTGGGCTGCTGCAGCCAATCACCGCTCTCTACAGTACAGCAGTATACAGTGTTGGGCTGCTGCAGCCAATCACCGCTCTCTACAGTACAGCAGTATACAGTGTTGGGCTGCTGCAGCCATTCATCGCTCTCTACAGTACAGCAGTATACAGAGTTGGACTGCTGCAGCCAATCACCGCTCTCTACAGTACAGCAGTATACAGTGTTGGGCTGCTGCAGCCAATCACCGCTCTCTACAGTACAGCAGTATACAGTGTTAGGCTGATGCAGCCAATCACCGCTCTCTACAGTACAGCAGTATACAATGTTGGGCTGCTGCAGCCAATCACCGCTCTCTACAGTACAGCAGTATACAGTGTTGGGCTGCTGCAGCCAATCACCGCTCTCTACAGTACAGCAGTATACAGTGTTGGGCTGCTGCGGATCCGCCGTTGTGACATCTCACTGTAGCCTCTCTGTATACAAGCAACTGTGACAGACACCCCAGTGCAAGTAAAGGGGGAATGTACATTATAATGTTCGCCTGCTGCCTGCTTTAAAATTTGTCATAGCACAACCATTTAAATTAATAGTGCCCCTCAATTAATAATAATCCTATATGCCCCCTTAAATCAATAATGCCCCCCGTGTCCCCCCAATAATACTCCTGTATGCCTGCTTAAATCAATATTCCCTCAGCTAATAACGCCTGCTAATTAATCATTTTCCTGTATATTCCCTTAAAGAGGATCAGATTGGGCACAGGCAGTTCTATATACTGCTGGAAAGCTGACAGTGTGCTGAATTCAGCGCAGTATTGGCTTTCCCGATCTGTGCCCGGTGTAAAGCGCTATCGGTCCTGGTACTGTAGCACTTTAGTGTCAGAAGGGCGTTTCTGACAGTTAGCCAGGGACACCCTTCTGCCTAGCAGCGCCTATCGTGCTGTACTGTGGAGCGGAGAGGAACGCCCCCTCCCCTCCTGATAATACTCGTCTAACGCTGAGGCCCCACATTGCAAAAATGCAGCTTTGTTTTGTTGCAGATTTTGCTGTGTTCTTCTGAACCAATGCCAGGGGTGGATTTTGCAGAAATGAGACATATAAGAAGGTACCTAGATATTTCTCATTCTTTTTGGTAGCCATTCTTGGCTTTGGCTAAAAAATATGCCGCATTTCCCCAACATGGGGCCTCAGCCTGAGGGAGCAGCACAAAACCAGCGACATACTGTCCTGGACTCCTAGCATCAAATGACTGAACTGCCAGGAGTCTCACTCTCAGCATGAAGTTCAAGCCGGTAAATCTGGCTGACATACAGACTATGTTTCACATGTGAAAAACAGTCGTGTGCTGCACCCCTTAAGCACCTCAGTTTTTACTGATTTAGGCCCTGTTCACACGGTGCGCGGAATGGCGGATTTTGGTTTTGATTCTGACACAGGAAGCCACGTCACAATAGGGCCAAAATGCGCCTGCCACGACTTCCGACAGTTGCGGCTTCCCGCTCCGAATGGGCATAGTTCGGAGGGTGCTGCTGCGAGGCGGACGCCAGGGCTGAATCAGCCGCAGATTCTGCCTGAAGAAAGGACAGCTTGCATCATACCACTCATGGAAAAAAGTAAGCTAGCGATCTACATAGACCGCTATTGTGAGGGATATAAAACAAAACAAAGACACCGAGCGCACTAACGGCTCGTTCACATCTGCGCCCAGGTGTCCGTACTGCAGGTTTCC
Source organism: Leptodactylus fuscus (assembly GCF_031893055.1). Classification (NCBI taxonomy): domain Eukaryota; kingdom Metazoa; phylum Chordata; class Amphibia; order Anura; family Leptodactylidae; genus Leptodactylus; species Leptodactylus fuscus. The sequence goes on from NC_134270.1 coordinate 62,216,328, forward strand.
ATTTCCTGCATAAAACAGAGCAGGAGACGGAAGCCTGCAGGATTCTTTCTCACCCTTTCATTTGAATGGGTGAGAAAGCTGTCCGGCCGTGAGCGGCGGTGAGCGTTTTGTGCTCTCCTCCGCGAAATCGGGTTTTTTAATCCGGACACAGAGTCGGATATGCAGTACTCTGTGTCCGGATTAAAAAATCCGGTTTCGCGGCGGAGAGCATAAAACGCTCACCGCCGCTCACAGCCGGACCCGGTCTGTGCTTTCCGTCTTCTGGCATGCAGAAGACGGAAAGCACAGAACGGAGAGTAGAACGCAGGTGTGAACCTAGCGTAAGTGTAGTATTTGAGAGTACACAGATGATTAAAAACTGGGTAAGTATTAACGTGGACCAGATGGCCTCTCACCTTATGAGGTTGTGAACAGTCACAACACTTGAAATCGTATTAGGGTGAGAGTGGCAGCAGTTCAATCCGTCACCGGAGAGCCGGAGGAAATACTGAAGAGGAAAAAAGGGGACCGAAGGTCCGTTGAGGGATGCTACCTGACGGGACCTGCTCTCGTTTTTTGCACTTGAGAAAGGGCCAGTGTAAGGCCCGAAACGCGTCGTGCTATATGCTGTATTTTTAACTACCCAATAAAACCTATGTGATTGGACCCTGGTTTACCATCTTCCTAAACATACCAGTGTGCATGGTTCTCCCTCAATGGACCTTTGGTCCCCTTTTTCCTCTTCGCTATTGTGCGGGGGCGGCTTATGGCGTGGATTCAGCGCCAAAATCCGCCCCCTCTTGCCCCGTGTGAACGAGATCTTATTCATGAAAAATGAATTGACAGAGCTGCAAATGCAGACACATATAGGACAGGTATAGGCATTGGCGTAACTAGGAATGGCGGGGCCCCATGGCGAACTTTTGACATGGGGCCCCCCCGACACCGAAGATCTCGACCGAGTCGCTCCTACGCATTCCTGCGTGCTCTATTATGACCAATAGTGGACCCTGCACACAGTATTAGGTCCCTTAGAGGCCCCTGCACACAGTATTATACCCAATAGTTGCCCCTGCACACAGTATTATGTCCCTTAGAGGCCCCTGCACACAGTATTATACCCAATAGTGGCTACTGCACACAGTACCCTGTTTCCCCGAAAATAAGACACCCCCCCTTCACCTTCTGGATCACATACAACCAGCAGTCATGCCGGCGCTCCGCTAAGGAAGCATCAGCATGACTGCCGATTGTTCCCCGCTCCAGCCGCTGCATAAGACATCCCCCGAAAATAAGAAAGGTCATATATTTCGTTAGATAATTAATTATAAGAGACTGTCTTATTTTCGGGGAAACAGGGTATTATGTCCCTTAGAGGCCCCTGCACACCGTATTATACCCAATAGTGGCCACTGCACACAGTATTATGTCCCTTAGAGGCCCCTGCACACAGTATTATACCCAATAGTGGCCACTGCACACAGTATTATGCCCCTTAGAGGCCCCTGCACACAGTATTATGTCCCATAGTGGCCCCTGCACACAGTATTATACCCAATAGTGGCCACTGCACACAGTATTATACCCAATAGTGGCCACTGCACACAGTATTATGTCCCATAGTGGCCCCTGCACACAGTATTATGCCCCATAGTGGCCCCTGCACACAGTATTATGCCCCATAGTGGCCCCTGCACACAGTATTATGTCCCTTAGAGGCCCCTGCACACCGTATTATACCCAATAGTGGCCGCTGCACACAGTATTATGTCCCTTAGTGGCCCCTACAGGACTAAATACTGTCACGTCACCGCTGACCGCTATACCAGGACAATTGAGGATAAAAAAAATCTGGTCATGTGCATCACAATTTAGTAACTCCATGTGCCTCATATTAATAGAAGTTAACCCCATCATGTCCCTCACATTAACCCCTGTGTGCATCACCATAAGAGTTACTGATATGTGAGAGACATGGAGGTAATAATAAAGTATCTTCATTACTTTTTCCCCCAATATGTCTCACATATCAGTAACTCTTATGGTGAGGCACACAAGGGTTAATGTGAGGAACATGATAGGGTTAACTGCTATTAATATGAGGCACATGGAGTTACTAAAACAAATGTAACCACCCCAAATGCCTGATATTAATAAGTATAGCAACCACAGTATGTACCTGATATTAATAAGCATAGTAACCCCAGTATGTACCTGTGTATCTGTTTTCTTTCTTTAGTTTCATTTTCCTTCTTCCTTATCTCCTCTTGAGTGCAGGACAGCAGGAGCTCGGCAGGGATAAGCCCCGCCTCCTGGGCTCTCCTCAGCCCTCTCATTGGTGGGCAGAGGACAGGAAGAGAAAGGGAGGGGGGGGGAGAGGGGGAATGTCCTGAAGCGCTGAGAGGAGCCAGACCTGCGGCTCCTGTGTGTCAGCCGTTGCTGCAGCTTCGGGGCCCCCTGTTGGTGTAAAGTATTCCACCTACAGGGGGCCCCGATCATTACACTCGGGGGTCCGAAAAGACCTCCGAGAATAATGATAGCAGCGGTAGCAGCTGTCACCGGGCCCCTAATGTCCCAGGCCCTATGGCAGCTGCCTCTGCTGCTATGGTGGTAGTTACGCCACTGGGTATAGGACACATATAGGATCTGCGCCATAATTTGCAGCTCTTCAATTTTGGCCCAGACACACAGCCATAAAAAACAAAGTCCGTGTGTACGGGACCATTAAAATATAATAGTCCACAATATTATCCACAATTCTTTATAAAAAGTCTAGTGATGTGCATTACAGTTTAGTAATTCCATGTGCCTCATAGTAATAGCAGTTAACCCCATCATGTCCCTCACATTAACCCCCTGTGTGCCTCATATAAGAGTTATTGATATGTGAGAGACATGGAGGTAATAATTAGGTATCTTCATCACTGAGGTCCTTTATTAGTACCTTCACATGTTTCACAGGGGTTAATGTGATGGATATGATGGGGTTAATTGCTATTAATGTGAGGCACATGGAGTTACTAAAAACAAATTAATAACTCCAAATGCCTGACATTAACAGGCAGAGTATCCCCAGCATATGTACCTGGTATTTTCTTTTTTTACTTTCACTTTGCTCGGCTCTTCCTCTGCTCTGTCTCTTGTGTGCAGGATACACACGGCAGGAGCTCTCACTGCAGGCAGGGACCGGGAACTCTGTGATGATAAGCTCCGCCCCCTGAGCTCATCTCTTATCTCTCATTGGTGGGCAGAGAGCAGCCAGTGAAAGAGGAGCGTCCTGAGAGAACTGAAGGGAAGCTCCACTGCTGCAGCTCCTGTCTGCGTGCCAGGAAGATATGCAGGGCCGGCTCCAGGTTTTTATGGGCCCTTGGTGGGCCTCAGTGGGCCCCCTTGTGGAGGCGGGGGAGTCGGGACACTGCACGTTGCAGATGAAGCGAGTGACATCACGCAGGAGTGTGGCGTCAGCAATGCCATACCTCCCAACTTTTGAAGAGTAGAAAGAGGGATAAAATGTGCTGCACGCCGCAGCAAATTTAGCTCTGCCCACTTTTATGTTGACTCCGCCCATTCTCATTCATTTTTCGTGTGCTCCCACACAGTATAATCCTCCTAGTCACCCGTCAATTATACGCCCCCATCTCTCCCCGTTTCATATACACCCATCCACTGCCCCCAGTTTCATGTCCCGCCTCCAACTCTGTCCCCAGTTTCATGCCGTTCTCCCCCCCTTCATCTGCCCACAGTTTCATGTCCCCCCGTCTTTGCCCCAGTGTCATGCCGTCCCCCCTTCATCTGCCCCAGTATCATGCCGTTCCCCCCCCCCCTCATCTGCCACAGTGTCATGCCGTTCTCCCCCCCTCATCTGCCCCAGTGTCATGCCGTCCCCCCCCTTAATCTGCCCCAGTGTCATGCTGTTCGCCCCTCCCCTTCATTTGCCCCCCAGTTTCATGGGCCCCCTTCATTATGTTCCACCTTAATGTTTAACACAAAAACCAAACAAACACTTACACTCACCTTCCATCGCTCCCCCACCACTCCTCTCTCTGCTCTCATGCCATTCACATAGTTGTAGGCGCGATGTGACATCATCACATCACGCCTACACACGCCAAAGCCGGGCCGGAGCGTTAAAGCAGGAGCTGAGCTGTCACAGCTCCTGCTTTAATCGCCTATGTATTCAGCTCATCAGCTCATTTCATTGAACTGAAATCGGGACAGGCAAGTGCTGGGGCGGGCAAGTGCCGGGGGGCCCCCAGAGGCTCCGAGGGCCCCGGCACTTGCCCGAGTACGCCGAGATGTGGAGATATGCCACGTGTGCCAAGAGCAGCACTTGTGCCGGGGGTTGCTGACCCCTGCTCCAGACATTAGAAGACGTAAAGGATCAGGATCTAAGAGGGATTATGTAGGATCTCAAGCTTAAATAAAATGGAGGCGTTGATATTGGCAAGATGTAAAGAATAGAGATGAGCGCACAGTAAAATATTTGATATTCGTTTCAAATAACCCCTCAATATTCGACTATACGAACAAATATCGAACCCCATTATGGTATATGGGGAATAAATGCTCGTTTCAAGGGATCCCACCATTCGACTCAGGAGAGTCACCAAGTCCACTATGACACCCCAGGAAATGATACCAACACCCTGGATTGCAACTGGGACAGCAGAGGAAGCATGTCTGGGGGCATCTAACATGCCCAAGTCACTGTATTACGATGGGATCCCTGTCAACTTGCGATACGCGGGAGCTGACTTTTTCCCATAGGAATGCATTGACCAGCATTGATTGGCCGAATGCCATACAGAGTACAGCATTCGACCAATCAACGCTGGTTCTGCCGGAGGCTCGTCTGTGAGGAGACGGAGTCTAAGATCGGACCAGAATGGAGACTGCTGTGGACTGATCTTAGACTCCACCTCCTCCAGCAGAACCAGCATTGATTGACCGAATGCCATACAGAGTACAGCATTCAACATTAGAGATACGCTGAACCCTGCTGCACACTCAGCTCTGCTGCATCAGAGATGTAGCAGAGCTGAGTGTGCGCTGAACCCTGCTGCACACTCAGCTCTGCTGAGATGCAGCAGAGCTGAATGTGCAGCAGGGTTCAGTGCATCTCTGATGCAGCAGAGCTGAGTGTGTAGCAGGGTTCAGCGGTTCTCCGGTGTAGCAGCGGTTCTCCGGTGTAGCAGTGCTGGCCGTGCGCTCAGCTCGACTACATCTCAAGTGTAGCCGAGCTGAGCGCACGGCCAGCACTGGTACATCTTGGCATAGGAATGCATTGACCAGCGTTGATTGGCCGAATGCCATGCAGAGTACAGTATTCGGTCAACAAACGCTGGTTCTGCCGGAGGAGGCGGAGTCTAAGATCGGTCCACAGCAGTCTCCATTCTGGTCCAATCTTAGACTCCGGCTCCTCACAGACGAGCCTCCGGCAGAACCAGCGTTGATTGTCCGAATGCTGTACTCTGTATGGCATTCAGCCAATCAACGCTGGCCAATGCATTCCTATGGGAAAAAGTCACCTCCCGCATATCGCAAGCTGACAGGGATCCCGACCAAATAGAGCGCCAAAGAGTTGTGTGAGTAACATTCCCCCTAACTAAAGGTAATCCTTAGCTAACCCTGCCTGTACATCTATCCCTGTCTCAGTCACATAGTTCACAGTCTCAAATTAACCGAATGTTAAATCCACCATTCGTATAAATTGGAGGTCACCTGATTTAGCCAGCCAATTACTTTTTCCGATTATATTTTCGATGCCTCCGTTGTCGTAGTTCCTGTCCCACCTCCCCTGCGTAGTTATTGGTGGAAAAAAAGCGCCAAGGAAGGTGGGAGGGGGATACGAATTTTTTGTGTGTTTACCTCGTGGTATTCGATTAAATTAGAATACCTCGAACGGCCTGATATTCTATTGAATATCTATTCGACCGAACAGTGTTCGCTCATCTCTAGTAAAGAAAACAAGAATGCAATAATTTGGAAATCTCATATAGCCATAGTTTATTCATAGAATATAGAACATATATCAGAAGTTAAAAGTTAGACATTTCCCCATAATATTGTGTGCAGGGGCCACTATGGGGTATAATACTGTGTGCAGGGGCCACTATGGGGCATAATACTGTGTGCAGGGGCCACAAAGGGCTTTAATACTGTGTGGAGGGGCCACTATGGGGCATAATACTGTGTGCAGGGGCCACGAAGGGCTTTAATACTGTGTGCAGGGGCCACTATCGGGCATAATACTGTGTGCAGGGGCCACAATGGGGTAAAATAGTGTGTGCAGGGGCCACTATGGGGCATAATACTGTGTGCAGGGGCCACGATGGGGTATAATAGTGTGTGCAGGGGCACAGTTGCTGTGCCTGCCACAGGAAACCATCAAAGCAATGCTATTGTTGTGCTGGCACTTTTATTCTTCAGCCAATACTGACTCCACTGCGTGAAGCTGGTATAACATTTATCACTCACTACTGTCCTATATCGCCCAAGCGTACGGGGTTGGATCTTCCCTCTCTGCACACTGCAGCATGATCGCCACCCAGAGGCTTTCTCCTTCCTCAACACCTGAGACCAGCCCCTTATTTACTTGTTCAACTGCTCTATTAGCTGTAATGTCTGACTCCCCCACAGGGAGTCCCTGTCCTCTGATATCGGCAATGGCACAGGCTCATCATATATCTCCATAGCTCTCTGTACTATCGCTGTCCACTACATCTGAAGACCTGCTCTATCTATCTATCTATCTATCTATCTATCTATCTATCTATCTATCTATCTATCTATCTATCATTATCTATTACTTTTCCTGCCAATTATGTCATTAAGTTGTAGGTTGTACTGCTGGCTGGGTCCTTTGCATGCAAACTGAGATATTGTCTTCTTGTGCTATGGTCATATGCCAGGTGGGAAGACTCCTATAAAAAGACGCTTTCTTCTGCTGTACATCAGACAGTTGCCCTCCTAGCGCCATTTTGTGGAAGGCAGTGACCTCCACCACCTTACAGCCATTATAGTTACTGTAGGCAGTTGTCACCCCCTGAATATAATCTTTCAGTCTGTTTGTGAGGAAAACTTGGCAGATTTACCATCCAGGGAAACTTTTGGTTGCAGGTATGCTGCACGGACTGACGCTGGATGTTCGTATGACCTGACTGTGCAGCTGTTGTCCGATGTCATCAATGAATACAAGAGTGAGAACATGACTATTCCTGATAAGACTGAGGGTACCTGGAACCAGGTGAGAAAAGCACTTGAGGCTTGAATTATGCAAAATCTTGTTATCTATGACTGATTCAAATAAGGATTATACAAGCATGACTTCATGTATTCAGACTGATCAATTTGGTAGTTTTATTTTTAAAATCCGTCCATTCATTCACAAGAAATAGTCCAAGGAAGATTCTAAGTAAACTAGCTCTTAATCCCCAAGTGGGTAGAAACCTAAGAACTAGGAATAAGAGCTAGTTTACATATAATTTTCATGGGACCAGGGGCGTAACTACCGGGGAAGCAGCGGAGGCAGCTGCCACAGGACCCGGGACACTTTTTTTTAAATAGGCCCTTACTGGCTGGAGTAACTCCAGCCGGTAACAGGCCCTATATACTTACCGATCCGGGCAGGGGCCAGGATCAGTAAGTGACGGCGCGGGCCCCAGAAGCATAGCGAAAAGACCCCCAAGTATAGCGATCGGAGGCCTGGGAGAGGTAAGATAACATAAAAAACGGTGTTACTTACCTCTCCAGGCCACAGCCAGACAGGCTTCGGCCTACTTGCGCGACGTCATATGACACGCGACGCAGAGCCCCGGTCACATGACGCCCCGGAAGATGGCCGACAGCGAAAGAGAATGCAGTGGAGCCGGAAGATAGATAAGTAACAGTAGTTTGTATCCCTCTGGGTCTCCGATTATTATACTCTGGGGTCTGAAAACACCCTAGAGTATAATAATTGTTCATGTGTGTCCACAATGGGACATAGTACTGTGTACTGGGGCCAGTATGGGGACATAATACTGTGTACTGGGGCCACTATGGGACATAATATTGTGTACTGGGGCCACTATGGGACATAATATTGTGTACTGGGGGCCACTATGGGGACATAATACTGTGTACTGGGGGCCACTATGGGGACATAATACTGTGTTCTGGGGCCACTATGGGACATAATACTGTGTTCTGGGGCCACTATGGGACATAATACTGTGTACTGGGGCCACTATGGGACATAATACTGTGTGCAGGGGCCAATATGCGGTATTATAGTGTGCACAGAAATGCGGCGTTAGGGGTCAGTTTGTCAAGGTCTTCAGCGTCGGTCGGGGGGGCCCCCATCTCAAAAGATCGCCACGAGGCCCCGCCATTCCTAGTTACGCTACTGCATGGGACCATATCTTGTGAATGGTTGGACGGATTTTAAATATACAAATAAAATGGTTCAGGGCACAGTGAGAATCAAATGATGTATGTCACTTCGTATTTTCTACTTGGTGACAGATTCTCTATGAGCCTTATACCCACAGTTTTTCTTTATTCCAGATTTTGCTGCAGTTTTTTGAGCCAAAGGCAAGAATGGCTGGAAAAAGTAATGGGAAATATATAGGAAGCTAGTATACTTCTACCTTTTGCTCAATCCACTCCTGGCTTTGGCTCAAAAAAGACAGCAAAACTGCAACGAAAAAAGCTGCGTTTCAGCAATATGGGGCCCCAAACAAAGTTGTGTGGACAACAAAAGTAAAATACACAGACAGCAGCAAATGATGGGAAGTGTGTGTGTGGTAACAACCCACATAATAGACTTGGGGATATGCTAAGATAAGAAATTCATGTCTTCTTTCTTCCATGGAAGCGCCACACATGGCCATGGATTGCAGCAGACTGTATCACACATGGTAGGCTTAGATACATTACCTTAGCTGACACATGATAGATTTATATACACTAGTTCTACAGACAGTATCACACATAACAGACTTACATTCAACTGTATAATAGGATTAGATATATCACATTAGATAGACTTAGATACAATGGCTCAGCAGACTATATTACACATATTAGGTGAGGTTTTGTACATGTTGCTCTTTACACACTTGCAGGACCTGCAGACCTGAACAGTGTCGCAATGACATAACTAATAAAGTTTTATTATAAGATAGGATGGGATGATCTGGAGCAGCACCCTGCTACATGGATGAAATATTCATGCCCTGTTACATTATTTACGGTGTTCCCTGACTGTGGAACTGTTGATATTCTAGAAATGTCATTTCCGGCAAATACTAGAGTCGTAGGTATTCTTGAAACTATCTTGAGACTATATACGAATAACCAGCAGACTTTTTGAAAATGTTCAGGAACTGAAGCACAAAGTTTATGAGAAAGTTACAAAACTTATAATGCTTAAAGGGGTTGTACAGGATTAGAAAAACATTGCTTCTCTCTTCTAGAAACAGTGCCATATTTGTCCATGGGATTTGTCTGCGAAAATGCAGCTTTGTTCTGTTAGGCCAGAGCCCCACGTGGTGTAAATGCCACGGTTTGGCCAAGCGGAAATGGCATTAAAAAAAACACGGCATTTTACCCGTCTCTGCAAAGTGTATGGAATCCTAGCGAATCCCATCACAGCGGACACACTGGGATTTCCAAAACCGTTGTGGTTTTGGAAATCGCAGCATGTCAATTATACCTACGTAAACGTCCTGGCGATTTCCCTATAGGTCTAATGGAAGCAGAAATTTTGTAATTTGTGGAACTGCAATACCTGACAAAACACATGGACAGGTGTGGTGTTTATTTCACAAGAAGGTAAACATCTTTTTACAATCTAACACTGTATCTTTAAAACTTTTTGTGAATATGTAAAACTTTGTAATATATGTTATTATGAGAAGATATAATTCTCCTCACCTTGTAGTTCTCCTCTCCCTGTGTATAGGTTCTCAATAAGGCTAGCTTCACATCTGCATGGAGGACTTTTGTATCCGCCGGTTTCAGGATAAAAATGGCAGAAACCCAACAGACACACATAGACTATGAGGTTCGCGTTTGTACACAGGTAACCACTCTTGTGGGTTATTCACACGGAGTAAAGTGGCACTGATTCTGTCATGATAACTCGCGGCAGAATCAGCGATGATAAAAAGATTTTTAACGTGCGGAACATATTGAAATCAATGGGAGGCTTTTTATCAGCGCTGATTCTGCCGTGAGTTATCGTAGCAGTATCGACACCGTTTTACTCCATGTGAATGACCCCTTGTACAGGATGATTTCTTCGTTGTTCATATCCCCCGGTGGCCCTGAACGACAGCGAGCCCAATGTTAGTGAGAACTTAGCCTACGTGTTTCCAATCTTCCTCACACTCCAGTATAACAGTAAATATTAGTCAGTGATTAGGATAAGAGAAGGAGGAGGATGCAGCTGCAGTTTCCCTACCTTTCAGGAGAGAGGTGTGCATTTGATATCCTCACACACTGAGGATCCTGTTACATATGTTCTTGACCCATGTACAGACATTATGGTCACTGACTATTTCATTTATCCTACAGCTCAGTCATACCTTCTCAGAATATGACCTGGACTGCGTTTCATCCAGTTCACACATGGCGGTCAAGATTCAGTTTACTGGAAGGGCTGGTATGGAGTCCGAGTGACCAACAGCAGTGTAACAATTGAAGCCTAGAAACTGAAGAAGAATGGAAATGTTATTCCTGTGTCACATGACTGGTTTCTTCTGTCTCAATGTGGACCAATAAATGAAATGGTGTGATACTGGGGCTGCACGGGTGATTTATCAGACACTGCGACATGCTATACATGTGTCTATTGAAAATACCTATAGGAGTATCACAAGAGTCATTAGGAATAGCAGGTGCCACTGACAGACTACCCTGTTTCCCCGAAAATAAGTCAGCCCCCGAAAGTAAGACATAGCAGAGGTTTTGTTGAATTGCCTAACATAAGGCACCTCCCAAAAGTAAGACATCCCCCAATAATAATAATAGTTTTTCTGCACAAAGATTGTATGAAGAAAAACACTGCAGCCGGCTGAACACTGTGTGCGATGTTCCGTGTGCACAGGTATGCCGGCTGCTGACGTCGCTACGATACGTTGTATCTACTGTTCCTGCTGCTGTAGGATGAGCTGGGAGATGCCTGCTGTCCATACACTAAGCATTGTATGCGGTGTGGAGTCCACTCTCCCAGCTCATCCCACAGCAGCAGGAACAGTGGATACAACACACGGTATCACAACAGCCGCTGCTGTGTTTTTCTTCCTACAGTTTTTGCGCAGCAAGCACATCTCAGTGTAGCGCAGTGGTGGCAGCAGCACACAAAAATAAAATAAGACATCCCCTGAAAATAAGACATAGCATATCTTTAGGGCCAAAATTTAATATAAGACACTGTCTTTTTTGGGGGGAAACACGGTATGTACAGCAGAACTATTATCTGTACTGGTGTAGGGCAGTATGCAATATGGCCTCTGTTGGAACGGTACAGTGTGGGCTTGGGTGTTGACCAGTAGGGAGCAGAGGATTAGATCAGCCCCTGGAATGACAGGATTTACAGCAGAAAGTACTTCTTCCAAAATGTAATGCATGTTGTTTATTGCAGTGACAGTGTTACAGGATTACAGGAGTTGATGGGCAGTCACTGGCAACAGGACAGTGGTAATATGGCTGCTCAATGTGTCCGATGTGCAACTTTGTTCTGTCACTAAGACGTCAATGTACAAACCAAAAGCATGGATCCCTAATAATATATAAGTTACATGGATCCCTAATAATATATAAGTTAAAACTCAACATTTAATATGTCTACTCTAAAATTAGACCAAAAATCCAATAATTTCCAATAGAATAGAAAAATGGAACCGTCTTATCAGGCTGATGGCCAATATTAGGGAACGACCCATTTGATGGGTATTCTTCAGGGATTTAATGGAGAATATAACAATTCTCCACAAGTGATTCACTAGGTAATGGCTCTACCCTGACATACAGGGGTGCTATGTGCGTCATACAGTGGTCAATGTGCGATACAGCTTCCAGCTTTCATGACAACTGCAAATACTCGTATATAAGTGTATTTGGTGTTACAATAGCTGGTGATCCTTGAACTTTATACCTGACACATAAATTAGAGGGCAACTAAATTTGGCCCTATGACACAGCCAGACTGTTACCAAAGTGATAGGGCGAGGAATCACAGGTATGAATTGATGTTATATATCACCTGCCCCATCCTCAGCCTTCATACACACAGTACTAGGGACACTCAGGAGCAATTTTCATGAAACTGACACTCATCCATCTCTCATCCAGGCTAATAAGCGGCAGCCATCTTGGTCCTCTCACTTGAAGTGAAGAACAGCCATCTCATTACACCCCCAGCTGGTACCTGTAGCCCACCCTACCTATTTTACACCAGCAAGGAGCTGCTTAGGACTATGGACTTGGAGAATGGGCCTGATTTATGACAAAGTGTAAACGTCATTATAAAGTGGTGGAAATTCCGGCAAGTGATAAAGACTGTTCTTGATAAACCAGTCCTTATATTTTCTATATTACTCTTTACTGACTGTGGCATCTGAGGGGTTACATGACTGAAGTTGTTGTTTCAGCCACTAGAGCAGACACTGTCACTGCAGCACAATGATACAAGAATGAAACTACTCTCAGCAGGTCCTGAGGATCTGTGGCTGCTGGGGGTTGTAGTTCTCAGAGGGTCAGGGAAGAGTAAGGACCTGTTAAAGAGGACCTCTCAGGTCCTCGGGCACATGCTGTATTATATTACCGCCTAGCCATGACTGTAACGGTGAGGAATGCCCCCTCCCCCTCCTGACAGTACTTGTCCATAGACTAGTACAGGAGAAGGACGTTCCTCACCGCTAAGCGTCATGGCTGGGCAGTAAGGAGCGCCCCCTCTCACAGTACAGCGCTATGGACTCTACTGTCAGGAGGGGCGTTCCTAACAGACCGTCAGAAACGCCCTTCTGATACTGATACTACGCTAACGGCACTGATAGCTCTTCAGTAGGGGCACATAACGGGAAAGCCGATAGTGCAGTGAATTCAGTCCACTGTCAGCTTTCTAGCGGTGTATAATACCGCATGTGCCCAAGGACATGAAAGGTTCATGACATGAAAGCCAAAACAGAACTTCACTACTGCAGCACTTTACTGGTCCCACATGGTATAATGCCATCCTTACTGACCGCCACACAGTGTAACACATAACTCATCCTTTACTGGCCCCACATGGTATAATGCCATCCTTACTGACCGCCACACAGTGTAACACATAACACACCCTTTACTGGTCCCACATGGTATAATGCCATCCTTACTGACCGCCACACAGTGTAACACATAACTCATCCTTTACTGGCCCCACATGGTATAATGCCATCCTTACTGACCACCACACAGTGTAACACATAACACACCCTTTACTGGTCCCACATTGTATAATGCCAGCCTTACTGACCTCCACACAGTGTAACACATAACACATCCTTTACTGGTCCCACATGGTATAATGCCAGCCTTACTGACCACCACACAGTGTAACACATAACACACCCTTTACTGGTCCCACATAGTATAATGCCAGCCTTACTGACCTCCACACAGTGTAACACATAACACATCCTTTACTGGTCCCACATAGTATAATGCCATACTTACTGACTGCCACACTGTGTAACACGTGACACATCCTTTACTGGTCCCACATGGTATAATGCCATCCTTACTGACCGCCACACAGTGTAACACATAACACACCCTTTACTGGCCCCACAAGGTATAATGCCATCCTTACTGACCGCCACACAGTGTAACACATAACACACCCTTTACTGGTCCCACATGGTATAATGCCATCCTCACTGACCGCCACATAGTGTAACACATAACACACCCTTTACTGGCCCCACATGGTATAATGCCAGCCTTACTGACCGCCACATAGTGTAACACATGACACACCCTTTACTGGCCCCATATGGTATAATGCCAGACTTACTGACCGCCACATAGTGTAACACATAACACACCCTTTACTGGTCCCACATGGTATAATGCCAGCCTTACTGACCTCCAGACAGTGTAACACATAACACACCCTTTACTAGCCCCACATGGTATAATGCCAGCCTTATTGACCGCCACATAGTGTAACACATAACACACCCTTTACTGGCCCCACATGGTATAAGCAATATTCGTAATAAAAAATTGAAGGTCCAGCGTGTCTTGAAAATACATCTTTCACTTTATTAAATGGCACATGGCCACATTAAAAGGCATCCCACAGACATAGATGGTATAGAACAAAAAATTAAAAACTAGCACTAGGTCTGACTGACGCGTTTCGAAAGCATAGCTTTCTTAGTCATAGTCATCTAGTTGACTGACCGTGGAGTTTAAATACGTAAGCTGCTGGTGTTAAGTGCAGCTGTACTGAGTATACATAATTACATCCGACAAACAACATACAAAAGATAAAAACAATATATGCTAGCAAATACAAATTACAAAGTAATATGTTTACATAACTTCCTCGTAACAACAATAAGTTGAAATACATGTGTTATAGGCATGACCGCTGGTACAATGACATCATGACTCATAGGTGTTGACACAATGAATACAAAAACAGAAGAGAAAAGAGAAAAACAAATCCCATGTTCCACATCGGATGCAAAGTCCTTGTAATGATGGCTCCTTATATATAAAGATCCGTATGTCAGAAATCGATCAATGATTCAAGCCAAACATTATTCTTTCGACCATTCTAATGTGGAGAAAAGGTGGGAATTAGTAAAGAATATGTAGAAATACGGAGTGCTGCAGGTAAGTATAAACCTAGTATATACTAGCACCAAGATCCACAAGTAGATATGGAACTAATAAACGATCATCATAACTAACGCATGAGTGTATATATGTCCACCCCATCTAACTGTCACGATGAATATGGCACTCTTACAGCATCTTACAAAAACCCACACAAAATGATGGAATCCATACATTACATTACCTCCTCAATGCCCATACTAAATGTGGCGCCCATATCACCAGGAGCGTTGATGCGCATGCGTTGATTACGAAACTCATCGCATTAGTGCGCATGCGCATCGCAAAAACTCTTGTCACACATTATCTCCTCCATGCCCATAACAAATATGGCGCCCATGTCTTCGAGAGCATTAATGCGCAGATGTTAATTGCTATGCTACTCCAGTTAATGCGCATGCGTACCACAAAAACTCTTTTCAAACAATAATGTCCGTTTGCCACGGCTTTCGTATGCTCCCAAGAGTCGATGCGCATGCATTAATGACTAGTTAGATCGTAATGGATACAATACCCATATATGAAGTAACCTTCATGTACCCACGTCTGACATTACTTGTGAAGAAGAAATGAACACAGGACTCATCATTGAAAGCTGTAAATTACACAGAATGATGCTGGACCACTAATGAGGTACCAATCCTTCTGTAGTGACAAAAAAGAGATCAGAATTAGTGTGACACGCACTAAATGTACACGTGTAAACATGTTAATCAGAAACAGATATATCCACAACAGATAAACACACGCGTTAATCTAGAATAAGTGCAGTGTATATGCCTCTGCTATCTGTATTTAGACCCGACAGTATATGCCAAAATTCAGGTCAATAGAAAATATGAACATACCGGTCAAAGGTACAGACAGAACTGTATGAATACTGACTATAAGGGGAGTATTTAAATTAAGTAAAAACCTCTCACCCCTAAACATATATGGATGAACCAGAAACAGATGTATCCAGACCACAATTGACTCTCACAGGTAAGTATCCCAAGAGTTTATATGAGTGACTAATTGTTATTAATAAATAAAGGACAAATCATTCCTCCTATTTAAGCCCTGTGGAAAACGGGTATTTAGTCTAAATATCCACTTGGCTTCCAACAATTTTAACTGATGCTCCCGATCTCCTCCTCGAGGTAATCTTTTTACTTGATCAATAGCCTTAAAGGAGAAGGTACTAATATCACCATCATGATTACCTATAAAATGGTGCGATACTCCTGTGGACTTTGTACAGTTCTTATTAACAATGCTATAAATGTGCTCAGCCATCCTCACTTTCAGAGCACATGTGGTGCATCCAATGTACTTCTTATTGCAATCTGTACATGTAACCATATACACCACATAAGTGCTAGAGCAATTCAATAAATTTTTTATATGGTATGTGCGTTTACCTTCTGAGTCCTCAAATGTAGAGGTTTTATCAACAAACTTGCACATATTGCACCTACTGGTGCCACATTTAAAAAAAACCATTAAGGTGTAACCAGGTTTCACTTTGAGCAAATGAATGGTTAACATACAAACTGGGTGAAAGCATATTACCCAAAGTTTTTTCCCACCTGGAGATATATTTGCACCATGATGTCAGGATGGATCCCAAGATTTCATCTTGGTATAAGATGGGCATATTTTTCTTGATAACGTCTACAACCTGGTGGTAATTGTGACTAAAAGTGGTAGAAAAATAAATGTTAGTCTCATCAGAATTGTTTGTATTTATGTCCTTGGGGGCAAGTAAAGTTTTTCTATCATACCCAGCCACGATTGCTTCTGCTCTCTTAATGGTCCAGCGCGGATACCCCCTGTCCCTAAACCTCCTGCCAATTTCCAATCGATTTTTTTGAAAACTGTTCTCTGCCGTGCATGCTCGTCTAGCCCTAATTAATTCACCCAAGGGCAAAGAATTTTTCGTATGGGCAGGATGTTGGCTGTTGGCATGCAATAGGGTATTACCGGACATGGGTTTCCTATAAAGGCTAGTTCTGACTTTACCAGTTTTACTGTCAGCAGATAAAGTAATATCTAAAAAATCTATACTGACATCCTTAACATTGTGTGTAAATCTAAGATTAAAGTCATTATCATTAACATAGGGTATGATAGAAAAACTTTACTTGCCCCCAAGGACATAAATACAAAAAATTCTGATGAGACTAACATTTATTTTTCTACCACTTTTAGTCACAATTACCACCAGGTTGTAGACGTTATCAAGAAAAATATGCCCATCTTATACCAAGATGAAATCTTGGGATCCATCCTGACATCAGGGTGCAAATATATCTCCAGGAGGGGAAAAACTTTGGGTAATATGCTTTCACCCAGTTTGTATGTTAACCATTCATTTGCTCAAAGTGAAACCTGGTTACACCTTAATGGTTTTTTTTAAATGTGGCACCAGTAGGTGCAATATGTGCAAGTTTGTTGATAAAACGTCTACATTTGAGGACTCAGAAGGTAAACGCACATACCATATAAAAAATTTATTGAATTGCTCTAGCACTTATGTGGTGTATATGGTTACATGTACAGATTGCAATAAGAAGTACATTGGATGCACCACACGTGCTCTGAAAGTGAGGATGGCTGAGCACATTTATAGCATTGTTAATAAGAACTGTACAAAGTCCACAGGAGTATCGCACCATTTTATAGGTAATCATGATGGTGATATTAGTACCTTCTCCTTTAAGGCTATTGATCAAGTAAAAAGATTACCTCGAGGAGGAGATCGGGAGCATCAGTTAAAATTGTTGGAAGCCAAGTGGATATTTAGACTAAATACCCGTTTTCCACAGGGCTTAAATAGGAGGAATGATTTGTCCTTTATTTATTAATAACAATTAGTCACTCATATAAACTCTTGGGATACTTACCTGTGAGAGTCAATTGTGGTCTGGATACATCTGTTTCTGGTTCATCCATATATGTTTAGGGGTGAGAGGTTTTTACTTAATTTAAATACTCCCCTTATAGTCAGTATTCATACAGTTCTGTCTGTACCTTTGACCGGTATGTTCATATTTTCTATTGACCTGAATTTTGGCATATACTGTCGGGTCTAAATACAGATAGCAGAGGCATATACACTGCACTTATTCTAGATTAACGCGTGTGTTTATCTGTTGTGGATATATCTGTTTCTGATTAACATGTTTACACGTGTACATTTAGTGCGTGTCACACTAATTCTGATCTCTTTTTTGTCACTACAGAAGGATTGGTACCTCATTAGTGGTCCAGCATCATTCTGTGTAATTTACAGCTTTCAATGATGAGTCCTGTGTTCATTTCTTCTTCACAAGTAATGTCAGACGTGGGTACATGAAGGTTACTTCATATATGGGTATTGTATCCATTACGATCTAACTAGTCATTAATGCATGCGCATCGACTCTTGGGAGCATACGAAAGCCGTGGCAAACGGACATTATTGTTTGAAAAGAGTTTTTGTGGTACGCATGCGCATTAACTGGAGTAGCATAGCAATTAACATCTGCGCATTAATGCTCTCGAAGACATGGGCGCCATATTTGTTATGGGCATGGAGGAGATAATGTGTGACAAGAGTTTTTGCGATGCGCATGCGCACTAATGCGATGAGTTTCGTAATCAACGCATGCGCATCAACGCTCCTGGTGATATGGGCGCCACATTTAGTATGGGCATTGAGGAGGTAATGTAATGTATGGATTCCATCATTTTGTGTGGGTTTTTGTAAGATGCTGTAAGAGTGCCATATTCATCGTGACAGTTAGATGGGGTGGACATATATACACTCATGCGTTAGTTATGATGATCGTTTATTAGTTCCATATCTACTTGTGGATCTTGGTGCTAGTATATACTAGGTTTATACTTACCTGCAGCACTCCGTATTTCTACATATTCTTTACTAATTCCCACCTTTTCTCCACATTAGAATGGTCGAAAGAATAATGTTTGGCTTGAATCATTGATCGATTTCTGACATACGGATCTTTATATATAAGGAGCCATCATTACAAGGACTTTGCATCCGATGTGGAACATGGGATTTGTTTTTCTCTTTTCTCTTCTGTTTTTGTATTCATTGTGTCAACACCTATGAGTCATGATGTCATTGTACCAGCGGTCATGCCTATAACACATGTATTTCAACTTATTGTTGTTACGAGGAAGTTATGTAAACATATTACTTTGTAATTTGTATTTGCTAGCATATATTGTTTTTATCTTTTGTATGTTGTTTGTCGGATGTAATTATGTATACTCAGTACAGCTGCACTTAACACCAGCAGCTTACGTATTTAAACTCCACGGTCAGTCAACTAGATGACTATGACTAAGAAAGCTATGCTTTCGAAACGTGTCAGTCAGACCTAGTGCTAGTTTTTAATTTTTTGTTCTATACCATCTATGTCTGTGGGATGCCTTTTAATGTGGCCATGTGCCATTTAATAAAGTGAAAGATGTATTTTCAAGACACGCTGGACCTTCAATTTTTTATTACGAATATTGCTTATGAAGGCTTCTAACCGGAGGAGCAGAGAGTCCGTGCGATAGGTCTGCCAGCATCGGGACATTTCCAGACGGGATAGAGACTTGATACATCACAGTAAGGAACACAATTTTGAAAAAAACTTTTTTCCATACAAATGTGGTTTTATCAACGCATGTAGTTCCATGATTATCACTGCTGGGAGGCTGTGTATCCACATTTCCCCCCTTTTCCCCAAGTGTGAACAAGTTTGAACCACATGGTATAATGCCATCCTTACTGACCGCCACATAGTGTAACACATAACACACCCTTTACTGGCCCCAGATGGTATAATGCCATCCTTACTGACCGCCACACAGTGTTACACATAACACACCCTTTACTGGCCCCACATGGTATAATGCCAGCCTTACTGACCTCCACACAGTGTAACACATAACACACCCTTTACTGGCCCCACATGGTATAATGCCAGCCTTACTGACCTCCACACAGTGTAACACATAACACACCCTTTACTGGCCCCACATGGTATAATGCCAGCCTTACTGACCGCCACACAGTGTAACACATAACACATCCTTTACTGGTCCCACATGGTATAATGCCAGACTTACTGACCTCCACACAGTGTAACACATAACACACCCTTTACTGGTCCCACATGGTATAACACAACCTTTACTGGCCCCCAAACAGTATAACTGACCCTTTTTTTTACTCCCACATGCTATAAAACCACCTTTACTGGCCCCCACACGATATAACACACCTTTCCCTGCCCTTACTCAATATAACACACTATTTCCTGGTCCCCACATGGTACAATACTTATTTCTTGGCCCCCACACGGTATAGCATCCCCTTTTCCAAGCCCCCACACAGTATAATTTTACCCTTACTGACTCCCCAATACAGGTATATCGCTCCCTTTATAGTCCTCCTATATTGCCTCTTTGCAGGTCCCAATATAGTACAGGCCCCAATATAGTAAGGGCTCCCATACAGTAAGGATCCCTTTACAAGCCCACCATACAGCTAGCAACTTACATATCACTGCTCTTGCGCACAGCAGACTCCTCTGCTGCCTGTTTATTTTTCAGCCTCCAGCAGGTCCTGTGCGCTGCACATTATGCTCCGACACGAAGATTTCATATATGGCACACAGACCTCCACGAGGTTGACGAATGAAGAGAAAGTTTTTGTGGACAGGAGCAGTGATAGGTAAGTTAATAGTACTTGTTACCAGCTGGAGTAATGGCCTATTAAAAAGTAAGCGGGGACCTGGCTGGGCCCCCCTAAAAGCATGGAGCGACCAGGGGAATTCCCAGTACCCCGATGGGCCAGTCCAAGCCCGTAGTTACCTCTGTAATTCTGTATAGTGAAGGCAGTGCTGATCTCCCGCCATCTAGTGTTCACTATTTATTACTACACTAAACAGTAGCAGCTTGTTATCTGTGAAATTGATGCAGGTTATGTCCAGAGACATTTAAAAGGGTTTTTTCATGAAAGACACTTATACCCTATACACGTTAGGGGTTTAGTGTCAGATCACAGTGGGTCCATCTGTTGGGATCCCCAGCAATCAGGGGAATAGGGACCATAAAATAACTGCACTTATACATGCAGTCGATGATCGTGGTCCATGACCTGCACTCCATTCACTGATATGGGGCTGTCAGGCAAAATGGAAGCAGAAGCCCCATAGCGGTGAAAGGAGCTGAGGTTATGGTACGCACCTGTGTTAGATTGTAAACTCTCGCGAGCAGGGCCCTCCGTCCCATTGTGTGAAGTGAGTATTAATCTGTAATGTAAACCCTACAATTTGTAAAGTGTTGCAGAATATGTTTGCGCTATATAAATAAAATGTATTATTATTATTATTATTATAATAATAATATAGTCTTATTAACATTAGAGAGCCCCTTTAACCATTGCCAGCACAATTTAAAAATTACAATTTTTATTTGATAGACACCCAGGAGCATTTATTATAGAAATATTCTTTCCATGCATATTAGTAGAAAAACGTTATATATATATATATATATATATATATATATATATATGCTATATGTCACTATGTCACTTCATCCCCCAACTACTGATAACACAGCACCAGCAGTCATCATATAGTTCTCTCTCAATCCCCTGGACACTACACTGTCTCCCATGATGCCAATACCACAGAGTATATGGCAGTGCAGGTCAATGGACCACTGCCTGGCAGGTGCCACCTGAGTATTCCATGACCTGACATGATGTCACCTGCACACGGCCAACTCACATTCAGTTTCTAACTGTCGATGGCGGCGATTAGAAGTGTTTCTACAGATTTGTTCAGATTTTTTTTGGATTCTGCGAGACGAGGAGAATGGAGTCCACTGGACGAGGAGAAGATGGAGAGGAGAAGAGAGAAGAAAAGAGGAAGAGGGAAGAGGAGAGCAAGACTGGATTAAAGAAGACCAAGAAGAGAAGAACCCAGGAGAAAGGATCAGAAGACCAGGAGCCAACCCCTGGGAGCAGCCAAGATGCCGAAACATCAGGCCCCTACCCTGGGCTTACCATCAGCCACTACAACCTCCACAAGATTTTGGGTAGGGGCAACTTTGGCAAAGTAAGTTTCATAACGTCTAATTTCATTTTGACCTAGAAATGTCCATTTTATGTCCCTCTATTGGTCTCTATTGGTTATCAACCATTTCAGGTTGGGTGATTATTAATTGCAATGTACTTCTACGGGATGACTGGTAGGACATCTAGAATCTTCCCTGTCCTCATGACCACTGTCTTATGTCCTATACGTCATTAGCTCTTTGTATCTTCATAGTGAGGTCTTTGGGCTTAGGTCTAGGATGCTACAAGGGCAATACATACATTGTTCTATATGTCTTCATTACAGCTTTACAGTAATTTGGAAATATGCATTTAGATTACATTTATATCCATTTCATTGATTGAGTCTGGGGGGGTTCATCTTTTGACCATCCGCCTCAGACAGTGGGTGGGCGGGGGTGGAAGAGGTGGAACATTACAATAAATACAATGCAGTAATACTCAAAGGAGATGTCTCTCCACATTTCCCGTCTCTTCCCTTTGGACCGCCATGACCACTTCTTCCAGCTGTAACTTGACTCGGTAAAGTTTGAAACACAGACTTCTTTGACTCCTCACTTCTCCACGCACGCAACTAGAGATGAGCGAACAGTGTTCTATCGAACACATGTTCGATCGGATATCAGGCTGTTCGATGTGTTCGATTCGAATCGAACATCACGTGGCAAACTCCAAAAAAATTTGATTCCCCTCTAACCTTCCCTGGCGCTTTTTTTGCACCAATAACAGCGCAGGGGAGGTGGGACAGGAACTACGACACCGGAGGCATCGAAAAAAATCGGAAAAAGTCATTGGCTGCCGAAATCAGGTGACCTCCATTTTAGACGAATAGTGGATTTCAAATCTGGGTCATATGAGAATGTGAACTTTGTGACTAAGAGACAGGGATAGCTGTACAGGCAGGGATAGCTAGGGATAACCTTTATTTAGGTAGGAATGTTATTAAAAATAACTATTTGGGGCTCTATCGGGTGTGTAATTGTGATTTTTGTGACATAAACTTTTTCCAATAGGAATGCATTGGACAGCGCTGATTGGCGATATAGCGAGGGTGCACACTCGGCTCTGCTACATCTGATGTAGCAGAGACGAGTGTGCACTCGGCTCTGCTACATCTGATGTAGCAGAGACGAGTGTGCACACTCGGCTCTGCTATATCAGATGGGCTGACCGGCACATCAGATGTAGCAGAGCCGAGTGTGCACACTTGGCTCTGCTACATCTGATGTAGCAGAGCCGAGTGTGCACACTCGGCTCTGCTACATCTGATGCGCCGGTCAGCCCATCTGATATAGCAGAGCCGAGTGTGGATATAGGAATCCATAGGAATGCATTGGCCAGCGCTGATTGGCCAGAGTACGGAATTTGACCAAGCAGCGCTGGCTCTGCTGGAGGAGGCGGAGTCTAAGATCGCTCCACACCAGTCTCCATTCAGGTCCGACCTTAGACTCCACCTCCTCTGGCAGAGCCAGCGCTGATTGGCCGAAGGCTGGCCAATGCATTCCTATGGGAATGCAGAGATTTAGCAGTGCTGAGCCAGTTCTGCTCAACTACACCGTGTGCCGGTCAGCCCATCTGATATAACAGAGCCGAGTGTGCACACTTGGCTCTGCTACATCAGATGTAGCAGAGCCGAGGGTGCACTAGAACCCTTATGCACACTCGGCTCTGCTACATCAGATGTAGCAGAGCCGAGTGTGCACACTCGGCTCTGCTATATCAGATGGGCTGACCGGCACACGGTGTAGTTGAGCAGAACTGGCTCAGCACTACTACCAATAGGAATGCATTGGCCAGCCTTCGGCCAATCAGCGCTGGCTCTGCCAGAGGAGGCGGAGTCTAAGGTCGGACCTGAATGGAGACTGGTGTGGAGCGATCTTAGACTCCGCCTCCTCCAGCAGAGCCAGCGCTGATTGGTCGAATGCCGTACTCTGGCCAATCAGTGCTGGCCAATGCATTCCTATGGGGAAAAGTTAGCTTGCGAAAATCGCAAGCTGACAGGGATTTCCATGAAATAAAGTGACTTTTATGCCCCCAGACATGCTTCCCCTGCTGTCCCAGTGTCATTCCAGGGTGTTGGTATCATTTACTGGGGTGTCATAGTGGACTTGGTGACCCTCCAGACACGGATTTGGGTTTCCCCCTTAACGAGTATATGTTCCCCATAGATTATAATGGGGTTCGAAACCCGTTCGAAAACTCGAACAGTGAGCGGCTGTTCGAATCGAATTTCGAACCTCGAACATTTTAGTGTTTGCTCATCTCTACACGCAACCCTCATATATATATATATATATATATATATATATATACTGTATAAATATATATATATATATATATATCGCACACCGGCGCCTGCAGCCTATATTATGCCCCACAGTGGCACAAAAGACTGTGTGGCATAATAGAGGTTGCAGTGGGGCAGCTGTGGGGAATAATAGAGGTTACAGGGACCACAGTGGACCCTTCAAGCTCTATTATTATACTCAGGGGTCTTTTCAGACCCCCGAGTATAATAATCAGAGCCCCAGGGTAGATGAGGGAACATAATAAACACTTTTACTCACCTCTCCGGGATCCAATGTTAAAGAGAACCTTTCACGGGTTTGGGCAAAGGCAGTTTTATATACTGCTGGAAAGCCGACAGTGCGCTGAATTTAGCGCACTGTCGGCTTTCACTATCTGTGCCCTAGGTGAAGAGCTATCGGTGCCGGTACCGAAGCTCTTCACCGTCACAAGGGCGTTCCTGACAGTCTGACAGGAACGTCCTTCTTCCTAGCAGCGCCTATAGTGCGGTACAGTGTGAGCGGGGAGGAACGCCCCCTCCTTCTGCTCGCAGTACTCGCCCATAGATGAGTATTATCAGGAGGGGATTGGGCGTTCCTCCCCGCTCACACTGTACAGCACTATAGGCGCTGCTGGGAAGAAGGACATTCCTGACAGACAGTCAGGAACGCCCTTCTGACTGTGAAGAACTACGGTATCAGCACCGATAGCTCTTCACCCAGGGCACAGATCGTGAAAGCCGACAGTGCGCCAAATTCAGTGCACTGTCAGCTTTCCACCAGTATATGGAACTGCCTGTGCCCCAAACCCATGAAAGATCCTCTTTAATCCTTGCAGGCTTTGGGGCCTATATGGCAATATCCCAGACCATGCGACGTCTGGGCATTACCATATAGGCCCGAAGCCTGCTAGGAGTAACATCAGATCCCGGAGAGGTAAGTAACATTTTTTATTATGTTCCCTCCCCTCCCCTGGGGCTCCGATTAAAATACTCGGAGGTCTGAAAAGACCCCCCCGAATATAATAATAGCGGCAGTGGGATTGCGGCTTGGCCCGGGCCTATTCACTGCCGGCCTCCGCAGCCTATAGTACAAGGCGAAGTGGGGAAGTCAGTGAGCAGGTCCAGGGAGGTTGGTTAAGTAGGCCACTACCTGTTGGAGATACTCCAGCAGGTAGCGGCCTATTATAAAACCAAAAAAAAAAAACTGTTATTATACTTACCGATCTTGTTGCTGCTCCCGCTGCCTCTGTGATCCCCTTCTCTCGGCAGTCAGACGTCTACGTATCAGCGAAGGCGGCGTCATCACACCGCCTACGCTGATACGTAGATGTCTGAACCAGCGCAAGGAGAGCTATTAATAGTTAAGCAACTATTAATAGTGAATCTAGTGGAGGAACTGTTTTAAATATGAGCCCCCCTTTCTTTAGTAATAACACCCTTTTATTTCTCATAAAATAATAAAACCTTTACTCACCTAACCGCGTTCCCCCGCTGAGTCCTGATGATTAAGCCTTTCCTTGCTTGTTGACTCCAGAGCAGCTCCGGCACACAGGGCATGATGGAGTGACGTCATCGTGCCCCATCTTCTACATAATCATCTGTGACAGAGCACAGATGATTATGTAGCTCCTTGCTCTGGCATAGATGTCCGTGGTATATAGCACGCTGATACACTTGTTATTAAAGTTGCCCCGGTCTGGGTCACCAGACCAAATGTCTGGTGCTGCGGATCCTGGGGCCCCTTAGGAGACGGGGGCCCTGGGCATTTGCCTGTTTGCCACCCCCCCTCCCCCAACGTTGGCCCAGGTCCTGGGTACTAGCAGTCTGACAGCCCTTCTGTTCACCACTGCTCCTAAGGCTGAAATTTAACCAGACCTCCTTTCTTTGTAGATGTCCTCCATTAAGCATTTTGCATTTGTCTCAGGTTTTCCTGGCATCAGTCCCTGGCCGAGACATCTACATGGCCGTCAAAGTCATCAACAAAAGAGGGGACAATATGGAAACCATCATAAGAGAGCAGCAGATACTCGTTACAGCCAGAGAATGCCCGTTCATTTGCCACCTCTATGCCGCACATCATTCTGAGCAGCGGGCATATTTCATCACAGAGTATCTGTCTGGCGGCAGCCTGGAGGCTTTGCTCAGGATGTGCGGCTGCCTGAACATCGGCAATGTAAGGTAAGAAAACGGAGAAAGTATCAAATAAAATAGCGCGAGTTGGGTGAGAAATGAAAATTGTGGTCAGGGGGTGTAGTTAGAGATTTGCTAACACTGAGATTTCTCTCTTTTCTCCCTATGAGATTCTACACAGCAGAAATTATATGCAGTCTCCAGTTCCTCCATGGACACAACATCGTTCACCGGTAAGAAGAACTTCCTCCATTCTCTGTGGCTCCTTTACATGCTGGATTTCATGCACCCGGCTTTTCTGGAGTCCTGCCTAGCAATGCTCCCTGGTTACGTAGTGAGCCATTCGTCGTCTCCTGTATAACTGTGCAAACTATCATTTTCTTCTTTAATTTCATTGCAGAGATCTAAAGCCGGAAAACATCATGCTGGATGCAGATGGCCACATCCGTGTCATCGACCTGGGGCTGGCCCAAGATGGCGTCACCACCTCCAATCAACTCTGTGATGTGACAGGAACTTTCCATTATATGGCCCCAGAGGTGCATTTCCAGAAAGGATATGGCGCAGCAGTCGACTGGTGGAGCCTAGGAATTGTGGTGTCCAAAATGGCAACTGGACGCCTCCCATTTTACCATGGTCCTATTCAACAGAAGGCTTTTAAAGCAAAGCTCACCAAGAAGCCCAAATTTCGAACTGAGGTCGATGCTAACATCAAGCATCTTGTAAAAAATCTGCTGCGCAAGACTCCTGAGGAGCGCCTGGGTGTGTGCGGGAACATTCGAGAGCATCCATTCTTTTCCACCATCGGCTGGGAGGAACTGGAACAGAGGAGAGCACAGCCACCATTCAGACCATTTCAACCAGTTCTGGAGGAGAAACATCTGCAGTGGCCAGAGGATAGGAACGCTCTTCACCACCACGACCAATATAACTATATGTCACCAAGCTGGACCCGGATCCAGGCTGCCTTATAACATCGACTCTCTCCAGACATCTATGTGCCATAACTTGCCACTGTGTTGCTGCCCCAGGTCTTTGACTTTTACGTCCCCAGGACTGGTAAGTATTACACATAACACACATCACATGTCACATCACACGTACATCACACACACTACATGATAAGTATAGACGCCAACACATAGATACTTAGTAGATATATAGATAGTTTGGCTTTTGATCCAGGGATTTATTCCGATTGCCATATTTGGGATCAAGAAGGAATTTTCCCCTTAAATGAGGACAATTGGCCCAATCCTCACAAGGGTTTTCGCCTTCTTTTGGATCAATACATGGCCCTAAATAGGTTTAGATGATACAGAAATAAGCTGAAAAATATAAATATCTAAAAATAGTATATAAAAAAAATAGTATATAAATCTAAGAAAAAAATTCTAAAAAAATTTAAACATAAGTTATAGCTCACACACAAACACACAGTTTAGTACAAGCTGAGTACAAATAGAAAAAAATAGCAAAATACACAATTTTAATATTATAGATTTAAAGGTAGTAAAGAAATAAATAGTGCAATATAAGACACAGGCCTGGTAAGAACACAACACTCATCACATACACATCACACACACTACATGATAAGTATAGACGCCAACACATAGATACTTAGTAGATATATAGATAGATTAGCTTTTGATCCTGGGATTTATTCCGATTGCCATATTTGGGGTCAAGAAGGAATTTTCCCCTTAAATGAGGACAATTGGCCCAATCCTCACAAGGGTTTTCGCCTTCTTTTGGATCAAAACACGGCCTTAAATAGGTTTAGATGATAATAAGTAGATCACACATAAGCTAAAAAATATAAATGTCTAAAAATAGTATCTAAAAAATAATATATATATATATATATATATGTATATATATGTATATATATATAAAATATAGCTCACACACAAACACACAGTTTAGAACAAATAGAAAAAATAGCATAATACACAATTTTAGTATTATAAAATTTAAAGATAGTAAAGTAATAAATAGTGCAATAAAAACTAAAAAAATATGTATAAAATTTGAATTTTAGCTATTCAGGTTAATATATAGTAGTTTAGCACAAAGACAAAAAATAGTATAGTATAGTTAAAAAAAAAACAAACAGGAAAAATAAAAATAAAAATTACATAGGTTAGAAAGCCTTTGATCCTGGGATTTATTCCAATTATGGGATCGTTCACACTACCGTGGGTGTCCGACAGGTAGTGTCCGCTCCTAGTGTCCGCTCAAAATCTGTCACGGACATTAGGAGCGGACACTAGCTGTGTCCGTGACATCTGTCATTTATTTCAATGGGCATCGGGTGCGTTGTTTTGCACTCCGTGCCCGTCCTTCCCTGTCCGCGAGTGAAGATGTCCGACTTCTCAAGCGGAAGGAAGAAACTTACATGCAGGGTTCTTCTGTCCGCTTGAGAAGTCGGACATCTTCACTCGCGGACAGGGAAGGACAGGCACGGAGTGCAAAACAACGCACCCGATGCCCATTGAAATAAATGACAGGTGTCACGGACACAGCTAGTGTCCGCTCCTAATGTCCGTGACAGATTTGGAGTGGACACTAGGAGCGGACACTACCTGTCGGACACCGACGGTAGTGTGAACGCTCCCTATCATATTTGGTTTCAAGGAATTTCCCCCCCGATATGAGAACAATCGGCTCTTTTCACACAGGGGATTTTCTTGTTCCTCTGGATCAATACGGCCTAATTTAGTAAATTAGTTTAGTAATTGATATATAAATAATTTACACGTACACATACATTTACACAGTAGTATAATATAACAGTAATATAGTAATAAAATGTAACCCCACCCCATCTATAAATAAGTTTATTATTATTCAAAAATAGCTCATAGAAATACATAGTAGTATAATATAATAGGAATATAATAGTAAAATATAACCCGACCCCATCTATAAGTTTAGTATTTTATATAATTTTCATATACACATACATATAGACCGTAATATAATATAATAGGAGTATAGAAATAAAATATGACCCCACTCCCACCTATAAATAAAAATGTCCTTTTGCCCTCTTATATCTTTGTCCTTGTCTTTATTCCCATTGAGTGTCTATGTAGTAAATGTTCCTTTCTCCAGAACTATGGCTCTTCATAGGTTTTCAGTCTCATTTAAATGAAGTTTTACTGATAGACGTCTGGTGTAAAGACCAAGTTTTGTGTGTTTCTGCTGTTATGCTGAAACTGGTGGAGAAAAAAGTTCTTGGTGCAGGACTTTTCTCTTCACTGATTTTTGATGGCATCTGTGGCAGATTCTCCTACAGAGACACCGATGCAGATGTGAACCTTTTTTGGATACATATTCAAAAGTGAGGGTTAGTTTGTCACGGTTATGTAGATGCCCGACAATCATGGTACTGAATGGTGCTTGCACTACTAGGAAAACGGGGGTAGGTGACGCTGGGTTCACACCAGCGTTCGGGTCTCTGTTATGAGTCCGAGTCCGGCCGTAAGCGCTGGAGAGCGTTTTGTACTCTTTTTTTTTTTTTTTTTTTTAAACCAGACACAAAGTCCTGCATGTCCAGTTAAAAAAAAAACGGTTTCGCCGTGGAGCGCACAAAACGCTCACCGGCGCTCACAGCCAGACACTTTTCAAACCTGTTCAAATGAATGGGTTTGAAACATGACTGCAGGTTTCCACCATGACTGCTCAGTTTCGGGCAGGAAACGGAAACCTGCAGAATGGAGGCAGGGATGCAGATGTGAACGAGCCCTAAGCTGTCCCTAGTGCTAGGACGACTAACTAGGCCCAGCCTAAGGGTGTAGGTCAGCTGAACCCGAGCTAAGCTCAGCCCCAACAACTACTGGCTCTCTAAACATAAAGACCTAACAGACAGGTAGGATGAGAGCTGAAAGAGGCTAGGGACTGGGAAACTAGAGGCGGTCACCCCTAGCAAAAGGATAAGTGCAGCAGCAAACAGTACAAGCTAGGATAGGACATTCTGGAGAACTAACAGGTGCAGCACAACCACTAAACACACTAAACCACAATAGGAATTGAGCAGAGGAGGAGTGGAGCAGTGAGGAAAGGGTATCACAGGACAGGGGCAAAGCAAACCTGGAAACCAAAACAGAAACTCACAAATACCAAAACAGTGACAGGTAACCAGAAATACAGGACATTGAGTAGGGGTAGAGTAGGAATGTTTGAGGGAAGACAGAGTCTCAAACAAAACACAACTCACACCACTTCCAATTCAGCTCAAGAAGCCGTACAACTCAACTAAACTCTTCTTCAAGACTGAGCTAAGAATCCTAGCTGGTAACCACAAACACCAGCGAGGACTGAAGTCAGCAGTCAGTCTTTTACAGCCCCCGGAAGGACCTCATAGGTTGACGACAATAACACGCACCTGAAGCTCGCATCCACCGAGACACAAAGCAATCTCAAGTAGACACTGAGGCAGAGACCCAACGAATATCCCCACAGCTCAGTGGCAAAGAGAATTGACCAAAGAACCACAGGACACTACAAGCGCAGTTCACTTTTGGCTTAACTTTTCACTTACCTATCCCAAACAAGTATCAAACTCTGAAAGGAAAAATATCCAACTGTGCGTCCCCAATACCTTATAGTAGTGCAGTGTATAATGTACCAAGTTATCATTGTGCTTGAGAAGAATAAGTAAGCCGGGTCACAATGGTACCAAACCAGCAGCTGTGAGGACTGTTAGGATAAGCCAGGTTAGCCCCTAGATATGAACAAGAATATTTTTTGCAGAGATCTTGAAACCTTTTTCTTCAATAATTAAGCTTTATTTACAGAAACTTCGAAAACCCCTTTTTGCATTTGTTTTTCTACTTTTTGCTTCCCTATGTGATTTTCAGCCCGCCTCCTTTATAGATCTGCAAAAACGGGGGTATAGGAGCCCTGAGAATAGTTGGGTGGGGAATGGGATTAAAGGGGCTCTATCAGCAAAACCTAAAAAAGAATGATCTACTTACGCATCGTGCACGCTGGGCGGGCATTCAGGGTGTGTATTCTTCTTCATCCACGTCTCCTCTTCCTCCGATGTCCTCGGGTCCCGTCTTCCTCCGGCGCTCGCTGACATTGATAAAAAAAAAAATGGCCTGGACACATGCGCAGCAGCCGTAGTAGAAGCCGCATGCTACTGCGCATGCGCCCAGGCCATTTTTTTTTAATCAATGTCAGTTCACGAGCGCCGGAGGAAGACGGGACCCGAGGACATCAGAGGAAGAGGAGGCGTGGATGAAGAAGACGGCACACCCTGAATGACCGCCCAGCGTGCACGATGCGTAAGTAGATCACATTCTTTTTTAGGGTATTATTTTAAAACGGGGGGGGGGGGGGGGGGGTTGTAGTTTAATATAACATTTACGGTGCCTGAATAGCCTTTTTAAAGGCTATTTACGCATATGTGGGGCTCTATCAGCATGATTTTGCTGATAGAGCCCCTTTAAGTAAAATATGCATACAAGAGAAAGGTGCATTTTTTTCTTTTCCAAAATAATTTGTTAGACTGCCACCTACAGGCCAGACTTATGAATTGTCTGCACTGAGGCATTGCCTTTCAAAAATGAGAAAAAAAATAAGCCAGCATTGCAATCCCTACTAAATTCATTTATCCCTACTAATGTCACATGTCCAGAGGTATAGCTAGATGTTTGGCATGGGGAAGGGCAAACATATCCAAGTGGACCACCTACCTTGGTATACTGATATCCTTCCTATTAATATTATAAATGTGAAAGTTTGTGAGTT
The DNA here is from genome assembly GCF_031893055.1 of Leptodactylus fuscus. Taxonomy (NCBI): domain Eukaryota; kingdom Metazoa; phylum Chordata; class Amphibia; order Anura; family Leptodactylidae; genus Leptodactylus; species Leptodactylus fuscus. The sequence continues at coordinate 62,248,475 of NC_134270.1, forward strand.
TGTGGGTTTGTGTGTTTGGATGTTTGCATGTTCGGATGTTTGTTCCTCAATCACGGAAAAACTGCTCCACCGATTTGGCTGAAATTTTCCACAAACATAGTTAATACACCCGATTAAACAATAGGCTACTTTTCGTCACAATAGCGCACATATGTTTGTGCCAGGACCCCCACAAAACCCAAACTCACACCACCATCTCTGCAATCTCACACACTTTGGACCATAACAAGTCACAAAATTCATATTGCCCTCTACAGCCTCGCCCCTAACCCCACACAATCACATATACATATACTTTACCACTTTGCCCCTCACCTTAACGATACTCTAGGAGGCGCTCTATAACACTCCGGAGCAGCCATGTTTGCCGACCCCACCGCTCTGACAATCCGTGACACCGCCCACCCATGTCAATACCCCTAGGCGGTCTAATAAATGCAAAAAAAAAAGTTTAAAAAAAGTAAAAAAAAAAATATAAAAAAAATAAAAAAATACAAAGGATTAAAAATTCAAATCACCCCCCTTTCCCTAGAACACAGTACAGCAGTATACAGAGTTGGGCTGCTGCAGCCAATCACCGTTCTCTACAGTACAGCAGTATACAGAGTTGGACTGCTGCAGCCAATCACCGTTCTCTACAGTACAGCAGTATACAGTGTTGGACTGCTGCAGCCAATCACAGCTCTCTACAGTACAGCAGTATACAGTGTTGGGCTGCTGCAGCCAATCACCGCTCTCTACAGTACAGCAGTATACAGTGCTGGGCTGCTGCAGCCAATCATCGCTCTCTACAGTACAGCAGTATACAGAGTTGGACTGCTGCAGCCAATCAACGCTCTCTACAATACAGCAGTATACAGTGTTGGGCTGCTGCAGCCAATCACCGCTCTCTACAGTACAGCAGTATACAGTGTTGGGCTGCTGCAGCCAATCACCGCTCTCTACAGTACAGCAGTATACAGTGTTGGGCTGCTGCAGCCAATCACCGCTCTCTACAGTACAGCAGTATACAGTGCTGGGCTGCTGCAGCCAATCATCGCTCTCTACAGTACAGCAGTATACAGAGTTGGACTGCTGCAGCCAATCAACGCTCTCTACAGTACAGCAGTATACAGTGTTGGACTGCTGCAGCCAATCACCGCTCTCTACAGTACAGCAGTATACAGTGTTGGGATGCTGCAGCCAATCACTGCTCTCTACAGTACAGCAGTATACAGTGTTGGGCTGCTGCAGCCAATCACCGCTCTCTACAGTACAGCAGTATACAGAGTTGGACTGCTGCAGCCAATCACCGCTCTCTACAGTACAGCAGTATACAGAGTTGGACTGCTGCAGCCAATCACCGCTCTCTACAGTACAGCAGTATACAGTGTTGGGCCGCTGCAGCCAATCACCGCTCTCTACAGTACAGCAGTATACAGTGTTGGGCTGCTGCAGCCAATCACCGCTCTCTACAGTACAGCAGTATACAGTGTTGGGCTGCTGCGGTTCCGCCGTTGTGACATCTCGCTGCAGCCTCTCTGTATACAAGCAACGGTGACAGACACCCCAGTGCAGGTAAGGGCTCGTTCACATCTGCGTCGCCCTCTCCGTACTGCAGGTTTCCGATTCCTGCCTAAAACAGAGGCAGGAGACGGAAACCTGCATGAGTCTCTCTCACCCATTCATTTGAATGGGTGAGAGAGATGTCCGGCCGTGAGCGGCGGTGAGCGTTTTGTGCTCTCCGCCGAAAACCGGGATTTATAATCCGGACACAGAGTCAGACATGCAGTACTCTGTGTCCGGATAAAAAGCGTTTTATGCTCTCCGCCGCTCACGGCCGGACCTGGTCTGTGCTTTCCGTCTTCTGGCATGCAGAAGACAGAAAGCACAGAACGGAAAGAAGAACGCAGGTGTGAACCTAGCGTAAAGGGGGGAATGTACATTATAATGTTCGCCTGCTGCCTGTTTTAAATTTTGTCATTGCACAACCATTTAAATTAATAGTGCTCCTCAATTAATAATAATCCTATATGCTCCTTAAATCAATAATGCCCCCCCCCATGTCCCCCCAATAATACTCCTGTATGCCTGCTTAAATCAATAATCCCTCAGCTAATAACGCCTGCTAATTAATCATTTTCCTGTATATTCCCTTAAAGAGGTTGTCCAGGAAATGCAGAACAGGGGCAGGAGGCAAGGGAAGGTGAAACATAAAAACAAAAACATACTCTCCAGTCCCTGACGCTTCGGTGTTCCCCCGTTGGTGTCAGGTCCAGCATCGCCTGGGGCTTTTTCTGGCACAAGTCCTTGCTGCAGGTGGCCTTAGGGGTCACAGGAAAGCACCCGGGACGTTACTTGTATATATAACTGGCAGAGGCGTAACTAGGAATGGCGGGGCCCCGTGGCGAACTTTTGACATGGGCCCCCCCCCCATCCCAACTGACGCCGAAGACCTCGACCGACCCACTCCTCCGCACTCTATTATGTCCCTTACTTGCCCCTGCACACACTATTAACCCCAGTAGTGTCCCCTGCACACACTGTTAACCCCAACAGTGTCTCCTGCACACACTGTTAACCCCAACAGTGTCCCCTGCACACACTGTTAACCCCAACAGTGTCTCCTGCACACACTGTTAACCCCAACAGTGTCCCCTGCACACACTGTTAACCCCAACAGTGTCCCCTGCACACACTATTAACCCCAACAGTGTCCCCTGCACACACTGTTAACCCCAACAGTGTCTCCTGCACACACTGTTAACCCCAACAGTGTCCCCTGCACACACTGTTAACCCCAACAGTGTCCCCTGCACACACTGTTAACCCCAACAGTGTCTCCTGCACACACTGTTAACCCCAACAGTGTCCCCTGCACACACTGTTAACCCCAACAGTGTCCCCTGCACACACTGTTAACCCCAACAGTGTCCCCTGCACACACTGTTAACCCCAACAGTGTCCCCTGCACACACTGTTAACCCCAACAGTGTCCCCTGCACACACTGTTAACCCCAACAGTGTCCCCTGCACACACTTTTAACCCCAACAGTGTCCCCTGCACACACTGTTAACCCCAACAGTGTCCCCTGCACACACTGTTAACCCCAACAGTGTCCCCTGCACACACTATTAACCCCAACAGTGTCCCCTGCACACAGTATTAACCCCAACAGTGTCCCCTGCACACAGTATTAACCCCAAGTGTCCCCTGCACACACTATTAACCCCAACAGTGTCCCCTGCACACACTATTAACCCCAACAGTGTCCGCTGCACACACTATTAACCCCAACAGTGTCCCCTGCACACACTATTAACCCCAACAGTGTCCCCTGCACACACTATTAACCCCAACAGTGTCCCCTGCACACAGTATTAACCCCAACAGTGTCCCCTGCACACAGTATTAACCCCAACAGTGTCTCCTGCACACAGTATTAACCCCAACAGTGTCCCCTGCACACAGTATTAACCCCAATAGTGTCCCTTGCACACAGTATTAACCCCAATAGTGTCCCTTGCACACAGTATTAACCCCAATAGCGGCCCCTGCACACAGTATTAACCCCAATAGTGGCCCCTGCACACAGTATTAACCCCAATAGTGCCCCCTGCACACAGTATTAACCCCAATAGTGGCCCCTGCACACAGTATTAACCCCAATAGTGTCCCTTGCACATAGTATTAACCCCAATAGTGGCCCCTGCACACAGTATTAACCCCAATAGTGTCCCTTGCACACAGTATTAACCCCAATAGTGGCCCCTGTACACAGTATTAACCCCAATAGTGTCCCTTGCATACAGTATTAACCCCAATAGTGGCCCTTGCACACAGTATTAACCCCAATAGTGTCCCTTGCACACAGTATTAACCCCAATAGCGGCCCCTGTACACACTATTAACCCCAATAGTGGCCCCTGCACACAGTATTATGTCCCTCTGTGGACACCCATAAACAATCATTATACTCTGGGGTCTTTTCAGACCCCAGAGTATAATAATCGGAGACCCGGGGAATAAAAACATTAAAAAAACCAAACCACTGTTGCTTCTTACCTGTTCCCCGGCTCCTGTGCTGTGCTGTCTTCCTGGGCTCGCGTCCTTCGTTAATGACGTCGGACGTCACATGACCCGGGAAGCATGCCGGGTTTATGTGACGTCAGAGACGTCAGACAACAGTAGGACGGAGGCCTGGCAGGATCGCGGAGAGGTAAGTAACAGTGTTTGTTATGTTCCCTTACCTCTCCCGATCCGCCGGTCATTATACTCGGGGGTCTGCAAAGACCCCCGAGTATAATGATAGCCTTTGTGGGGCCCGCAGTGTCACTTGCCGATCCCGGCCCAGCCAGGATCGGCAAGTGAATAGGGCCCGTAACTGCCTATTGAAAAAAACCGCAGCGGTAGCGGCTGTCACCGGGCCCCCTAATGGCCCGAGCCCTGTGGCAGCTGCTAATGCTGCTACCACGGTAGTTACGCCACTGATAACTGGTGATGTCCGGGGTCCTTTTTCTGTGACTGTCACATGTGGCAAAGACTTGCGCAAGAACTAGCCTGAGAGTAGCGTTCGACGTAACAGTGGTGGGGGGCATCGGAGGGCTGGAGACAGGTCTACTATGTAAATTAGTATAGCCCAATACCCTCTTTCACCATTACATAAATACTGCCTCGCAATAGCCCCATTCTATTAATAATTCTCCTGCTTTCCCTAATCACTCCTTAAAGTTATTGACTCTTAATATTTTTAAGGCCTCCCTCCCCGCACCCAAAAACACAACAATACTCACCTGCCTAAGATTCTCTTGCTCAGACTTGTCACCGCTGACTCTCCTTGCTGTATCCTGGAGCCTACAAGATGCCGTCACCACAGGATGTCTATGTACCGGCTCAGGCGGCCATATGTAGTGATGTCATTGCACCCGCCTGCGCCAGGACGCTGATGTCTTAATTGTCACCTTTTTGGAGGGTGGTGAGGGTTGGGGGAGGGATTTGGGTTTTAGGACCACCTCACATGTAACAGTGGCTCCTCCCATAAGTAATGCTATTACCGTAATAGTGAGCTAACTGCACCCCCACAGGTTATAGTCCTCTCCCCATCATACTATTGCTCTGTATAGTTATACTGTACTCACAGAAAAGTGATGGGGTGGGCGGGGCCTCCTCTTACACACAGCCTGTGCGCATCTTCTAGTTTCTTCCCACTGGAAACAGAGAATAGATCTCAAGCTTCCGGTATTTCCTCCTGCACAGCCTGTGCGCATCTTCTACTTTCCTCCTGGAACCTCGATCCCCTGTTCTATGGTACCACTGACAAGAAGATAGAAGATGTGCTCAGGCTGTGTGCAGGAGGAGGCGCTGCTCACCTCATCACTGCTCTGGATGTACAGCTTATATGATGGCAGAATAGGAAGCTAAAAGCTTCATGATCTACCATGGATTTCAACTGCATCGGTGTCCTGCAGATGCCAATACAGTTGAAGTTTTTGTGCGCACTAATGGCGCCGCCGGAGTGGGCCCTGCAAAGTCAGAGGACCCGGGGCCACCGCCCTCCTGCCCCCGCTAGCCACACGTCTGCATATATCCCTCCCAACTTTAAAGGACAAAATGGGACAAAATGTGTGGTGCTCATAGCGGACCATGGCATATTTATGTATAGTAAGTTCCAACACCAGCTCCAACCACTTCAAATTCGTCCCCCTCCTTTTGCTCCCACATTATAATGTCCCCTAGAATATGTCCACACTGTATAATATCCCCCTCAATATGGCCCCACATTATAAAGTCCCCCTCCTTCTGCCTCAGTATAATGTCCTCTAGAATACACACAAACTGTATAAGCTCCCTCTCCTAGTACCCCCACATTATAATATCCCGCTGAACATGCCCCCATTGTATAATGTCCCCCCCCCCTTCCCCCCCGAATTTGCCCTCACACATTTTGGTACTATTCCGTTATCGGGCCAGCAGCAGCGCATTTCAGCACCAGCTTTCGGGACAGCAGTTCAGTTCAGCAGCGGGAATTACAATGACATCCGAGGACTGCTGGCCCGATGCTTGTGCCCAGTAGCCAGTACATCAATGACCCCCCCTCCATCTCCTCCTCCTTCCAGTGCTGCCCCCCAGCTCTCCTTACATCTACCCCGTACCCTCTCCCCGCCACATGACTAAGCCGATGCTGGCCCGATGATAGAGGCCGTGCTTGTGTGTAGTAGGCAGTACATCGATCGATGCCCTCATCCTCCTCTTCCTTCCAGTGCTGCCCCCCAGCTCTTCTTACATCTGCCCCGTACCCTCTCCCTGTAATAGGCCTCACCGTAAATCTTGAGCAATGAATGCTACTAGATAGCCGCCGGACGCTGCAGAAAGTTTGTCCCTCCGGCTCGCTGTAGCTCACCGTTCCTATAGTCGGCGTGTTTCTTGTCAGGGCCTGGATTGAGCCCCGGTGTCTTTCCTTTCGGTCTCGGTACTAGCGCTGAGGTGAGGCCTAGTCGTGTGGCGGGGAGAGGGTACGGGGAAGATGTAAGGAGAGCTGGGGGGCAGCACTGGCAGGAGGAGAAGGATGGGGGAGGGGGGTCATCGATGTACTGGTTACTGGGCACAAGCATCGGGCCAGCAGTCCTCGGATGTCATTGTAATTCCCGCTGCTGAACTGCTGTCCCGAAAGCTGCTGCTGAACTGCGCTGCTGCTGGCCCGATAACGGAATAGTACCCACATTTTTATAGTCAAGAAAACAAAAATCAAAATACCTGTGCTGCTTGAAAACTCTCCAGCACTGCCCCATCTTCTTCAAGCACGCCTCTCCGCCGCGTCTTCTTCCAGCGCTGGTCTTCTAAATCCCAGGTATGCGCAGTTGGCTCTGCCATTGGGCTTCAGGCAGGGCCGACTATGCATGTCTACGGCCATTTTCTTGTGGCCACTTACATGAGCGTACTGTGTGTACGCTTCATTATGGCTGAAGACACGAGTCATTTACACTGCCATAGATGGCGACACACTAGTAGCTCTTCATCAGGGTTGGCAGAGTCATCCAATTTTGAAAACCCCTGCATCGGGTCTTCCAGCCTGGGGAATTCACCCTCAGGTGTCAGAGGAAGTTCCCATCTTGGATTTCTCAAGGAGGTCATGTTATGTTTTCTTTATCTGTTCCACTTGAATTGGACTCCAGGCTCCCTCTGTCTGCACCTTCTTCTATGGAGACACTTGTTTACAGCCAACTTCTAATAAAGATGCATTTATAGCCACAGATAAGTCATTATTAAACTGGACTCCTCTCAGCCACATGCATTGATACTGTTGTAATGGTTTCCATGTTGACTTCTGCACCACTGGTTACCAGTTTCATGGATAAATATTTTATAGTGTTTCTCCACATGGCTCCTACTTTTCTGATAGCAGCCTTAACAATCAGTATATGGATATCAGTCTACCTGAGTTGGGGATCCACTTAGAAAAGTTCGCCCCCCTGTGCTGAATTCCTAGCTACACCTCTGCATAGATAATAAGTAATCACAAGGAAGACAAGTTGCATACAGGTGCATAAAGGAGGAGACATCAGATATAAATGAAGAAAAACAGTCTGTAAGGATAAGAGGATATAATATGCATCGTACCTGTGACATGGCCAAGCAGAACGAGTGCTTGCCTAGCCTTACAGCGCTGAGCCTGGCGTCTGACTAGTATTGGTGCGCATGTGATTGATATATCAGTATGTGGGGACGTAGTGTGTGATGATATCATCGCAGTATACCACATCCCATGGAAAGAAGTAATGAGGAGTAGGAGTAATAAAGTATAACTGAAGGCTACCACCTCTTGTGGTAGAAAAAGGGAATTGCACCATAAGAAAATATATAGACAAGAGAAGTTGACTATGTGAGACCATCTTGGGGTTAATGAGGAAGTTATTAGGATTAATTAGTATGTAAGGAGGGGAGAAAAAGGATTAATGAAAAACAATAGTTAATAAAAAAATATAGCAAAGTTAGAAAAGATAAGGAAACTTTCCATAAAGGAAAAAAATTGAAAAAAATAAAATTTGATGAAAAATCAAGAGTCCATGGAGTAAATATACAGGAACAAATAGGAGGGTTAGTAGATACCTAGGAGTACTTATCCTTAAGACCAGGGGTAGGCAACCTATTTTGTTCGGCGTGCCGATTTGAATTAAAAAATCAAAGAGGAGGTCCTTGGAGTGCCAAGCAATAATTGTAAGGCTGACGATCCCTATACTAAAGTCATATAGCACAAACCGAAACATAGAGGTGCTGTCATACTGCGCTCCCAGCCACATATGTATACCGCTATTTGCCTGGATACACATGTTATTTTCCATTAGAAGCAATGTATGTAGATGTGTAACCCACAGTTAGTGGTACATGTATGCGGTTGGTAGCAGAGAGAAGCAACACCTGTAGGGGGAGACACACAATGTACCTGGATGCTGCATCTAGTCCCCAGCCGCCAGTACCTTCACTTTTCTGTAAGTGAAACATGGATTAATTTCAGCTACATTTAATTCCTTGCAGTGCGATAACAGGAATTAATAGGTGTCACACTTATACCAAAGTGACAGCACTGTTGCCTGGGGACTAGATTTGGCTATAGCCACATCTGGGTATACAGTGTGTCACCACCTGGAAAGAAACACCCTAAGGCCGAGACCCCACGGACCGGAAACGCTGCGATTTGTCCGCAGCAGAGACGCTGCGGGAAAAATCGCGGCATTGTACAGTGCGGGCAAAGTGGATGTGATTCATGCGAATCCTATCCCCACTTTGCGGACGCAGATCTGAGTCTAGTGCGCGGGCATTAATTCTGGCAGAGCGGGGCGGCTGCAATAGGTGAGCGGCCGCCCACGTGCGCACGCTATTGGGAACAGTGCTGCCAGGAGTCTCACTCTCAGCATGAAGTTCAAGCCGGAAAGTCTGGCTGACATACAGACTGTTTCACATGTAAAAACGGTTGTGTGCTGCACCCCGTAAGCCCCTCAGTTTTTACTGATTTAGGCCCCGTTCACACGGGGCGCGGAATGGCGGATTTTGGTCCTGATTGTGACATGGGAAGCCACGTCGCAATAGGGCCGAAATGTGCCTGCCACGACTGCCACGGCTTCCCGCTCCGGAGTAGGCCCAAACGAATGGGCCTAGTTCTGAGGGTGCTACTGCGAGGCGGACGCCAGGGCTGAATCAACCGCGGAATCTGCCTGAAGAAAGGACAGCTCGCATCATGCCACTCACGGAAAAAAGTAAGCTAGCGGTCTACATAGACCGCTATTTAGAGGGGACGGATTATGACGTGGATTCAGCACCAAAATCCGCCTCCTATTGCCCCGTGTGAACGAGTCTTTATACATGAAAAATGAATTGACAGAGCTGCAAATGCAGACACATATAGGACAGGTATAGGACACATATAGGATCTGCTCCATAATTTGCAGCTCTTCAATTTTGGCCCAGACACACAGCCGTAAAAAACAAAGTCTGTGTGTACGGGACCATTAAAATATAATAGTCCACAATATTATCCACAATTCTTTATAAAAAATCTAGTGATGTGCATTACAATTTAGTAATTCCATGTACCTCATAGTAATAGCAGTTAACCCCATCATGACCCTCACATTAACCCCCTGTGTGCCTCATATAAGAGTTATTCATATGTGAGAGACATGGAGGTAATAATTAGGTATCTTCATCACTGAGGTCCTTTATTAGTACCTTCACATATGTCACAGGGGTTAATGTGAGGGATATGATGGGGTTAATTGCTATTAATGTGAGGTACATGGAGTTACTAAAAACAAATTAATAACTCCAAATGCCTGACATTAACAGGCAGAGTATCCCCAGCATATGTACCTGGTAATCTCTTTTTTTTTACTTTCACTTTGCTCGGTTCTTCCTCTGCTCTGTCTCTTGTGTGCAGGATACACACGGCAGGAGCTCTCACTGCAGGCAGGGACCGGGAACTCTGTGGTGATAAGCTCCGCCCCCTGAGCTCATCTCTTATCTCTCATTGGTGGGCAGAGAGCAGCCAGAGAAAGAGGAGCGTCCTGAGAGAACTGCTACATCTCTGATGCAGCAATGCTGAGTGTGCAGCAGGGCTGGCCATGCACTCAGCTCAGCAGCATCTCCGGTGTAGCCGAGCTGAGCGTGCGGCCAGCACGGCTACATCTCGGCATAGGAATGCATTGACCAGCGTTGATGTTGAATGCTGTACTCTGTATGGCATTCGGCCAATCAACGCTGGTTCTGCCGGAAGAGGTGGAGTCTAAGATCGGTCCTCAGCAGTCTCCATTCTGGTCCAATCTTAGACTCCGCCTCCTCACAGACGAGCCTCCGGAAGAACCAGCGTTAATTGGCCGAATGCTGTACTCTGTATGGCATTCGGCCAATCAACGCTGGCCAATGCATTCCTAGGGAAAAAAGTCAGCTCCGGCATATTGCAAGTTGACAGGGATCCCGACCAGAAAGAGCCCCAAAGAGTTGTGTGAGTAACATTCCCCCCTAAATAAAGGTAATTCCTAGCTAACCCTGCCTGTACATCTATCCCTGTCTCACAGTCACATAGATCACAGTCTCAAATTAACCGAATGTTAAATCCACCATTCGTATAAATTGGAGGTCACCTGATTTAGCTAGCCAATTACTTTTTCCGATTTTTTTTTTTCGATGCCTCTGTTGTCGTAGTTCCTGTCCCACCTCCCCTGCACAGTTATTGGTGGAAAAAAAAGCGCCAGGAAAGGTGGGAGGGGATACGAATTTTTAGTGTGTTTGCCTCGTGGTATTCGATTAGACTCAAATACCTCGAACGGCCTGATATTCGATTGAATATCTATTCGAACGAACAGTGTTCGCTCATCTATAGTAAAGAAAACAAGAATGCAATAATTTGGAAATCTCATATAGCCATAGTTTATTCATAGAATATAGAACATATATCAGAAGTTGAAAGTCAGACATTTCCCCATAATACTGTGTGCAGGGGCCACGAAGGGGTATAATACTGTGTGCAGGGGCCACTATGGGGGCATAATACTGTGTGCAGGGGCCACTATGGGGCATAATACAGTGTGCAGGGGCCACAAAGGGGTATAATAGTGTGTGCAGGGGCTACTATGGGACATAATACTGTGTGGAGGGGCCACTATGGGGCATAATACTGTGTGCAGGGGCCACTATGGGGCATAATACAGTGTGCAGGGGCCACAAAGGGGTATATTACTGTGTGCAGGGGCCACTATGGGGCATAATACTGTGTGCAGGGGCCACTATGGGGCATAGTACTGTGTGCAGGGGCCACGAAGGGGTATAATAGTGTGTGCAGGGGCGCAGTTGCTGTGCCTGCCACAGGAAACCATCAAAGCAATGCTATTGTTGTGCTGGCACTTTTATTCTTCAGCCGATACTGACTCCACTGCGTGAAGCTGGTATAACATTTATCACTCACTACTGTCCTATATCGCCCAAGCGTACGGGCTTGGATCTTCCCTCTCTGCACACTGCAGCATGATCGCCACCCAGAAGTTTTCTCCTTCCTCAACACCTGAGACCAGTCCCTTATTTACTTGTTCAACTGCTCCATTAGCTGTAATGTCTGACTCCCCCACAGGGAGTCCCTGTCCTCTGAAATCAGCAATGGCACAGGCTCATCATATATCTCCATAGCTCTCTGTACTATCGCTGTCCACTACATCTGAAGACCTGCTCTATCTATCTATCTATCTATCTATCTATCTATCTATCATTATCTATTACTTTTCCTGCTAATTATGTCATTAAGTTGTAAGTTGTACTGCTGGCTGTGTCCTTTGCATGCAAACTGAGATATTGTCTTCTTGTGCTATGGTCATATGCCAGGTGGGAAGACTCCTATAAAAAGACGCTTTCTTCTGCTATACATCAGACAGTTGCCCTCCTAGCGCCATTTTGTGGAATGCAGTGACCTCCACCACCTTACAGCCATTATAGTTACTGTAGGCAGTTGTCACCCCCTGAATATAATCTTTCAGTCTGTTTGTGAGGAAAACTTGGCAGATTTACCATTCAGGGAAACTTTTGTTGCAGGTATGCTGCACGGACTGACGCTGGATGTTCGTATGAGCTGACCGTGCAGCTGTTGTCCGATGTCATCAATGAATACAAGAGTGAGAACATGACTATTCCTGATAAGACTGAGGGTACCTGGAACCAGGTGAGAAAAGCACTTGAGGCTTGGCTTATGCAAAGCATGGTGTGGCCAGATGTATTCCTGCTACTTTCAGCATTTGTCCTTGGGATTTATTAATGGTCATTGTAAAAGCCAACTTAAGGGGAAATTGTAGTTGTTTGAATTGAAATGGGAAATTATTTGGTATAATTGGAATGCGTGGGGTTAACACACTATCACCTTTAGCTGCTCCTGTAATAATAGTGGCTGCAATGATATTTGTTCCTAGTAGTTGTGTGACACGTAGCCTCATGCCATTACACAATTGGGGTGAATCGAGATTACGCATGAGTAGAACGGGGACGCCAATCTTGAGTTCTAGTTTATGTGAAGGGACGCCGGGTAATTCTAAGGTGGGCAGTAAGGCAAATTGGTGACATTATTATCGACCGTTACGTGTTCGTGGTGTGTTGAAACGGTACCTCGGTGACTTTGGCTCATAAAACCGCAGCAAAATTTGCAACCAAAACGCTGTGTTAACGCAACGTGGTGCTTCAGCCTTAGGCCTCCTGCACAGAAATGGCACGGATATAGTTTTCACTGACCTATAGATTAAAAATAAATTGACAGGGCTGCAAATACGGACAGGTGTAGGAAAGGTATAGGATATATATAGGACCTGCTGTATATTTTACAGCTCAATTTGTCCTGGACACACAGCCACAAAAACAGGATCTATGTGTATGGGCCCATTGAAATGTACAGGACCATAGTTTTATCCACAATTGTAGCTAAAAGTCTGGCCCTGTGCATGACAGTTCAGTAACTCCATGTGCCTCTTATAAATAGCAATTAACCCCATCATGTCACTCACATTAACACTTGTGTAAGAGTTACTGATATGTGAGAGACTTGGAGGTAATAATTAAGTATCTTCATTATTGAGGTCTTTTATTAGTACCTCCATATGTCTTACATATTAGTAACCTTTATATGAGGCACACAAGGGATAATATGAGGGACATGATGGGGTTTATTCCTATTAATGTAAGGCACATGGAGTTACTAACACTAAACTAATAACCCCAAATGCCTGACATTAATGAGAACAGGAACTAAAGGAAGGAACCTGTGTGCTTGTTACTGTCACTTTGCTAGCAGCTTCCTCTCCTCTTCGGGGAACCGTTGCAGGATGCAGATGGCAGGAGCTATCACTATAGCAGGCAGAGACCTGAGCGATTAAGCTCCACCCCTGGGTTTCCTGCACCCCTCTCATTGGAGGGCAGTGAGAGAAGGGGAGTGTCCTTATGCCTCAGCTCTAGCAGAGCACTGAAGGGACGCTCAGACTTCATTTAACTCTTGCAGGTCCTGTGCTGCTGGTGTGCCAGTGAAATATGGCAGGAGTGCCAATCTTGGCACGTGTGCCAGGGGTTGCTGACCTCTGCTGTAGAGGGTAATATGAATTTTGTGGCTTGCTATGGTCCAAAGTGTGTGAGATTGCAGAAATAGTGATGTGAGTTTGGGTTTTGTGGGGGACCTGGGAAAACGTATGTGCGCTATTGTGACGAAAAGTAGCCTATTGCACAATCCAGTGTAGTAACTATGGTTGTGGAAAATTTCAGCCAAATCGGTGGAACGGGTTTTGCGTGATTGAGGAACAAACACCCAAAACCACAAACATCCAAACTCACAAACTTTCACCTTTATAATATTAATAGGATAGGATGACTTTATGTATTCAGACTGATCAATTTGGTAGTTTTATTTTTTTAAATCCATCCATCCATTCACAAGAAATAGTCCAAGGAAGATTATAAGTAAACTAGCTCTTAATCCCCAAGTGGATAGAAACCTAAGAACTAGACATAAGAGCTAGTTTACATAATATTTTCATGGGACCAAGGGAGTAACTACCGGGAAAGCAGGGGAGGCAGCTGCCACAGGGCCCGAGACACTAGGGCCCGGCGACAGCTGCTACCACTGCGTTGTTTTTTTTTTTTGTTTTTTTAATAGGCCGGTACCAGCTGGAGTAACTCCAGCCGGTAACGGGCCCTATATACTTACCAATCCTGGCAGGGGCCGGGATCGGTAAGTGATGGCGCGGACCCCACAAGCACTATTATACTCAGGGGTCTTTTCGGACCCCCGAGTATAGCGATTGAAGGCCCAGGAGAGGTAAGATAACAAAAAACTGTGTTACTTACCTCTCCAGGCTCCGGACAAGCTTCAGCCTACTTGCGTGACGTCATATGACCCGCGACGCAGGGCCCCGGTCACATGACGTCCCGGAAGATGGCTGACAGCGACGGAGAATGCAGCGGAGCCGGAAGATAGATAAGTAACAGTAGTTTGTATCCCTCTGGGTCTCCGATTATTATACTCTGGGGTCTGAAAAGACCCCAAAGTATTATAATTGTTCATGAATGTCCACAATGGGACATAATACTGTGTACTGGGGCCAGTATGGGGACATAATACTGTGTACTGGGGCCACTATGGGACATAATATTGTGTACTGGGGCCACTATGGGACATAATATTGTGTACTGGGGCCACTATGGGGACATAATATTGTATTCTGGGGCCACTATGGGACATAATACTGTGTTCTGGGGCCACTATGGGACATAATACTGTGTACTGGGGCCACTATGGGACATAATACTGTGTACTGGGGCCACTATGGGGACATAATACTGTGTACTGGGGCCAGTATGGGGACACAATACTGTGTACAGGGGCCACTATGGGACATAATACTGTGTACTGGGGTCACTATGGGGACATAATACTGTGTGCAGGGGCCAATATGCGGTATTATACTGTGCGCAGAAATGCGCGCGCAGGGAAGGCGGCGTTAGGGGTCAGTTGGTCGAGGTCTTCAGCGTCGGTCGGGAGGGGGGGGGGGGCCCATGTCAAAAGATCGCAACGGGGCCCCGCCATTCCTAGTTACGCTACCGCATGCGACCATATCTTGTGAATGGATGGACGGATTTCAAATATTCAAATAAAATGGTTCAGGGCACAGTGAGAATCAAATGATGTATGTCACTTTGTATTTTCTACTTGGTGACAGATTCTCTATAAGCCTTATTCCCACAGTTTTTCTTTATTCCAGATTTTGCTGCAGTTTTTTGCGCCAAAGGCAAGAATGGCTGCAAAAAGTAATGGGAAATATATAGGAAGCTAGTATACTTCTACCTTTTGCTCAATCCACTCCTGGCTTTGGCTCAAAAAAGACAGCAAAACTGCAACGAAAAAAGCTTGTTTCAGCAATATGGGGCCCCAAACAAAGTTGTGTAGACAACAAAAGTAAAATACGCAGACAGTAGCAAATGATGGGAAGTGTGTGTGTGGTAACAACCCACATAATAGACTTGGGGATATGCTAAGATAAGAAATTCATGTCTTCTTTCTTCCATGGAAGCGCCACACATGGCCATGGATTGCAGCAGACTGTATCACACATGGTAGGCTTAGATACTTTGAACACATGAGGTTTCATCCATGTTGCTCTTTACTCACTTGCAGGACCTGCAGACCTGAACAGTGTCACAATGACATAACTAATAAAGTTTTATTATAAGATAGGAGTATAAGATAGGATGGGATGATCTGGAGCAGCACCCTGCTACATGGATGAAATATTCATGCCATGTTACATTATTTACGGTGTTCCCTGACTTTGGAACTGTTGATATTCTAGAAATGTCATTTCCGGCAAATACTAGAGTCGTAGGTATTCTTGAAACTATCTTGAGACTATATACGAATAACCAGCAGACTTTTTGAAAATGTAGAAGAACTGAAGCACAAAGTTTATGAGAAAGTTACAAAACTTATAATGCTTAACCCCTTAGAGACACAGCCCAAAAGTGACTTAAGGACCAGGCCTCTTTTTTCAAAACTGACATGTGTCACTTTAAATGGCAATAGCTTTGAGACGCTTTAACTTACACAAGTGATTCTGAGATTGTTTTTTTGTGACATATTGTACTTCATGTCAGTAGAAAATTTTTGTCGATATTTTTTGCCTTTGATTATGAAAAAATAGGAAATTTGATGAAAATTTGGAAAAAAGTGCAGTTTTCAAACTTTGAAATTGCAAGCCTTTCAAATGGAAAGCCATACTACCCAAATTTTTTGATAAATATAATTAACCATGTCTCTGATTTATGTAGAAGTCAAATTTTAATCACCCTTTCATTTTTTTCAGATATTATAAGGCTTACAAGTCAAGCAGTGATTTTCCAAATTTTCAAGAAAATTTCCAAAACACATTTTTCAAGGGACCAGTTCAGTTTTGAAGGGAACTTGAGAGGCCTCTCTTGTAAAAACCCCCATAAGTCACCCCATTCTCAAAACTGCACTCCTGAAAGAATCCAAAACAGCAGTTAGAAAGTTTCTTAACCCTTTCAGCATTTCACAGCAATTAAAACAAAATGGAGGTCAAATTTACATTTTTCAATTTCTATCACTAATATATTCATTTAGCCCTAGAATTTACACATTTACTAAGGGTTAAAGGAGAAATTGCACCCCACATTTTGTTACGCAATTTCTCCTGAACACGGCAATACCCCATATGTGCTGGTACCCTAATGTACGGGCACACGGTCGCTCTCAGAACGGATGGAGCGCTAATTGGATTTTGTAGGCCAGATTTTGCTAAAATAGATTGCAGGCACCATGTTCCTTTTGCAGAGCCCCCAAGGTGCCAAAACAGTGGAAACCCCCAAAATGTGACCCCATTTTGGAAACTAGACCCCTCAAGGAATTTATCAACGGGTATAGTGAGCACTTTGACCCTACAGGAGTGTAACAGAATTGGCCCAACAAAAGGAAAAGTGACATTTTTTGCTATAAAATGTAGCTTTAACCCCAAATTATGCATTTCCACAAGGGGTTAAAAGAGAAAATGCACCCCACAAGTTGTCAAGCATTTTCTCCCAAAAACAGGAATGCCCCACATGTGGATGTAAAGTGATCTATGGGCACGCTGTAAGGTCCAGAGCGGAAGGAGCGCTATTGGGATTTTGGAGGGCAAATTTAGCTTGAGTTTGTACAAGGCACCATGTTGCATTTGGAGAGCCCCTGAAGTGCCAGAACAGTAGAAACCCCCCCAAAATGACCCCATTTTGGAAACTAGACCCCTCAAGGAATTTATCAAGGGGTATAGTGAGCACTTGAACCCTACAGGTGCTTCACAGATTTTTTTACCATTGAGAAGTGAAAATGAAAAATTACTTTTTTTATAATAAAATGTCACTGTAGCCCCAAATTTTTCATCTTCACGAGGGGTTAAAGGAGAAATTGCACCCCACATTTTGTTACGCAATTTCTCCCGAACACGGAAATACCCCATATGTGCTGGTACCCTAATGTACGGGCACACGGTCGCTCTCAGAACGGATGGAGCGCTAATTGGATTTTGTAGGCCAGATTTTGCTAAAATAGATTGCAGGCACCATGTTCCTTTTGCAGAGCCCCCAAGGTGCCAAAACAGTGGAAACCCCCAAAATGTGACCCCATTTTGGAAACTAGACCCCTCAAGGAATTTATCAAGGGGTATAGTGAGCACTTTGACCCTACAGGAGTGTAACAGAATTGGCCCAACAAAAGGAAAAGTGACATTTTTTGCTATAAAATGTAGCTTTAACCCCAAATTATGCATTTCCACAAGGGGTTAAAAGAGAAAATGCACCCCACAAATTGTCAAGCATTTTCTCCCAACTACAGAAATGCCCCACATGTGGACGTAAAGTGATGTATGGTCACACAGTGGGATAGAACAATAGTTGGAGGGTAGATTTGGCTGAAATTGGTTTTAGTTACCATGTCACATTTGTAGAGGCCTTGAAGTGCCAAAACAGTGGAAACCCCCAAAATGTGACCCCATTTTGTAAACTAGACCCCTCAAGGAATTTATCAAGGGGTATAGTGAGCCCTTTGACCCTACAGGAGTGTAACAAAATTGGCCCAACAAAAGGAAAAGTGACATTTTTTTGCTATAAAATGTAGCTTTAACCCCAAATTATGCATTTCCACAAGGGGTTAAAAGAGAAAATGCACCCCACAAATTGTCAAGCATTTTCTCCCAACTACAGAAATGCCCCACATGTGGACGTAAAGTGATGTATGGTCACACAGTGGGATAGAACAATAGTTGGAGGGTAGATTTGGCTGAAATTGGTTTTAGTTACCATGTCACATTTGTAGAGGCCTTGAAGTGCCAAAACAGTGGAAACCCCCAAAATGTGACCCCATTTTGGAAACTAGACCCCTCAAGGAATTTATCAAGGGGTATAGTGAGCCCTTTGACCCTACAGGAGTGTAACAAAATTGGCCCAACAAAAGGAAAAGTGACATTTTTTTGCTATAAAATGTAGCTTTAACCCCAAATTATGCATTTCCACAAGGGGTTAAAAGAGAAAATGCACCCCACAAATTGTCAAGCATTTTCTCCCAACTACAGAAATGCCCCACATGTGGACGTAAAGTGATGTATGGTCACACAGTGGGATAGAACAATAGTTGGAGGGTAGATTTGGCTGAAATTGGTTTTAGTTACCATGTCACATTTGTAGAGGCCTTGAAGTGCCAAAACAGTGGAAACCCCCAAAATGTGACCCCATTTTGGAAACTAGACCCCTTGACTTCAGTGACGTTAGTGTTAAATTACACCTCTTAAAAAATTTACCAAGAAGTATAGCAAACATTTGGATGCAGCTTGTATGGCAATAATTTATTATCCAGAAATTACTGCATAAACGGATGAAAGTAATTGTGTGCAGAGTACGTGATGGTATAAGGAGGCGATATTCCATGGAAAATAAATTCTAAAATTAATATTCCATGGAAGTGTGGTACAATCTAAAGCACTCCTTCATGCACAGGCCAGGTTTATCAGGACAGGTGTCACACTGATAAATGGTGTCTCTCCTTATTCCTCTTTTGTAACACACTCTGCATCTTTTCTGAGTTTTCCCTTTTTTAGCAGTTTGGGGGACTTCACCGGGAAAATGTTGCCCTGGTACAATACGGGAACCATGAGTTTCAGAAGTACTGGGGCCTGGCACTTCTAGGTCCCCAAATATCAGGGACTTGATAATTGCCTCCTGAAACTCAAGGAAAGTTCCTGTGTGGCCTGCACATCGTGATAGCACGTAAGAGTTATACAATGCCATCTGAACCATGTGCACGACCAGCTTTTTGTACCACACTCTTGTTTTTCGCATGGCACTGTAGGGCTTTAGGACTTGATCAGATAGATCAACCCCTCCCATGTACTTATTGTATGCCAGGATGCAGTCTGGCTTGGAGACAGTGGTACTGGTGCCACGCAGAGGGACAGAGGTGCTGCCGCTGCCATTAGCTGTGGTCAGTACAAGGACATCCCTCTTGTCCCTATACTTGACCAGCAGCATATTCTCATTGCAGACGGCACTACTCTCACCCTTTCTGAGGCGCTGCTCAATATGTGCCCTAGGGAGGCCTCTTTGATTTCTGCGCACAGTCCCACAAGCTGCAGTTCCTCTAGAACTCAGGGACCTAAAGAGTGGGATGCTGGTGTAAAAGTTATCCACATAGAGGTGATAACCCTTGTCCAGCAGTGGGTGCATCAAATCCCATACAATTTTCCCACTAACTCCTAGGATTGGGGGGCAGTCTGGGGGCTCAATCCTTGTGTCCCTTCCTTCATACACCCTAAATTTATAAGTGTATCCTGAACTGCTCTCACATAGCTTATACATTTTAATGCCATACCGTGCCCGCTTACTGGGCAAGTATTGGCGGAATTTTAGCCTCCCTTTGAAACTGATCAGAGACTCATCAATTGCAATGTTCTGATCAGGGATGTAGGACTCTGCAAATTTGGAACTAAAGTGGTCAATGACTGGCCTAACTTTGTATAAGCGGTCAAAATTTGGGGCATCTTGGGGCGGGCACTGGGAATTATCATTATAATGAATGAACTTTAGGATACTTTCAAACCGCTTCCTGGACATAGCCATTCGATAGATTGGAGTGTTGTGCAAGACGTCTGTACTCCAATACTGACGAATTTTAGTTTTTTTCACTATGCCCATATGCAGAATAAGACCCCAGAAAATCTTCATTTCTGCTGCATTTACTGGGGTCCAGTTCTGTGGCCTGGCATAGGAAGAGGTGGCATTTTGTTCCAAAAATTGTTCAGCGTACAAATTCGTTTGGGCCACCATAAGATCTACAAACTCATCAGAGAAAAAGATTTTGAAAAAGTCATTTTCTCTGAAGCCCTCAGTCTCAATTTGTATTCCTGACCGGGCAACAAAGTCAGGAAGCTGAGGCTCATAATTTTCTGGGGGTGGGGTCCACATGGGCTCTACAGGTGGGGCAACTAACTCAGCAATTGTTCTGGGGCGCCTCCTTTGGGGTTGCTCATCACTGGAGGAGGAGGAGGAGGAAGAAGAGGAAAAATAAAGGAATGGGGCATTTTCCTCTTCTCCCTCGCTGGCGGTATCAGTGTCAGAGGCCAGTATGGCGTACGCCTCTTCTACTGAAAACCTTCTTTGGGATGATTGGGACATTTTTGTGTGTGTGTGGTGTTTTACTTGAGTATATAAAACTTTATTTCTTGAAACTTTATTTCTTGAAACTTTATTTCTTTGAAACTTTATTTCTTTGAAACTTTTTCAGTGTGGGGTGTGTGTTGTGCTTTAACACGTGTATTTTATGTAAAAAAAAACAAAAAAAAACCTTCCCTTCTATCAAAAATGGAGCTATATATAGATTGAAAAAAAACTGAGCCAAAAATCACAAATGTGACCAATAACGTATATTTTATTACTGGTCAATTTGCGGTGGCGAGTTTTACAAAAAAAAAAGCTTGTGCACAAACAAAATTCTCTTTTCTACCTACTAGAAAAAAAAACTGCCCCCAAAATCACAAATGTGACCAGTAACGTATATTTTATTACTGGTCAATTTGCGGTGGCGAGTTTTACAAAAAAAAAAAAGCTTGTGCACAAACAAAATTCTCTTTTCTACCTACTAGAAAAAAAAACTGAGCCAAAAATCACAAATGTGACCAATAACGTATATTTTATTACTGGTCAATTTGCGGTGGCGAGTTTTACAAAAAAAAAAGCTTGTGCACAAACAAAATTCTCTTTTCTACCTACTAGAAAAAAAAACTGAGCCAAAAATCACAAATGTGACCAATAACGTATATTTTATTACTGGTCAATTTGCGGTGGCGAGTTTTACAAAAAAAAAAAAGCTTGTGCACAAACAAAAAAAAAAGAAAAGGAAAAAAAAAAATGCAAAAATGCAAAAAAACCTAACAAAAAAAAAAAATAAAATTTGGAGAAATGCCAAAAAGGGCTTTCTCAAAAAGGGTAGGGAAGTGAGTCTCTTTTCTGCACAGAATGCAGAGTTTAGGACCCAGAAGCTGGAGGAGACAGACAGTCTCAGATGCCTCGGTCAGGAAAGGGTGGAGAGGAGATGGGAGGGGGGACGGGAGACGGCAGAGGGGAGAGATGGGCAGTAGAGGGCTGGCTGGGAGAGGACCTAGGACGTCTGGCAGAATCTGATCGAGGTATGACGCAGCGGTAACGCAGCAATCTCACGCACAGGGCTCACAGGGCAGCACGGGTTCTGCTCTGCTCGCAATTCCCAGAGGGAGTGATGTAAGCAGAGCAGTGCCCGAAGTTTACACTGCCCTGCACGCCATTGATTGGTCAATCTGCCATGATGCTGGCAGATTGACCAATTAAAACATCTGGAGGGGGTCGCACCACTGTACGCCCCCCAAACACTCGACAGGGATTGGTGCAAGGTGTAGCTCCAATCACTGTCACTTTTGTACCGATCTGTCGGCACAGATCATTGGATCTGTGCCGGCAAGCTGCAATTGGACATTGCGAAGCAATCGTCCAATTGCAGCGATCCACGTGGCAGGGAGGGGGTTAAATCTTCCGATTCATGTAAAGAAAGTTGTCTGCGGTCATGGACAGCAGCAACCTTCTTACAGTTTCCGTGTCTTGAGACACGGAGGCTGTTTATAACCATGACGTATTATTACTTCATGGTGCGCGAAGTACCTCGCGTCCATAACGTAATAGTACGTCAAAGGTCGCTAAGGGGTTAAAGGGGTTGTACAGGATTAGAAAAACATTGCTTCTCTCTTCTAGAAACAGTGCCATATTTGTCCATGGGATTTGTCTGCGAAAATGCAGCTTTGTTCTGTTAGGCCAGAGCCCCACGTGCTGTAAATGCCACGGTTTGGCCAAGTGGAAATGGCATGAAAAAAACACGACATTTTACAGTCCCTGCAAAGTGTATGGAATCCTAGCGAATCCCATCACAGCGGACACACGTGGATTTCCAAAACCGTTGTGGATTTGGAAATCGCAGCATGTCAATTATACCTACGTAAACGTCCTGGCGATTTCCCTATAGGTCTAATGGAAGCAGAAATTTTGTAATTTGTGGAACTGCAATACCTGACAAAACACATGGACAGGTGTGGTGTTTATTTCACAAGAAGGTAAACATCTTTTTACAATCTAACACTGTATCTTTACAACTTTTTGTGAATACGTAAAACTTTGTAATATATGTTATTATGAGAAGATATAATTCTCCTCACCTTGTAGTTCTCCTCTCCCTGTGTATAGGTTCTCAATAAGGCTAGCTTCACATCTGCATGGAGGACTTTTGTATCCGCCGGTTTCAGGATAAAAACGGCAGAAACCCAGCAGACACACATAGACTATGAGGTCCGCGTTTGTACGCAGGTAACCACTCTTGTGGGTTATTCACACGGAGTAAAGTGGCACTGATTCTGTCATGATAACTCGTGGCAGAATCAGCGATGATAAAAAAATATTCCTGTTGACTTCAATGGGTTCCTTTTAACATGCGGAACACATTGAAATCAATGGGAGGCTTTTTATCACCGCTGATTCTGCCACGAGTTATCGTAGCAGTATCGACGCCATTTTACTCCGTGTGAATGACCCCTTGTAGAGGATGATTTCTTTGTTGTTCATATCCCCCGGTGGCCCTGAACGACAGCGAGTCCAATGTTAGTGAGAACTTAGCCTACGTGTTTCCAATCTTCCTCACACTCCAGTATAACAGTAAATATTAGTCAGTGATTAGGATAAGAGAAGGAGGAGGATGCAGCTGCAGTTTCCCTATCTGTCAGGAGGGAGGTGTGCATTTGATATCCTCACACACTGAGGATCCTGTTACATATGTTCTTGACCCATGTACAGACATTATGGTCACTGACTATTTGATTTATCCTACAGCTCAGTCATACCTTCTCAGAATATGGACCTGGACCGTTTCATCCAGTTCACACATGGCGGTCAAGATTCAGTTTACTGGAAGGGCTGGTATGGAGTCCGAGTGACCAACAGCAGTGTAACAATTGAAGTCTAGAATCTGAAGAAGAATGGAAATGTTATTCCTGTGTCACATGACTGGTTTCTTCTGTCTCAATGTGGACCAATAAATGAAATGGTGTGATACTGGGGCTGCACGGGTGATTTATCAGACACTGCGACATGCTATACTTGTGTCTATTGAAAATACCTATAGGAGTATCACAAGAGTCATTAGGAATAGCAGGTGCCACTGACAGACTACCCTGATTCCCCGAAAATAAGTCAGCCCCAGAAAGTAAGACATAGCAGAGGTTTTGTTGAATTGCCTAACATAAGGCACCTCCCAAAAGTAAGACATCCCCCAATAATAATAATTTTTCTGCACAAAGATTGTATGAAGAAAAACACTGCAGCCGGCTGAACACTGTGTGCGATGTTCCGTGTGCACAGGTATGCCGGCTGCTGACGTCGCTACGATACGTTGTATCTACTGTTCCTGCTGCTGTAGGATGAGCTGGGAGATGCCTGCTGTGCATACACTAAGCATTGTATGCGGTGTGGAGTCCACTCTCCCAGCTCATCCCACAGCAGCAGGAACAGTGGATACAACACACGGTATCACAACAGCCGTTGCAATGTTTTTCTTCCTACAGTTTTTGTGCAGCAAGCACATCTCAGTGTAGCGCAGTGGTGGCAGCAGCACACAAAAATAAAATAAGACATCCCCTGAAAATAAGACATAGAATATCTTTAGGACCAAAACTTTATATAACACACTGTCTTATTTTCCGGGAAACACAGTATGTGCAGCAGAACTATTATCTGTACTGGTGTAGGGCAGTATGCAATATGGCCTCTGTTGGAACGGTACAGTGTGGGCTTGGGTGTTGACCAGTAGGGAGCAGAGGATTAGATCCCTGGAATGACAGGATTTACAGCAGAAAGTACTCCTTCCAAAATGTAATTCATGTTGTTTATTGCAGTGACAGTGTTACAGGATTACAGGAGTTGATGGGCAGTCACTGGCAACAGGACAGTGGTAATAAGGCTGCTCAATGTGTCCGATGTGCAACTTTGTTCTGTTGCTAAGACGTCAATGTACAAACCAAAAGCATGGATCTCTAATAATATATAAGTTACATGGATCCCTAATAATATATAAGTTACATGGATCCCTAATAATATATAAGTTACATGGATCCCTAATAATATATGTTACATGGATCCCTAATAATATATAAATTACATGGATCCCGAATAATATATAAATTACATGGATCCCTAATAATATATGTTACATGGATCCCTAATAATATATGTTACATGGATCCCTAATAATATATAAATTACATGGATCCCGAATAATATATAAATTACATGGATCCCTAATAATATATGTTACATGGATCCCTAATAATATATGTTACATGGATCCCTAATAATATATAAGTTACATGGATCCCGAATAATATATAAATTACATGGATCCCTAATAATATATACCGTATTTTTCGGACTATAAGACGCACTGGACTATAAGACGTATAAGAGGTTTTAGAGGAGAAAAATAGGGAAAAAAAATTTTCAGGCAAAAAATGGTAAAATATTTAATGTATGGGAGTTGTAGTTTTGGAACAGCTGCAAGGCCACATTGACAGGTGACCCTGCAGCTGTACGGGAATGTATAGGGCGTTTTTTTTGTGGGGCCAGATGTACTTTTTAGTTATACCATTTTGGGAAATGTTTATTGCTTAGATCACCTTTTATTTAATTCAGAGGCAAAACAGAGAGAAAAACCCGGCGGTTTAGCACTTTTGATTTTGACGTTCACTGTACATAAAAATATTAGTAGACCGGGCATTTTCAGACACAGGGATACCTAATGTATATGTTTCACAGTAATGTTATACTTTTATATGTATTCTAGGGAAAGGAGGTGAACTTTTATTTATTTTATTTTTTATTATATTTTTTTTTAAGTGTTTTTTTTTTTTTTTTTTTTACTATTTTATTATCCCCCGCCTAGGGGGCTTGAACCTGCAATCATTTGATTGCAAGTCCCATAGACGGCAATACAAGTGTAT